>NW_027325374.1:18785090-19421887 GCF_036924035.1 Leuresthes tenuis | reverse complement strand
CACTTTATTCACTGATCACTTAGTTTTAAAGGTTAAAAGTTCTCTTGTGATATTTTCCCTAGGTTTAGGTATTACAAAGTAACTGGTTAGGTCATTAGGTCACCATTGGTGATAAAATAGTGAGCGGTGATAGTGCATGAGGGTGAGTGATGCAGTCCAGCATATGAATCTGTCACTATGTTGACAGTACCGGGCTGAAGTGACTAAAACCCGACTTTTTTGTCTGATTTTTATTTCTCAGTTGTCAATTGTCAATTACGATTTTCAGTTCCCATTTATATCATTTCAGTATGCGGTGTTAGATTGGATACCCAACATGTGAGTATGCAGCATGAGTGGGGACACTCATATCAGATTCCATGTTTTGGTTTTTTTGCCCATATTCATGTGTTGGGCTTTGTCGTTAAAAACCTGCAGCACTTCTACACCGCTGCTAACAACAGCAGAAGCTAGCTATCCAGCTTGTCTTGTCTTTTTTATTTACAGTTGTGCAAATGTTTAATTTCTTCTACAGACAAATGTTAAACTTCAAATTTACTGCAACAGCTTCCATTTCAGAATTGTGCGTGTGACTCAGTCTCCAGAGGCTCACAAGTATGAGATTTTCTGTTGTTGATCCAGATGACATAGCAAAAATCTAATGTACGTTGCTTCAGTGGACAGTCACGTTTAAATCAGAGTCAGATGCTACACACTAGTTATGATTGTGAACTGTCAAATCTAATCTGTTCTGAATTAGAATAGCATGGCTGGTAATGTGAGCGTGGCCTATGTTTATTCTGTTCCTTGGTAGCATGATTCAGCCTGTGTTGTTTTTATTGTTCCTTGGCAACATAATTTAATTTCTCTCTTTAAAGTCCATCTTCCCCAAGTGAAGCCTCACACAAAAAGAACTTGTATAGAAATGATGTTCTCAAAAACTTTGCTTTGTTCACATCACATAAGGAGTCTCAACAACTTGAAAGTGCTAACGCCGGACCCCTAGAACCATGCTGTTCTCCCTCTTCTTTTTCAAGACACAGAAAACTCTGCTTTTCCCTTAGCATCTCTCTCCTTCTTGATACTCCACCTGCTCTGTGCAGCCATCCCTCCATCGTTCCCTCCTGACAGAGAGGTGATTAGGAGGAGAGAGTTCAGACCTGCTGAAAAAGCAGCTTAGCTGTAATTATCCTCTCGGAGAGAAACAAACAGTTCATCAGAGCCTTCCTCTGCAGACTTAACAACTGTTGCCAGGATATATAAAATATTCGACAGCCAGCCGTTACCTAGGCGACCCCGGTCTCCATATGTCTGGAGGCTTTCTGCACAGATGAGATTATTTTCAGGTTGTCCAGAAATAGTACAAGCCATGAAAACACCAAAACATATTAACACTTACACTCGCTGATGTGAGCCAACATACATGCAGACTCCAGTAGAAACAGACTTCATTTCTTGTGCCTGTGCTCTGCTATCCTCCATATTGTGAACGCTCTGATACACACACAATTTACCGATGCCAGCCATTTTCATAAATTGGTTTTGTGTCATGTTTTGTGTCAACTTCTTGTCTCCATTTGAAACTGAGACATCACAGTTGGATGCCATCTTACATGTCAAGAGCGGGACCTTTAATCATGGTGGCACGAGCATGTTTCTTTGTGTTTTTCAGAAGGTGGTGTGGAGGCACTACATATGATTTATTATATGGTGCAGGAAAAGGGAAAAAAATACAACTACTGGAAAGCTGGAAGAGGTTTCATCCTTTCCAAAGTCAGGTAATGATCTGGCCATGGATAAGCAGGGGCTGGTAAGTGATAAGACGGCAGTGGGAAATGAGAAGTCATTTAGGTTTCAAGGTTTCAATATGAATGGAAATACTGTTAGGGTAAAAGATAAAAAAAGTTAAGCTGAGATAGCTGAGACCTGATCACAACAACAGGCAATGCAAAATGCATCAATCTCGCAATTTCTCCGCCTTCATTGTGAACACGACCGTGTTTTTGGACATATTGACAAATGTACAGATTAAACATTACAACAGAAATTGAAAGCTGTATGGTCGTGTTACAGTAGAAAAGCCAAGAAAAAAGTATGTGAAATGTCTCCCTTCTCTGCTGATGAAGGACACTTGTACACACAAATGGGCACAGAAGGAAATGTGTCCTGTTCCCACTGATGGACAACAGAAGCTGTGGCAGAAGGATGGTATTAAAAATCAGCGGGGGATGTAGTGTGATGAAAATGTCAGACTGCAACCAGCAGGCTAAGTTCTCTGACATGTTTAATCAAATGACTGTATGGGTAAGTGCAATGTAGTGTATCTGTGACTTTACATGTCCTGTGTTTTCATATACTGGATGCATCTGTAATAAGTGTGTACATTTTACTTGTCAAAGTATTTGTGTACCACTAAGAGTGTGCATAATCAATGTACTTTCTGCCTGAATATACAGTATATAGTTGAAATATTTGCTAATTATTAAATCTTGAAACAGATTACATCTTTGAAAAGGTACAAGATCAGATTTGTAAATTTTAGATTAAAAAAAAATCTGATCTCACTCTACACCAGTTTTGACAGATTCTGAGCTTTTAAGTATTTAAGAGGGTTTACAAAACCTTTAACAAGGTTTACAATTTACAATACAATGTATCTAATCAAAAGCAAAGACACTGGTAATCCACAGGGAAGAATGCTGGTGTTACATTGAAAGCAGGCATTCATGCTTCCCTTCCCGTGTTTGATCTTCTGCCTGCAGCTGGTTTGTTTCAAAAACATCCATTGCACTTTGGAATTTCTGTCCTTGTTTGTGAACCTGCCACTACCTTCCAAAATCCAGATTTACTGTAGGCTATGCACAGATCGATTACAAACTGAAGCTAGTACAAGCTTCCAGTTTGTTTATGCACAGTTATGCTTGGCCACCTGTGTGTTCCTGTCTGTTACTGTGTAACTCACCCAGCCAATACTATGAAGAAGTCCAAGCGGTTCCATGTGTCTCCAAGGTAACAATTCTTGCCAAAAATCCCCAGGGCCACCATTTTGATCACCATCTCAATGGCAAAGAATGCAAAGATGAAGTCATCGAAGTCCTGCAAAGAAACAGATAAAAAACAGTGTTACTCTGCAAGGCTGCTTTTAACAATCTGTCATAAAATAAGTTAAAAATAAAACATACACACACAAAGCCACACACAGGATTCTCCCGGAGAAACTATACATATTCCAACTAGATACAGCTGAACCTATGAACTATAAAAGATGTCAGTGTCAGGTATGAAGCTAGTTAAGAGTGCTATCAAATACAGTACTACCGATGCCCACTAGGTACTAGCTTCAAAACATCTACGGTTCTATTAGATCCCACTTAAAATGCATTAACTTCACTCTTCATGATTATTATATTGGTGTACATGTTTTATACATTTTCATAAATTATTATATATTAAGCTTAAAATATATCTATTTTTGTGTCAAGTGTCAAAAGTAACCTCCAGCAACGCTAATTGGTTGTCATTTTAGCAATATCTTGTCTACAATAGTATATGGTTGCAGTAAAACCACCCTAACAGTAAAGTAGCGTTAAATGCTAACATTAGCATGTATTCACATGTATTCATAAAGCTAACATGCTAATGTTAGCTTATAGCATGGCTAACCATCCCTTTAAATACAAAATCGCCACATAATCTCAATCTAAAAGATGTACACCTTACTGAATAAATTAAGAATGCACTTTATCTTAGAAAAACTTTATTGTTATTACTGTTGGGGAAAACTACCTATTGCTTCACACATGAAGAAGTTGAACTACAGTTTAAGGTACGAGAGACAGATGTATAATATGGTCAAGCTACCCAGATAAGGGTAGCTCACTTTGTTTCAGCTATAAATAAAATAAAATAAAATAAATAAATGAACAGACATGTGGAACAAAGTTCGGTTGTACTCCCAAAAAATGAGCTGACTGTCACTGAATTTTGAAATTTCTTGTCTAGAAGCTTTTTTGAATGCATGGGTAAAATAAAATTATTTTTATAATAATAAGTCTTACACATACTACCAACATATTTGTTCAAATCTATGTTTGATATTTTGTACGACTTAACACACAGACCTGTATATGCTTATGTCAATGGTTAAAGTAATGGCTTTCACAACTTACTCCTCCACCTTGCGTGTATCTTATTTTCAGTTAAGAGGGCTGGCAACCCGAAACGTCTCCCATACTAATTTAGCACATTAGGATGCATTTATTGTTTGAGAAAATTTGATCTCTAACCAGTTGATGGTGCTAGAAAACTAGCTGATTTCTTTACAGCAGCCACTTGTTATTTTACTGCCTAACATCTACACCAGACATGTATTTGATGTATAATGAATATCCCACTGAGAGCCTTCGACAGCAATGTGATATTCTATTAATTTCTGCAGAGGAATGCTTTTTTTTCCCCTTTGTCCTGTCGTTATGAGGTCAGGTTCCCTGTGAATGGGGGAAGACAAAAGAGACTTCAGAAAGCCAGATGCATAGTGCCCATAAGTGGTCTCAGGCCTATCGATGTTTTTTTTTTGTACCTTACCATCTTAACAGACACTCAAGCTACAAAAGGCTTGCAGTCTAGAGTATAAATTGTAATAACCTGAGGCAAACCCCTCATAGCACTAATCAGTATTCCTTCCCTCATTACGGTCTGTTTGACTGTCTGGTTGAGCCTCAGCCCCTCTTTAATCATTATCAGACTAGACTACCAGCAAAAACAAGGGCAAGACTGAGAGCAGGAGCTGGATGAAAAGAGTGAAAGCTTTATTCTTGAAATATGAAAATCAATAATGAATGGAAAAAAGCAGAGGTGGACGAATGGGAATTGAGGGGAGGAAGAATAAAGCTCAAAGTAAAAACCAAAATAAAATAAAAATTCTGGAAGGAGATTAAGGCACAGGACACCCACTGATAGATGAGTCATCCTAACATGAACACAGATGTATAAATATATCAAATCCTGTCAGCTTAAGGAGAAGCCATCCTCTCACTGCTCTAAAGTTCACTGTAAGTTAAATGTGCAGGTTCACACAGTGTTGTACGCCTGCAACAGTGTGTTTACAACAACAAAATCCTCACCTTGTCCTAGCCTTGGAGATAATTCATGTGGCCCACTTAAAAAACCCAAAAGACTCAACTCATGGGGTTGTGATGTTGTTACCAGAGTCAGACAGTTGGCAGCAAACAGCTGCTGTTAGGTCCCTAATACTGACCATACATCCCTCCAAGTGATTTACACACAATTTATTTACTCCATAGAGACAGAGGAGCCGAAGAGCACATTGTTTAGTGAAGTAAGACTCCATAAAGAAAAAAAACATACTGTTCAGTGTTTGATCTAAATTGATTCTGACTTGTCGGAATGCTGGAAACAAGTTTACTATCTGCGAACCACATCAGCCAAAACATGCCACATGACATGATTATTTGGATTATTGGTGCAATTGTGTCTCGGAGGAAACCCTAACATAAACATGTGATACTGATGCACACGCTTTACAGTCTGTATGGACAATATTCTGAAAGGATAAATAACAATAATAGTGCATGTCTTTTTGTGAAAACAGTCAAGTGTAAGTGAATGTCAATACAGCTGTATTCCCAAAAAAGCAACTTTCATTCACATATTTTTCTGGTTTTGCCGAATGGCCAAACACATCAGAAACTGTGTTTGAAAATCAGGTCTTTGAGAAATCAGGTCGACTCACTTAGAGCAATTTCAAACTCATCACTCTGCTAGAATCAAATCTGGATTTTATAATCAACGTCATCTGACAAAATCACCATTCACGTAACTTAATGACTGTTGACCTCCTACGGAGAAAGTTAGAAATGGCAGAATGTCTTGTATACTCTCTCACTCAGTCCTCAACATTACAGTGTCAAACACACTTATGTCAATAACTTGATTCCCCTCTTGTGCATGTATACTGGGACAATTAGATAGCCGGGTCAACTAATGGTAGCTAAATCAGACAGTGTATGTAGACGTACTGAAAGTCCTGCTTAAAGACCGGAGACATTCACCTTCATTTCAATTATCAGGCAAATTACATTTTAAGTTTGCATTGATGTAAAACACCTTGTTGAACTCCTGAAAACCTCTTTTAATGAATGAAAAGCTTAGAGTTCCAGCGGTAGCAAAGCAGCCCCACAGCATGATAAAACCTCCACCATGTTTTGCTGTAAATAAAGTTTTCTTCATGGGTGTTTGTTTCTTCACTGATAAATGAATGCACTGCACTGCTGTAGAGACACCATAGAGTCTCACCTTGCGTTCCAAAGGTTCATGTCCAAGGATGAATATGTGAGTGAAGATTTGGCAGTTTTAAGGAAATTCTTCCTTATCTGACCCAAAATGTTCTGGATTTTGTCTTTGCTCATGATCCATCTCTCCAATAAAGATTCATAAAATTTGGCTTAGTAGTTTTTTCATTTTTATCAATCCTATAAAACCTATCAATCCAATCAATTGATATATTTTCACCATGTGTTGACATACCCAAAATACATTTTAAAACTGGATGAAAGTATATATTACATCTGATTTGTCTGCATATAGAAGGGTTGGACTGTTCTTGTTAGCTGTCAGCTCCTAAACAACTGCTTTGCAAACTGTAGCATGCATGATGGATTCCAGAGCAGCAAAAGCCTGTTAAAAATATCCAAGTTCAACTGCTGACAGATATTACAACTCAAGATGCAGAGAAAGTGAGTGTTGCGTAAAATAGAGACGCTCAGAGACGTTTTCCACCATGCTGAGCTCTAAATGACTGAAGTGTTTCTCCTCTATTTTATTTTATGAAGAACCTAATTCTCTTGCTTCTGTTGAGCTGTAGTTACTCATCTATTTTGCATTATCTAAAGCCTTCAGAGCCTATAATACGAGAAAATGGCATAAGGCCTTTCGGATGATGGGGATATTTTCTTTATTCTTTCCAACACAAAAAAAACTTCAAACACGCACATGCATGAAGACTTGAAGTACACACGCAATTATGCATACAGTATAGAGCTCATTTATGCAGTAACATATGGGGCCAAGCCTTCTGAGGCTCTAAACTGACATTTAGCTCATGTGAACCAGCTCAACCTTTCTCTGTGCAATTGCTCCAAATGAGCACACAGACACGCTCTTTGTCTGCACACAGCTGGGACTTTGAATTCATCCAAGTCAAAAGGACCTGGCCTGAGGCGATCTCACTGGTTGAGCAGCACACGGTAACACAGGCTCTGTGATCGGTATATTGATTCTCAGAAACTCATATCAGACATCATCAGAGCGTGAAACATATCACACAATCCAGCGGAACACACATGTCAATGTCCCAACTTACAGCAGCAGCTGTGTGGACGCAACATCATCAATCACGTGCCACTGAGGTTTCCCTTTGGGCAGAGTATGTACTCAAATGAAATTTTGTGTCACTCTTTGTTTGTCTGGTCTCAATGGTTCAGTGGTTGTTTGTCCCTGTGGGAGATCAGAGGAGCCTAACACACATGCTTGTCTCTGAGGGAACTGACACTAGTGACCTGTTCTGAACAGCTCACTGCTCACACAATCCCAAATTTTTACCATCCACATCCTCAGAATGCAGGGTAGACTTAGAGAAGGACAGCTCAAATGAACTCAGCTAGAATTTCTCTGCAATTTTTTATAAATTTACAAAGACGCATTGTAAGAAACCAAAACTAAAAAGTCAATCATGGTATTACATCAGGCATAATCACAGTTCAGACAAGCTTTGCAAAATTGGCTTTAAAGTGGAATTTCCAGGCTGTTTTGCTGGAAATGTGTTGCTGATCTAATTATTTATTCTATAAGATGTAACTGTAGAAATTTTAGGGGGAAATTCTATGTACTTTTGCTAAAAATGTTTTTTTTTTGTCATTATCGCATTTTTTTATGTTACAAAGTGGAGCAGCTTGGCTACAACACCATGTGCAGTTTATGTAAGTAAAGTTGGTTGGTTTTTCTTGACCTTATTGGTGCAGGTTCCAAAACTTCAAGCTTTTCAGGACACAGGGTCCACATTTTTCTAGAGGCTAACAAAGCTAATGATCCTGGCTGGATGCAGTTTATGCAGGTGAAAAGACAAGACTTCACTGATGTAGCTGAGTGGCACTCATTTTAGACAGAAGGATGGTGTAACCAGGGATTTTAAGGAATTCCAGATGGGATGCAGAGGCCTGATTCTTATGACAGCAATGACATATAGGGGTTAACTCCATGCATCCGCTGAAATTGTTAGTTTCCATCTGCATCAGGTTGATTGGACACTAGTTTACAAGGATGAGGAACAAACACTGATGGAGTGCTGTGATGCAACCTGACAAAGAAGGAAACTCTGTACAGTAAAACGTAGTTACACTTTATTGTAAAGTCTGTAATATAAAAGTCTTTCACATGTTACGGCAAACTCTGCAGTATTATGAATAACTTAGCAATTGTTAGCGGATGTTGCTAACTCACTAGCACACCAGATGATATCTGCACTGGTTATCGCACCACAAGTTAACTTATTGGAGTTATTTTTCCAAATCCTTGTCCTTTCCTGGTCTCTGTAACACCTATCGGCCTGCTTGTTTGTTTGCATTTTGTATCAATTCAGCATCAAAACTCCTCTGTGGATCCATATTTCTCATTGTTAAAACTCATCTAAGTTGGGCCACTCTCCCTAATTCTGTGCTCCTTTTTTTTCTTTAAATGTACAAAATGTGTTACCACAATCTTGCTCTTGCTTTATGTCCCCACACATTAAGTAATTTGGGTCGTTAACCTGCAAGTTGCACTTTAAATTTTGCGTGTCTGTCACCTAAGTGTGTGACAACAGGAAGACTAGTGATGATTAACCCTAATTCTCTGAAACAGTTACAGGCGACTCTGCAAAAATACTGCTGAAGCAAAAGAAAGCAATGAATCATAATGAATGGTTATACAATATTCTTTGGATTCTTTGGATAACTGAAGCTATTAAATGGGTATTTCACAACTTAAAAACTGCTTACAGAAGCCAGCTATTCATTTTGGTTGTCAATGTGTTGCTGTTGCTTATAGACTTCATCGCTGCAGCTTGGTGAGCATTTGCAAGAGATCATCTGTCAGTGACAGAGTGTTGGCTATGGTGTACAGTCTCATTTTATTCTGTGTAGGTGGCAGGTAACACTCCTCTATTTTTGTTCCAAACAAGCCACCGTCGCTCCTGCCAGATTTGGAAAAGCTTTCGCTTCCTGTGCACCAGACGGGTCCTGTAAAGACTTACCAAACACAGACTGCTTAAATCAACCATGGTAAAAGCTTCATAAAACCAACCATGTGCATGGGATTATTCGCAATGAAGTAAAAAATAAATTAACAAAACATATCCAAACGTGGACATTACGTTCAGTGAGTGTGACAGTGGTGTCTGTAGCCTGGGAACAGCTTTTCTATATAAATCCCATAACGCATGCTTTGGTTTTTATTTGACAGCAGGGCAAGAGAAGAATGGTACATTTATGGTATGTTACTGTGAGTTTAATGAGCAGTATCACTGACAACAAGCCTCCACTGGTCACAGAAAGAAACTGAAGATAAACGTGTTCAATTTAGTTTCCTCTTCTTAGTACAAGTAATCTTGCAGTAAAATCTCATCTTTTAGCCTTGAGTTTTTCTTATCTGCTCTTTCATTCTCGTCTTCCCGCACTACATCTGGATGAGATTCCTGCTGCTGCTGCCGTCTCCACCAACCTCCATGCGTCTCATCTTTGCCTCCCTCTCATCTTTTTCTCCCACTGCCTCCTGCTTTCTCATGGGGAAGTCCTATCGCTCCCCTATTACTGTGATTATGTCTCCATCCGTATCTCGCTGTGCGCGCGCAGCAGAGTGGGAGTGGATAATCGTCCACTCCATTTGGGTGTGTGCATGAAAGTGTGTGCATGTGTGTGTGCTGAATGCATAATTTTTCATGTGCCTTCTATGGAGTCACACCCAGCATCAGTGTATGGACAGATTTTAAACAATCACACATCGTATTTTTTCCCTTCTTGACACCACATTCCAACAGCAGAACGCCCACATGACTAGTCACATTGCCAGAGAACATGGGTAAACACACATGTTGGCCAGGCCCACACAGCATGTTAATGTCTGCCGTGTGTCCCGTTATCGATGTGAGTGTCAACATCACACATCATCACCTCTTGGACGCAGCTTTTATCTTTCTAAGTGCACTTAATCACTAATGCTGAGTGCACTTAAAACGCTACCTAATGACACAACGTGGGTTACACACAAACCCTCAAGTTTCACAGCAGTTAATAGATACAACGTGGCACCTCGCAGTGCAACAGTTCCTGATGAGCAATGGCGATCACATGATCGGCATGCCAGCATGTGTTTCTGCATCTGAGCAGACACCACTGATGGTAAAAGATTAACAGGACATATGACTGCGAGTATGCACCAAGATGAAGAGCAAAACAACAACGGCTAACCAGGAAGTGCGGCTGCTCATCTTGACCGCTCACCTGAACACTTCATCGTTGACATTTGTAACTTCATTGCAGTGATTTCAACATGGCCATTTAATTTTTTTTTTTTTTAACTTCCTTTGATTTTCTTTGAGGCTGGAAAAAACTACTTTGAAGCTAAAATTCACAAAAATTACCTTCAAGGATAGTTTTTCTTTAGAGAATGCACGTGATGTCATTCGAAATATGACTGTACTTGAGTTATGCCTAGTTTAAGCCACTGAGTGGAAAACAAACAGGTGAGTCAATGGCTGCAGACTGTTTGACCAAGAAAACACAGTCGAGAAGATCTGTGATATTCGAAGAGGTTAAGAGAAGCGATCTAAAAGGATTGCTGCTGTTCACAGAGACAACTGGAAATATGGGTTTGCAGTGATATGTTAGATTTCTGAGTAGAATTTCAATTAACAATGTTATAACAAACCATAGACTAGATCCCCTATTTATAGACAATAAAACTGCATCAAAGTTTTTGCATTTGATCAAAAAGACATGAGTAGCAACACCTCTTTTGCTCCGAATTTGGAATTTTGGTGGTTTAGATGTTAGCAAGTCCTGTTAACCTTAAAGGAACAATGATAAATTATTCTCCACAGGAAATTTGTACAGTACCCTGACATTTAGGGATTGTGCCAAATATTTTCCAATTAAGTTTAGTTCTGTTTTACATTTTCATGGATGAGTAAATCCCACCTGTAATATGTTTTTACAATCCTGATCCGCAGGTTCAAAAGACAAACATGTAACTAACGTTATAAATTGAGGGGCTAAAAAGCTTATTAGAGACCTTGATAAAGCTGTCAAAAGTGTGCCAACATAATATTTAAACTGTCTCAAGAGTTGTGACTCTGGGATCCAGACTTATATATGCTTTCAGGCTTTGCTTCATGAATTTTAGGTACATATAAACATCAGGAAACCCGAGATGATTTGGTTGTTTTGTGTTGGGTAGCACTGTATCATGTGATAGGATGAGTATTAAACTGAGAAGTCTGTGAAAATATATAGTTTTCTAAATCTAATCATGTAGTTGGAAGACAGTGGAAGAGATTATGCAAAATGGTATTTTAACCAATGATCTGTCGTTCGAAGGTCACAATGTCAAGAGTGGTGTGAGGTGGTCATGGGTGGCAAATTACATTATTTTATTTTAAGCATTAATATAATCATGTCATGAGAGGAGTGAAGTGGAAGTGTCATCAGTAAAAAGATGGGAAGTGTGTCATAGTACAGAAGGGATGGGGGGAAATTTAGCAAACTGTAAAATTTTTAAGCCTTTATTGTAAAATTCCTAGATACTTTTCTATAGACTGATGTACGTATTTTACGATTTGTCACAAGATCGCATTGGGCTGGATTTGACTTTAAAGGCTTGGCTAAATTCTAAGGGGGGAAAAAAGGAATGGAGCATGGTAATGCAAAATGACATCGGACATTCCTATAGAGTCAGTTGGTAAGGTTACCCTGGGTCCCGTCGGATGAGTAGAATGAGACACGTGTTTGCCTTACTTCAGGAGTTCCAGAAAAAAGCAGACATTAGAATATAAATGAAACTCAGTTACTACTTATTTCAGGGCTTATAGGTCAGATTATGATTGTACAGTTTATGTTATTGTAGCGTTAAGATAAAAAGAATCTGCAAGCTTGATTAAAAAAGCCCTGTAAACTTGGATGGGTGCTGGCTCAAGAGTCCATTTCTTTAACTTAAGCTGTCAGCATGCCCAAATCAGCTTGGCAATGCACGGTGACAAAAAAGAACCGATGCATCCATTGTGCAATATTAACTTTCGGTATTAGCTTGGTAGCGTTAGCATAAGGTTTTAACTGTTTTGAATAGTTTAGCTTAACTAGCAAAGCTACAGTCTTGTAATAACTGCAAGTAGACCAACCTGCTTTCAAACAAGAAGCGTAGCAAAGTAACGTTTTACTAAAGTTTAAATTCAGGGTAACACATCTCTTTCCATTTAGATGAGATCTAGAACTGTGATTATGCTGTGCAGATAGAACCGAATTACCGTGTTTTTCTTCTTCATAGCATACGGTGGATGAAACTTGAGATTAGCATTAGCATGAAACTAACTTCTCAAAGAACATTATTTTTTGAATAGTTGGGACACAATGACAGAGAGCGTTTTAATTTTGATCACAAGTTACAGAAACTATGAGTTGAGGTTGTCTGCATACTGCATACAATTCAATACTCAAATTGAAAATACTTCTCACTGTCCTTATAATGACCTGCAGGGAACTCTGCCGCTGTTGAGTTCCAAGAAAGTTGATCTCACAAATCTTAAAGCAGCATGGAAAAATGGAAAAATGACCAGGTCAGACTGCAAGTGCCCTCAGAATGGAGACCCCTTTATGCAGTTAGCAAAATGACTGCTCCATGTAGCTAATTTCTGTGATTATGTTCAGAGACAAAAAATATTATCCACAACAAAGGCTGAGGGCATGATAGATTGAGCCACAAAAGCCACATTAAAGACAATAATGTAAAGTTGATATTACCTAAGATTATAAGACTTGGGGTTAAGACAAGGTTTTGCAATTTATTCCAAAAAGGCTTTAACTATATGCAATACTTTTTTAGCTGGAGTTAATTGCTAAAAATAGCACATTTCCTGGTGACAGTGGATGACACTCCAGAAGTTTAGCTTGGATTCCTACAACTTTCCAGCTTTTGTCAGCCTGAACATGGCATTATGTTTTTGGATCCCAGGGGTCAGTCACGCAGTGCGCTTCTTCTTCTTTGGATCTGCTGCAGAACTTGACGTTTTTGTTTGGATATTGTCTCCTTTGTCTGTTCAACTACAGCGCCTTTCATGGCTAAAGCTCGCAAGAAACTTAAGATTTATGCTTCACTCGCAGCTGCCAGCACTGTGAGCTCATCACTTGCTCCCTAGGGGAGGATTTCTTGCAGGCCAGACCTCTAAAACAACAGCAAAGGTAAAAGGATTCCAACACTTTTACCTCCCTGAACCCCACTCCTTCCCAGTCTTTAGAGTTGGATTGATCTCCATAAAAAAAGGAAGGGTTCTCTCAGAGCCAACTGGTGGAGCCTGAGTGCAATCAAAATTAATTCTACCTCTGCTGATGACTGTTATTAGAGCAAAAGTGAATAGACAGTCTATACAGTGTGCAGACTCTTTTTTATTTTTCTTTGGCTGAAACAGACGCCATCACTTCTGTCAAAACATTTCCTTGCACCTTTCCCAAAAATAAATCTCAGCCACTATGTATGCTAATTTTGCCTGTCACAAGTCCTCAATGCCATTATCGTCGGGGTCAGTTGCTTTCATCACATGCGCACACACATGCAAATGCACACAGAGAGACAGACAGGTAGGCAGGCGGACAGCCATACATACTGGTGAAGACGGCTCATGCCTCATGTGGTGAAGACAATGGAGCAAGCTAACTGCAATCTGCCATTCAACTGAGATTCCTTCCTCACAGGTGTAGGGAGATAATATTGTGAGCTCAATCACCACCATTCACATCAGCAGAGTGCCCAAACATGGTTGCATGCAGTCTGGCATTTCCTCACCCTGATGGTGCATGCTGGGCTGGTGTGTGTATTTTTCTACGAAGGCCTGCAAGCTCAGGTATTTGTACCATTTAACAGAGGCACACCGACTCAAACTCCTCAGCTACCTCTGCCTCTTTTTTTCTTTCTCACTGTGCGTATCTATTTGTAATTCACTGTTCTAATTGTAATAGCAACAAAATTATTTGCTTCCCAAAGGCAGACATCATATTGTACTTTAAGTGCCTTGGGTGTAGGTGGGGGGTTGGAGTGTGTGCTATACTGTACAGACAAGAATAAGTTGCTTTGAAAAAAAAAGGAGACAATCCTTAACATGAAAGATGCTACTAAGAGAGCAGGAGTTTGGCATTGCTTTGAAACTACTCTATCGAACAAATCATCTACTTTTTCATGCTCTCTGAAGAGATGACATGCTCTCTGATGTGAGAGAGCACGTCTGTATCGCAAACTTCTCCCAAGGTTTGTCTTCCAAAAAGGATAAATTGTTAGGGGCACTAAAAAACAAAGCAGTGATCTATTTTCTGTTTGGCAACAGAATTATACATAAAGGTTAAAGAGGCTTTGATAGAGGAGGTTGTCTGCCAAGTGTCGTGTTGATGGTTCCATTTCTGGCTCCAGACATTTTCTGTAAAATTACCCCAGAGATGCCTGTATTTGGATCCTCCACACAGAAATGTCCCTCAGTCTTTTGATGATATGTACTGTAAATTATGGAATATTCAAATTATTTGCTAGAAACGGTGTATGCAAATTCTTCCATGTAAAATTGCAGATGGTTGAACCTCTGCTCTACACATCTTTACTCCTAAGAGACTCTGCCTCTCTTAGGTGGTCTTTTCTAACCCGATTACTGACCTGTTGTCAAACAATTTTACTAGTTGAAACATGTTCCTCTAGCCATTTCTTTTTAGTTCCACCTTAATATATAAATTGGAATTTGTCTACTTGACAAACAGACAACAGTTTGTGAGTGAAATGAGAGGACTGAGGATTTTAGACGGACCGGTATAGAGGCAATCACAATTTCAATCCTAGGAGATACCTGGTTGTTCACTAGGGCAACAGACTGAACTGGAAATGAATCCCTCAGGCTGTTTACAAGAAGAGACAGAGCAGGTTCTACTTTTTGAGGAAGCTTAGATCCTTCAATGTTTGCAGAAAAATATTTCATATATTCTATATGCCTGTGCTGGTGAGCACAATCTACCTTGCAGCCATGTGTTGGGGCAACAGTATCAGCAAAAAAACTGACCAAACTGATAAAGAAGGCAGGGACTGTGCTGGGGACTGCTCTGGAACGCTTGGAACTGATCGTGCATAGAAGAATGTTGCAAAAACTGCTCAACGTAATGGACAATACTGCTCATCCTCTACATAACATAGTGATTTAAACTCTGAAGTATGTTCAGTCAGCTTTTTTTTTGTTTTTTACAATGACTAATGACTGTTTTGATTCTTTAGCTGCTAAATCATTTCCATTTTGGGGTGAGGAAAGTAATAGTTAATTCAGATTTCAGGCCTTTTTATCCCTGTCCCAACTTTTGAGATATGTTGCTGCTATCAAATTCAAGATGAAATAGAATGATAGAATGTTTCATATTCCACATTTGTTATGTTTTGTGTTCTATTGTGAATAAAATATTGGTTAAGGAGCCCTTGGTGTTTGTTGTGCATTAAAAGTATGTATTAAAGTAAGGAAGACATATTGGTTCAGCATTAAAATTTAAATACACAGTAAAATGCTTATTATTGAGGAAAGCTTCACCTGCATTTTCCACATCTCCATGGTAATACATCCTGCAACGGTTAGACACACAGCGGGACACCCTGAACATCCAAAGATGACTCATTGGGGGTATTCTCTTTGTTCAAAAACCAACACACAGTCTCCTGACCAAGAATCAGTATGTAACAGGATGGGAATGAGAACAGCATGTACAAGAAAACAAGCACATTGTCTGTTTGATAAACATTCAAATCAAATCTATGGAATTACATCAAAGAAAACTAAAACAGGTTCAGACATTATTGGCTTCCATTATATACATAGAAATATGAAATATTTTTTGAAAATTAAAACTTTTTTTATTTATTTTTATTAAACTAGCTTGGGTTTGAAGACAAAAGATATAATATGCTGCTTATATTGTACAGCTCATTAGCCTTTTGCTATATCGGGATATATAAATGCTGACTTAACTTGAGTAGCGGTTCCTCTTTGCAAAAGGAGGAAGAGGTGTAATAAAGTATCATATCATCCAACCATGCTTTAATGCAGCTGATATTAAGTGCATTTAAAGTGATCTCCAAGCTTCATTAAAACAAACTGTAAACAAAGCATCTTTCAACAACACCAACATAATGAGCAGCGGCCATCTTTCTCCATACTCTGCAGCTACACAGAGACCTGTGATCATTACAGTAGACATTAGCTGTGCCGGCAGATGGGAGCTCATTTAGCCTGCATCTGAGAGGAAAGTCATGGAAATGCCGGGCTTAGCTCCCTCATTAGCCCTGATGGCTGTGTTAAGCACAGGCAGTGATCTGTGAGCTCAGGCACCACCACTGTGGATCGGAGTTTCATTAGCGTTTGCATAAAATATGAACGTATCCAAACATTTATGGATCAGTCAGGTATGTAATTAAATTATAATTTACTCCCATAAATTTTACCAAAAATGGTATGGTGAAAATACCACTGAGACCTTTCTTGGCGACTCTAAATTGCTTTCAGGTGAATCCTATTCTTCTAAATTTCCCTTCATACATATGTAAGACCTAGTTTGTAATCCATTTGTGCTAAAATGAGGATTTTGGATGTAATTCTGAAAGATTATCTACCACCTTTCTTTCATGGATCAACTAACACTGGCCAACCAGCTATAAAATTAATCCCAGCTGAAGGGCCTGGGGACCACTATTTCTTTATCACTGAAAGAAAATCAGCACCTTACCCTTGGAAAATGAATGGGTAAGGCCAAGTGGTGGGGGTAAGGGGAGGAATTGGGATCGGGCTTTAATAAAAGACACCATAAAAAAAACGGAGGAACTCTCGTCACCTGATGATTT
Organism: Leuresthes tenuis; assembly: GCF_036924035.1. Lineage (NCBI taxonomy): Eukaryota > Metazoa > Chordata > Actinopteri > Atheriniformes > Atherinopsidae > Leuresthes > Leuresthes tenuis. The sequence goes on along the minus strand of NW_027325374.1, from coordinate 19,404,736 downwards.
CAGTCCTTACAGTGAAGCCCAGTGGTGGCAGCATCACTGTGTGGGGATCTTTTTAAGCAGTATACACAGAGTCTTACTTGAACTGAAGGAAAGATGAATACAGCCGGACACAGTGACGTCCTGAAAGAACACCAGAGTTCTCCAGAGTGCATAAACCCCCACTAAGACTGGCGCATAACCGCAATGTCCTGAAGCATACAATCTGGACAACACTAGGGTGGCTTCATGAGAAGGCTCTGACTGTCCATAAGGGGCCTGGCCAAATCACAGACTAAAGCCTTGCAGTACATGTCTGGAGAAGCTTGGAAAGGGTAGCACAGACTTTTCCTCTCCAATCTGACAGCGCTCAAGAGGATCTGCTGGAAGAATGGGATAAAGTGCCCAAATCCATGTGTGCAAAGCCTGTAGAGTGACCAAAAGAGAAAAATTCCAATGGTTGCCAAAGGGGATTCTAAAAGGCACTGCATTACAGATCTTTATCATTTTCTAAATGGAGAAGTTCTGTTGTTGTTTTTTTTGCTTATCTTAAAATTTTTATTGAGAATTATTTCACTTTGCCACTGTATTATTGAAAGAAAGGGGAGAAGGTGTCTGCTTAACATACAACCTCTACCATATTCTTAGAAAAATTATTTATTTTTATGTCCTGTTAAAACTTTTACGATAATGTGCCGCAAATAACTGGTGCAATTCAAATGTCTTAACTGTCAAGGCAGTCAGTAAAATACACCCATTTACAACTGAGAAGCCCCCAGTGACCTGCTAGTTACTGAACAGCCGAGTGCTTTAACCACTCTTAAACTACGTTGGACAACTTTGAGAGACTGATATCATTTAGCCGCACATTAAAAGCTTACGCTTGTCAATATTGAGCTCCAGGTGGTTTTAAAGTCAACTCAAGCCTTCAGTAAACCAACAATGACAAGCGAGGAGGGACTGCAGTGAACAGTGAAAATGTGGCGGTAAAAGACAAAGAGGAAAAGAGATAGTGAGACGGATCAAAGGCAGAGCTGAGCATACTAGCTTGTAGGTCACGTGCCTTGAAGATCTCTTAAGATGACGAGGAGATTGAAATGGAGGGGAAAAGGAATTAATAACAATGCATTTAACCTCTAGGCTACACGTTCCTCTGCGCTCCACAGAGGAGACCCACTGAATTAAATCACGTCTCATATCCTTGAGAAAGGGAAGATAGAAACAGTCGATGGGCCCGGTCTTCCTTAGCAACAGTACTCCAAGTCTCTACCTCTGTGTTCCTCATGTTTCTTTTTTTTTAATCTCGACACATCCCGTTCTCAATATTCTCCTGTCACATTTTCCCCTTTTCTATCACATTCATTAGCTTCCTGTTTCTTTGTCATTTTTCCTTTTCATCATTTTTCTTTTTTTCTCCTGTTCTATCCTCTGTTCTCCTCTTTTTTCTCCCCTACTTTCACCCATTTTCCAGGAAACTTTAGATAATCATTTTCTTTAAAAGGCTTCAGACCTCTAAATGTTGTACCCACTAAATTTATTCTGATGCTAGTAAGTGCATAAGGAATATGACCCCTGCTTTTTGAAATGATAGATGTCTCACTTTGGAACGAAACTAGTGATTTCACTGACTCAGTGGACAAGAAAATAGGACGACTTAGTACAATCTATTTGAGACCACTTTGCAAGCACATTATCCCCATACTGCACAAGATGAACCGTGTCAGATAGCACAGATCTCCCTTACTGCGCCTCGCTGCTTCATTCCCCAGTCACACACAGAAAATATGTGTTTTCTCTCCTGTGTGTTTTACAACAAGAACAGCAATCCTCTTCCATTAGTTTTTGTTGGATTAAAAGATATCCATGAATTAATGCCAACGCCTCCACACGGCATTGTTGTTTGTTTTTCATCTCAGCTAATGCAAACCGAGGGAGCTACAAAGGCGAGATATGCCGATAAATGCTTTGTAGATTGAAATGTTCAGAACTGACTTCAGTGTTTCACTGCGATCTGTCATCTGTTTTGCTTTTGTTTATGATGCCGGCACAGGCTGGTGATCTGCAAAGCAAAGTGGGATTTTGCCATGCACATGTCTGTTGTCGTTCAGCATTTGAGAGCTGAAGTGTGGGAATGTCGCCTCTGTAGTTTGTATCAATTTGTCTCCTCCATGCTCATCCCAGTGGAAAGCCTTTCACTCGTTTGTACAAGCCTTATCAAATAAAGATCAAGCAAGATAAATGAGTGTTGGTGAATAATGCTATCATGTTTTTCCTTTTGCCAGCAAATTAGTTTTCAATCAATAGACAAACCACAGTTTCCAGTGTGAAGAGCAATGAACTCCAGACAGCCACCTCTGGAGTTATTTGTGGACTTTAAAGTGGCACTCCAGCTATTCTTTATATCCAAGGCAATTTATTGCTCACACAGATTGCTACTCAATCAAAGATAATAGCTGCACAGTGTTTGGTCTTACTGTACACAGCTCTAGAAGAACCCAATCAAGTCTGAGCAAATAACACCCATCACATGAATAACCTCAATTTATGAGTAAAAGCCTGCATTACAAACTAGTGGCGTGAGGCTCAAAGGATGAAAGCATTTGCCTGGCAGCAAGGGGCTCACAAAAGCTTTAAATGAACACCGTTGTAGAAAATGTTGGGTCAGCCTTGAAAAGAGGCAATTTTCACAGCTATGTTAGAAATAAAGAGTGTCTATCACAGGGTTGAACAAGCAGCTGAGAGGTTCAGAGTGGGAAGGCTGATGTTATTCAGACTAGTGTGCAAAACAGGAAATGGATGCAGCAATTTATTGAAATGTGAAAAAAAGGTATATAGGTCAAAACAGAGTTTGTACAATTCTAATAGGACCTGTTGCCACTGATTTTCAGTCCACTTCTTGTGTCATTTGGCATAGCTCAGCCTTTTCTCCCTGTTTCCCTTCCTTAAGAATGGCTTCTTGACAGCCACTCTTCCATGGAGACCATTTCTGATGATGCTTCAGTGCAGAGTAGAAGGTCCAGATGCATCTCTCATATCCTGTCAGGTCTTTGCTGGATTTGTTCCTCTTTCTCAAGGACACCACTTTCAGATTTCAGATACTGTTCATCTGCTGCAGATATTTTTTTCAGCTGACACTTCTTCTTTTGTCCTCAACTTGATTAGTTTCGACAAATTTCTATTTTAATTTAGGACACACTGCACACCATGCTGAGATGAGCCATGTTTTCATCTAATAGCTCTTTGAGAATCCCCTTGTTGGTGTAAAATTACTTTTGCGTGTCTGTCAAACTGAGTTATCTTGGGTATTTTCATAAATGCAAGAAATGAAATGGGAATAAATTACTAGACTTTGCAACAGACAACATATGACAAGGTGCCAAAAGATACAGTTTATTAGTTTTAACACTGGTTCATCCCTTGAGTTAGGTGCCTTTTCTATGCAAAAAAACATTTATACGTCAGTGTTAAGTGGCTTAAACAAAACAAGATGTTCCTCTGAAAATGGTCAGACAGATGGACATAACTGAAGAAAGAGTGAAAAAGCAGCCAATGTTCAAAGAAAAACTCTAAAAGACCTCGATAATGCATGGCTGCTTGGAAGCAATATTTGAAAAGTGTTGGCTTAAGACTTGAACACAGAATTTTAAATGTGGGACTAATACTTTCCCACAGGTTCTTCTCGAAGGAATTAGCAGTGTCACATGTGGAAAGTAATGGAATTCATTTTAAAGAAAGCATAATGGCAGACTTACCTCAAGAATCTCACACCTCTCTGAGTCACATTTGATGTCTTCACAGGGATGATACATGCCCAGCGTCACGCAGTTCAGCAGGATCACCAACATGGAGGCTCGTTCGAACCATGTAGAGGATAGGAGTTAAGGAATATGACACAGAGATGTGATAACAGCTAGCAGTGACAACCAGCAGGAATAGAAATGTGCATTTTCTCCAATGACCTCATTATCCCAACCTCATCTGACAAAATGATGCACGTTTATCTCATTGAGTTCAATTCAACATCCACAAAAGCTATATTCCGGAGTAAAATGAGCCGTGGAGGAATCCACGAAATAGGGAAGCCGACCTGTGGCTGTCATCGCTTCCATTTCACACTTTTAAGCAAAGATCTGTTAGCAAGGCATGCAGGTAAATGTGCAGATTGTTGGTAGGGAGCTGAATATGCACTGTGAAGAGATTGCATGATGCAAAGCAGAAGACAATGGACCGGGACCAAGAGGGGAGTTAGTGAATGTGAAGACATCTTGAAAGCCCATGAATTTGATTGGTTATTGGGTCAAAGTAGACAATCCTGATGCGGTTAGGCTAAGCACCAGCCTGAGCAATTTGACACCAATCGATGGTGAGACTAAACACATACAGTATGAGGCTGATGCTGCACACATACTGGGGGCTGCACGCATGAACCCTCCACTCTCTTCACTCCCGTACATTAAAGATTCCTACTGCAGCTTGAATCGGCACCCTGCAGTCAGCCTGGTTAACAAGGTTAGACAGAATAGACAGTTTGTCATCCTTGTGAGTGTCTGACTGTGCGATGTGTGAGCTAAATGGAAAACTACCCTCCCCACGTATGAGAGATTGTGAGTGTGAATGTGAGTGTGCAGACTGCGAGGACAAACGACCTGTCCGTCTTTTATCGCATTATCTGCCACATGCTCATTCGTCTTGCTGACCCATAATGAAGCCAGGTCAGCGCGGCCGCCACTGAAAAAAAACAAGAGCAGGACAAACCGAATTTCTTTTTCCAACTTTCATTCTACACACCGGTCCAGTCCACTCACCAACGACGCAAATCTGTAATGGGTTAGATTCTAGTTTTTCTAAATGTATCCAAGCCTAGTTTAATAGGCATACAACCAATACAGCCTGACCTCAAGTGTTAGTCAAAGGGGATTAATGATGGAAGTATGATTGTATTCAGAGATGAAAGTATACACTCACAGAACACTTTACAAGAATACCTGTAAACCAGCTTATTCATGAATTTATCCAAGAAGCAAATCCAATGGTGACAGTGTGACGTGTCAGAATTAGACGTTTTACCCTCAAAGCGAGAGCACTGTTGGATTCACCCTTTCACAGCAAAGCTCGTGTTACACTTCAGGGTACACATGAAATGGGCCTTGTAATGTACCCCTGCTAATTGGATATTTCAGATAATGCTGTTTTATTATCATTCATTTAGACATGGTTTTCTGCATGTCTGTTAGAAACCTACTCTTAGTCATATATTTTTGACATGTTCATAGAAGTTTGACGGAAACATCGTAGGTGAAAATCTGTTGCATGTTGTTTTTTTGTTAGTCACTTTGAGATAAACTGATTGGCTATGGCTCTTAGAGTGTTATCGTGTAATCACCATGAGAGAAGGTTCCTGAGTGCTGATCATGAAGGTCTGGTGGCTGAAATGTCAATCCATTGAAATGCATATGGAATCAATGTGTAAAATTCTGTATTTTCAGTGATCATTACCTTACTACAATCCCTCATGTATAATATTAATCTACAATCTATATATTAACACATTTGTGGACTGGCATGTTTCACTATATGGATTATGTTCTTGGGGTGACGACAGGTGTTGTGTTTGTATCACACTCAGCCTTTTCAATGATGGCTAAAAAGTTCAGTTTATGTATCATCTGACCCAAGTACCCTCTCCAGCAAACTTTCTGTCAGATCTGTAAGCGCTTTAAGCCAAACAGTCAATACCGCAGTCTGTCTGAGTATTGTTGCTGGACTGTAGTTTGCCATCTGCCAATGGTAAGCTCAATCACTACCATCCTGTCACCAGATCGGAATCCAATTGAGCTACTTTGGGATGTGACAGAATAGTAGATTCACAGCATGAAAGCAGCAGCTGACAAATCTGATGAGACAAAGTGCTGTAATCCCATCAACATGAAGCCGAATCTAATATATATCAATCATCTTTTGGAAACCATGACACCAAAAATTTATGTCATTTTGACTGCAAAGAGTCGCTCTGGAAAGTATTAGTGAGGAAATATGTGAAAGAGTATGTATTTATTCTAAAAATACTGACACAAAGCTGAGTGTGAAGTCACTCAGATCAGATGATTCATCAGCTGTGACAGAGTAAATGAGCTGGAAACTGAAGCATATAGTGCAACTTTGGTAAGTTTTGACACTTAAATTCAAACCAATGAACCATTGTAAACCATCCTGACAGGCCCTGCGTTTAAGGTGACAGATACTTGAAATGCTATCATAGCATCAGTGTTACCTCATTCCACTTTGCTGTGGTTTGCAGTTTGTCATTACATATGAACAGATGGCTCATAAGAAAGGATTCAACCTGAAGTGCTCCCTAGTGAGTGGTTGCTGCAGCCTGCTGTTTACATACTGTACTTGTTTCACATTAATCACAGCTCAACTGCACATGCAGCACACCACAGTATATTTTAAGACTTTCTGCAGTAATACAAACATTGCATTTGGAAGTTAACTGTGCACAGCACATTGCAAGATCAAGATCAAGTCTACCAATTACCTTCAGGAAACATCCATTCAATTGGGTCCAACTGTGTCCTGTCTAAGTGTTAAATAATCTCAGTATATATGCACACTTGTTGTTGGAGGCTCTGGGATTTGCAACACCTCTACCCAATGGATCTCACCTAGGAGCGGCACAATGAAGCCCAAGGAGGTTTCCAAAAAGGTCAAGGACAATATTGCGGTGTAGTACTGAAAATATTGAAAGGAAAATTCGAAGAACATGGCACCGCTAAAGAAATGCTAAGAAAAAGCAGACCACCAAAACTCGCAGATCAAGCAAGGACAGCATTAATCAGACTGGTAACAAAGATACATGAGAGTCTGTCCAGAGAGAGAAGACGAAAGTAGACATTGCTTATGGAAAATACAAGAAAACACATAGGGCATCTATAACTGGCATCTTCGGGTAGTTTAAGGGGATACATTAAAATGGCCTTGTAAAAGCCCAGACCTGAATCCAATTGAGAATATGTGGTATGACTTAAAGTTTGCGGTTCACCAGTGAAACCGATCAGTTGAAAGAGTTGCAACAGTTTTGTTTTGAGGACTGAGCTAAACTCCCAGAGGTTAGATATTCCGGATTTAGGGAAGTACAATCCCAAGAGGTTTGCCGCTGTGCAAATAGGGGCTTTATAAATGAAAGACTTTGAAGGTTCAAAATATTTTCAATTGTGAAACTAAGACAAAAGAAGAAAACTTGAGCGTGCACAAGTATTCATCCCCTAAAATGGTAGATATGTTATGTTGATAGAATTTATACAAAACCCCAAAATTCCATTTAAATTTAAGGCAACAAAGTAGGAAAATTTTCAAAGGAGTAGAATTCTTTAATCAGATATTTCACTTGATGGCAGCTGCAGTGCTTCATTATATGAGTATTGAATATTAGATGTAGGCTGGAGAGATATTTGAGTCTGTGACCAGAGGGAACCTCTATAGTACAGCTGGATAATGATGGCAGCATCTACAGGGCAGAGCTTGATTATTTCACACACCGGAGGATGCACAGAAAGTTACGTGAGTCCAAAGGGACTCAATTAAGAAGAGAGAGGGATCATTAAACAGGAAGCAAAAACTCACATGGGCCTCTAGTTTAAGAAAGCTGGCCCTTAAAGTTTTAGGGAGTGAGACTGCTGTTGACACACAGTGGTCGCTCTGGTAAATGTTTGGAGTGAAGGACGGGGAGGTGGGGCTCATTAAAAATAATGGGCTTCATGGGTTGTCTGTGTAAGCCACTGATCACAAGCCTTACCCAGAACAGAACACTGCAGTTCTTTGGAGTTTAGTAAAGCTCAGGCCCCAGCCAAAACAATCCTGTGTCTGTACAAAAATAGTGCTTCTAAACTGGTTTATTACAGAAACAAACAAAAAAGAAGAAGACAAACGAGACATTCGCACAACTGAAATTTGTTTACGACTATGCTTATGACAAGACTTCCCAGAGCTGCATCCAGGGTTCTCTGTGTAAAGAGAAGTGGGTCAGTGGTGATTCACTGCACAGTCAATCCCTGATGGTCATTTGCATGAAGGCTTTCCCCGACCCTGGCCTCCTGCCTCTCAACATCCCATATTGTAGCGGTTGTGGTAATGGAGAAGATTATCTTATCAGTGACTCTAACTGCCATAGTATGAGGATCTGTCAAATTGTACTGTATGCTGGCAGGCCAATTATTTCTTCGTCCTTGTAAGCCATATTCAATTGAAGCATTCTAAGGTGAGAAAGAGACACGAGAGAGAAATCTATCATCCACGTGATAATACAATTTCTGTTTAACATTAATGTAGCAGAAAAGGAAAAAAAACCTATGTGTGACATGTTTGCTAAAAGGATGAAGACTGTACTGTTTGAGAGGTGCTTATGTAGCCCCAAGGTTAAAAAACAAGACCTGCTGTCAAAAAACCTACACTAGAAGTAGGGGATGTAGAGAAAGAGAGAGAAATTGAAAGCTAGAGGCTCTTTACAATCAAACTGCGGGGTGAGTGTTTTAGCAATTTGTATTCTGCGCCATGATATGACTGGTCTTCACAGTGAGCTGTCTAAATACTGTAAATTCTGATGCTGAATATCATTAGTGGTTAGTGAGTCACTCAATAAAGGCTACAGGTAAAATCAATAGCCGCAGAAAAGTTGGGTTGTGGAGAGTTCAACGAACTGATAAACTGAAAGCTTCTTTAAAGTTTACTGAGTATTCAGCAGGCTTCCCTCAGGATATTTGCTTTCATGGTTTGAACATTTTGGTTTGGAGGCAACTAAACCTCTTAAGGTACATCAGTAATGATAATGACAATGATTCATTTTACAATACATGAATACTCCCTCCTGAGCTGTCACCTTATCGTGGTGGGGGAGTTTGCGTGCCCCAATGAGTCTGGGAGCTATGTTGCCCGGGGCTTTAAGCCCCTGGTAGGGTCACCCAAGGCAAACAGATCCTAGATGAGGGACCAGACAAAGAACAGCTCAAAAGACCCCTTATGATGAACAAAAAATTTGGACCTCGTGATCCCTTGCCCGGATGTGGGACACCGGGGCCTCCCCCCGGAGCCAGGCCCGGGGGTGGGGCCCGGCAGCGGGCGCCTGGTGGCCGGGTCTGTGCCCATGGGGCTCGGTCGGGCATAGCCCGAAATGATGACGTGGGTCCCCCTTCCGACGGGCTCACCACCCGTGGGAGGGGCCAAGGGGGTCGGGTGCGATGTGAGCTGGGTAGCGGCCGAAGGCAGAGGCCTTGGCGGTCTGATCCTCGGCTACTGAAGCTAGCTCTTGGGACGTGGAATGTCACCTCTCTGTTGGGGAAGGAGCCGGAGCTGGTGCGCGAGGCTGAGCGGTTCCGGCTAGATATAGTCGGACTCACCTCGACGCACGGCTTGGGCTCTGGAACCAGTCCTCTTGAGAGGGGTTGGACTCTCTTCCACTCTGGAGTTGCCCGTGGTGAGAGGCGCAGAGCAGGTGTGGGCATACTTATTGCCCCCCAGCTGTGTGCCAGTACATTGGGGTTTACCCCAGTGAACGAGAGGGTAGCCTCCCTCCGCCTTCGGGTGGGGGGACGAGTCCTGACTGTTGTTTGTGCCTATGCGCCAAACAGCAGTTCAGAGTACCCACCCTTTTTGGAGTCTCTGGGGGAGGCACTGGAGAATGCTCCTACCGGAGACTCCCTCGTTCTGCTGGGGGACTTCAATGCTCACGTGGGCAATGACAGTGAGACCTGGAGGGGTGTGATTGGGAGGAACGGCCCCCCCGATCTGAACCAGAGTGGTGTTATGTTGTTGGACTTCTGTGCTGGTCATGGACTGTCCATAACGAACACCATGTTCAGACATAAGGGTGTCCATATGTGCACTTGGCACCAGGACACCCTTGGCCGCAGTTCGATGATCGACTTTGTGGTTGTATCATCGGACTTGCGGCCGTATGTCCTGGACACTCGGGCGAAGAGAGGGGCGGAGCTGTCAACTGATCACCACCTGGTGGTGAGTTGGCTCCGCTGGTGGGGGAGGATGCCGATCAGACCTGGCAGGCCCAAACGTATTGTGAGGGTCTGCTGGGAGCGTTTGTCAGAATCCCCCGTCAGAAGGAGCTTTAACTCCCACCTCCGGCAGAGCTTCAACCATATCCCGGGGGAGGTGGGGGACATTGAGTCCGAATGGGCCATGTTCCGTGACTCCATTGCCGAGGCAGCTGATCGGAGTTGTGGCCGTAAGGTGGTCGGTGCCTGTCGTGGCGGCAACCCTCGAACCTGCTGGTGGACACCAGTGGTGAGGGAAGCCGTCAAGCTGAAGAAGGAGTCCTATCGGGCCTTTTTGGCCAGTGGGACCCTGGAAGCAGCTGATAGGTACCGACAGGCCAGACGGGCTGCGGCTTCGGCGGTTGCTGAGGCAAAAACTCGGGCCTGGGAGGAGTTCGGTGAGACCATGGAGAACGATTTCCGGACGGCCTCGAAGAGATTCTGGTCCACCATCCGGCGTCTCAGGGGGGGGAAGCGGCTCACAGTCAACACTGTTTACAGTGGGGACGGGGCTTTGCTGACCTCAACTAGGGATGTTGTGAGTCGGTGGGGGGAGTACTTCGAGGAACTCCTCAATCCTACCAACACGTGCTCGGAAGAGGCAGAGTCGGAGAGCTCGGAGACGGGGCCTCCCATTTCTGGGGCTGAGGTTGCCGAGGTGGTCAAAAAGCTCCTCGGTGGCAAGGCCCCGGGGGTGGATGAGGTCCGTCCTGAGTTTCTCAAGGCTCTGGATGTTGTAGGGCTGTCTTGGCTGACACGCCTCTGCAGCATCGCGTGGACATCGGGGACAGTGCCTCTGGACTGGCAGATTGGGGTGGTGGTCCCCCTCTTTAAAAAGGGGGACCGGAGGGTGTGTTCCAACTATAGGGGTATCACACTCCTCAGCCTCCCTGGTAAGGTCTATTCGGGGGTATTGGAGAGGAGGATCCGTCGGATAATCGAGCCTCGGATTCAGGAGGTGCAGTGTGGCTTTCGTCCTGGCCGTGGAACAGTGGACCAGCTCTATACCCTCGGCAGGATCCTGGAGGGTGCATGGGAGTTCGCCCAACCAGTCTACATGTGTTTTGTGGACTTGGAGAAAGCGTTCGACCGTGTCCCTCGTGGAGTCCTGTGGGGGGTGCTCCGGGAATATGGAGTGCCGGACCCCTTGATAGGGTCCGTTCGGTCTCTGTATGACCGGTGCCAGAGTTTGGTCCGCATTGCCGGCAGTAAGTCGGATACGTTTCCGGTGAGAGTTGGACTCCGTCAGGGCTGCCCTTTGTCACCGATTCTGTTCCTAACTTTTATGGACAGAATTTCTAGGCGCAGCCAGGGCGTTGAGGGTGTCCGATTTGGCGACCTCAGAATCGGGTCTCTGCTTTTTGCAGATGATGTGGTTCTGTTAGCGTCGTCAGGCCGTGACCTTCAGCTCTCACTGGAGCGATTCGCAGCCGAGTGTGAAGCGGCTGGGATGAGAATCAGCACCTCCAAATCCGAGACTATGGTTCTCAGCCGGAAAAGGGTGGAATGCTCTCTCCGGGTCGGGAATGAGATCCTTCCCCAAGTGGAGGAGTTCAAGTATCTCGGGGTCTTGTTCACGAGTGAGGGACGAATGGAGCGGGAGATTGACGGGCGGATCGGTGCGGCGTCTGCAGTGTTGCGGGCTCTGCACCGACCCGTCGTTGTGAAGAGGGAGCTGAGCCAGAAGGCGAAGCTCTCTACTTACTGGTCAATCTACGTTCCCATCCTCACCTATGGTCACGAGTTGTGGGTAGTGACCGAAAGAACAAGATCGCGAATACAAGCGGCCGAAATGGGTTTCCTCCGCAGGGTGTCTGGGCTCTCCCTTAGAGATAGGGTGAGAAGCTCAGTCATCCGGGAGGGGCTCGGAGTAGAACCGCTGCTCCTCCGCATTGAGAGGAGTCAGATGAGGTGGCTCGGGCATCTGGTTAGGATGCCCCCTGGGCGCCTCCCTGGGGAGGTGTTCCGGGCACGTCCCACTGGGAGGAGACCCCGGGGAAGACCCAGGACACGCTGGAGAGACTATGTCTCTCGGCTGGCCTGGGAACGCCTCGGGGTCCCCCCGGAAGAGCTGGAAGAAGTGGCCGGGGACAGAGACGTCTGGGTTTCTCTGCTCAAGCTGCTGCCCCCGCGACCCGACCCCCGGATAAGCGGCAGATGATGGATGGATGGAATACATGAATAAAATATTTAGTGAGCTCTGTTTTTAAATTTTTAGTTTAGAAGTCAAGTGAGACGTAGTGACTGATGGGTAATTATTGTTGCTTTATTGGCTAATGCTAATGCTAAAGAGCAGGATACACCTACAAAGTCACAGAATGTTATTTAATGTGATTAGTGACCTATCAAGTGAATGTGAAGTAGGTGCTTAACAGATACTTCACATTTCCAAAGTAATACTCTAATGTCTTATTGGTGCGCAACTGTCAAGGCAAGGAAACTTATTTTAAAGGCAAATGATTGAATTACTGTGATCCTTGGACACACAAGTGAAAAGTAATTTGAAGAGTGTCCTTGAGATCATGTCCACTGATGAAATTTCTAAAACACATTGTTTACTGGGTGGTCTTACAATAAAAGTGGATTCATTAAGAGGCATCTAGAAAAAGGCAGAGAGGAGCTAAGCTAGGCTACGTTGTAGAGATGGAGACAAAGCAAAACATTAATAATGAATAATCTGACTAATTCAATCAATAAGTCTTCCTCTCCTGCACTCCTTCTCTTCCTCTCCCTCTCCAGCTGGTGGGCTATAATTAAACAAAAGGACAGGGTGTTTGCATGTGTTCTGCCTTCTTTGTGAACACACATGCTCACACACCTTCACGGTGTCAGCATATAAACAAGCGGTGACGCCCCGAGGGATGGATTCAATTAGAGAGAAGATGCACTAGGATATGCTCTGTCAAAATCTGAAAGCAAGAAGCTTGCCTGTGCGACACCACAGGCGCACACACACGCAAATACACAGAGAAGCTTTCATCACAGAGGCAATGCGATCAAACTCATCAGCACCTCAAAACGCATTCTGCTGTCTGCTCTCTTGGGTCCTCCTCAGCCTTTCCTCTCCCTCGCATTCTTCTCTGTCACAAAAACAAGACATGCGTGTGTTTAGAGTCCCTTTCTTCTTGGTTAATGAAGGGGAAAACAGTATGCAAACCATATTTTTTGCTCCACCTCCTTGTATCACACTGCTTATTCACTCTGAATTTGTCCACTAATGATCTCACACAAGGACACAAACAACAAAAAAATATAGAACCAGAGTGTATGAGTGTATGAGAGTGCGTAGCTCTAAAAGAGGAGAAATAAGGTAACAGAAAAGTTTGATGTAAAAAAAGAAACTTTCAACTCCTATCATCAAGTTCTCTTCAGCTCTCATTTCTTTCATGAGGGGAGGGAAATGAATGTGCAGCAGAAAGAGACGAAGTACACAAAGTCTGAGGGCGATCGATATGGACGAGCCTCTCTGAATAGTTATTATTCGCTGTGTTTACTATAACTCTCACAGGACACGATTCTGAACACGTCTCCGTTCTGCCCATCTCTACTCATACCACACAGCCTTGGCTCTGTAAGCATTTTGCTATCAATCTGTATCTTTCATTTTGTGATGCTAAAGTTATACCAAGAGCTGTTGTGGATGTACGAGGCCTTCTTTCTTCCTTGTCAGATAACAAATTATATCATTATATCACCTGACACTCTTAAAACTATTACAGCAAAGGATGGTTATAGAGCTAGTCATCATGCAAAATGTTTGACATTTCCTTTATGTATAACAATAGCATTGCAATGCATTGAGATAATTGATATGTTTTTTCAGGCTTAAAAAAACTCAAAAACAATGGATGTGTCTGAACCAATAATGGAACCTTCATTAAATCAGTTCATAATATAAACACTAGTCTTATTTTCCATCCTATTTTCTGCATCCGTTTCTTGGTTTGAGGTTTGGCTGGTGCGCCCCCCTCTTTTTTTTTTTTGAAATAGCAGATCATTGCATACTTTTCTTCTTCAGTGGTTTCACAGCTCTAGATTGGAGAATGAGCGCTACCCATTTAATCTTGTAATGTTCAATCCGTAGATTTTAATAACACAGTGGTTGGAAACAAACACATTTGCTTTTCCTGATTTTGCACAACATATATGATGTTCTTGAGGAGCAAGTTCATTGCTTTGACTGGCCAGCTCTCCATAAGAGGGCACAAATCGTATACCAGAAATATACTGTTCGAGCCAGAAATTTCATAATACAAGACTGATGTTTCTACATTAGTGAGAGAGAATGTTCCACCTTCTTCCAATTCTATGGTTTTACTTATCAGGACAAAAGAAAAAAATCTCATCCTTATCAGGTCTTAAAATAAGGCAAAGTATGACAACGTCTATGGATAAGCAATGACCTTTGGAGTCCATCATTCCACAGTGAGAAATTTTATTCACAAGCCTGAAACATTCAAGGCAGTTGAACTCCCAGAAGTGGACGTCCCAGCAAGTTCACCCCAAGGTCAGACTAAAGAAAAGACATGGCAGACACTACTCACATTTAGCATGGTAAATCTTAATTTGATAAAGTATGGCTTGTTTCGATGGGTTGCAGGAGAAAGCCTCTTTTGTCCAAAAAGAACATGGCAGCACAGCTTAGGTTTGTAAAGTTATATCTGAACAAACCACAAGACTTCTGAAACAATGTCCTGAACAGACCAGACCAAAGCGGGGATGTTTGGTCATAATGCACAGCAGCACATTTGGAGAAAACCAACCACAGCATATCAGCACAAACACCTCATACCAGCTGTCAAGCACGGTGGTGGAGGGATGATGATTTGGGCTTGTTCTGCAGCCACAGGACCTGGACCTTGCAGTCATGGAATCCACCATGAACTCCTCTGTATACCAAAGTATTCTAGAGTCAGATCTGAGGCCATCTGATCTGAGGTCAGACAGAGATCTGACAGATAAAGTTTGGCTGAAACTGGGTCATCAGCAGGACAACAATCCCAAACACAGCAGCAAACCTACAACAGAATGTCTGAAAAAGAAAAGAATCAAGGTGTTGCAATGTTCCAGTCAAAGTCCTTTAAAGACTGAAATGCTGTGGTGGGACCTTAAGAGATCTACACAAAGAGAGTCCTCACAAACCTCAATGTACTGAAACAATGTGGACCAAAAATTCACACGCTGCTCCTGGAGTTTGGCATAATACTTGTTAAATAACGGCAGGATGTAATATGTCATGTATTGTTGTTCATCTTAGGTTTCAGTTACCTAACTGTATGGCCTGGTAAGATGATTCTTTATTTTCCAATGATATGTAAAAGGTTACAATTGAAAGAGGATGTACTTTCTTTTTCATGACTGCATATCGCTGACAATAGGTTTCTTCATTTCCTTTCAAAATGTCCATTCAAATTAAAATAAGGCATGAGATCAAGTTAAAACTTCTTGAATATTGCTAACTTTGTAAGGATGTATCTAACACCATCTGTTTGATGCAACCCGGTGAAATTTCGACTCCACAGCTCTGATCAAAGCACTGAAACTTCTTACCGGAGTTGTACAGAGGTGCAGTGCCTTGATCAAAACTTCAGCTGTCAGTTAAGATGTGAAATAAAAGGAGGGCTGGACTGGAACAGCAGGGACAAGTGGTGCAGAGCAGAAGCAGTTTAAATAGGTTGAAATCAGAAGCAGGGTTAACCAAAGAGAATGGGATTGGGTGAGGAAAGAGGGAAAGAGGGAGCAGTGTTTTGAAAAGTGAGAGCTATAGTGTTACCCAATTTTTAGTGTTTCCCTACCAAAGTACAGCTTTTGTCTTGTTACGTGATGATGTCACCCCAAATGATGTTATAGTTCTAAACTGTTGATTTCTCCAAAATCACCTTATAAGAGGGAAAGAGGGGATACTGGAACCTTTGAACCACAGACCATCCTAAATCACAGATAAAAGCATGGGTTCCTTTCGGTTTCAGCACAACAATGGCTTGGTTAGGGTTGGGATTAGATGGTGGTTGCAAGAAAATAAATCAAAGTCATTCCTGAGCAGGAGAAGTACTTTGGTCAAAGATGTCTGTGTCTCAGATAACATTTCCGACCGGAGGTCTTTTCACTTTTCTGTTTCCCCTACCTGGCCTGCTTCCTTAATTTTCTGTTTAGGAAAATTACACAAATACACAGTTAGGCTGAGAGTCCTGAAAACTAGTAAAGTCTGGACTGGACTTTTGTGTGCCATTCAAACTATGACATATTAAACGTTGTTGTGACAGGTAAGTGAGGCCATGAGAGGATACAATCTGTAATCAGAGGATCGTAAGACCTGGAGTCAAGTGAAATGAGTAGTATTATCACTAAATACAGCCAAATTGTGCCAGAGGAATGCATGATATACATGTACAGTGATAACCAAACGGCAGAGCAGTAAGTAGGTACAGTAGTCAAATTTCCCAGGACCCCAAATCCAGAGGAACTTTGAAAGTTAGCCCCCTCTTTCAATTCAACAGCTTTGCTTTTTCAAGCAGTTTTGCACTGAGCGAAGACTGGTAATATAGGCACAATATAAAGGCTCATTATGACAACAACCCACCAGAATTAGATACAGTAGCAGATGTTCGACAGTAATTGACACGCTCGTTGAAGTGGGGATTTGGCTATAAGGTTGGTCTTTGTTGCACAGAGCCCAATGGATCAACTCATATCAGCATTTTCTGATTCGCTGTCCCTCCTTGAACGACGCAATACATTAGATGTTATTTGTTGGCAAATTCAAAGTCCTTCCGAAATCACAGACAGGTTTAGGCAGAACAACTCCATAACTAGATTAAAGTTGTGTTGCTGTTAAAAGAAACCAGTTATTCCCATGTTCAAATGAAACATTTACTGTAGTTAACCTATCAATCCACCATTAACAACATCAGAATATTTCCTCTTTTGCTTCACCCCACTTATATAAATCACTTATATAACTACATGCTGTGTCTCTAGGCATCTGGTGACAATGATGCAGATGGAGAACAACCTGGGAATTTGCTCAAAAGCTTTGGATTCGGCCAGAGGTTGAGAGTAACAGAAATTTAGAAGTCATATCTGAAAATAGAATTAAATCTGAAATCATAGAGAAATCACCCACTACCCGTCCGACGGATTGACAATATAGAAAATGGATGGATGGATCATAGAGAAATGTAGGGGCTAAATATCCCTCTCTTTTCTTAGTTCTCCTTCTCATTCTTGATCATGTCTGTTTTGCTAAAGTTGAATCGTGTCTGTTTCCCCCCCCATGACAACCGCATTACTTTGTCTTTGTTTCCTCAAAAGTGCAATGATGCTTTGTTTTTCCCTCGGAGCAAACTTTACAAAGGCTGAAAGAAAAGCCACCACATGTGAGGGTAAGCAAAACAGGAAGGAAGGCAGCTCGGGGTGAAAAGTGAAGTTTATCTCAGTCAGAGGAAGCTGCTGCTCCTTCACCTGTGCGGCTCATCTCCCGTCAATCCCTCCTTTTTCCAAACCCTTCAAAGCTACCCCCCCTTCTCTGATCATTGCCTTTTCTGTTGCCTTTCCCTTTTCTGCCTGCTCTGACTTTTCTATTCTATGGGAGAAGACTGACAAAAATAAAAACCCTTTTTGGAGGAGGTGAGCTGAACATGCCAGAATATTTATTTATTTTTTTTAAAAAGGCAAGATAGCTGCAGGAGGAGAGATGTTCATGAAATATTGAGGGTGACTGCTACAGCCCTTTTTAATGCACAATCCATCCCTGTTGTCTACAGCAACATGGATGTGTGGACATGTGTCCATGCATTAGCATGCATTTACATGTACACATATGTCTTTGTTTGCTAGATCTCTCATGAAGAAAAGGCTTTTAATCACGAAAAAAGTTCTCAGCTCTCTGGTTGTGTCACTGCTTCCAGTCAAACATTTATGTACCCATCCTTTTAACATAGATGTGTGTGCTTTCATTTCTCATTTGCGTGTTTGAGGCTTGCCTCATATAGCCTGTGTTTATTTGGAACGCCACTTGAGGAGATTCTCAGAAATTAACTTATGCAAGAAGCAAGATGTAGGTGACCAGAAGAGGCATTGTAGCTGAAATGGAATCAGATACCCAAGGTCAAATACCATCTGCAGTGACACAGCTGTCGCTTTTTCTACAGTAAGCTCAACATCTATCAAACATAAACCTCTTTTATTGTCTCAAATTCAAATGCAAATCGAGAAGTTCTGTACTGTGTGAGTTCCCTGGTGTGCTCCCTAGTGGAACCCTGTGGTAACGCACTTACTATACAGGCAAGGATGACACTATGCTGGCAACAACTTGTATTAGAGAGCAACCTTTCGTTACTTTTTTTTATTTTTTTCACTTTGATTTCCTTCTCCCTACAACTGCTTTGTTCTTTATTAATTATGCTTGGTAAAGGTTAGGTTATAAAAGGACTTAGTTAAGTCCTTTTTACAGTGCACAACCTTTCTTCCTCTGCTTCCTATTTTGTGCTGTTCTAAGCTCTTTCCTTTGATCATCGAGGTGATACAAATTCAGATCTCTTACTTTTCCTCCTCCAAAGGGCTTTATTAAGTGTTAGGCAATAAAAGTATTTGGTCAATGTTTGGAAAACCTCATATTTAGACTTGACAATACAAAATAAAATACATTTAATTGTGCAAAAGTCTTATAGATAACAGGACTTATAGAGTGATGAGTCCTCCCCAGAGCCTGGAATGTAACATCACTGAGGCATTGTGGGACGTCTTGAAACAAAGATGAGCAGGTTGGCAAGCTCGTTAGAATTCTACAAACTCTGTTTTTCCCTTATATACTGTGTTGCTATGAATGTTAGTATGTTTCGATAAATTGTCGTGTCTATTTCTTCTTTTGCTGATATAATATAAAGAGAGACACAAGACTTTTGCACGGTACTGTATGTCAGCAGCCCCACCAGAAAAGAGCAGATACTGGTCAGAAGTTGTTGCTATTCAGAAAGGATGAATTAAAAATGTTAAACACACATTGCCATGGGAACATGAAATTTAATATAAGTGTGCAATGTCTGTGGTGTGTCATATGTTTCACAATGTTTTAAGCAACTTCAGTCACTAATGGGGCTAATGATGGCTTCTCTGGAAACACAACAGCATCTCACTTGACAGAGGAAAACATGACTATGGATGAATTTAGGGACGTTACTGTACAAACAGACAATGCTGAACTCTTTAAGGTAAAAACAGTCCCACATGAGACACAGCATGGGAAAAACCCGCGCGTGATCTTTAAGATGCTAGTTTGAATAAAGCCTGATTAAAAAAAAAATGCAGATAGAAAAAGTTGATTAACAAACTCAATGCAGTAACTGCATTACTGTGGAGCTGATGAGGCAGAGCTCTGTCAACATTAATGAATGTAATTCTAACAGAAATTTGGTTTGGTTAAATCTAATTTACTCGACAGAATGTTAAACTGTTACAAAGTCCCTAAAACTCATAAGGGAGAAAGGCCAGAGAGAAACACTGGCAAATTTTTTGCCCTGCTGCAGTTGTTAATATGTAATACAGAGTTTCATCAAAATTATATCAGTCAAAATGGAATGTGAGCTTGTAAATATGCTGCTGCTGCGGCATGCCAAGAGGCACGACTCTTTGCTCTAATGCCACTGCATCTCGACTCGCTGTGTGAAAAATCCTGCTAGTATAACACTGCATATCCCAACCGCCTGCTGACACGGCTTATCAGTAGCCTGAGTCAGGAGCCGGGGAGTTAGGAGGTTGGGGAAAACGCGGCTGTATCAGTGCCTAGCATATGAGAAGGTGGGGGCTGAAATACAGGAGGAGTAGGGAGGATGAGGAAAGGAAGGAGCATAGGAGGTGGGGAGGGGAGTGTAAGATAGAAAGAGAGAAATAAGATGGAGCATTTGGGACAGTACGAAACATGACAAGCGGGAAGAAGGTGATGAAAAAAATGTAAAAAGTGAAATATGAGCCAAGACGAAGGAGCAAGCAAGATAGATAAGGTTGAACAATTCTTCACAATTTAGTCGCTGCACTATTGTGTGCAAGTGTGTGTTTGATTGGGAGGGCCGGGGGTTTTGTAACCAACCTGACAATTTCCCACGGGGGAACACAGGCGACAGCAAACACCATGAAACTTTTACCAGCTTACATTATTGATAAATTCATCCCCACTCTTAAGATGCTATCCTTCTAAAAAGGCTGCAACTTTGTTTCAGGCTCCCCTGCTCATGAATATGGATGCATACAGTACAATACACCAATTTCTGTACTGACACAATGGGGCCTCTAAGGAGGAATTATATGGAGAGATCAATTTTTATGCGAGAGTGGCGAAACGAAGGGCCGACTTTATGATCTGTTTTCTTCATTATCGTCCAAGACGTCCTCATGTGGCCGTGGAACTGCTCCATGTGAGTTTTACATATGTAATGTACGCATCACTTCCTAATGAGCTCAATGCAGCAACAGCTCCTCCACACACACACACACACATAAAACACACACATCTCTCTCATCAGCCAGGAAACACCCCTGTATCTTGCCACTGCGGACTGTGAGTTGCTTAGCAACGCAGGCTTTCATTGGGAAGTATTGTGAAGTCACATCTCTATTGCTGTGCTATCTGTAGCTGAGGTGATGAAGCGGAGTTGTCGCAGCCACACAGCAGAACTTTGAAAGTCTGTGATGAGTCTGCCATTTTTCATTTGGCAACTTTTTCCAGCACAGAAACCGTCCAGGACATGACTTCTCACCCTTTTTATCTTCTCCCAGCTCCTGTGATTGTCATGATATTTGCTTATTTACAGACTTTCCCTCACAGACCACATGGATTTCGAACAGGCCTGAGGTCGTGGGTATGCAATCAGATGAGAAAAGCCTTGCATGACCAGAGTTGATCTTATACCTGTAGGAGGTTATAAGGCTCTGATGTAGCGTGCTGGGAGCAGAAAATATTGCTCTGCTATCCTCTTAAATGCCAGCAGGCCAACATGTGAATAGAGAAAAGAAAGACAGAGAAAAAAGGGGTGTGGAGGAGAGATTTCACACTACTGCAGGACCTAGGTTGGTGACGCAATTTTAGGAAATATCGCTCCAGTCAGTGGGATGGCAGAAGGGAGGACTATACTGTAGAACAGTGCATCTCAGGCTGGTTCAACAGCTCTTGCTCAAGCTTCGAATATGCAAATTTTTGCAATGGAGTTTTCTGATGTACATTATTTGCTCAGTCAAATGCTCCTTTGCACTTGTCTAAGGCTCTCAAATTGAACAGCTTCCTGGAGGCGTAACCTCTTGCATGCCTCATGTGTTAGAACGTTACAACCTCTGTTACCCATTGTAGTGGCTATTCCTCAGTGATAATTACACTACTTTACTGTTCACGCTTGGAAGCTGATGGTGGGGAATTGTGTTACTGCGCTCACCACTGCGAGTGAACACAAGGTGAAAGCCAGTTAGTTGTTAAATCCAGAACAGACTGTTAATTTTTTCTTCTCACATATAAAGCTCCTAATGACCAAGCTCCATCCTATCTGAAAGACTCCCTAGTTCCATATTATCCCAACAGAGCACTACTTCTTCAGACTGCTGGTCTACTTGTGGTTCCTAGAGTTTCTAAAAGTAGAATGGGAGGCAGAGCCTTAAATTATCAGGCCCCCTCTCTTGATAGTTGGGTTCAGGAAGCAGAGACCCTCTTTACCTTTAAGATTAGGCTTAAAACTTTCCTTTTAGATAAGGCTAAGGGATTGCTCTGGTGACCCTCAAGCATTTCATAGTTATCTTACTTTCAGCCCAGGCTCTCATTCAGCTTTCTTCCCTCTCCATGTATGTGTGTGTATATGTATATATGTATATATATATATCTGTTGATTTTGTTTTCTTTAACTTTATGTTTCTCTTTTTCTGCGTTCCTGCAACCAGTGTTTGTTTGTTCATGTTCCCCTCCAACTAGTCAAGGGAGAGTGCCGCCCTTTCTGAGTCTTTTTTCTATCTTCCTCTTCTTTTTAGGGACATTGTTACTCTCCACTCTTGCCGTTGTCCCATGCCTGCTCAGGACGGGAGACTGAATCGAAGTGAAAACATGATCAAATCCAATGTTATCCGTTGCCAGGCAACTTCTTATGAATTGGCTTTAAACAAATACAATTATAATGTGTTAGGTTCAACTGGAATATGACAGGTTTGAACTGGATAGTAACGAATTGGGCTTGTATTGAACGTGTTCACTTCCTTTTTAAAGTGTCTTGAGAGTATTCACATTGTAAATCTGCATAATATTAATAAACTGAATTTAACTGAAATTGAATTAAGTGATCAGCATTGTTGAAAGTTCGCATCAACTGACACACCAACACAAACAGATGAGTACAGTGTAGGCCATACCCATTACAAGACAATGCTATTGGTAATTTGATGAAATTCACATTTTTAGGCAATGACAGCATTTTTTTTTCTTCCTGAATTATCTCCTCATAAAAACTGTAGTTTGTTTCAGTATGTAAAGTTTAATGAGAGTCAATATTTTCCCACCTTAGGTCCTGGTCAAATGAGAGCAGCAGATTAAGAATAGTCAGCATATCTTCACAGAATTTCGACACACTTGTGGATTAGCCCATGATCAGCTCAATTGGTTTTCAGCTTGATTGGTCAGGATCAGTGACTGGATCGTGGCTGAGTCACAGATTGATGGAACCTTGTTAAAACACAAACAAGGCCTCTCTCCAACTGCAGTGATGGAAATAATGAGATGCAACCTAATTTTCAGTGAAACAAGTGTGGTGGGAGGGGGGCCTAATGTCAAAGGAAAATTTTATGGTTTCTTTAAGCTACAATGGTGCTGTTAAAGATTGTTCGACAAAGTCACCTGGAGTTTATGTTTCCACCCTCAAGAAATTAAAGATAAGTATAAAGTCATCATCCAAAGAGCAGGTCGCTACCCCACCTACAGATGCAGTGCGGGTGGTGACCCACAGAAATTACAGGTGGAGACACTCCAAAACAAGAGGGAAAGTTGCCCAGAGAAAAGTCAACAGCAGCTGGGACCACCAGCGCCACAACACACCTGGGAGCTGAGGCACAGCTTCCCCACACAGGGGAGGCAGGTGAAGCAGTGAGCCACATCCCTACCACTATGAAGGTGAAGCTGCACAGAAACACTCTGGCCCAAATGCCACAGTGAACACAATCTAGGTTTCAAATGGAAAGAGGAGTCAACACAAGGCATGGAAGAGCCACGCTGCTGCAGTCCACCACACTAGCACCTGGAAATCAGGCTCTAGCCAGGGACAAAGGCACATTGACAAATGCCAACACCTGCTCGTATATGTGCAAGGCCACACCCTGCAATCAGAGCTACACCTGGTGTGTGTTTATTAAGGAGGAGGAGGATATTCCATCCTGCCAACACAAGCCATCACCTGAAGTAAACAAATAACACTGCAGTCTATGTGATGAGCAGGGTCATCTCCAAAGTGCAGCATCGAAAAGAAATACCTCAGGAAGCTTGTTGATGAAGTTGAAGATTAAGTGAGATATATTGCAATGTATCCTGGAGTACTAACCAAACTCACCAAAATTTACAATCATCAATAAACTCTTTACAATCAGACTTTAAAATCAGAAGCTGGAACTGGCCAAGAAAATTGCTGCATTTTTACAAAATGTTTTTCCTTCAAGACTCCGATGCCTGCAGGTCTATTTGGTTAATCTTTCCCAACAGCTATCTGAGGCTCTCTGTTCTTTGGACTGTTACATCTGAATTGTAAATCATCTATCCATCCATCCATCCATCCATCCATCCATCCATCCATCCATCCATCCATCCATCCATCCATCCATCCATCCATCCATCCATCCATCCATCCATTCATCCCTTTGTTTTATGAAGCAGGATTTCAGCTATTTGTCAACAACAAAAATAAAAAAATTCAATTCAATTCAACCATTCTGGAATGTTTTAAAACCCACAACATTGTAGTCTTATATGTATTTTGAAAAAATTCTATGTTAATGATGAAAGTTTATTCAATACAACTCTGGACATTTAATTTAGGTAATATGAAAACCAATCTAATGAAAGAACAAAATGCATTCTTCTGTGTTAAAGTTTAGACTTCTAATACATCTCAAATCACACAGAAATTTGCATTTAACATGCAAGCAGACAGAGACACACCTAGAAACACACACAAACGGAAACACCTGCGGCAAGGAAATTCTCCTGGGACTCTGAATTAGCAGAATGTGTGTCTGTCAGCAAGGATACAGCACCAAATCTGTCATGCTAATTGACAGAGAAGTACAGGTTGGTGTGTGTGTGTGTGCTTGTTGGTGTGTACAGGTGCTTACCTAGATAATTTGTCCCTCAGAGTGTGAATGAGAGCTCTGTCAGCCCAGGGGAACAAAAAGCACATGCAGAAAAATAGTATTATTAGTGTGTGAGGAGAGGATGACCTCCAACTGATTATTTCAAAGTGTGTGTGGGGTTTTTGAACACATGTACACACTCATTACATCTCATGTCCAGTTCTTGAAGTCGAAGTAAAAAAAAAAAAAAAAAAGTTTTGCAATGAAAACAGCAGCAATAGAAAGGTGAGAGGAAAGCAAATTAAACAGGCAAAAAATGATGGAGAGAAATAAAAATGAAGGATGAATATTTGATCTGAGGAGCATGTGAAGGCTTAAGCCTCTGTCAGGAGATTTTTACCATTCACACTCACAAACTCGAACATAAATGCAGAAAGCAGCACATCACCACAGGAAAGCTGAGAGGTTTGCTGTTAGCTGAACTCACACATTCGATTAGATTTTAAGTTAATGGTCGGCTGGTAGAAAGTGTGAGTGATGGATGAAAGAGAGAGTATGTTAAGTAAGGGCAGAGGTCAGGCTGTGTTTCGATTCCTTGTAGCTTCTCATTAATTAAGCAGTGACTCAATCACTCCCTCGTTCCCTCTATCTCTTTCAACAGGTCATGAAGCTGCCATTTCTGTAATTTCATTCAAAATCAGAGCTATTTAGAGCCGTCCTTCCATTCAGTAGAACTGGCACTGAATGCACAAACACACAAAAACATGTACACTTATACATTAAAACGTTATTTTTTAAAACTCCAGAGAAAATTGCCAGAGCAAAGCAATTGGCCCTGAAATCTGTCAGGGAGAAAAAAAGCAAAACACACCTAGTTTAGTTTTGATGGGCTAGCAAGAGGTCAGCTAGCATGAAAAGGAGAGAAAAAAAATGAGAGAAAAATGTTGAAGTGGAAGTTAAAAGCTCAACCGAAAAAACAGGCAAATTAAGGGAAATTGAGATATGAGGAGAAAAAATGAGGCGCAGCGCCAGAATCAGCATGATTAAAAAGAGGTCAGCCTAATCGGTTCAGCTAATCTGTCCCCAGAACGGAACACAGGCTAAATAGTGGGGAAGGTAGCGGAGGCACGCTACTGTAATCTGTATGAACACACACATTAAAGCAATCACACAGATTAGAAAAACATAACCACTAATAAACAGGATGTTGATGTGTGGAGATACAGTCCAAATATTTAAAGCATGGAGAGAAGCTAATTAGCAATCAGTGCTAACAGTTGGAAAACATTTTGAAACTTCGCACAAGGAAAAGCTTAAGAAATTATACAGGAACACTCCATGACTAAACCCAACATGGTTAAAGGATGATTATGCCTTATTCATTCATCTTGGGGCCAACTTTGTTATTTGGCTAACATTTCAAATTCAATAAGCAAGTTCATTTTAAAAATATGTTTTTTTTTTTACTTTAGGAATGACATGTTCAACATCTCAAATCAATTCAAAAGGTCCAATTACCAGTGACAGTGCCAAGCTTTTTTAAAAGGGGTGAGATCATAACTCTGACTGGGGTGGCACAGGAACTAATGTCTCATTGCACTTCATGCCTGACACGCAGCTGTAGGATTTACAGTAAATTCTTTTGGTCACTTTTATACACAGGCATGGCAGTTATGTAGAAGTAGACATTATTTTGTAACTCTAGACTCATCAAATGAGAACAAGAGCAATTTGCTACATTCATTTTCCTGAACTGCTGATAAAAGTTGTGAGAATTTTACATTCAAAGTACATAACTACAAATGACATGCAGTGCTCAGCATTTTTTCAAAGTTCAGTCTTTTAGAGTCTGTAAAGCTTCAATAAATCTGACACCAAATCTTATTCCTTAGAGTTGTAAGTGGCCACTTTTTTAAGGCTACAACTTAACTCTGCAAGCCCTGTACAGTCAGCAGTATCGAGAGTTGGTGTGTGTATGTGTGTGTGTGTGTGTTGTGGAGAATCAGGGGGCCAAATCTTTTCAAACATTTTTTCTGCATCGATATTCCACATAGGTACTTCAAATTAGTTTTATTCAGTCATGTGAGATAATAGCAAACAAATAAAAGGTTCCCAGAACATCCGTGAAAGGTCCTTTTGTGTTTGTAGGTTTTGTTTTTCGCTACAGGTATTCAGGTAATATGCGGCTCATTCAAAATTGGTTAAGGTAACAGGTTAATCTTTCGCCAAACCACAGAAAACTCCAGACAGAGGGTTGCACACAGTACTCCCATACAGTACTCAGTCAAATGTGCAACTCACTAAGCTATTCAGCAACACTAACCATACTTCAACATGAAAGCCATCGATGGAATAGCACCAGATAACAACAGTCATTTCACCAAGCAGCCTGAAGATTCAGAAAACCACCTCCACGTGGGCCCACCACTCGTGAGGGGAATATTCCAGGTCAGGTGCAGAGAGATTACTATTACTATGAATGAATTCCTAGGTGTACACGTGAAAACACAGTTACGGCCACTATATGTGTATCTAACGAAGCCCAGAAAAGTCCTGATGTTCCCCTACATAAGGAAAAGAAGAAGTGTAATCCTCTGGACCAATAAAGTTCCTATAAGGTCCAATTTACATCACATTTACAATGTCGCACCTGACCAAACAACAACTTGATACTGATGTCAGTAACATCACACAACTAGTTCCCACCACAAATTGGGCAGTGAAAACCAAGAGCAGGTGTCATCCATCCATCCTTCCATTTTCTATACCCGCTTAATCCGTCAGTTGGGTCGCGCGGGGGCTGGAGCCTATCCCAGCTGTCATCGGGCAAGAGGCAGGCTACACCCTAGACAGGTCGCCAGTAGCAGGTGTCATAAATGTCATTTAAGCCCTGGAAAAGGCTAGTCAGTGGACCTTGAGTAAATATTTTTTGTCAAACTCAAATACTAGAATAGAAGCAAGTGTGTCATTACAAAATTTGGCCATTCAGAGGATGCCATCGTGATACACTTTAATACTTTAGATGTTTCT
This sequence comes from Leuresthes tenuis, assembly GCF_036924035.1. NCBI lineage: Eukaryota > Metazoa > Chordata > Actinopteri > Atheriniformes > Atherinopsidae > Leuresthes > Leuresthes tenuis. Next base: position 19,377,386 of record NW_027325374.1, on the reverse strand, counting down.
CTCCTCAGCTTGTTGCAATAAACTTGACAAAGATTGTGACTCTGATCTATAAAAAAATAGGGGGTTTTATGACAAGCTTGAAGTCATTTTCATGACTTTAAAACCAGAAACAGTGTTTGTACCTTTTCCCTTGTTTGAACACTTTTGAAGGCAGGGAAGGAACAGCCTGTTCTGCCTCCCTTTGCTTGTCGTGTTCTGAAGAGGGAAGAAATAAAAGTTTATTTGAATATTCCGTCCTCATTCACAGACAGCAGCATCTTCCTGTCTTCACTGGCAGAGATGTGCCTGTGAGGTAGTCACTGATTGGCTGATGAATCATGAGGAGACGTTTCTCAGACAGCAGGCACTGGCGGGTTATACCAGAGACGTTTGATTTTATTACTGGTACTAAAATACATTGCAAATGTTGAGAGAGATATTAAATGTAGTTCTGGGGGTTTTAGGTACGATGCCACACATTTGCCTATAGATAGATGTCATCATCCTCAAAGCGCAGTTGTTAAATTAGAATTTTAAGGGGACCTCAAAAAAGCAGTCACATTGGGACTGGTGTTCATCTCACATTGGTAGAAAATGAATTCTACTCAAACCTGATGTAATGTTACATCGACTAGATAATCCTACTTTTTTTTTTCCACATACTGCCAGTTTTTTCAACAAGCACTCACAGACATTGGAAACATAACTGTCTGTTGTATTGATGAAGACATTTGGGGAATCAAGGATATTCAATCCATTATAATCCCGATCTTAATTCAGCTGTCAAAACTGCCACTTAATTTTCAGTTAACAGCCTAATCAGTTTACTACTGCTCTCTGTGCAACATTCTTAAAGGAATTAGGGATTTGCAGTTGCAGTTGCAGTTGCCACATCATCAGTCACAACGTGGATGAGACACAGAGAAAACATCTGCTATAATACAACATAGTAATCACCACAATAATCAGAGTACTAATTCCACACTCACAGTACGTTTTTGTCATTAAAGAAGACTTTGAAGTGACTTATCGCTATTTCATGGAGGCTTAAATCAACCTTAACTATAACAACTATACACCTTTTAAAAAAAAAATCAAAAAACAATATTCTCCATACGTGCATGGGTTTAAATGGGAAAAAACATGAAAATAAATTAATAAGCCAATTTGGTTGCAAAAAGAAATACAGTTTAATGGAGAGGTGACTTAAATTATCCATACAATGCAAGTATCAGCAGGGGTTTATATCAAGCCAGCCTCTTTCAGACTGTCAGAGAAATTATGTGATAGCCTTGCTGCTCAAACTAGCTGCATCTAAGCTAACCGCTTTAGCTTCTGGTGGGGATGCTGATTGCCTCAAAGAAGCACATTCTCATTCCCAACTCGTCACATACTGATGCTTGGTCAGCAGCCTTTTGCGTCCGTTTTAAACACAAAGGGTACCCATTTACTGTCACTTTCTAAAGTGCAGGAAACTGCAGTATATTGCCAGTTATCCTGCTGCAGCAGTAATTGATGCACTGGCTGCGACAATAGTAAACAGTGACAGGAAAACTCCTGACCAAGTATCAGTATGATACCAGTTGGGAGTGAGAATGGGTTTCCAAAACAACTGCCGAAGGGCCTAGCTGGCTCGCAAGATAACTATAGTTCTGCTCTGAGCTCAGCCGTTCAAATGCATTCTGTCTATTTTTCTCATAGAATTCAGGTGAAATTGTTTTTTTTCCTTGTACATATTACTGTAGATAAAACTAAAAGATTGTTGTCTAAGACATAATTTCCCTTTATTCTACAGCCCTCGCTTGCCTTATGGTGACCAGGTTTTGTCTCCCCATAACCACATTTTGTGAAAATATCACAATATGAGCAACAAAAGTATATTCAGACTCAACCAGTAGTTTATAATAAGTGGGGCAGTAAAGGTGGTGTAATGTCTGGTGTGCTCTGAGATCTGTCTGGTTCTCAGCGCACTCAAAGTATCCCCCAATCTCCGCTTGGCTGCGGCTTGGGACCCCCTCCTCATGCAAACACATGCACACAGAGACCTGGGAAACTGTAGGAGCATAACAGCAGTCCTCATGGAGAAAAAGTGTGCTTTGTCTTGCTTCCCCTGATTCCAGTTTCTCTTCTCCTCTGGTCTCTCCTTCTAGCCAAGCCAATCCTCTGGCACTGTGCAGCCCATTATACAAAGCAAATAAGCCATGGCTATAGGCTCCAGTGGCTTCTCAGAAAGGGAGCACGTGGTAGGCAAAGGGTGTGCGCGAGAAAGAGAAAGAGCACATAAACCTCAGTGACTAAAAGCTTTGCCAATCTCAAAGAATGCCTTGTGGATATTAGGTGTTGGATGACTCAAAACTTTTGCTGAAGCTATATAAAAATCCCTGGTCTGTGTTGTTATTGGCCCCTGCCAACATCAGAGAGGGAGAGAAAGAAAAGGAGGAACAAAAGAAACCAATCTCCTAGAAGAGTTTGTAAATGCACCAACTGCAAATTTAAATCCTCTAGCTTCTGAGGTCCTTTTGCCTTTATTTGCCCTACTGTAGTGGTAATGTCTTTGTCATACAGTTCAAGCGTGCAGCAAAAGCCAAGTGAGAACAAACAGTTATTGAACAGAAACCCTAAATAACCTCTCCACCCAGACCTACGCACAAATATAAAGCTATCATCTGACGCACTCCAAACCCCAATCACTACAGCTCAGAACATGTGGAGTCTGCTAGATTTTTCTCCACCTAAGAAACACGTTACTATTGCGAAGCCCACAGACCTTCTCCCGCTCTCTCTCACGCATCCCCAGGCAACACAGCTAGGGTTATACACGCAAGCACAGCAAAAGGCTGTATAAAAATCCAAACCAATACATGGCATGCAAACACTTTTCATGTTCTCCATGACAACAACAAAAATTGTTTACATTCCCAAAAAAGGCAGCTCATTCTTACTGGCGAGGGTCCGGTTTCTATGGCAATGAAGTCGGCATCTCTCTGTTTGGGCATCATGAGCTTTGAGTGTGTTGATGTTATGTACAGTACAGGAATGTGTTCACATATGGCTATGATTACACAAACACACTCATGCAGAGATGCAGCAGGAATATCATGTGTCTGAAAATTGGACGTTTGACCAATGGCGTGTGAGCAGCACTGAGAGCTTTGATTGGCCATTTTCTTTCTTAATTTAATTGGGTAGCCTTTCAAAGGGTATAATTTAGTAATATGGGTTACAATAAGATGGGTTATATGCTCCCACTGACGTTGTTGTATGTCTGTTGTATGTCTTTAGTTAGGACAGATCTCGTTTAAGTGCATGTACTTATGGGAGAAAAATGTCAGTGATGACTTCTCTTTTTTCAGGCTACTCAGCAACACACCCAATTAGACAGTCACATACACACACGTCTAATCCATGTGCCGCCCTCAGAGCAATGCAGTGGGAAGTAGCCGTCTCCAAGCCCCCATAATGAGGGAACACCAGTAAGCACAAGAGGGGAAAAAAAGCAGATGGAAAGAAAGATGAAGCGAGAAAGCCAGGGAAAGAAACGGCAACGGAGGAAATCCAAACAATAGGAAACAAACAAGCAGGGAACCTCAAAACAGCCTTGTTTAAGGATGGACAGAAAGAGGCTGAGGCATGTGGAATGGGGCAAGCAACAAGAAAAAAAAGTGGGACCTATTGTGTTTATTGTTATGTTAAATTACTGTTTGTGCGATGGTATTTTTTAAAAATAATTTTTCATATCCATATATACTAATAATTGTGTTTACATGGGATAAATTATGAAAAAAAAGCCTATCTCTGTCTTTGAGAGCATATTTTTGGGTGTTATTCAAAAAACTACAACCCTGACACTTTGTTTGGTGCTGTCTCAGTTTGAAAATATCAAATTTAGTGAGCTGTAGATACTCGCAGACAAATTATACATCACACACCCTGAGAATATAAGGTTGATAAGAGAGCAGAGGGACTTTTATGCCTGGTGTCTACCACACTACAGACATCAGTTAGTTCAATGTACTGCAACCAGAAGCAGGGGGTTTGCCATCTTAAAACAGTGCTTTGCCAAATCAGGTGAGCAAATAGAACTTAACTAAAAGGCATTGGAACCATGAGGTGCCCCCGGCTCTCGAGGGTGCCTGGGCTGCACTGTGTGAAGTAGCCGATGCTCCCCCAGGTGCACACGTCACAAACAATGTGTCTTTCACATAGGAACAAAAAGGCCAGCAAAAGAGTACTGAGACAAAGAGAGAGAAAGTCATAGTGTAGCAGATCTCTGGTTGATTTCTCTGCAAATAGTCGCTGTTTTTCAGAACAATCAAAATGGTACTTTTGAATATACAAGATGAAAGGACATCAGATCATACGACTAATTTATTCACTGAGTCTATGATACATTTTTAATATGCTAATATCATAAGTCTGCATCTTGCTTCAAAGTCCCTCTGGCGGCCTCGTTTCATTTCAGTCGTAGGCTCAAATGTGTCTTTTATACATAGTCTGATTTAGATTCTTATCCAAAACAAGCTTCCACTCACGCTTGCGTCCTTTGAAAGAAAATACCGTCAATACTGTGTTTCAGGTGTTTGTTTTTTTGTCACATCTATTTCCTGCATGGGTGTTATTATCTTAATTGTCTACCACCTGTTGGATTTGCATTGGTTTGATCTGTTTCATAATGTGAGACATGTAGCGCTGACATCTGCTATCGTGGCTAAAAATAGCTATGACCACCATCAGATCTGAGTTGGTCGTGTAGAACACCTGCATTTAATTCTTTTCTTTTTGGCTCTTGCTCCTGATACATTTACAGCCAGTGTCAAATACAAAGAGACTGTTTTGTTCCATGTGAGATGTTTGGCCTGAGATCAGGATTAATTAAAAACAGCCATAAAATGGCAGAGTCTCCAGCCTTGTGGGAAACATCATTAGGGATGCTGCTAATATCCATGGAGCAAAAGATGGAAGTCAGCTAGGTTAGATGACCATTACAGATACTTTTGCTGGCATTGTGGATGGTAGATGAGTGAGCCCTAATAACAGCCTGTGAGAGCCAGCTGGAGAATGCTAATTAGCCACATAGGCTAACAATCAGCTCTAATGGGTGCTGAGTAAATACCAGCGGTTGGCTAATAGCCATTAATGTCTTACAATAGACCAAGATAACTGTAGCATCAAGCTGTTATTTGGAAGTGTGTATGTGTGCATGTGAGCTAATTCTCCTGTGGACCAAACATCCTGTCTTGCATGACGGAAGGAAATATTGTAAGTCTATTTTTCCCTCAGCCCTCTGCAAGGGGCTAGTTTAAGGTAAGAAAAAAACATACATAAGCCTGTAAAAAATTGTGTTCGCTCTGTATCTGTAAGAGCCAGTGGTTGGTAGCTCAGAGTGGAAACAGGGGTTATAGGCTCTGTCCAAGATATTAAATGCTCCCAATAGTCCCTATAGCTCAATGTTTCTTGCAAGGACAGATTGCCAGGAATCCATTGGAGACTGGGCCAGGAAGTTGTCCCATAAATCAACCCTTTGAAACTATGAATGATAATTTTTGGATAGATTTATCATGTGCTGACAAATTAACCAATGGTCAAGCCATTTTGACCATTTCCCACTTCTCTTAGCTAACTAGGTACTGGCTATAGTCGCCATTTACCATATATGAGTAGAGTATAACTCAAAAGGGATTTGTGTTCATTCAGCATGCCCCACGTTTGAAGAAGAATTTTGGTCTTTTTGTCTACTTGGTTTGAGGTGTTGGAGGATGGTGGCACCCTATGAGTAGCTTTTAGTTTGGCTTTCCTGTCAGAATTTCTTCCTGCTTCTCCAAACTAAGAATGTGCTGACTGCTGTTTACTGCACATAAGACACCGACTACTCTGAAGTACTTCCCACAACTTAACAAAAAAAAAAATAAATAGACATACCTTTAAACTAGTATCAACTTTATAGTGTGGGTCTTTTTCAAACAGGCTAAGACGTTAGAAGTGACATTGTTGCCCCTGTAACCTGGTAATGTGTCAGCCACCATCTGACTATAACAGCCCATGCAGCCCCACTTCAAATAAATTAAATGAAACCCTTTTGAATTTCCTTTATTAAATGATAAACATTTTATAGAGTAGGGTCATGTATGTTAAAATCAATTCAGCACTGATTCAGCACAATCGAATCAACAAACATTACTGAGCCACCTACATGATGTGAACTGAAATCACATCAGTTGTCCAGAGATCAGAAAATACTTTTCTGCAAGTAAAGTAGGTATTTGTGATCATTTGTGGTCTAATTGGGCAGTGAAGACAAGACAGAACCTATAGACAAGAAGTTCTACACCTTCTACACACTGAAGTCATCCACTATTTTCCGCATCACCACATCTGGCTGTATCGCTATAATGAGGGATGTGCTTGAAAATCATTCAGGAAAAAGTTGTTATTTTATATCCCTCTTTATCTTACTCATTAGCATCCACATAGTCTCTCTGCTGGGGCCTCCTCTTGTGCAGAGATTGTGCAAAGAAGAATGTTGCAACACCCTCTACAAAGCAGAAATTAAACAGTGTTTCTTCAGTCAGAGGCTTCTTCAGCTTCAATGCAACAAGAACCAGCACATGAGGTCATTCCTGCCTACAGCAATAGCCCTAAAGAATGATTCTAACTAACATTTCATGATGGCTGTTCTTGTTGTTTTTATTTATTTAATTTAAATCACCAATCATTCATTATTATACAGTAACTATGTCATTTCACCCTTGGGTTTAATTAGGTAATATTCTATTAAACAGAATTTATTGGACACAGTAATCCATGACATGTGAAGAAATGCCACATGACAATCTCCAGCAATTGTAGCAATAAGGCACTCTAAGAAAGCAACATGAAAACATCAAAGTCAAATGCTTCTTTGTGTACTCCAGCAACTGTCTCTTGAATTGCTACTTGACTCAGTTTTTAACTGGAGTGCCAGCAGCAGCTAGCCTAACCCTGTTAAGTTGTTTTAGATTAGCATTATTTAGATGGCTTGATCGCAACTAAGTCACTATGATCACAAGACACATGACATTAATAGAGGTCTTAATGAGTGATCCATCTGCAAATGAGAGCTGAAGTCCATTTTGTCAAGTTTTAAAAGGCTCTTGGTTCTGAGGAAGAGAAAAGAAAGAAAATGGAAAAGAGGGTAGAGGGCAGGGTTTGATTGACAGCAGGAGGTTAATCCACAGAGGAAGTTTCATAAAGACAAATGTTACAAATCCTTCAAAAGCCATGCTAGTGTTAACAAAAAAGTTTGGGCCATGACTCTCACTGCCACCTTTTTGTCTGACAACATGATGTGTGTTTTTTTCAGCAGCTGTATGTACATCCAATTATCTCTGTAATTATTTCATCAATACTTTTCCCAAAGGCACTCACTCTAGAGGAAGAATATTAGTATAATGTCTTGGCCTAAAAAGAAATGTCTGTTTATTTGCAGTGGCCCAACAGAGCAGATCAATCAAAAGGCGACTTGCTCTTTCGCTTTCTCTAAATGTCACAGAGGATTCCCCCAGGAGCCATCGCTAGCTTCTGCTAACACAAGATAACAAAGCTAACAGTGGGCTTCCCACAGCTACATTTGTGTTAATTCTTTTTCTGCTGTTTGCAGTGTGGGAAGAACTTGAAAATTAGGAAAGGTGTGTATGAAAGTGTCAAAAATCTCTCAACATCGACAAAGGCAGAAATAACGATCGCACATGTAGAGACGACAAAAGATGATGTAAGATAACAGCCATACGTGCCTGCACCTACTCAACCACAAAAATACACTTACACTGCTGTCAAAGTTAAGTGTCTCCTTACGCATCAACAGCCCCAATCAATTCCCATTTCCACTTTCTTCTCCTTCGGCACTTTATATCACATTATCTCACATTCCATTACTCTTCTTTTCACTCCCATTCTGTCATGTAGCAGTGGTTTAATCCTGAATCCCTTTATTTAGAGACAAACAGAAGGAGGATGCCATTTATCTGCAAACACTCAAGACCACCATATCACTATGGATATTTAAGAAAGTAAATGGTGTGTATGTGTGCAGTGTGTGTCTGCAGTGCATTATCAGGCAGCATTTTTTTACTCATCTTCTAACCAGTAGTTTATTAAATCATCAGCAAGCATTCCATGTCTGATCAATAACTCTTTTATACAACACAGAGACATCTTTAGTCGAGCAGCAGCTGCACTATGCCTGCCACCGTCTAGATGCACCACAACAAACAGTATCACGTCTTCTCTAAAAACAGCCTTTCTGTTCCTTCAGCTCAATGGACATTAATTTCCACAGCAGAATGCCAGGTAAAAAAAAAAGAAAGAAGAAGATATATACCTCTCACAAGGGGAATCCTACTTAACGGAAGATTGCCGGAAAGATTTGGGATTCTTTTCTCTTTTCCTTTTTAAATATCTACAGCATTCCCCACAAGTACACCCATTAAAAGAGGATCACTCTTCAATGTAGAAAAATGCATTTTTGCCATAAAAGATAAAAGATCTTGTTAGCTCAGTTGTTAGATTTGGGCTCAAATGCATACAGATAGATTTAAGGAATTGCATTTTCTTACTTGGTAGGTTTACAGTTCACAATTTTCACCATCCATGAGGACGAGGAGCTGCTCTCAATCATAGGCTTCAAAAAAGCCTACCAATCAGAAGAAATCTGGCTTTTAGAGAGGGTGGCCTTAAAAAGACGCAATCAAAAATAGTCGAAAACCGTCGTCTCACAGCGAGAGGGTTCCAGGTTAAACTCTCGCCTGGGGCCTTTCTGTGTGGAGTTTGCATGTTCTCCCTGTGTATGCGAGGGTTCTCTCCAGGTACTCCGGCTTCCTCCCACTGTCCAAAAAATATGCATGTTAGGTTAATTGGTGTCTCTAGAATTGTCCTTAAGAGTGAGTGTGAGCGTGTGTGTGGTTGTTTATCTCATTTGTCTCTGTGTGGCCCTGTGATGGACTGGCGACCTGTGCAGGGTGTACAGCGCCTCTCCCCCGATGACTGCTGGGATAGGCTCCAGCCCCCCCACAACCCGACCAACGGATTAAGCGGATATAGAAAATGGATGGATGGATAGATGGATGGAAGTTTAAGAAAGTCTATGAACTGTGAGGTCCATGAAAAGGAGCCTAAACCATACCACAAAAGGTTCATTGTAATTTAAAGAATAGCATGTAAATAATGCTAATCTTGTGAAGTCTTAGAAACAATTATTTAGAATTAGGGAATAAGCATGAAATGAGTGCAACAACTTTCCAAGTGAAAACTATCTACAAGTTTTATATATAGCTTCTTTTTTCATCAAGTTACATATCAAAACAGTCAAAAAGGACTACTTTAATGTTTCTATAAGCTCAGTTTAGGTAAACAAAGATACAATTTAAAAAAAGCTTAGGGGTCAAAATGATCAAAGGAAGGATGACAACAGCAAACCTGTCATATATTTTTCTAAAATTCTTTATGATCTTGTACAATCAACCTATGCCTATGCTTAAAAGTGAGATTGTAAAACAGGGATGCTAAAAAAAGCTGTGTGTCACTTGCAAAAAGACTAACATATAGCCTTGATTAAAGAGTATCCACATCCATTACTCCAGGCTACAAATTCCACCATTTTGCACACACACGCAAGGCATAGTTGTTATGCCCAGTCAATACCACATTATATATCTTGATGGAATTATGGAACGCAGGAATCAATATCTAATCTACTATACCGTAACAGACAGATGGCCTCCTTTTCTTTGGGACATGAAAAACTGGAATGCAGATAAGCATAAGATGCAAATTTGAGACTTTTCCACAGGTGCATGCAACAGAGGCAAGAGAGCTTACACAATATCCAGAAGACACTGCCAAAGTACTTGATGCAAAAGGAATGATACTGCAAATAAACACAATTTTCACACTCGCACAGGTCATGAGCTCTAGTCTCAGTGTTGTATTTATCATGAGCAGCCACAGACAGATGACAAAATCTGAACTCCTACCTCCCCTTTGTCTGACTGTCACTTTCCATCTTTGTCTCCATTCTTCCCTCTCCCTCCTTTTCAACGCCTGTCTCTTTCTGTCCATCCCTCTCTGCATCATCTTCTTTGCACAAGCTCTCGCGGAAGAGGTCGACGCTCATTTCCATGAATCCCCTTTAGTCTCTGGCTTCACCTCTGACTGCCGCCTCTGCCTGTAACTTCTAAACCATTGACCAGAGAATGAAACCCGCCAAAACTGCTCAAACCTTTGGTATGAGGTGATTCCGTTAGAACATAAACGTTTCTTTGTTACTCATCACTCATGTTTTTATTCGTTCATTCTTTATTTCTATTTTGTCACACATCAAATTATCACATCTTAAAAACAGCTCCCTGTTTCTCTGACTCAGACTGTTATATGGTCAACTGAGAGTAAGTAAGAGCAGACACACTGGATCTACCTTTTCACAACTTCATACAGCCTGTGGTGTTTTGAGATTCATCATATTATATAGAGCTGTTCTGTGTGTGTGTGTGTGTGTGAGGGTTTAATCATCCCCAAAGCACCCCTCTGCTGGAACCATCTCTCGACATCATCTTGGTTCAAACTGAGAGTCTGTAAGAGAAATCATATATTTTATCCAAGCATCCAATGCAGCTACAGCATGGGCTGACCTACATGGATCTTTTTAAAGACTGATGCTAATGGAAATAACTGCTGCTCTATGTGAATATAGTAATTGGAACGAGACGCTATTTTTTTTTTTTGCATTTCTGCTAGCAATTTCACTGCAGAGCGTTTCCACTGAATAATAAACGATGTATCCATTGTGGTTAGCATTTTTGCCTGTCAGCAGGAAGGTTCTGAGTTCAAACCTGCCGGTCAGTTGGGGTCTTTCTCTATCAAGTTAATTGTTCCTGTTTTCTCCAGAAATCCAGGGTTTTCTGCCAAAGAAATGTATATTGGATTAATTGTTGCAAAAATGTGTGCGTGCAAGGTTGACTAGCTCTCTGTGACTGGTGACCTGACCTGTCCAGGTTGTTCCCCACGTCTTGCCAAATTTCCAGACATCTGCAACCCTCATCAGGATAAAGTTAGTAGCCGATCTTTACAAAGAAATCTGTCAACTAAATAAATGCCCCTCGGTTAATTTAACATCTTTCCAAAGTAAATACAAAATAATCAATGCACCGATTAAAAAGAAAAGATTATATTTAGAGTTTTGGCATTTCATCCATTATCCTGACCAAAACACTGTTCTTTACGAAGGAAATTTACATCCCTACATTCTACACTAAAACATTTAGGCAAGTCTATGTTTAAATTTCTACGGAATCTGAAAAGCAATCTTTCAATCTCCTGAGAACGATAGCGAACTCCCAAGCGTTTAGTGATGCTACTAGGTTCTAATCTGCAAAAGCTTCTGTGTTGGATGTTCTGGACGGGTAACGTATGACAAATCACACACTGCAAACTACTTACTGACTCAATGCTTCCAACTCTCCCATAGCAGTGTGTGGGAATGAACCACACTGTCATCCTTGGTAAAAATATGGGGCCAACTCAGGAAGGTCTTTGTTCTGCACAGCCTTTCCTTATTGACACCACTGCTTTAAAATAACATATTAAACTTTACAGAATGGACCTGATGTTTTAGCCTGAATCAGTTGAAAAAAAAGGTTTTTCATTGACTGACTTATTTATCCATTTCCCCTAAATGTTCTGCATCAAAATACACTAAAGCCAGCATTTGGGATCTTTTGGGCATTTCACTATACTGCAGCAAATATTAGCCGATAAACAAGATGAGATTTTGTTGGGTTTAAAAATGATGGCCTCTAGCATATTCAGGGTTCAAAGGGATCTAACTGCATAGAAAAAAATATGGGGACTTCCAAAAACTCAAAAAGAAAGCAATGACAAGACGAGTGTTTGAATAATATCATCCTTCAAAGCCATCATATTTTAGGATAAAAGGAGGATGATGCTGTTTTTTGACAATGAATGAAAGAATTGAATTTTTGCTTAAGTTGAGAGCAATGTGCAGTGAGTGCAGGCTCGGCGTCTGGGATATTTCAGAGGGGCTTTTGTGCTTTCAGAATAGCACTCAGAGGGGATACTTCTCCTTTTTTTAACCACGTTTTTGATACCCGACACTCTTTGTTTCACCCTTTGGGTCTTCTCACAGAAATAAAACTGCAAGCTCTTCAAATCTTTTTCCAAAAAGGTAAAGATGTTCATTACATGCACAGGCAGAAAGCGTGGATCAGCAAAGACACATTTGCAAAAGACTTCAGCAAACACTAACGTGCGCGCACACACACACACACACACCCACAGACTGAATGCATCTGGTTTGCGTTACCACGTCGACGGTGGGGAAGTGCATTAGCGCCCTTCTCCCATTGGTCCTTCGCTGCCGGCACTGGTTTTAATTGGCCATCCTAGTGCCAGACCCTCAAGCTCATGACACACACACACAGACCTGCATATACACACACCCCTAGCTGGGGGCTGCAAGGGGAAACATTCTTAGAAAAAAAAGAAGGGAGGATTGGGGCCAAAGTTTCAAAGTCTTGCTAATTGGGAGCCATTTTCCTCTCCCTGTCTTACTAACATTGTTAAAGGCGTTTTATTAAATATTTTGCACAATTTGCAGACCTATTTATATCCTAAGGTGTGTGTTTTCAGCTGTGTGTGAGAAAGCAAAAGAAAAAAATGGTGGAATCGGGAGCACCGGGCAAGAAGGGGTAAAAGTTTAAAAAAGAAAACAACTGACTAAAACTTCCAGTCATGGAAATACAAAGTTAAAGTGTGTCACAGGGTTACCCCCATCAGATGCACCTACTCACACACTCATTTGGGGTCTCCCTGAGTCAAAGCCAGCCATAATTTTTTTGCCTCTGGTCTGAGAGATGCTGTGAAGGAATACACACAGCTGGAGACCACATGGCGACCAGCTAAACACTGAACCAGCATCATGAGCTCACAAAGTGGATGAAAGATTTAATTTCACCGACACGTTCTTCTAATACGTTTGATTTCTCTTCACAAAAACATTTGCGCACTCAACTTCTGTGCCAGTACAGTACATCACTGCTGATTTTGTCCTGCCAAGCTTGCTGTCACAACTGTGATTCATCACAGAGTGAATCAACTGCTGAGACCCATCATAAATGCTCAATGCACTCTAAATCATGACCTTCAGAACCTGTGTTACTGGCATGTTCAATCTTAGTGAAACTTTTTTTGCTTTAGACATATTGGCACTTAGAGCTTCATACAAGCCTCCAACTCTCATTAATATGGTTGTATTTCTCTGGGAACAATCCACACGACAAACAATCGATATCTGGTCTGTAGCCAAATAGGGCTCAGTGATCCCATTGCTTTCCTCAGAATGAGGAGTTTATAGTGCGCTTTGTGTGTGCTTATAAAGTGTTTAACTGCAGGAGCTACAGAAGGACAACAGAAATTATGACAGAAAGATGGAATAACAATAAGGGTTCCCCCGTGTTGTTTTGTGTCAACGATGTTAACATATGCGGTTAATGCTGTACAGCAGTGATTCCAGTTATATGCAGTCGTTATATTTGTTCTGTCTTTTGCTGTGACCTTTTGAAGATTTGTAAGATAACTATCACAAGAGAATTAACTGAAAGAGTTTTAGTTTTTTTTTTCTCCTCCCATCTGGCTTTTTTCAAAGCCAGATTAATTTTACTGACTTTCCCCACTGTTGATTTTATTGAAGTTAGCCTTTGATAAACAACGACAAAGCGCTCAATATCTGGCAAGTACTTTTTAAAAGGGGCCTACCTTCATGCAGACAATTTCCCAAATGATTCTGGTTCTTCAGATATAGGTTGCGTGAACTGCTGAAGACTGCCGAGACTCCTCCTGATAATACCATCAGCAGTTTATTGTAGATGTGCAGATTGTTTGAAGAATACCACACATACACAGTGAAGATTGTGCTTTACAAGTACAGCTTTACAATGCTATAAACTTTTTGGAAAGATTGATCCCATTTTTTACCTTTTACCCTATGTTTTATTCATTATAAAAGTTTAGCTTGTGGAGGGTGAGTCACAGAAAGTTTAATTATGGTCAGCTTTAATGGAAAAAAGTGAATCCACCAGATGCTTTCTTAATTAGCCAATGAAATGTCATTACAAAAGCCATTCAGTCCACTGGATGGGTTTTTTTCACAACCCATAAACTATCTGATCCCAGATACCCCAGTTTATTCAGCTTAATATGTTTGAATGTATATTATAATATATATATATATATATATATATATATATATCTCAAATATATCATATGCAACATCTTTTTGCAAACGCTGAATAACCTAAGCTTCAAGGAGTAGTCTGCCTGTCACCTTGTTGTAATCAGCCACAGAGTTGCATTTTCAGTCTTTTATCGAATATTTCAAGCCCAAGAAAGTTAAATAGCTCTAAACAATTAATTTAGCTATCTATTATTGAAGAAATGACTTAAACTGAGAAAACAAAGAAAAAATGCTGAATGCTTATCGATTAACTTTCAAGCTGATAACCATTGAGTATGTCAGCTCTCGACCAAATATAAAAAATCTTCATAGTGTTCATTTTTGAAGGAACAGAGCAAGAAAAGAAGTGTCAAGCTGGCAAACCTTCCAATTCCATCTATTTAATGAGAATGTGAAAATTCACTTGCTGTGCCATTTCTAGGTGTATCCTTGTACAAACAACCCTGAATTAGAGCTCACTACAACTTCTTCCCTCTACAAAAGGCCAAACTACAAGCATTCAGAGCTCCTTTTCAAGCCCAACAAGTACTTCAATGGGACTACATAAAAGAAAGTGTTACTTTAAAAGATTGCGCTTGGCAAATTATGAGTGTTTTCAATCAGGTTTGATTGAGTGAAAAGAGGAAAATGAGCAAGGGAAAAAAGGGCAGAAGAAAGGAAACACCATGGAGGGGGAGAAAAAGAAAAACAAGCAGGAAAAAAAGAAAATCAGAGAAGGAGCGCAGGGTAAAGACAAGCGCAAGAGAAAAAGAAGAGAGAAAGCTCTTTGAAGTGTCAAGCTGCAGGCTTGGCTACTGGTGGCACCTCTAATGAAGGCTGGGCTGCCGCTGATGTGTGTGTGTGTGCGCAAAGTGTGTGTGTGTGTGATGCACTTTGGGTAGACTGTAAGGCCTGTGCGGTGCTTGACTCTCCATAAAAGTTCAACAGCCACAGGGCTTTGGAGGAAGGCCATGCTACACCACAACATGCTGGCCCCCCAAAGCTGGCTCATGCCAAACACCCACACACACACCCTCTCACACACACAACATCAACACAAGCCCACAAAGCACGCAACGCTGAGATCATCCATAAAGCCATGAATATGGGTAATCAAACTTCAGGAATAAAACACATTGATACAGACATGCACACACAGACACGCACACACACACACGTTCTCTGACTCCAGCCAAAAACTTGGCAGACTGCAATGATCTCGTCATACGGTTAGAGCCATAATGCTAATGCGAAAAAGATGGAAAGTATGACAATCATACTTCTGAGAGAGCAGGAAGCAAAGCAGAGTCTATGAAAATTAGCACATAAAACACTATTAGTACAACAGATTGAGGCAATACAAAGCAGCCAATACCAGAGACAGCTACACTTTGTTTGTCTTTGAACAGGAAGTTGGAGTGAGTCAAGCTGCCCCTAAATAGACCATCATTCACCGGACGCCCTGGTGTAATGCTGCCTCTATCTTCACCCGGCTGTATCTGGTCCACACTGCTTGCCCTCTGCCACTTTGAAGTAGCCTGCACCTCCCTCCTTTTTCAAAAAGTGTTTAATAATGTCTGTGTTCTTGAGCATAATCTTTAGGCTGCACATGGTCATGCATTTTAGGTATTAAGAGTATAATTAAAAAAAAGAATAAGAAAATAGAACAGCACAAAAAGAAGCAATTAAAAGTAAAAACTCGATTCAGCAAAGGAGCTGAGATATCTTTCCCCAAATGTTGGAGACTTCAGCCACTAAAAGTTGGTACAGATGGAGGAGGTCAAACCCACAGGATGCTGACGAATATGATAAGCCCGGTGATTTCGCACAACATTCTCCCCTTCCACCATCTATAATTTATAATTTAACAACCACTAAGCTGCAACCTACACTCTGAAAATTGCAGGTTTTGGTGAAGATTTGGGTTGGGCAGGAAGACGAGTCTGAATGGCTGTATTAAGAATTTGTTTACAACATTTGCAGGGATGTTCCTGCGTCTTTGCCCACACATTCCTCCTTAAAATGTTCCCACAAGACAGCATATTACAAGGGTGCCATTGTTGCATCCTAGGCTCAGTGCAGGCCATGGTAATTGTGCTTGGTTTAAAGAAATAGAAAGAAATCTTTCCAATATCCCTGGGAATTTTTAGTTTTTCGTCACTATAATCATTGCATGCAGTGAGACAATATACTGTACAGTCAAGTGAAAAAAGCACACATTCCTTCAATCCTGAGGTTTTAAGTATAAATGCTTAAAAATCTGGTCCTCAACAGGTCTATAAGTTTGCTAAAACAACCTCAAATGAACAGCAACGCATGACATTCATTACTGTCATCACTTCTTAAACAAAAACTAAGCCAAAACACAAAAGAAGTATTTAAAAGAGTAAGAAGTAAGCAAGCCAGGCTCTGCTTATAAAATAAGTGCTTCATTAATCATCAGCAAGCGTGAGCATCTCTATAAAAGCTGGCAGTTAGTTGGTCTGGAATATGCAGGTGTGTGTTAACACAATGCCGAGGAGGAAAGACATCACCATTGATCTTGGGGAAGCAATTGTTGCTGCCCATCAATCTGAGAAAAGTTATGAGGCCATTTCCAAACTATTTGGAGTCTCTCATTCTACAGTGAGAGAGATTATTCACAAGAGGAAAACATTTCAGACACTGAACTTCAGCTTCAGACTCAATGCTCAGAAGAAAATGGTGAACATCCCGAGAGCTACATCTCCAACTTTAAAGTTGAAGTTCATGACAGTACGATTAGAAAAAGACAGGGTTGTCAGGAGAAGACTCTTCTCTCTAAAATGAAATGATACTGTAAAGAAAAGTGAACCAAAAATTCATCCACAACAATGCGAGAGACTCATAACGTCCTAGAGAAAGTAATTATTTCAATTTATTGGTGCTAAAGGTGCTTTTTCCCTGATATGTAAAACCATAAAATGGTACTTACTTTTCCACAAGGCTGTATTTAGCAGAATCAGTTGAGAAGAAACGCTTGACTGAAACACGTCTACAACTGTTCCCCATTTATTCATTAACACATGGTATTTACTCAAGCGTCCCTCTGATATGATTTATACAACTCATTGCTAGCAGTCCTGCAATAAGTACGTCAAAATTTACAGAAGCATTACTGAATAAATAAGAGTACGTTAAGAAAACGATGGTCTTTCACCGCTTCAAATCTCTGTTTACACTTCATCAGAGAAAACTACAGAGTGCAATAACTGGGAGTGGTGGACGAAATAACAAAAACAACTTGATGCTGCTTCTGTGCCAGAGATTTTAACACAGTGTAGTGCAAATTGGAGAGGTGGCACAAACAAGAAGACATGAAACAGACACAGCGTGAGGGGTAATTTATCAATTTACAGTCACGGTCAACAGCTTCAGCAGCAGCAGCAGTGGCTGCTACGCTGAGTCATAACTCAGTAACATCTCACCAGGCGGAAATGACATGACTTTTACAACCAAAGAATATCATTACATCCCATTTCCATTGCAGATAAATGCCCATAAATCTGCTTAGAAATTATGAAAAACACTAACGATGCTAATTAGTACACTGAACAGAGTGCAAATGGATAATTTGGTACACTTTGAATATTATCAGTTTGCCAAATTGTTGTCAGAGTTAAAAATCCATGCTCTGTACTCAAGTACAGAGGGTTCTAGGGGTCATAGAGCAATAGAATACAAAAAGTGGGATATTTCTTTAACAACCAGCATGTTGCAGTTATTGTTGACTTTTTCATATTGGCTGCAGCTTGCGGCCATAATGGTGGACCCAAGACTGAACTGGATGACGTTGTCACAGCATGTCACCATCAATCACTTCCTTCTGAGCTCTGCATGACATTTGTACACATGCCAGCTCATGCAGTCATGAGGCTAATTTCTGTTAACATAGACGGAATTTGTTCTGGTTCCTATGAACAGAAAAAAAAAACTGCAGACGGAGGGAAGGAAGTAAAAAGATTTGAACCAATAACAAAGACCATATAGGCTGGAAATTCAAAGGGGGTGAAGACGAAAGTGTGGGAACACATAAGCTGCTGTTCTGTGCTGCCGTTTACATCAAATCTAATGCATCTCAGGGGACAGAGGAAAAGAAAAAAACATTTGCCTCCTCTTGTGTTGTGCCATTCAGCTAACCCTGGGTACATGGGTCTTTAAACCGCAGAGCTGAAGTCACTTACTAATGTTATCAAGACATAAAAATCCATCATAACAGGGAGCTGAAAACCATCATAACTCCTCTAGTCATTCCGACCAGTCAAATGCCAACTCTGAAACACCCCCCCCCCCTTTTTTTTTTTTGCAGGCTCTTTCACAACAAAAAATCCTTGTATGCTGAGTAATGACACAATTTGTTCCTAAAATGCTTGATGTGGAAAACAAAAAAACATGTGACTCTGCATTTTCAGGGAATGGTTAGTGCGTGCAATTAACAGAAAATCTATTAGCATGTATTTTTGGTATGAAAATGAGAAAAAAGAGAAACAAAAAGCATCTGCCTTTATTTACTGAGGCTTGAAATGAAAACCAGAATATGATTCATAAACCACAGTAATGGATCCATTCTTTAGCACGGTTTGTTCTTTTAATAAAACCATACATGCAAATACACACAGTGACTACACCACCCAGTAAACCTATTACTTACTCACTGTTGCGCTTTGGTCCTCTAAGTAGTTTTTGAAGGGTGTTTACAAATTGTTGGTAAGAGTGGGAGTCAGCAAGTGGGAGTCACCAGTGAGGGCCTCGGCCTGGGACTATATTGATGAAAGCTGCCCACATAGAGGAGCTGATAGCTGCATTGAAAGCCTGTAGGCTGTGGTCTGATTAAGCTGTGCTTTAATGACTCAATGGAGGCCAAATAGAGTGTGACAACTGCATTTTGATTGTCCCCAGGCCAGAGGTATGTAGTACAACGCTGAACACTGTGCATTGTGGGAGTACAAATAGTTTATCGTCGCATCTCATGGTCCACTTACTAGCTTCAACTATGTATTTATGCAACATTTCGTGGTCGTCATCAGTAGCTGGAGCATGGTGTGATGATATTCAGACATGATGGTTGAATGGAGCTTATCAAGCTACGGCAAAGGCCAAAAATGAACTTTTACTGATAAATTGTTATCAGAAGAAACAAATGAATAAATAGATCCAAACAATTCTATCTTACGTGTGTCACTGAAAGGTGGTTCTAAAAACTGCAGTGTGTTCCTTCATATGGGGGATGGCAGCTGCAGTTAACAGGTCAATAGCAGAAGTCAATAGATGGTGCAAAATCTATCTCTCTGCCACTGATCTCTAGGCTCAGTTTTAGATAGGCCTGTAACTAAAACTGCTGATTTCTCAACAATCTGTCCAAATATGCAGAATAATGAGTATAATGAGTGTGTTCAGCAGCAAAAAACTGGGCAGTGATTCAAATGAGGTACTGGTATAAGCCCATTTTGGCTGTCTCTTCAGGTCATCAATTGACTCAACTGAAAAATTGTGGTAATTCAAGGTTAATATAGCTATCATAGACCAGAAACAAGACTTTTCAGAGCCACCGTATAAACTTATAGCCAGTAAAAAGTTTTGATAGGTCATGTGACCTGGCGCTCATTGGTTGTCCTCAACTAATGACTATTAAACTGAGTAGTCTGTAATAATGTAAAGTTTCCTATTCCTCCACCCAAGCAATAGCGGGCTGGAATGAAGTAAAAAGAAATGAACTGTGGAAGTAAAAAAGTGAAAGGCCCACAAAAGATTGTACAGATCAGAATCTAAACCAACAATGTCATACTTAAAGGCCAAGTGGTTTAACACCACCCACTCACTGGCTTTAGGTAAATAAACTCGGCTGCATAGTGTCACCAGAGTTGTGATATAGGCTAGTGGCTGTAATTCAGTAGAAGAAGTAGCCATCCATATGTGCATTTGTTTGCAGATTCTGTTAATGTACATTCAATTTACAGGACTGGTTGGAAGAAACGTAGAATAGCAACATGAGGATTGATTTGTGGAAATGGAAAATTATGATGATGTTGATCTCTAACAACAGGGTTGGTGGTTCTTGTGGACAACATGATGGACTTGTAAAAAAGGCTGGGATTTGAAGAAATGAAAAGCATTGTTACTGCAACCCAATGATCAGGTTACTAGAAATTGTGAAGCTTTTGGAACAATCCTGACCAGCAATGGTAAAAATCCAAGCAGGATAGATGAATCATAAACCAGCAGCAGGGTGCTGGGGGATGCGCTGGAAATGCTTCAGGCTTTAGATCGAGAAGGACTCCTTTAGAAGTCTTTTTGGAAAACAAAGGATATAATGTGGTCTTAATGTTTCGAATAGTTTTGGCTTTTTTTGTGTCTCCCAATGTTGGTTGTAGAAGATGCTGTAAAAATATGACAGTGTAGGGGAGGCTTATGTATAAACCAGTGGGGATTAATAATGAATGTGGAGTAGTTTATATAGGGGGGCACTGCAGTGTTCTTGACACTGCAGGTGATGCTGAAGGGAGATTCAGGGGAAAATTGCAGCTGGCAGCAGTTCCCTGGGAAGGAAGTCATTTTGACATTCTGTCTGTGAGGATAATCCTCGCCTTTTCTTTTCCAACCACCCACCATCTTTACTTTCTTCTCACTTCTTCCTTTCTTTCCCCTGCTTTTGTCAAATGTGGAGGAAAAATGTGACAAGCTTTTTGGGGAACAGCAATTAAACAAGAGCAGAGACGTTTTGGGGAGGGTGCACACAGAGTATTTCACCAGCAGGAGCAACTTCAAAAAATTGTCCTCATCAATTCTGCGATTGTATTCTTAGAGCAGAAATAACTAGCTGGAGCTCTTTGTTCTATCCTGTTGGATTTACATAAAATTCCACTGCTGAAGCGTGACAAGTGATGCCCAGGTTTATTTCCACTTTTCTCACAAATATACTGATTTGCACTCTTGTGTTTGAACATACAGTATATTCTACATGCAAATGTCTCCTTATGCATGCAGATATGCTCTTTTTTCTGCAACTAAGCATATGTGCGTACAGCCTTTACTTTTTTAAAAAAAAGAAGCAGGTCTTCTCTTGCATTGTCTCCTCATACAAAGACATATCTTGCGCCAAGAACGTCACATGATTCATCCTTACGTCCTACATTCTACCACCCAAAACATGATTCACACAGCAGATGGGCCGCAAGCATGACCATGCATTTGACACAAATTACACCCTGTGACCTCAATTCACTTGGTTAGTGAATTGCTAAATGGTTTAAAGTGAGGTGTCAAGGGTGTCTGCTCCAGGGCAATTTTCTAGAAGCCACCACTTTCCAGCCACTTACTTCAACACAGAGGTGAAGTCGGATGAATTATTGATCTCTCCGGAAAAGTCAGGCTCAGAGTAAACAAAGAAAAATTGGAGGTCAGAAAAGGAAGATAACACAATGATACTACAAAATAAAAAAGGACAACAAATTAACATTTGGATTCATTATTGATTGATGCAAATCTTTGTGAAAGCAACAGTGTGCCGTCAGGGATTACCAAACATACATGTTGTGGCAACATGTGTGAGGTCTGCGTATTCGAAAAACCTCAAGAAAAAGAGGGAGTTTTGTTGACTAGAAACTGTTTTTCATCAAGACTCAAGTTTTTCTTTAGTTTGCTACAGACGGAAGACAAAGCATGACACTTCATCTGCCCCAAAGGGCAGCAGCTCCATGTTGGTGTGATCATGCTAATGGTCTCACTTCCCCAGCAACACCTGAGCTTCACACTCACGTATACATAGGTACCGAGAGAGAAGAAAGCAGGCAGAAACTCTTTTGAAGGCAGTACAGAATGCACCAATCACCATGAAAATAAAACCAAGTTTCAACACTTTTTTCAAATTTAAACTCAAAATTATTTCACAACCGTGTTGATATAAGTTACCTCACTCCCCGCCCACATCCAAGACATTCAGACATTAAACCATTTGACATTTGCTTCTGAATTTGATGTAAACCGTGTGTCAGAGATAAACATACAATAGCTACTGTGACATCACCCGTTTGGTATGTGAACTGCCGTTTAGAAGAATTGAGTTTGGTATTTGGCCACCACTACTCGTTGGTCTTTTGGAACCAGAAGAGATGATTTGAGTAATAAACGGCTGAAGAATAAAATCTGAAATTGTGACTTCAAAAAAAGTGTTTCTTCAAGGCTTAACATGCAGTTCATTGTGAGATTAACTCTTTTTAAAAAGTTACATCACTTCTTCCTGAAATGCTTATTGACAGTCTTTCAGATCACATTCTACACTTGGGCCAAAACACTAAAAGTAGGGGGTGGGGCTGCATGATGGTGTGGTGGTTAGCACCATTGCCTTACAATGAGTTAGCATGTTGTCTCCATACACGCATGGGTTTTTGCCAGAGCAAACATGTAGAATAAGTTATTCTAAATTCAACTTAAACATGAGCATGCATTGAGCACTGTGATGAACTCGTAACCTGTCTCGGGTGTTTCCTGCTTCTCATATCAACAATAGCAGGGATAAGCTCCCGCCTCCTGCAACCCTGAACTGAATGAAGCTAGTATGGAAAACAGACGGATGGATCAATGTAGGCAGTAATATGTCAGTCCATAAAGCTCAATTTACAACCACAGCTATTTAAAAACCATGCCATAAGCTACATTATCTGTGAGTAATGGTGACCATTGAAACAGGTTATTAATTACTACCACACTTACTGATGTGAAAGTCCCATTTTTATCACTCTACATACAAAAGGGAGAAGGTAGATCACACAAAACACAGACGAGTTAAATGGAGACAAACACTGATTCATTTGTTTTGCTCCAGCAATGAGGAGACCTTGACACACAAAAAGATTAAAACCCACTCCAACGTGACGAGCTACTGCCAATTAGAGCCATTAAAAGTCATGAGATTCATATACATGCTAAAATATGCAGAGTGCTTCTGAATGTGAAGTTGAAGAACCTGACAATGCAGAAGACAAGGCTGACTCGAACAAAGCAGAGTGTTTCTTTCTTTCTCTCCATTTTTAAAATGAAAAGGAAGTTAAGTCAGAAAAACACCAGGGTTTAGTCCTCCATCTTAGTTTTTGACTTCATGAACAAACAATACTTTTTTAACTTTATTTATGAGTTCCTTTATTCCTATTGGCTAACTAATACAAACAAATACCCAGAACAACTGGTACCTTTTATCACTACTACCCACCCTAACAGAAGCACTTTTCTTTTATTTAAGCCGTAACAATTAGTTGTCATATGCGCCGACCTCTCACAGAAAGTGAATAATAATTGCATCTTATGCAATTGTTTTTTAAAACGATATTGCTTCTTATAGCAAATGAGAAATCTACACGTGCTGACATACCTCCACTTTTATGCAGAAGAATAATTAAGCAAGTCTTCACATCTAAAGGACCATATAGATGTATCTAAGTTGTTAGCATGTACCCTGAAAAACAACACACCTGAGCCTTTCTTTCATAAACATGGATACGTGTTTTTTTTTCAAACTCTGTCACGACATCAGACTTGTGGAGAAGCTTCTACTCAATAGCCATTTCGGAAATTAAAATTCTCAATTTTCATTTACATTCATCTTTTTGATTACATTCAGGTAATAACACTACTTGGTTAAGTTTAGGAATCTGCATTACCTGTTTATAATTAGAAAAAGATCATGGTTGGCGTAAAAAAAACACATTCTTTTACAATTTGATGTTACAAAATGCTATTCTAAATGGTGCCTCAGTTATGAATCTACAAGAGAGTTAACATGTGCTTGTACAGGACAGTTTTGGATATTTTAGCTCTATGTAGACCTTCTGTAGATGTACAGCAATATTGGAAAATTTACAATGTTTATTCAGACAGCTTTCATGTCAGAACTTAACTTGTACATATCTTCAAGACAGTACATTGTAAGGTATTTTTTTAAAAGAAAAAAAGACTTGTGCTGTACAAGCATGGAATGAGCATCTAGTATACACTTGAGGGAAGTTGAGGGAAAACAGAGAGGCAAATGGAAAGATGGAGGAAGGCAGAGTGTGCAAAGTCAAGGAGACCAAGGTTAGAATTCAAAATTTGAAAGGAGTGGGGTGAAGAGTGTTGTGATGAGCCATGTGAGTTATAAAGATCTTTATCTGATGGAGAGAGAACAGAGTCAGTGTTTGGTGGAGATCAGGTAGGAGTAGCACTCTCAGAGGTTTCCCTTGTAGATAAATATTTCCCAAAATAAATGCAAGGTAAGTAACAGAAAGGAGCCAAGCAAATAATAAAAACAATTTTGAATTTAATGCAGGTTTAATATATGTCCATATACTGCCATCTAAGTCCATTTTGGTGACCACCTTAAATATTCATTTGTGTCACAATAACAGTCCAGAAATTGAGAGAATGGAACATTTTCATTTACCATTATTCTGGTGACACGATGCCAACTTGTAACCATGTTATTTATTTATTTATTTTGCTTTTGTAAGCCAAATAGGACTAATTGCAAAGCTAAAAAGGTTCCTGGATAACGTTTGGTCAGATTGGGCTAATCCAGCCATCCACCCCCTCAAGCTCTCTCATAAGCATTTTTTTAAAAATGCCTTAGCTGAACAATATAACTTTCATGACAGTTTGACGTAATGCAAAAAATCTCTTTGTTAGGACTTTAAAAAGTTAAATGCAGCAATTCAACAATTTTTGGGCCTAGAAAGTGTACGAGTTTGATCATCTTTTTAGCCTTCATTGCAGCACGATATCATGACAGTTCCTCGATGTAACTGACTTGGACTCAAGCCTTTTTCTGCTTGACTTCTTCCATTCTCTGTCCACTTACTGTCAAATAGGGGCCATTAAAACAATGTGGTATCAACAATAGTAGCAACATAGTGTCACTTCAGCATTAATATTTTAATTCAGTGTTAATTAATTGAAAGTCTCTTTTCACTTTTTTACTTCTGCTATTACTTTTTCACTTTTCTTCTCACACCGACAAATGGTTAAGGTTAAGGGTTAAAAGTACATGATTTGGGTTTAGATGGGGCTTAGGGTTAGAAAACCATAAACAGTAAGGTTTTATGGTCAATGGTCGCAGTTCCGATGTGATGTCATCATATTTTGATATATATTTCATACACTTTATTACTTCATACACTGTTAATTCTAATGGAAGCTCTGTGCAGATGATGATTTATTTTTTAAAGTTATTTTTAACTTGATTGACTGGTAAGGTAGCAACAGCACATTACTGACATGACAAATGTGTTTCCCCATAAACACTGAATGTAATCCTTGCATGAAAGAGATAAGATATAAATTGAGACATAGAATACGTCTTAAAATGGGTGGGGGGGGGTCAACCTTAAGCCGCATACATGTGATACTCAGTATACTGAGCTGAGCTTTGCTTTTTTTTTTTTTTTAATGAAATCTACCTGACAGATACTGTGTGATTTCCAGGCTATTAAAGAATGTTATCTGAGGGTAGCAGTGTAGTTCCAATCCCAGTCCCTAAGTAAATTAGCTGTTGCAAGGGAAAGCAGACAGTGTAGGGGGGAAGGCCCAGTATTGCCAGCTTCTTGCATAATGCATTAAACATTGACTGTATTTTCAATAATAGACCTGAGGGTTCAAATCAGAGGTCAAAGCTCCTGCATCCATCACAGAATAAACAGTCATATGGTCCATAAACTATGAATGTGACTTTGGAACTATTCTTTAATCATTGATCGTTTGTGGTTATTTTTCATTCTTCAAGCATAAAGTGTAGTACAGTTTGTTGTTGAAGAATAAAAAATAAATCTAATAGAAATACAACAGATTTTTAAAAAGTTTTATGAAGTCTACAGGAGATGACATTGGCTTTTTTTACAACAGGACTAGTGTGATATTTGGCGAAGAAATGTAGGAAAACTAAATCCATCAACTGTTTTCAACTGAGACATGATTAAATGAGAGTGTGCTCCCTGTCAATAACTCAGTCCCTTTGTAGTTAATCAGGTGTCAGGTAAACAAAAACCTAAATCACTTAGGCTAAATGAGAGCAAAGATTAATAATTCATGCATTAAGGTGATTGCATGTGTGTGTTTGGTTGACCTAGTTGCTTCGCACTGTTGTTTCCAAAGAGTTGGAATAAGATCTTCTACCAACATGTGGACTTTTTCATCAGTATATGAGCTGCTGAGGCGGAACAATGTTGTGCATCAGCGGTTTGCTAGTTTCTCCTCAGACGTACTCCCACAGTCCTGTCAGACGTTCCAAACAGCATTTGACATTTGACACATTTAACGCTGTAACTCTGTTAAAGTATACTATTGCATTTGGCTGAATTGCATAATATTTTACTGTGAGCAACATGTTGACGTTTAGTTTGGTTGCTGACAGCTGACAGCAGATGGTACCATTTATGCAGTACTTTCACCTGTCTATTTCCAATATTTCAGTTTAGTTTCAGACTTTTGTGTCCACTCATTATAATAGTATACATTAAAGGGAAATGTCAAAATAAACGAGCCAAATGTTCAGCGATAACCTTGATTATTTGAATTGTAATCAAAATTGAGGTGGTCCAACAAAATATAAGTGCTTCTTCTTCTTTCTTTTTTTTTTGGCTAGGCAATATATGTAACGGGAACTGTTCTTATTCAAATATTGGCGCACCATTTGCAGCAATAAAACACACCAACAGCAAACATACATATGACTCTGGAATGTTCACTTATGACAGATAAGATGACTGGAGGGGAAGTGGGATAAAGTTACAGAATCATGAAAATCAACATAACGCACTACTGGATTTTTTTTCTTTTTCCCCTTTTTGACCACTTGCTACTTGCTTATATTCAGGAACACTCTAACATGGTTGTATTTATCACATTTATTTAGTTTTCCATCATCTTTTTTAGGATGATATGCATTTTAAATATATGTTTACATGGGACATAAAAAACCTCTCTTGAGGCTATCCCCTGCGTTCATAAGCAACGTTGATGTTCCTGACGGCAGTATACGGTGCCATCAGGGTGAGTAGAGGCTGAAAAGAATATAACGCTTTCCTTACCCATTCAAATACAATCATCCTGAAGTTGTTATATCCAATGCTTTAGAAATTGTTCCCAGGAGTTAAAGTTTTTGTCCATGTATTATTGATATGCTGTTTACAGGGGTTAGAAGGCTGTGGACAGTTGAATACAAGTTGTTGGAAGTTATTAAACTGCACAGCTGACGCTGTGTTTCAGTGGGTGTGTGTGTGTATGTGTGTGTGTGTCATTTGCTTCTCTTTCTCACGACAGCTGCTGTACAAGTTCAGGATTTTGTTTTGTGTGAAGTCTTTGAGGCTTGGCATCGCTTACTGTGAATGCAGTGCTTTTGCCATTGCCTTAAAGCCATCTCTCTCAACAGTTTGGGTGGGCACCATGTCTTTACATAAATGCACAACTTAGACATGTTATATAAATTGCCTTTTCTTTTCATAACGATTTTTGCTACCCTGAGAGGCAGGGAATGATGCCCGCTTTGTGTTTTTGTCTTTCACCACCAGAACTCCTTGGGTGAGACCACAAAGAAGGTTCTCACACAATACCTCATAAATGAGGACATTCCTCTGTAAAATATTATTTCTCAATTTTCTTTCATCCTTCTTTCATCCATTCAAAACATGAAAACATGCATCTGTTACTGATTAAAAATGGAAGTGTGCATTTAATATATTGTATTGATGTACACAGTATACTGTAATATAGACACTAAAATCTGTTCTTCATCACAACGATGAACCCAAAGTCAATAGCATAAATTGTGTATTGCTTGCAATTTGAAACAATTTCAGATAACAATGCCAAACCGTGTTCTACAAGTCTGGGGTCTAAATTGGCATCCAGTCCTGACCCATGACCTATTGTAAACTGCAGACCTCTGCATTCTGTTTTTGTTATCATATCAACACAACATCCAAACTTTTCTGAAACATGAAAGTAGAGGTATTCACAAACCAGTATACTGTTTGACTGTAACAGATATTAGCTTTGGACATAACACTGTCAGTGCAAGTAATCCCCAACTCGTTGTTCATTATCACGAGTTATTAGTTAAGAAATGCCAGACAGAACACAAGAAGCAGAACACATTTTCTTAACTATCTCTCAAGCTGCATTCCAAATGCCAAGTAGTTCCAAACAGTAGGAAGCACAATGCTCAAAGGAAACTATGTAGGGAATAATATTCTACAACATGAATATTTTGCACATTGTGTTTTATTCCATGGTGTACATACAAAAGTATTGCAAACCCTCTTCCCCTGGCTTGGCGAATGTCAGCTAAGGTAACTTCTCTTAACAAAATTCCTCAAAGCACCTTGCAAAATCATCAACACAGACATCACTCTCTCCATGCATTACACTTTATTACACATTACACAATACGTAGGACGCTGTGAAGTAATACAATTTCACAGGGAACCACTCTGCAACAGGACTGAACTCTTATTTGAAAAGCAATATTACATTACCTATCAGTCTCTGTGGCTTACTTGAGTTTCAAAGTAAAGAAAAAAACATGGCGCTTGTTAAAAGATCAAATAGAATGATTACATCATAAAGGTAAATAAAGGGTTTTAATGTATAAAGTGTGAGTTTAAGTGTCTGTTGTGATAATTATTTACATACATATTTTAATGATTTAAGTGTTATGTCAAAACAACAAATGCTAAAAAGTCTGTAAATTACATTTTCAAATATCTTTTTATTTTGTATTGTTGAACAACAATTATATTGTTGACACTAAAACTAGTCTATTAGCAAGCCAAGCTAACATTAGTTGTCTAGCATAACTGTAACTGTAACTTACAACAAATGCTGGTTTGTTTACCTTCAGTTACAGATAGCTATGATCTGCTGTTATTGTGTTACCAGAGCAATATGAAGGCTGCCTGTGTTGGTGAAGTACAGTGTTTTGAATGGAGGAATTTTGCTAAGGGAAGTTCCTTACTGAGGAAACATTCGTTGAGCAGGGAGTAACTTCCTGTAGGGGACCACTACAAGCTCTATCCCACTGCAGACTTCCTTTGAGTTTAGATTACAGCAACAAGATGCGCCGGAAGCTAGAAAACCTTTTACTTCCTAGTTTTCAGTTGTAAAGTACAGCTGTCAGTGCAGGCCTATCAAAGTGATAAACACTTGACCACAAGCTCAATAGGGACACACTGACCATGAGTGGCAATCAACAAGAGCAGCAGGAATAGGCCATATTTAGGTTTAAATGTCCAAGGCCAGGGTTCAGTGGATGTAGTGATATACAAAAGTGTGTGCTCTGTGTGTTTGCTTTCCATGTGTCTGCATGTGTGTGGCAGGCTGATTGCATCTGTGCTCCAACAACAAAAAAAAGAAGCAATAAATCAGAACCATCTGCACAGCAAGCAATAAAGTCTAACCAATCGCAGGTCTCCAAAGTCATATATTACCCAATTTTGTGTCTTTGCACAGCGGCTTACAGGGAGTAGAAAGACACAGCCACAGCTACTGACAACATGTTAATCAACTGAGACTGCACCACAATGCCACCATGAAGAGATGAGGCTCTAAGATGGCTGCCATCAGACAGTGAGATTAGCTTTGAGCCTAAATCTCTTTATGCTGAAAAAATGATACTTTGCAGGCTGACAACTAGAATTCTACTGCAGGCATTTTTCACTGAAGTCCCAGAGTGAATCTTTGTCTCCCAAGGTGAGAGTTTCTATCAACAAGAAGATAGTAGAATTGTCCTATGAATGTGGAATGGAGCCATGTGCATGCCAGTTCTCTGTGTCTCTGTCCTTTTCATTTTCTCAAAGACCTCCCACACCCCCTCTGCACTCATACACAGGCTCAGCAATAGCTGTGTTGATGGGATGCCGCTCTCGAGGCTTGTGTAAACACACTGTCCATCCTTGTACCCAGCGAGCCTCTGAGAATAGCAACAGATAGCAATAGAAGACAACAAAACAAATCACAGCACAGCTAGGGAAGCCAAACAGAGGGAGAAGGAGGAATAAATGTAGACAGAGAGGGAACGAGAAAGGGGAAAAGTGATGCGTAGCAGAGGTGTGCAGAACAAATCTCTCCCTCAGGACTTTCCCACTGTTTGGGACTCGACGGTGCATTCCCTCCATCTGTCTACCAAGATGTCTATCATCCTTTCCTCCATTCCCCCGCACGGCCTCTTCTTGCATGTTTGGATCTAAAGAGCAACACATCTGATATGCCACTTCAACAGGGAAGTTGGATGGACCGACCTGTAGTTTTAGCTACAACAGAGTTAGCTTTGGGAAGCTTTAGGGGAGGGGTGGAAGAGATTAAGGCCCTGTCCACACTAATACTCCCTATTTGCACTTCTCGTCCACATGCAAATGGTGTTTTTAGCCAGAATGACTGAGCTCTTAAAAAAATGCTTCAAAAAATGAAGATTGTTTTTAAAGCCTCTATTTTAAGTGTATCCATGTGTACAGAACTACCTGAAGTTTAGGCGTCTCAGCCTTCGTAGCATATGCCCACTGTTGCTTTGCGTAATGAGTGAATGCTGAAAATCATAGCAACAAGCGCCCCAAAAAACGATTCTTCTGATGTTTTCCTGGGCTTTCATGGCCTTAAACTGTAACATCACATTGAACAACAACTCTACTTCACTGTCTGTCCACACAGTTTTGCCATTGCACAACTACCGTTTTGTTTCTGTAGTTTTCACCAATGGAGAATTGGCTCACCATACATGCTCAGAATGTTGTTCTCTTGTATTTTGATGTGTCATTAATGTAGAGGTTATCACCTCTACACGATTGTCTCATTATTTGTGTATTTCTCAACCAGACGAGAGTGTAGAAATAGTCGTGTAGTGTAATCAGGGCCTAAATCTAGGTTCTATGCCAATGACTGGGCAGAGAGGTCAAACGTATAGTTTTCAAGAATCCAAGAATCACAATTTAGTCTGTGCACTGGGGTACCAGACATCTTAACTAGTAAATGGTAGCTTCATAAAGTAGTTACCTTTTAATGGCTATAAAGTACAAAAGCCTTAAAATCTGAAATTCCATTTCCATATTTTTGCTAACTCCAGATGTGAGTTTGAATAGTCCTTTTAGCTCAAATCTGATCTTAAGACCCTTTGTCTATCGCAGCTTGTTGCTCAAGACACAAACATTCTTCCTATTCCATCAAATGCATCCATGAAGAATGCCAAAGGTAACACAGTTTGGCAGACAAAAAAACTGAAAATTTGGCATATCTTAGCATGGTGTGCAATGTGTCATTGACAAGTAGAGGAGAGAAGATGTGTCAGACCTAAAATACTTCCAAGTATATCCAGTAAAGCCATTCTTAAGGAAGGCAAACAGGGAGAAAAGGCTGAGCTATGCCAAATGACACAAGAAGTGGACTGAAAATCAGTGGCAGCAGGTCTTATGGAGGGATGAATCCTCCCCAGAGCCTGGACCTCAACATTATTGAAGCAGTGTGGGATCATCCTAATGGAACAAAAGGCAGCCAACATCCAAAGAAGCGCTTTGGAGTTTCCCACAAGGAACCTGGAAAACTATTCCTGCAGACTGCTTCATAAAATGAGAAGAAAGCTTGTTTAAGTGGGTTCAAGTTATATTGAAGAACAACGTTACTCTGTGCCTGCTAAATGTGTAAACTGGCAGCTGTGTGACATACAGTGGTCAGCCCGAAGTGGCCAAAAACATACATTACTTCAGCTTGCGCACATAGTTTCGTGCAATAACAGATTGTAAAGATCACATTTAACATGTCAGAAGGATGTGGAATTAGCATTAAACTATGGATAATTCATTCTGTAATGTCAGACGAACATGATGGCTGAGAATGTATACATCGTCTACATCAATACGAGATCCAAATGAGTGAAAATGTGAAGCGAAAAGCAAAACAATAGCCTTAGAAAAATGGAAACATAAATCTTCTTGAGCATGGTCACTCGACAAAGTTTAGGCATGTCTGTGAATAACATCCCTCCCAGGATAGAAAGCCAAACAAGGTCGATGTGTGGGGACAAAAGCAGAGCGGGAGAACTCGCTTTCGGCGCTGCATACCAACCCAGAGGAGAGACAGGAAATGCTCTAATAAAACGCATACATACACAGAGATGAAATAATGCCTCTGCTAATGATTTCAATTAATCTCACTCTTTTGCCAGTGCTGTTGTTTTATCTCACCGAGCAACATTTAGCGCGTTTATATAAAGACGTTTAAGTCAGTGCTGTGGTGAACATAAATCCTGGTGAGCTGTAAGCATTGTCACAGAGGGGGAGGGAGGAAGAAAAAGTGAGGGATGATCTTTATCTAGATTACTGTGGGTGCCCGGTATGTGTACGCAAACGTGTGTGTGTGTGTTGGATGAGTCATCCTAAACCTTAAACACCCCCTGTAATCACAACATCAACACAAGACGCTCGCCGCTGGCACACACATTCCCACTCTCGTCTGACTGTGGACAGAGAAGTAAGAGGGATTGCATGAGCATGAGCATGTGTGCGCTGGTGTAACAAATAGTTGTGGCGATGATAGTTCTGTTATTGTTATAGTTTGGGTTTTCTTCTGGGATTATGTAATGCTGTTTTCACCCAGCAGACTCTCGTCACTTTAAACACTCCGAAGGACCCAGAATAATTGCTCTCGTACTGGGCAGGCTTTTCTCCATGTTTGAAAGGATTTGTTTCACTCAGGTAAGCAGTTGAAGTACAATCTTAAGTAATGGCGGATAAGTGTTGAATAATCGGGATCCCTGCCTGAATGGCAAAACTATTCCCACTGAAGCCCTTAAATCAAGACTAATGGGAGTTCTGTTGCCAAATAAAAAGCAGAAGGGAAAATTTGTTCAGCTGCATGTTTAGTTCTCAAAAATAAACACCATATGATGTTGGAGTAAAAAGAAAGAAAAAAAGCTTCCAACACCTGCATTTTCCTTCATAAATGTGTCTTGAAACAAAGCATCACATGGAGCTAATGTGAGGCCTGTGCTGGCATCAGTACTTGGCTGGGTGGAACCTTGTTTCATGTCTTACCCCGTGTCTCTGCTTGTTTCCTGTAAAGTAGTCAAAACATCAGCTTTTAAAAATTACTGGTTTGAAAAATGATCTTTGTGTTACTGTCTTATTTTCTCGTATGATTAAGGTACTAAAGAGACCTGCCACCGAACACAAATCTCAGAGCACAGGAACCTTTTCGTCAGTCTGACAACTGCAGGAGGGGGTGCCCCCATCTTTGATTGTGTCACCACCTCAGGGATGGCAGATGACTATAGGTCATAGATCTCTGACTGAAGGCTCCTTTTTGTCTGAAATGCCATAAATAAACAAATATCTGAAAATAGAATTGAATCAACTTGGACTGAATTGGATACAACTGGATTATAATTTGATTGAACTGGGCTGTATTTGATAGGATATGCGCTTATGTTGTTTACTTTATCTATAAGGTGCCATTAGATGCTTTTTGTTGGGAATTGGCACGACATACATAAACTCAATCAAACTTAGTTTTATGGCCAACATTTGTCTAATTTAATTAGCCTTCATTCCATAATTCTACAACTATTAATTCAATTTCATCCTAATCCATCTCAATCCCAGCTCTTTTTAAACTCCATTTTCTATATTCAAATAAGGGGGGTTGACCATTAGATGAAGCAGCGGCAGTAGGAACTTCCCTGAGTACTTAACCCAAATTGGCCCCAGAGACTGTCCACCTCCCAAATATGATTTGTTGGAAACTTATATTAAAGATAACCGGATATTTGAGTTGTTTGTTAAATTATATTTTGAAATTTTATATGCTTCCCTGAGATATTTAGGGTTACATACTTTTCAAATATCACATGCGCACATGCATACAATGCATACGTTCATTTTGTAAACAAACTTTTCCTTCGATCTCTAAGCATGTCGCTTCATCATTGACTGCAAAATGAGGTTCTGATTGTGGACATCTGAACATTTCTAGTGGTTTAAAGAGCCGAACTGTAATGGTTTTACTGGAGCGTAAAAGTCATTCTCTAAAGGTTGCCCAAATGTTTCCACATTGTGGACTTTTTTTAGAGCATGAGAGGAACCAAAACATGCCGCTAAAACACGAATGTTACAGTGACGTCAGTAAAAGTTTGCCTGTGAACCATACCTCAACCAAAACAAGGAACTTTGTTGCAACAAAAGAATGACATTCCTGAAATCTTGTCCCTTGGGGGAGCTCACTAGTCCCCATGACCCTTAGAGACCCACTCGAACTGTCTGGTCTGAAACAACCTTATTTCGGGATAAGGTCCCCATCCCCACCCACTCCTCTCCAATGAAGACTCATAACCATTGCTGGGCAAAATGACCAAATTTGTCAAGCATTTTTCTTTCATTTTATATAATGGATTTTACTGCACTATGTATGCCTCGCTGACCACTGAAATTGCTGATGTTTTTTCCCCTTTCATTTAGGTAAGAGCCCAGTCGTGGTAGCCTCAAATAACTGCCCAGAGGTGTTTCCATGATGGCTGCCATGCAAAAGACTTGCCAAAAATGACTTTGCGTGGGCTCAGAATAGCCATCGACATGCTTCTTATGTCTCCAGAACACTTTCACATTTATATACTTTATACTCATGATTCTGGCTGGCTATGTTAGAGACTGTTGGACATACAGAGCAACATAGAGCAGACTAGAAAAAAAGGAATGTTTTAAAACCTGAACCACTAGATCTTGTCATTGAGGTAGTTAAAAGACAGCCATCTCCCTCCCTTAAATCAACTCAAATTGCCTACAATGATGCATATGCCAATGAATTTATATTATGATGTCAGTAAGTGTGTCTCATAAAAATGCTTTTCAGCCTGAATCTGTGGGTAAACAAACTTTAACTGTGTTTAAACCGCACTATATGCTATGTCTCCAGTCCCTGTTTGACAAAAACACTTGATGCAGTGGTGCTGAGTGGGGTATATCTCATGAATGTGTGTGTTTGTCTGACCAGAGCAGGCCAGTCTGGTGCTGTGAAGAGGGTGTGTGTTTGTTGTGGAGATGTGACGCTGCTCAGAGCGGACAGTGAAGAGAGCCATTAGATACCGACGGCCGCTGATTAGGGCTACTTCACTTATCACACACACACCCAGGCAGACACACTCTTGCTGAGATAGCAGGTGGTGAGTTTATTAGCCTCTCTCAGCCTTGTGGCCACTCTTGCACTCGTCTTTAGTGTATCTCTGTACTTTGCACGTGTGCTGCGAGTGCGTTTAAACATTGCTGTGCAGCAAGTGTATACGCAAACACTTAAATGTGATTATGTGTATCTTATCAGGGCTGCTGCATATTCTCCCAAGCCCATGTATGTTTGGGATTGAAGGGCCTGAGTTAAGGCTGCAGTGATTAAGAAGAGATAAACAGCAGCAGGAGTAAAAGGTGAACACACACATTCGGTTTATGTGGTCTGATTGATTTAGTGTGTATTAAGCCAGAGAAGCTCAACAGAACATGTCTTCTCTGACCTCACATCCACATTGTGATACTCATATCTAAGAGCTTCTTGTGTCAAGAATAAATGATATTTAACTGTATTCCCTCACAGTGAGTCACACATAATCTAATATAATCAAAACATACTCTTAGCACCAGCACTATGTCATCTTTTTTTGTCTTGAGGTTAAAGAGGGCCTATCATAACAAGTGGATATTTTCCCAGGCAGAAGTTGGAAATTCCAAGTTGCAATGCAGCACCAAGAGGTAAGCCCGGGCCCAACAGCCTAATGTGCCATTACAGAAACAAATTAGTAACAATGGGTAAAATGTTGCCCATATGAAAAACACTTCTTAACAGCAGCTTCTAAGAACTTATACAAAACCCAGAGGAATAACCCGACAGCAAATCTCAGGCTTCATTGAGCCTACATGCGACAGGGGAATCATCATGTGATTTTTCTTACTTTTCTGTAAATCACTGGCGGGATGTTATGCTACTTCAACGATCCTTGTGGTATTTTCCCCAACTGGGCTGGCCCAAGGCATGATTCAAGAGAGGGTTGTTCCTATAAGACGGATTAATACCAACTGTTCCTAAGTGAACTGCAGAAAGGGGGAAATTTAAGTATCAGTTTGGTGTGTGGTAGTCTGAGATGGTTTTGCAGTTTGTGCTAGTGTGAGCTCTTGGGCTTGGTAATGTGTGCTTTCTGTGACCGTATTACATGCTACACTGGTCATTGAGAGTAATTTGTGCTCACATTTAGGCTCATTCTATGGAAGAGGGAAGTGGAATGGAGTCAAGGGGTTCTTTCCAACCCCCTGAGACTGGCTGTTATGAACAGAGCTGTAAAGACAAGCTTGAAAAGGGAGCTATTCTGCTGTACCTCTGGTCTTTTGATCAAAGTATGGCAGACATTTCATTAACACATTAGGAAATTTAACGGTTGCATGTGGAATTCAGATTTTACTTCAACAGTCAGCCTCTTCTGCAATTTGGGACTTAGAGCAAGAACACAGATAGTGAAAGAGAAGAGACTTTCTATCAGCAAACTCATCGAACAGATCAAAATGTTCTTAATGTGCATAGTCTCCCAGGTTGTAAATTAAGCTGTCTTCTGAACACATATGTCAAGTCACATGAAATCACAGATTTCTGTGTCAGCAGGGAAGCACTGTCACATCTGCAGTAGCCTTTCTATTCTTATTCAGCTGGCTCCAGTTTCGATTTGTACTGCGCCATTCAATGGGCTGAGCAGAACAGGAGATGGTTCTGGCACCACAGCGCTGTAATTTTATTTGAAAGCTGTTGGAGAGCTTTTACATGGGCTGTTATGTGGGCTTGTTGGTCTCTTCACAGAGGTCTCCAGGGACAAACCCGAAATAAAGCCTCATGACCTTAGAGGCAGATGATGGAGGTTGTGGGACGGCTCAGTGACGCAAGAAAAACCTAGATAGATCATCTCTGTTTACTCAGCTGACCGACTGAAGACAGAGGAAGCTAATGGGGG
Organism: Leuresthes tenuis; assembly: GCF_036924035.1. Classification (NCBI taxonomy): domain Eukaryota; kingdom Metazoa; phylum Chordata; class Actinopteri; order Atheriniformes; family Atherinopsidae; genus Leuresthes; species Leuresthes tenuis. The sequence continues at coordinate 19,340,151 of NW_027325374.1, read as the reverse complement.
CAAAAATAAAAGGGAAAATGCTGAATAAAGAAGATGGACCTGGACATTGGTGGATAAATAAAATTGGATTATTTTGAAAGCAGAGAAAGCAAATCATCTAGGCAAAATGGAAATTAAGATGAAAGAAAGCAAGGCTGTGATACAATAAACCCTCTTAGGAACGTGAATACAACTGAACTTCAACTTTGATCATGAAAGATGCAAATTGCTGCAATTTACAAGGACTATGGAAATGTAAGAGAAAGTTGCAGTGGTGACAGAGAGCAACAGGGAGAAATGACAGCGAGAGGTCACATACCAGCCCATGGCCCAGGAGAGAGGAAGAATGAGGGAGGAGAGAGGGTTAAAGCTGAGAGGAGGGAGATCTGTACAAATCCAAAAAGCAGGGAGATTAAGAAGGGCAAAGCGTCAGAGTGTCCTACACAACTTAATCCCATAATTATACTTACTGTACACCACATAAAAACAGCTACATCCCTTTTAAATAGATACAAGATTTTTAAGGAAAAACATGCTAAAATAATTCTCAAAGAAACAGAACTTATGGGCTCAACAGAAGTCAAACAAAACATCAACATCCACATCCTAAATACAAGAGAAACAAAACAGCTTGGTGAAGTCTAATGAAATACCCAAATGATCTTAAATAAATAACTCCAGTCCCCTTCAATATGGCAGGCACTTGCAGTCTTTTTTTGACACTTCCTGTAATGAGGACTGGACAGCAGTTTTTTCTGGTCTGAGCCAGCAAACAATGAACTCACATGACTGACTAGCATCTTCCCAGATATGATATAATATACCAGATATTCCTGAAGTGTAGCTGTTCTTTTATCCTCGCTCCTCCCTAAATTTTGTTTCCTGTAAAGTCGGCTACTACTTCTAGTGAATTATAACCACAGACAATGTGGCCAAGCATCTGGTGGGTGCATAAAAGTTTGTGGCCTCTTTTTATGCCGCAACATCAGAAGTTTCGAAGGTGTTTATCACGCTGGGATAAAAAGGAATTTGATTTGGTTGTTGATTTTATAATCAGTGTGCATTTGATAGTATCGATGAAGGAACTGATAAGCTCAGAGGTGTACGATCATTGTGTTTAAAGACTTTTAACCGGTTGCCATCAGAACACAGTTTAGTTTATTCACTTAAAATCAGCCAATGGAAAATAATTAACATTTCTTGTTAGCAGCTTTTTAAGAAAATAGCTTCACATTTGCTGTGCTAGTGAATGGAAAGTCAGCTTTTTTGTTTTTTTATTATTGTTAATCTTTTATTTGAGTGTCACCGCTCTCAGCTGTATCATTTCCAGCCACAGCATGAGGCTGTTTTCAGCCGAAACTGTTCTCATAATTTCACTTTATACTACAGTCCAGTATCATGTTGAGGTCAGTGCTGTGTTATGAGCTTGTACTGTGACACCAATAGAGCCATCCATCAATTATCCACTGCATAATCACCTTATCCTGTAGCGTGCTGTGCAGGGTTGGAGACTACCCCATCTGATGATGCCAAACACTGGACAGGTCATCAGCTCATCACCCAAGCAAAAAGTACATTTTTGGACTAAGTCCAAAATGTCCAGGTAAGTTTATTCCCTAAATGTCTCACAAGCATTGTCGACTCTCTCTTACAGGTTCCAGATCAAAAAAGGGTCAAATAATACAGAATGTTCGGGAAGGCACTGGCAAAAAAGCCACTTATCAGTTATTTTGAAGGACTTGCCGCATAAAACTGATATTCTGTATTACACTTTCACTACTGTGAATGAATCAGTGGCAAAAATGAACAAATAAATATATCAACTGATATTTCCCTTAAACCCTCAGTACAAAACATGTTCAGAAGGCTCCGTTAAAAGCTTTTTGCCTTCTTTGTTTAATCCTTAAATGCTGCCGTCTATAGCTTTAACATGGTTCTCACGCCAAACAGAGACCTTTCCTGGGTTTTCCCTGTCTCCCACAAAAGGGGTACTGCCTGCCTCTACTTTCCCCCTCATGTAGGGAGAGGATCTTTGGCAGACCTGTGGTCCTGAGGGTCCACTCGGAGGTAAAACCAGTTGTTGTATGCAGCGTCCTCTCCTCTCCACTCCCCCATTTTCCTTTTGTCTGTTCTGTCATTCTCCCCGCCAAATTATTCTATTTATGTCCTCTTCCTCCTTCCCCTCTCTTTTCTTCTCCAGTGCCCGAGTCCTTGAGCCGCTATCACTATCTATACCAGCACATCAAAACATACTATAACTCAACACGGACCACCGCAGCCTCCCACCAGTTCCCATAAAAGACACAGGCAGCAGGGAAGAGAGAGGAGAAGGAGGATGGGGAGGAGGGAGTGGGAGGTTTGGGAGGAAACAAATGCTCAGATAACACTGACATAATGATAGAAAATGAGAGAGGTGGCAGGGGAGTGGATACAGGAGGTGGGTTGGGAGGGAAAGTGGGGTAAAACAGGTGAAGTGGGAGACATGGTTGTGTAAAAATTAAGAAATGAAGCACATTAAATAGATGAGCTATTGAAAGGAGGAAGTGCATGAAGTGAAAGAGAGGTAACTGACTCGGGAGGGAGTTGATTAGTGGACTAGAGCTTAGGAGAAATTCCTGCACAGCCAGGGAACCAGAGAGGGAAAAAAAGAAAGGAGAGATAGGGTGGATAAGAGTGAGGAATGAAAGAAAAAGAGCGTGGCCAGCAGAAATGGAGATAGTGAGATTAAAAGAGTGAACTGAGGAAGAGGATGAACATATTAGCAGACAGTAATTTAAGGTCGGTCATCAGGGAGGGGCAGCGAGTGGGGGTGGTCACATCAAGAATAAGCATGTATACCAAAATAGTACAAACACATGCCTACAAGAGACAATTTTTCACTCTCATAATAAAAGCAGAGTGATCTAATGCAGAGCTCCCCTCAGACAAAGCACAGCCACCCCCAACAATCAACCAGGAAGTGTATCCAAGCACAGGATGCAACAACAGCCAAGACTCTGCAACCCCTGGCTCTCAATATCACACAACATGTTTTTGATAACTTTACACTCACTTTATTGTTTCTATCCCTGGATGAGAGCATTCATCTGAGGCAGCTCACCAGAAAAGAAACATGGAAAACATAGATTTTTTTTCTTACATTTGTCCAAAATGTAATAGTGTCACAACCCATAGCTTTAAATTCTGAGAGTGAAACATATTCCTGGGCTGCTATTCTAATCAGCGTTCGCATGGCCTGACGAGAACTGAACTGAATATAAAACTGTGCGAGCTGTGGCCATGTAGATTTTCTGTGTCTAATCAGATTTGTCACATGCAAACCTGTGGATATTAATTCTAACCCTAACCCTACAATTACTGATCTCTGATGTAGTAAGGAATCAAAAGGGTTAAACATTTTTTCTATGACAAGTCTTCCGATCTCGTGCATGCTCCTCTGAAAAGTTCTGTAATTAGCACACTCCAGCATCCCCTCTAACCTCATTATGAGCATTTGTGGCTACGTAAACAGTAGCAAGTAAAAATGGAACAGGTACAGAGGTGTGGAATATTGACATGTTGACAAATCAAATCCTGAGCTGTACTCGTGTAGCAAACAAAATAAGATAAACTTAGTCACCGTACTATTTTGCATGTGTATCGTGTATGAATTCTGTAACAAGTCTTTGTATAGACAGAGCTGATTTTATCTGATTTCTTCACATTAGGTAGATGAAGCCAGTGTCCTACAACCAACAACTTTGCATTCTCATGTGCACACCAACAGATAGACCAACATCACCAGTTAGCCTGACTTTCATGTCTTTGAGCTCCAAATGGAAGCCAGAGTGCCCACAATAAGAACATTTGAAAAAATGAAAAATAAAATCCACACAACTTTGCTGCCTTTGCATGCATTCCTCTTTTTGCAACCCTCCAACATCCCCTTGCTTCCTCCATCTGTACTGTTTGTTTTTTTAAAACAAGGGTAGGGAGGATTACCATGAAATGTGGCACATACAGAATCCATGATTCTGATTATCTCCCTTCTTCCATCTCGCATCTCGGACAGTTTTCATATACATTCAAACCTGAAGACAAGCGGTATTTTTTTGTTTTGTACTAAATAAGGGTGTCATGATATACTGTTACTGATGATAATCGCTATGTTGAAAGAAAAAATTAATTAGAAAATATCAATATCACAGCAATCAAATGGATTTTCATAAAAAAAAAATTCAATTTTCATATTTCAAATATTGAGTCAACTGCTAAAAAAAGTAAAACTCAAAAAACTATTTGTCTGATGGCAAAATATTTTCTTTCTATATTGCAAAGATATCTTTAGCATAAATGCGTTTGGTCTCGATAATCGTTCAGTAAAAATTAGGTATTGTGACAGCCTTAGTGATTAAACATTCCTGTGTTTGTTTAAGTATGTTGCCATGCTAGCATCATGATTCAGCATCACTTTAGCTGAGAACAGGATAACAAAGTGCTAGCATGTTTCATTAAAGCATTATTGGGCCCCTTTTCAGTTATACCAACATTAATTGAAATGGTTACCATAGAGGCATTGTGTACACAGTACATATGCACAGACAAATCCTGCATGTGTTTTGTGGATCTTAACAAAGTGCAAGTAGATAACGGCAACAGCCTGCAGAAAACCTAGAAAATCACAATCAGGAACACGACTTTAGGAGGTATTTCTGTTAGATGATGTGATGAAGCTGCAGCATACAAGACAAGTGTGGTGTAGTGTAACACAAACTAGACAAAATATTTCATTTTGTTTTCTCTCTCGGATGGGCCTGAAATGTTAAGGAAGCATGCCCACTTAAAAAAGACCACACAAAAAACAAAAAGTTACTGACAAACACACACTCACATTATGTTGTGGATTCAAATGTATTTCCTGATATTGGAATATGCTCTGATCAGATAAGTGCGCATGTGTCTTTGTGGGTTTGTACATCTTAAGTGACACTGAGACAAGAATTCATTCAGTTGAAGAGAAAGGAGAAGAAGAGGCCTATGTAGGGCAAGAAACCGGCGGAGGCCTTGTTTAAAACGAGTGAGCACGTTTTACAACCGCCTGAGGAATGTCGTCATGACCGACTTTTACTGTTTTACACAGAGCAGCGAGAAACTACCAGCATCAGCTACTTCAATTGAATCCAATGGTCTGCTCTCTTTTATCTTTATTTCTACTTGCAAACCTAAGTAACAATCTCTGTTTCTATTGTCATTTTATTCGGCCTGCACACTTTACCTGTGTTCATCCCTGTTTCCATAAAAAACCTTTGTTTCCCCAGTAAAGGAAGTGCATCGATCCTGTGCTGCAGATAAGTTGCAGGAGGTCAGTGTGAATGATTGGGTTTGCACAAAGACCAGGGTTCACGGCACCTGTCTCATGTGGTGTAACGTTCCGGATGCAGAAACTCCTGGTAAAGTTGGGAAACCATTGTGAAATTGAAACTTGATAGCCTGCTGACTGAAATCAGTAAAGACTTCTAGGGTTCTATAGTGAAGGCAAATTATACAGAAATTGAGAGAAACTAATTTGTAAATGTTCAATACCGATTTGATCTAAGCATGTCACGGTTACTTTTGACAAATCTGCTGATGCAGATAATTTGTATAGACAATACATTTTAGAATGATAAATTGCTTTTAAAAGCACAGCATGAGAGCGAATCTGAATCTGAATCTTTTTTTTTCAGTGATTAGGATTTTCATTTGATCAAAAGTCATAGGACACAAAGACATTATTAGACAAACTGATGAAAAAGGCTGAACCTGTGCTGGAGGCAGCTCTGGATTGGCGTCTCATAATGGACGTCTCACATGCTCTGCATAACATAGTGATTAAACAATGAAGTGTGTTCAGTCAGAGGTTTCTTCAGCTCCGATGCAACAAAGAACATAATAATTTTTAGTCTACACAAATGACTTTTTTACAGTAATTAATGACATGATATAATGCTATGAATGCTTTGCTGCAATATCCTGTCTCGTTTTGGGATCATTGTTATTTTTATTATTACTGGGAGTATTCAATTGAACAATGCATTCAATCATGAGGTCAACATTCACTGGTTCCAATGAGGCTCTAAAATGTGAAGATTTCTAGCTTCTTTTTTTTTTTACTTACATATAGTGTTTTGAACTCTCTGACAGATTAGAAATAAAACAATTTTCATTGTACTATTAGAAAGGGTGAAAACTTTTTACATTTTAGACCTCCTTGATAAAACAAGATTCAACAGATTCACAGGTTACTCTGATTTAACTTTACTTTATACAAAGTATGTAGCTTAAAGAGTTTTTCATGCCGCCGTAAAGGAAAAAGAGTGCTTGTGTGTGAGCCTTTTGGGCCCTCGTGCAAACATGTGGTATAACTCAGTTATCAATAGTTAACTGAGTTATATCAATGGTTGTAATCAGTCAAATAACTAAATCTTTGTTATTTCTAATACATTTCTTTTTGTCACTCCCTGGAAACGTAGAAATGTTGATGAGTCATCCTGCACCCGGGAGCATTTACTAACTTTGCACCCAATACAATACAGAACAGTGGGTGTCATGATCAGGTACAGCTGACCAATAAGAGAAGACTGAGCTATTTAAAGGAATTTCATACAGGAAACAGTAATTATGCAGAAGCAAATAGCGCACCGATGTCCAATTCATGGGAACTTTAAATTTAAATTATATTCATATTAAATATGGTATAGTTTGGTGATTCATGTAAACAAGGTCCCTCTTCAAGTGGAAAAATTATTATGTTCAGGAGAAGAGAAGTAATCTTAGGTGTGTGTGTGTAAGTTCCTGTTTATATACTTTAATGTGCTCTGAGTGGATTTTTCGGTTTATGGTATGAAAAATACATGGACTCCTCTCTGCTGGTGCATGTGCTGAGTGTGTGTGTGTGCTTATATGGACGTATGTGTGATGGCTGAACATGTTTTAACACTATCGTAAAGCGATGGAGCCAGGAAAGCGTGTTAGGGGTTGGGCGAGGCCGCCTGCTGGTGATGCATACTTTCTGTCCTCACACACACAGCAGAATGTCATCCGTGATAAAGCGAGGCTATACCATGCAGAGCTCCCTCAGGTACTCTTAGCGAGGCAAATCCACCTCACAGACAAATGTTTTGCAGGGTGTGAAGACAACCCTCACCGAAAACGCACGCCCCCCTGTGTGTACTCACCAGGCAGCGCGCACACCTCACTACCTGCGACACACACTCAAGTCAAAAGAACTGAATTGACTATGTTGTTACTCATCCATATAGAATGGTCCTAGCCAGTTTAGTCAACGGGACAGCAGGGCTGTGTCAGATTGTCAGTGGCAGTAAATGATGACATCCCCTCACATCTGCCATCCAGACAGGAGTTAGATATCACAGAGCTTTGATCTGGTCGGACGCCTCAATTTAAAGTAGACCTTTTTTTTTTAAACTAACAGAACTTCCTGAGTTTTTTTGTGAAAATGTGACATGCTTAGGTCAAAATAATACCCAGAGACAGTACAGCAGTTCCTTTTTCATTCCCATTAATTTGCAACTCTCGAAAATGGTCCTTTTAGGGTTTGGAGTGACCCACTGTACTGCTACTCCGCCTCTCTCTTCCTCAGGGTCTGCCCCTCTTGAGATTTGCAGTTTTTAATAACCCTTATTAAGCGCATTATTATGGTATGAGAGAGCATACAGTAAATAGCCTGAGAGCTCAGACCACACACCAAACTGAAATACAATAAAAATACTTGACTTGCAATTTTATCCTCAAACTAATTTCCCTTGTCTGCAGTTGGATCATTGACAGCTGGTCGGCTACTGATCCCTCTTTTTTTGGCACAGTCATGTCATGAGTCATGTGTTGGACGGCTCAAGTTTTTAAAAGACAACGCAGAGCATAACAGCCTCTGGCCACTTAATAACAACATAAAGAAGTCACATTGTAATTCCTCCATCACAAGGTCCGGACTTCACTGTCGCTCCATTCCAATGTGTTTTATTTTAGTTTTGAGCTGCTAACATCAAGAACTGTTTATAATACGTGAAATATTTAGCTAATTTCTGTTTTTGAAAAAGCTATCACCAGGGCTGCACTCATGGTACATTCAATGGTAAATGGGAATTTCTATCTTTTGACTGGTGAAAAACGCAGATAAGAAGTCAAATTTCATTATCTGGATATAAAACATAAAACTAAATTATTTCTTATGTTAAGTGAAATCAATGCCTCCTGGTGAGATTTGATGTAATGTCACAGCATATTGCAAGAGCTGAAGAGTTTCAGTATTCTAATTCTGTGGTATAACGAATGCAGCATCATCTAAAACTGAAGCAGAGACAATGTGCAGATGGGCTGGATAACTTTGTTAGGTCATGTAACTTCACCCTGCAATGGCTCCATGATTGTCACCTTTTCAGATATATGGCCCAAAACAAAATACCAGAGTTGTGTTTCTTCAGGTTTTTAAGTTGTTAGAGAGTTCAGACACACAAATATATGCTCTCAAGCACAGAAAAAGGGTATTTTCTGTAATATGTCCACGTTAGCAATTTATTTTCTAAAAATCTGTTCTCACTCCAACTTACTACATATGTTCAGTTTTCAACACTCTTAATATCCCCTTTAATGGTAATTTCTTGACATGCAAGGAAGTTCATGGTAACCTAAGAGAAAGAGAAGAGTTTTGCAATAAAATTGTATAATAATGTAATAATGTTTGCCTAATCCTAACCAACCAGCAACAGAAAATGAAAGTGAAACAGTAACTAACACTTAGCATCCTGACTGGGAGTCAGGAGACAAATTTCTCCGCCTGTTCTCCAAACACTGACTGTGTCCTCAGCAAAGAGGATGCAGCCATAAATTAGTTTCCTATTTGCAGAAGCAATTTGTTGTAAAGGGCCATCTAGGCCATTAAATGTCACATTAAATGTCAGTATCTGAGGTGATGATTTAGGGGTGAGAATGTATTTAATCAGTTAAGGCTCACAATAAAACTTGTAATAGTTGTGTTCTTTTTAAAGGTCTAAAACCTAGTAATGTGACAATTAAGCCACAGAAATTGTGAGATGACAACATTTTTACTTTGCCTGTTGTTTTGCATAGAGCAGCATTCATAATGCCAATGCGCAACCGTGTATTTATTAGGAAATAAATGATATCAGTTATATGATGAAGTCGATTTGATACAACCAGGACACACTAAATAAATATCGCCTGCTGTGATTGCTGGTTGATGCAACCATATTTGCTGATATGCTGATTGCAGTCAACAAACCAAACATTGACAAATATCCATGTAAGCCAATAACATGTGCATCTCCAGTCACCAGTTTTTCAGCCTTTATTGTAAATCTGTTGTTCTGTGGACCAACATAGTCATTACACACTCTGGAGTGAGACTACTTTGGTTTGCATGCATAACCCGATCATATGTCATCCACCTTGTACGTCTGGATTAAGAAACCTTTGAATTGAAACAGAAACTCTAGTTTTAAAATCTTGTATAAAGTTTGCACATAATATGAGGGTTTCTTTTTCCTTGTTTGTAAAACGGTATTTTCACAATGTGGTTTTGCTGTAATTTGTAACAGAATGTTTTCCAACCATCACATTAAATTTGTTTGTGGTTCTCAGAGCTCAGAAAACAAACATTTAAATCCAAGAGTTCTGTCTCTCCAGCAGGGCTACACATCATAATTAGCAATAAGAGACGAAAAAAAAGTTACAGTTTCTTGCCTGCAAACATTTTCATTCACTTCTCTTGTAATGTTAAGGAGAAAACTGGAAGTTATTTTAAAGCCACCAAGAATAAAACCAACACTGTTTCCATAGATAGACATCATTAGTCGCAAACAATAGCTGAAACAAGCCTTTAACCACAGGAAGCAAGATGATTAGCTTTATCTGCTAAGAATATAATAACTACCGCATACCGAGAAAAATTTGACACTCTCCACACTCACACAGAAAAACACAGCTCCTTCTTCCTACATATTACTTTATCATCAAGAAATACACCAGAGTTGGTGCTGCAAATCTTGGGCTTTTTTAAACCTCCACCCAGAAACTGCAGCAGTTAGGCTACATTCTTCTAGAAGACTAATTAGTAAGAATCACTGTGTGTCCATCCATTTACTGCAAATCCTCCCATTCATTTAACACAATGCTCTTCCCATCCATTTCTACTTTCTTTTTTATCTGTCTCCCGTGAACCATCATTTAGGACAAAACAGATGCTGGTACGCCTGGTGCTACTGTGATCCTTTGTGTGATTGCTCGTGTGTGCGTATGAGAGTGTATTGGAGAGGAAAGTGAGCAGCAGAGCCAGTAATAATTCGAATATTTAATGGGAACCCCAACTCAAAAAAAGAACATTAAAATCTATTAATGTATTCCTACCAAACATGTACTTGATCAGTCACGCATGGTAGTGATACATATTGCATGTGTAGCCCCATTACACACCATCCACCCACACATATGTGCACCAGTATTTTTTTTTGAGTGTCGTCACTGACTCAGGCCAGTAAGGGGGTAAAGGCCTTTAGTGTTGCTGAATGGTTCCCGAACACACACACACACAAAATGACACTTAAACATGCATTCAAAACATATAGCATCACCTGATGTATTGCCATAAAGGAAAATGTTCTATTACCTGTCTGTGGCGATGTACAAGAGAAGAGAAGCCAGGAGGCTTTGATTGGAAGCCCTAAAAAAACTATGTCTGAGTCTTATGTATTCACACGTGCCAGGCAGGACACAGGCCCTTTATGTTGTTCTGCTGTCTGCAAAACTAAGCATACACAGATAAAAATTTGAGAGGAGAAATAACATGAAGGAAAAACTGAGAATAACAGGAAAGACTGATCATTTTCTTTACCTCACAATGTAACTACAGAACTCATGCAAACAAATCAGACACACACAGCTCAACTTAGGACTCAGTTAAAATCATATGTAGCCTATGGCTATGGCTGTCTGTATGTTTAATTGATTGAATGAATGAAGCTCCCTCAGGCCAGGTCAAATCATGCTGTTTTCTATCATTCCTGTCACCGCAGCAGCCTTTAAATCTCCATATACTCAAATTTCGTTCTTCAGTCTGCATGCATGCTAAAAACTAGGATTATATTCACACTGACCTCCACCAGCTTAGATTGGTTATATATACCGTTATACTGCAACAGTGTTGTTTGAATTAGTAGTCATATGGATGAGACAACACTAAATGGCTAAATCATTCATGAGTGAGGAAGGCTATGTTTTGTTTGTTTGTTATCTGAGCCAGTTAGCTTACCCAAAAACTACAAGCCGAATTGTATGAAAAATGATGGAAAGTTGGCGTCTTAGGAAAGGCGGAAGACATTAAAGGGCAGATGACTTGAAACACATGAAATACTTCAAATTTGCTCCTCTTAGGGCACAAGGAAAGTGAAGTGGGACATTGTGCTGGACAACAGCAAAGAAAACGTTTGTTGTTGTTGTACAATTTTCTAGCTTTTAAAACCACATGGTTTTGCACTGTGACCAGTGTGGTTTTTCATATTCTGTCATGAAATCAGATTTGATGTGGATATTTTCTTGCTGCCACGATATCCTGTCTCCACACATCCCTTTCTATCTCCTACATTTTTCCATTCCATAGCATTAGCCCTAACTAAGCCTTTTACAAAAACAATGCAGTCTTGTTACTTCTGTGTCACATCCAACAATCATCAGCTGCTGAAGATGCCAACTTTTTGCCTAAGACAAGTAGCTTTAGCTCAAGTCTTCAAGGATATCATAAATAGAAATATGAATTCAGAGTCAAATCTTAGACCTGTCCTCTGGAAACAAGAACAAGTGACCCAGTATATAGTCAGCTTATGAAATTATTAGCTCGCTGGCTACAAAGTGTACACTTGCTGACTAACAAAGATGATAAGCTCTGCCCTGTACACATCAAAGACCTTCTGATTTAAACATTAAAATTAGTAATAGATTGTGAAACTGTATAAATGAAGTGTGGTAAAAAGTTACGCTGTGTATTATTAATCAGTTCAGAATTCTAAACTTTTCTAGTTTCCTTTCATACAGATGACCAAAGCATTTACATTTTATTCTATTGCTTCCTGTATCTCCGGCTTCTGTGATAGTGATTATTTAATTCTGTTGTTGCCTTGCTGTAAAATTAATTGTGCTGCTGCCAGCAACCAAATATCCCCACAGGGAACAACTAAGTTTCATCTTAATCTTATCTCTCATGACTCAGCTCACTTCAGTTCATTTCAGCTTCTCTGTGCCAAATCTAGTTTCCCACATTTTTTCCCCAGACAGGGTTTCCCTCTCTTACTAAATGCTTTTCACGCTCCTAAAATGCATTCTTCCTTCTCCCCTTACTGCACCTTCCCTGCGTGACTGCACTCTGTGCCCACAAAACCCTGACAGATATGGGAGGGCAAGACCACTACTGTGAATTTCAGTCACTTATACAACATTTTTAATGAACTGGCAGCAGAGAAAAGCCAGTCTTATGTGGGAAGATGGATGTGTTGGGCACACAGGGAGGGAAGGAGAAACAGGAGAGAAGAGAGGATTACAGGTGAGGAGATTGATAGAATAAAGCTAAAGGGGGGGGGGGGGGTAGTTGGGCACAAAAATGGAGGTGAATGTAGATGAATCAAGAGAAAAATGTGGATATGAAAGAAAAAAAATGAAGATGGCCATCTCTTCCCATAACTAACCACGTCAGTCCTCTGAATGTTTTAAAGAGATGGCTCATAAACACACTCAGCACTCTGAAAAACAATGGTTGCCTCTTCTACATAGGAGAACAGCCAGTCAGAAACAAAAGACAAAAGAAAAACCGTGAGGAAGGAGAAGAAAAAAAAGATTGGAAGAAACTCCCAGTGTATTAAAAAAAAAAAAATCCCATCACTATGGCAACCCTGGCAGAGGAGGGAAGGTAGCATACCAGAAAGATGGGGGAAAAAATGGGATGGGAAAGAAGAGAGTGAAGGTAAAGAGTGGAAAATAGAAGTGTCCAGGAAAGGAAAGATTGATAGAGCATCAAAGATTGAAAGATGGAGAGAAATTAAGGCTTGTGAGGCTGAAACTCAATGCAGTGCAAGTCGATGCTGCTTCATTTTAATGAGCTGTGCGTTTGTAGTATGTTCCTCTCATTATAAATTAAATCTAACAGTCAGATTAAAGTCCACAATGCATTTTTAATTGTCTTTGCTCAGTAAATTCAAGATACGCAGTCAGAATAAAAATCTTATTCAACCTAGAGTACATCTAAGGAGTTTATATGGCTAATTATAGAAGTGTTCAGTGTGGCAGTATTAGAACTCTGTGTGTGTGAGAACAGTGAATCAGAGCAGATTACATGGAAGTTTGCTGATATTACACATCAAAGTGTGTTTAAAGGTGTTGGGAAGGGTACTCCAGAGTGTTAAACCTTTTGAACCTCCATCGTGAGCAAAAAATCGGAATGCCACGAATAATGTCACTTTTGAGAAGAAGTCTGCTAAAGACTTTGTAGAATAAAAAGAAATGAGAAAAAAACTAAAAAAAAAACAGGAAGTTAGAAATAAGTGGATCTGCAAAAACTCTTCACAGTCTTCATCTCTGCTACCCCTGAGTCCTCAACAGAAATGCGGAGAGTTTCACATCAGTGATGAAGATACAACAAAGACTCCATATCAAGCCTTTTTCACACTTGAGATATGGAACATTAATATGTTAATCAATATGTTAAAGCAATGTTGCTCAGACAGTGGTAATTTTTCCATTAATGTTTCTCATGCGTCATTCAGACATGCTTGCGAAAGAGACCGAAAGGGCCAAAGTCCACATTCAGTCATTTCTGTTCACGTGGGATTGAGTGGTTTATAAAATAAGGTATATTTGTGATAGTCTTCATAGTCACACTTCTCTCACAACAGCATGTCATATCACCACAACAGTTCATATATTTGTGCCAAGCGTGAAGTGGTTGTGTAAAACAAAGTGGATAAATATACTACTCTTGTATATGCTTTAGCTGATTAAGTAGTTGAGTTATACACACGAGGCTCTAATTCAGCTGGAGTAAAACTGTAGTTATCAACTTAAGTAAAAAGAGCTTGATCTTTTCCTTCACCTGAGGAAAAGCCTCTGTGCTGTCAATGCTGTTTGATAGGTGAGGAGCCACATCACCTCAAGTCCTCATGGAGTTAACATTTTTCTCAAGCCATATTGTCACAAATATTCACATCAAGCTAACGTACATGTTGTAATGTGTTGAATAATGCTGGTGGACATAATATTGATAAACTGTTTGACAGAGAATGTCCCAGCTGCAGTTCAAACCCTTTTGACTCAGATGATGTGAAAAAATGACAGCTAATTATCGTATAAAAAACAATGAAGGAATAAAGTTGAAACAGCGCTGTTATCTATTTAATTAATAACAAAATCTGTCGGATTCCTCTGACCAGCTTATCAGAAGCCAAATTAACCCACCACTACTGTGTGTCCCCATTATTGTGACTGCAGCAGTTCAGACTTGGACAATGTTGAAAGTTATATGTATGTGTCACCGGTTCCGATCTAGTCAAAATGTCACAAAATGTTACAGAAAAGCACCGGGATGGTAATTGAAACATGATGCTGATACGTTCCGTTGCTCACTGATTAATGGAAAGCACAGCCAGTGTGAAACGTATTTAAGACTGTTACTATGCTTCTCAACTGGTAGTGAACTTTCAAGTGACTGTGAGACTTTAAGATAAAGCTCCATTAGAAATCATGTATTGCTATCTCTAGTACTGCACCATTTGCCCTTTCTGAACAGTTTAACCGCTGGTCATTGCTCATTGTGTGTCCCAACAAAGATGTGCTTTTTACAAAGTAGGAAACTGTTACATTACTATTGATATCTTAAAATTATGTACAAGCATTATGCTTTCAAACTACATATATTTTGTGAAGTCTAACAATTAAAGGTCCCATATCAGCAAACAAAAAAGTCCCGTGCATCCATAAAACATGCCTTAAGAATGTCTGTTATATGTCATGTAGTGGTAAGATTGCCACCTTTCATGTGGGTGACTTGGGTTCAATTCTCCTGCATGAAAGGTATTACCTCCAGTAGGGGTCCTCAGGCAAGACCCCCTTACTCTACATGCCTACCAGTGTAAGTTGCTTTGGATAAAATCTTCAAAGCATAAATAAAACAAGACAACAAGTCCTGACGTTCCCATATATGGGCGATGAAGGAAGAAAATGTTATCCGAAGGACCAAAAGTAGACCTTCCCTGAAGGCTCAATGTATGTTTCATTCAGAGTGTTGCACAGACCAACTGACAACTTGTTATGGACGTCAAGAAACTTTTGCTATCTACCTACTGACACTGTTATGGTCACAACCAGCACAGGACATAGCGGATGATGTAAATGTCCTCTTTGATGTCCATGAATATCTGTTGTTTGCTGGGATGCCATTGAAAGTGAAATTGACATTGACTGTTAGTGATGTCATGCATCAGTGATTGTATTTCCTGACTATTTACAACTGTTATCAGTAGTTTTATTTGGTGCATTTACACGTTAACATTTGCAAATTAGCATAAACAAAAAGGACATTCCAAAGGCTGCCAATTATCCAACTTTTTACCTGATTTTGCTAGAGTTGAAGGTTGCCAAAGTTCAGAAAGATTCTGATTATCTCAAATTCATCCAAAGCCATTACAATAAGCACATTTTTAGACAAAATGCCACCAAACGTTAGCAACAGAAATAAGATCAGGGATCACCAAAGTCGATCAGATTCATCCTCTTTTCATTTCAAGACTCTTTTCAGAGTCAGTGGACATGGTTCATAAAGAGCAAATCCAGATCAGAGATGGGTCATTACGCTTTAAAATGCAACTCAAAATTTAAAATTCAGCTCACGCTGATTAATCCCAACACTTCTCACCATCTCTCATTTTCTCTTCCCTTCATTGTGGCTTCCAGAACTCTCTCGTCTTACAGTCTCTCAACCCAGCCCTGTCCCTTTTCCTCCTAAGCTTCCATCATCATTTCATTTCTTCCCTGGTGGCCGTCTTCCTCCTTCCTTTCTCTCCGTCTCCTCGGGGTAAAGATGCATTAAATAATTCAGTGCGGGGCTTGTGGTGCCCAGACGTTTCAGTCTCACTCATCAGTGTGTCAGCTCATTATGCCTAAAGAACGCCACTGTGGCCTAATCTCCAGTGACATGCCGCAGTTACCCAACTGGTGTAGAACATCAGCATTTTCAAACACACACTGGTGTAAGCAGTTGTAACTGCATCAAACAAAAGGGCATGGTCTGGATCCTTGTAGTCTATCGCAATGTTGCAGCTAGGAAGTCTCAAGAAGTCATTTGGTTAAATAAAAAGTCTAGCTTTGTTGATCTAACTATTGATTAAGATGTTTCATGGTCGTGTGGGGTCGAGAAAGTTGAACCAGCTCGACTCTGAACAACATCAACTGGAGAGAAGGCAGACCTTTCCCATTTAGTCTTTCCCTCCCATCATTTCCCAGCTATTCTATTGATCAAAACACGCATTCTAAACCAAAATAGGCGTCAATTATAGAGTGCAAATTGATAAATTTATGCCCAGGGGAACACTCTTATGGAAAAATGTGTGTTTCAGAATTGTAATTGTCTATATTCTATGTTGGGAGATGATATTGGTGTGTAATGAATTTATGATTACAATAGCTTCTCATTCCCTCATTAAATGGGGTAATTTAGAGCTCATTAATGTATAGGGAAGTTGACTTGTGGTGCTGTGGCTTGACCTCAAGGAAAATCACCTGAGAATCTCGAGACTTTGAAAGCCACCATTAAAAGCATTGCAATCCCTTTAACATACAATAAGAATTCAGCATAAATGCTTAGGGTATAAACACGATGAATCATTGTATTCAGCTATTGCACGTGGACTGATAATTACTTACTTACTAAAGCAAATAATTAGATTTGGGGTTTTTATCAAAACTGAATTTAGCATGTAACTCAATCTCCAAATCACTCATAGCGTCCATTTAGATTTACTAAATGCTAATGTAACTTCTTTATACTCAGTAAGAAATTACACCCTCAAAATGATCTTCAAAATGGCTACAATTTCTTGGATAGGTGCAACAACATCTTTGCCACTGTTGCCAGCTGAGACTCTAGAAACTAAGTGCAGTCCATGGAATACAAATATCCAAAATCTTTTGTCATTTCATAAACAAATATACATATGAGATTTTAGATGAATGCCAAGACAGCTCCTAGACATAAAACCAACATATTTCGATTGCCCTCTGGTGGCTAGTTGTAGTGCAGGTAACAAACACTGACTCGACCTGGCTTTTGACATTTTAGTGGAACAGTGCAACACGAGGTGTATGCAACAACAACCCAGTCAAAGAAAACTACACAAGTTTGAGCTGTTGAAGGTTCAAAGTATAATTTTTTACACCATGATTAGTTCAAGAGTCGAAAATGCTACAGGTGCCAGAGGTGTACAAATTAAGAATGTGTAACATGTCCACTTATTGTCAACCCTTTGCTTGAAGGATTGGGCTCTTGATTAATGCAAACGCACATGTCAGTGAAGGATTGACTTTTGCTCCGCTAATATAAACAAATTCAGATCATGATCCCAAAAAGCCTAGAGCATAAACGTGGAGGCCTAGTCAAAAGCCCATAGAGAAATGACCAATGAGTTGCTCTACTGAACCAAAACGACCAATCAGAAATAACCTCCAAGCCATTGGAGGAACAACATTAATCTTACATTTACATAAATGTAAATATAAAATAAGATATAACATTTTTTGTTTGGCACTCAAGCAAATCACAGCGACTGCTGGGTAATGTTGCTATCTCTTGTGAAATGATGAACCGTTGTTAAGTTCTTTCCTTCTCTGTTTGCAGTTCCCTTTGAAATGAGCTTTCTTACTTAACATGGCTGAGCAGCCTGAGCAGGCCATTTTACAGGAAACTACAAAGCAACCATAATGCACCCTTAAAGGTAACCAATACTAACTTTTAATTACATGTGTGATTTTGTTGAGTGCTTTGGTCTTTTGCCTCACAAAGAACCACTTAAATATCCAAGCCATTCACTAAAGCATTTGGGAGCATGGTCAATGTTTAAAGTGGTACAGTAAATCCAGTGAATCTCCAAATAACACCTATCCAGGCCATGACTTCCTTCTCTGTGTACCGGTCATTGTTTGAACGTACACCCATCTTAAAAAGCTAACATAATGTCCTATGACAGCCAACTGTTTCAAGGTTGTATTTCAGCAAATGTGTTTCTTCCTGTATGCTCTCCAAATGGCATGCAGCCAAAACCTTTCGAACATGATTGGTCAAGTCCTCACGAATCTTGTATAAACTTCCAATAACAGAATCTTGTCCCTATTTTACACGTTTTGCATATTCATTTTTTAGATATCTATTTAAAGAAATTGGTTAGGCTCATTCCCCAGATGTGAAATATTCCTTATTTACATGATCTACAAGCAATAGGATTAATAGAGAACTGCTTCAACCCAGGGGCTTTTATGCATGTAATGCGCTGAGTCTTTGTAATGGCTATGGTTTTATTAGATCATTATAGGAAATACCCTAAATCAATGTTTTATGCTGTTTTATGGCAATATTTGACTTAAAGGATTATTGCATCAATGTGATGAATTACCTTGATTTGTCAGGCATTTAAATTAGTCAGAGACAGACATTGCAATCTGTTATTTTATCTATAAACAAATTCCCCCATGAAGTCCCTGTAGATTTACAAGTGCAGGCTAATAAGTATTGATAAAGCAATATAACATGTACCATAGAAGCATAAGATGGTACTCTGCCACAAAGGCATGTAAAACTGCCCATTACAAAGAAGATCATCAAAGTTACTGGGACTTGTGAATAATGACCACGTTTAGAGATGTGGTGTTCAATCAAGACGGAGCTCCACAAGAGTAGCTTTTGTTCAATGCCCATAAGCACATAAGAAAGATTAAGGCAAACAGCCAGGGCTCCTCTGCGAGCCACAGAGCACAGTTTTATTTATGAATTTAATTTGTGTTTTTCTTTAAGAGGCACTTGGCTGCATGCCTTGACACAGAGGGGAGTTAGGACCCAGCAGAGGACGGCCAGGGAGCGCTTTAAATTAGAAGCAGACTTCTGCCTCTTTCTCTCTCTCTGTCTGTGTCTACCTCTCTTTCCCAAAAGACAAAGAGGCGTGGAGGAAGCGAAGGGAGAGGGAAGAAGAGAGAGACGGAGGAGTCTGGAACTGGTTTTGTAGCCACATCTTGTAGGAAATCCTGTACAGAGTGAGTTAACGAGGGACACCAAAACCGCGAGCGCCAGGACTCCCCTTCCTGCACTCAGTGTGTATGTGTATGTGTATCAGAGAGTACAATACGCATCCTCACATATGTCCCCACACAGCCAGTACTGTTTGAAAAGGAGAAAGGTTTCATGCATAAACACAGGGAAAAGTTAGTAAACTAAACAACATATGAATACATAAAGACACATATTACAAACTTACAGTCCAATCCAACTTTATCTATATAGCGCTTTAAAAACAACATAGTTGGTCAAAGTGCTGTACACATATACTTACAAGTGAAACATAAAAACAAAACAATAAAAAGTCACAGTAAAAACACCTCGAATTGAATTAAAAGTCAATGAGAAAAAAAATTTGTTTTAAGAGAGGAGCCTTAAGAAGTGAGTCAGCCTGCCTGATGTGCAAAGGTAATTCATTCCACTGTTTTAGGGGCAGTGATTGAGAAGGCATGGTCCCCTCTAACCTGAGAGAACGTGAAGGAGCGTACGGCTGAAGCAGGTTAAACAGATACTGTGAGGCAAGGCCATGAAGACATTTAAAAACAAAAATCAACTCTAAAACTAACTGGAAGCCGATGAAGTGATGCTAGAACTGGAGTAATGTGCTCAGGTTTTTTGTACCAGTTAGGAGTCGAGCAGCAGCATTCTGAACCAGCTGTAGACGAGCAAGTGATGCTTGACTTAACCCAGAATAAAGTACATTGCAGTAGTCTGAACGAGTTGTGCTAAAAGCATGGATTGAAATCTCAAAGTGATGCAAAGAAAAAAATCTTTTAGCTTTAGTAAGCTGTCTCTGTTGAAAAAAGCTGGACATGACCACTAACCTGTGCATCAAATTTGAGATTGCCGTCAAGCTTTACACAGAGGTTTGTTGTAAGTGGTGTCAAATGTTGACTTAACAAGCCAAAGTCAGCAAGTACTGTGGAGCCATCTGAAGGCCCAAACAACATAACCTCAGTCTTATCATATTTCAAGTGCAGAAAATGCATTGACATCCATGCCTTAACTTCTGAAATGCACTCGAATAGTGGATCTGCAGAATATCCATTTTCTTGGTTCAGTGGCATATAAATCTGACTATCATCGGCATAAAAATGGAACGCAATACCAAATTTCTGAAGAATTGATCCAAGAGGAAGTAAGTACAGGCAGAAGAGAAGAGGCCCAAGAATAGAACCTTGAGGCACTCCACTCGTGAGAGGCGCGGGAGAGAACTCAGCAGTTCTAACACAGATACAAAAATTTCTTCCTGATAAGTAGGACCCAAACCACTCTAAAACACCACACTGAATTACCCACCCAACTCTCCAGACGAGACAGAAGTATCTGATGGTCCACTGTATCAAAGGTAGATGTTAGATCCAACAGAACCAAAACAACACAGCGACCAGAGTCTGTGGCTAAAAAAACATCATTAAGAACTCTTAATAGTGCTGATTCGGTATTGTGATGGGTTTTAAACCCAGATTGGAAAACTTCTAAGATGTTACACCTGATCTAAAAATGGTTTCAACTGGCAATAAACAATTTTCTCCAAGACCTTAGAAAGGAAAGGAAGCTTAGAGATGGGCCTAAATTTAGAAAGTGCATTGGGTCTAAGTTAGGCTTCTTGATTAGTGGTGTCACCACTGCATGTTTAAAACTCGTAGGTACAACCCCATTTGTTAAACTGTCATTTAGAATCTTGAGTACATATGGTGTTATGGTAAAAAAAAAAAAACTCTTTAAAGAGACAAAACAATACAAACTTGTATTGCATCACCAGCAGATGCATGTACATGCAGAAATCAGGGGCACACCTCTTAAGGGACCAGACAGGGTTTCCCTCTTCCCAAATTGTATGATTTTTCTTGATTGCAATATACACACACACACCAAAACAAATGAGCAGAGAGACCTCCCTGAGTGCTTGTATATAAGATGAAACAATGCTGTGTTGATCTGTGATAATATAAGAACTAATAAGGACCAGATCTTATAGAATAGTACACAACACTTTGTACACACATGTGCATACAGTCAGAGTGAAAGTGGAAGTGTGAGGACATGGAGGATGATACATTTGAAATATTAATTAAGACAAAAAAGCTGATCTCACTCTCTTTCT
The DNA here is from genome assembly GCF_036924035.1 of Leuresthes tenuis. NCBI lineage: Eukaryota > Metazoa > Chordata > Actinopteri > Atheriniformes > Atherinopsidae > Leuresthes > Leuresthes tenuis. Next base: position 19,318,711 of record NW_027325374.1, on the reverse strand, counting down.
CGTCCTGCACGTGGGACGATCTGCACCCTTAGATGTAGCACACGTGTATTTTTCTCCCAGAAATGATACTGTCACATTTATAGAAGTGTGAGAGCCTCAGAATGCAATATGTGACATGGAAGGAGAGGGTTAACTGTTTGCATGTTGGTGTCATTTGTATCTGTGCGAGGTTGTCAATGTGATGGAGTTTTGGCTGATTCTACTGAGCTGTTGTTCCTCAGTGGCAGTGCCAGGTGGTAGGCTTTAATTGGATATAATTCTTTTATTACATTTCCTTCACTTTTTAAAAAATCTGCAAACATTTCAACCGATACAATATACAGTACTATAGCTCAAAATGGAATATCATAATACAGTGTAATTTTTTACCCTTAGAGCTAATGCAAAGTTAACAAATTTGAACATGACTGTAGATGAACTGACCTGAATCATTCAAGACATTTTTACTTTTCATGACATTAAAAGAGCAGATGTGAATATTCTCATGTTAGAAATAGGTCAAATTACTATGTATGATGTGAAAGAGGTCATTGCAGAATTCAGTACTGGTAATGTAGTCATCTTTCTGCTCAAATGTTTGTTTATTAACCACCAAATGTATAGTATGCTTGTTTCACCTCCAGTCAATGACCACATGTCCAGTTGCAGCATGCAGCTGTTTTCAAGAGTAAAACCATTCTAAAACATAAAGAAAGCCCCACCGTTTTTCAATCACACAGCACAAAGCAGCATAAAGACAACGTTTACAACAAGATAGTACTTTTTTTTTCTCAAGACATATCCTGTCAAAAGAGACTGAGTATTAAACTTACATTTACAGAAGCATATTTCCAAAGCCATTTTTTAGGGGCTGCATGCGTTACCAAAACACAATGTCCGATTCAGATTACAAGCCCATGTGGCAGTACGGCAGGTATACTCTGGAGAACTCACATCAAGTGAGTGTGCATGCTGATAGCAGTTACTGTTTCATAATCTTCTGCTGGCCTTTGTGTTTTATTTGGTGTATCTTATTGTTTTAGTTCAGATTCAGGCTCGCCGATCCCACTTGTTATGCTAAGCTAAGCTTAACTAAGCTTAACTAAGCTTAACTAAGCTTAGCTAAGCTACTTACCCTCACTCTTGGTAGTAAACCCCTCAACACTCATCTCTGTTCTCAAAGTGACTTATATAGAAGTTGGCTTTGTTGGAACTGTTGGAAATCTCATCCTGATTGAACTGTGGAAATTTCACATAATCATGAGATTGCATCTACCTATTATAAGGTAGCCATATCCTAAATTAATGTATCTATTACTATTTCTATTGCGAGCATGTTTAAAAAAAAAATTGAGCATCTCATTTTACAGAAGAGGACTTGAAATTTAAGTTTAAGTAAAAACTTATCAAGAAAATGCTTGGTCACAAATCGAGTGAGAAAAGTAATCACTTTCTTCTATAATTACACTTATTCTTAAACCAGAAGTCACCCTCATCTGACCACTGGAGAAAGTGCAGGTTGCACTTCCCCTTTGGCTTCATTTGACAGACCCAAGGAATATATTTATTTATAATACTATATTTTATGTACTATCAAGTATTCTGAGCTAGAAAAGAACAGGAGAAAAAGACAAACAAACTATATAGGTTTGTATACAAGTAAATGCGTCCATCCCTTTCTCATCCCGACAGTCTCATACTGTGGCATTTCCTCAGGACTCCTGGAAACAGACTCATTAAGAGGGAAGCATTTAGTGTTAATTTTTAATGCGGTGAGAACATAGTGTGAAACAGTGCATTTCTGCATGATCACCAACATTTCTGGATTAACCTTAAATGAATAAACGTTAATGATAAACGTTAAACCAGACTAAAATATTTTTTTCCTAAACCTAACTAAGATGTTTTGGATCCTAAACCTTACCGGGAAAATTATGTTCCTGAAACCTAACAATCAAGAACAACGTCTCAGCCTAACCTAACAGCAAGAAAAATTAAATAGAAAGTAAATAAACAACAAGGACATGAAAAAATAATAGCCCAAGGTGGCATTGAACTCACATTCTAGGGGTGTAGATCCTGTCATTTTCCCCAAACCTGTTCTTCAGCTGCCTGATTAAAAGCCTTGTCACTCAAGAATTACATTTCAGAAGCAGTATTTGATGTCCTAGGAATCAAAGTATCAGTTCTCTTCAAGATTAGAAACATAAATATACAAGAAAATATAAACCTTTTACATAATTATATGATTTGTCGTGTACTTCTTTCATATTTATTGTACAGCGCGGAGAGTGGTATCAGTCCATCTAGCTGACCTCCGTTAGTTCTGTTTTGAATCAGTATATGTTTCATACGATCAACTGGGCTTATTATTATAAGTGAATATGATATGAAAAGGTTGTGCACTTCAGAATAGAAGCTCAGCACAGCATAGATCATTATAAAAAGATGGTGCAATCAGTCAGCCCTGCTTAAAATTTTCTAACTGGTTGCTTTCTTTGTAAATCAAAAGGCACTTTGATCTGAATTTATATATATATATATATATATATATATATATATATATATATATATATATATATATATATATATATATTGATAGATGATTTGACTATTCTAAGAGAGCAAAGCACATGTGCAACTTATAACATAATAAAGCCTGTGTTCTATTTCAGTGTCCCAGTAAGCAATGCCAGTGCTCAATACCATTACCCACAAAGTAGAACACCTAGATAACTGCAGTCATTATTAATGTTTTTACTTACACGTTATCAAGCTCATGGTCAATGACTTGTTAACCTAATTCTTTGCTAACCTTTTACGGTACACAGCTCAAAATACACCTAACACCACTAAATATAGAATATTTCTAACATTAAACATTACTTCCACTAACTGGAGACTCATACATATCCTCATATCATTTTATGCAAAACTCAAATGACTAATACTACTTAAGTGAAGTACAGCTGTATCAACACATTCACAAGGGTGACTTTATCATCAGGTGCTAATGCACTGTTCTGTTACATTCTCCATTTGTCAGTCTAACAGATTACACCTGTTTCACATGACCTTAAAACCCCCTTTAAATCGGGTAATCTTCAGGCTCATGGGACTTGATCCCATTCATTCCTCAGCTGATCCCAGCGCAGGTGTAGCTCTTAAAAGGATACCGAGGCTCAGCAATCTAAGAAAATGCAGCGATCTGATTCTGGAGCAGCCATCACACAGGCACCCCTGGGACATTAAGCTCTAATGGCTGCGAAACTGTAAATGTCACTGTGATTTGGGCCGAGCGCCAAAAGGGAGAGAGTAATAGTGTGTTTGCATGCATATGTGTTTGTGTATATGTGTGTGCGTGAGTTTATTGTCATGTCAATGCCACAGGCAGCGAAAAAACAGATCACAGTGAAAGGGCACTGAAGTGAAGCGAAGTAATTATAGTTTGACAGATGAAATGCACACATATCAGGCCTTTTACCCCCATTCATTAGTTTCCTAAGAGCACACCAGAATATGTCAAATGCACAAACTTAACCTTCATTTATAAGATCCCAAAAGCTTTGCATTGGACACCTGTGGCCACTCTGGGCTTCCTTTTTCAAAATGTGGGGCTTGATCTCAGACAGAGACAGATCATTCACAGATTTTATCAGCTGTATCCAGACAGATACCTAAGCTTGTGATGCCATGAAAAAAGAAAAATTCTAGTTTTTAGCTAAAAGTTGACGTATACATATTCTTTCACAAGTTTTGATTCAATGTCAGTATGTTTGGTGTGTATAACATGTTAACTATGGTATGGTTAACTATGGTTTAAACATGTCACTGATGGAAAATAGCACTGAAACTGTGTTTCAGCTTGATTTAAAGGCAGAATATCTCTCCAAAGCAGTCAGCCATCTATGAATTACCAATAAGAGTTTGTTTTCAAGTGTAATACAAGGTTGAGAAACTGAGGGAATCTTTCTCTGAATTTTTTAAAGAATCATAACTGAGGCAGCTAGCATTGCATACTGCACCTGTGTTTTAATTCAGTTGGACAATTGTATAGCCCTTTGTCTACTTTATCTTAGCCAATCTGTCAAAAAATTTACAGTAACATAAAAATTTGCACATTCCTGCTTTAAGGCTGCCTAAAGCGTATGCTTGGACCTGTTTATCACAACCTGATTCTTATAACATGATATATGGGGACCACATATGGTCCTAATACGAGGATATGTTTATCTTCAGAAAGCACTTCCTATTTTATACTTATCAGGGTCTACTCATCCAATATAGCCAGGAGAAATTAAGAATGCATACAAAGTCAAAGCTGTGGTCTTAGGCGGTTGAATAAAGTAAACTCCTGCTCTATAATCCTAATGTATTTCCTGGTAACGTCTCAGTAACTGAAGCTAATGTTGATAATGTCATGTTTGCTGAGATGCTACAAAAAATGGACGAAATTAACAAGCAAAGTAGTCCTCGGGAAAAAAACAACACAAAAAAATGATCTAAGAGGCAGTCTTTTGGATTTTACACTGTAAAGGTTGTTCCATGACTTTGTACGAAGCAGCTGTCCAGTTAGTTAGGTTGCTGTCCACCCAAGCGAGGAAGCAAAGGTTCCACATATCAACAAGAGGACAGGAGGCACAGTTAATCACAGCTGGTCTCGAGCCAGAAACTCGTAAAAATCCCATCACCAACAGGATAGCAAGATTTATATGCAAAGATATGCCACCCATCTGTTTTGTTTCAGAATTTTAGCGACCTATGATGGATCTATATAAAGCAATGATAACCACGAAAATCACTTCCTGTAGTAAAGCAAAGGCAGAACACCGGATGAATAATGTGTTTTTTCTAAAGTTGTGTGATTTTTGGAAAAATGTGACAGTACTATCATGGATTATGTGTCCACATACAGATGGAGTATCCAAATTTGTATATTTGTAAAGATAAAAAACAATACTCAGTTCCAAAGCTATCACTGGACAGAAGCTGTTGGGGGAGGGGTTTAGGAAATGGTCAATTGCCATGACAGAGCACTCACTCATGCTTACACACCACATATCCTCATCAATACGACACTATGTTTCTGCCTTCTGTAGCTGCTTCTTAATTGCGAACACCACAGGGGGATTTGTAACAAAACTAATACTGTACATATGCTGGTCCCCGCTGGTGGTCAGCCCCCAGTGCAGACATGGGTGTTGAAATTTATTAGCTTCCACTTTATCTGTATTTACCGGGTTAAACCAGGTTTATTGCACGTGTTCTGGCACAGCAAAGCTTTCAGCACAGTACAGAGCGCGAACTGAGTGAATCACGATCATGTAATCTGCTGTTGTGAAATTATGTTGTGTAATGCTTACATTAACGCGGGAGTTTTATTACTGCTGAAGGTAGAGCTGTAGATCATTGAGGGTATGGACAGGCCACATAGATACAGATGTGCACACAGGATCTCGCACACACACTCGGCTGAGATACCAACAGACATATCATGACTCTTATATAAGTTCCCCGACCCCTGAGGTATTTATATCCCTCGTTTATTATCTATAATAAGACATCTCTCCTTTTTCCTCTTTTTTTTCTGCCCTTCACCAGACTCCACGGTCCTGCTGTACGAATCCTGATTAGTGCCCTGATGACTTGACAGAGAGCGATCGAAATAGAGATCCAGATTCAGAGAGGATGGCGGGGAGAGGTGGAGTGGAAGACAAAAGAGGGCGGAAAATGACAAAGATGTATTTCTCTGCGCGTGAATTATTGACAATAATTGCAAAGTGATATGACTGTCAGCTGATTTGGCACCGCTCATGTTTGTCCCTTGAAAAGTGTGCGCAAGTGCGTTTGTGTCAGTGGAGATAAAACCAGAGGTTAGGTCTGGTGCGTGTCACTGCCGCCTGGGTCCTTCGCCAGTCACACGGCCTAAAAAGGGCACTACTATCAGACAAGCTGCTCACCAACATGTCAACCAGTCTGAGGAAAATCCAACTGAAATTGGGGGGGGGGTGCACTTATCACAAGAACTTTGAGCAGATGATGGAGCATGGATGCGTAAAAATGAATATAACAAAAGAGACTATAAAACAAATTACTTCCACTGTTGAGAAGAAGGGCTGGTTGTGAAAGTTAGGAAGTGAATAGGTCTATAGATATGAACAGTATATGTAAACCGAGGCAGGTAATGAGATTAAGGAGGAAGAGGAGATTGAAGGATTGGCTTTTGATTGCAGCCGTGGTTGAATGCTTTAAGATAACCTGATTTGGATCCCTATGAGAAATTGCTGTGTAAGAATAAGTGTATAGCTTCCCCATCCTTCATCTGTACTCCCACTCCCTTCTGTTGCCACTCTGTGCTGCAAAGCTAAAGTCTACTAGACCCTAATGAGAACAAGCTGGTAGGAAAATCCTGGACCGAGTCCTACATAAACTTACAGCCATCTCACGGAACAGCGCAAAGGAGAGGGGGGCTGGGAAAGAAGAAAAAACTAAAAGAAATAGAGTCTAATACGACAAATTTAGAAAGGACATGTCTATATTCACGTAGGATAGTCTATATATTACACATAAGGATCTGAGTACAGCTAATGCCTTAGACAAATGCTAAATCAAGTATATCAACAATTTTAGGTGTAAACTACCAGCCACCACGCTCATTTCCTATAGACCACGAATTTGAAAGTTCAAGTTAACACATTTGCTTTATGTTTTGGGTAAGATGAATTAACCAAACCACCCAAACATGCATTTACATACATATTATTTCAGTTGAGGTCCCGTGATTAAACAATGACCATCTATCCATCAAAATAATCCTCATCCAGCACCAAAGCAACTGGACAATTACCCATCCAGCCAACCATCCAGCCAGTTGCTGAACTGGCCACGCATTTACTTCATCAGTAAACCAACCAATCAACCGAAACCAAAGCTAGTCAACAAGAGCTGCATCGATCACATAACTGTCAACAGCAGAGGCAAAATGTAAAGCTCCCAGTTCCAACTTAATTAATGGGAAATGTTTAAATGTTTAATGTTATTTTTCCCCAAACGTGACCTTCCTATGACCCATATCTGGCCTTGATTGACGGTATTGAACTATGGTAAGTGTGGCTGCCAAAGCTCAGTCAGAATTCCACAAAACATTACCCAAATCTGCATCTTCTTTGGGCCTTTAACTTAAATGTCAAAGCAAGCCTTTGACAAGTGGGCCCCACAACCCTTGCCAGTGCTATGACTAAGTGCCAAATGGCACAAACAGTGAGTATGCATGTTATCAGTTAAACAATATCTTATTAATTCTATCCAGCTTTGAAGAAGCTGTGGTTGGAACTTTCACTATTTTCAGTCATTTTATAGGTTATATCTAGGGCCGGGACTTTAACGCGTTAATTAAGATGAATTAATTACACAAACATTAATGCGTTAAAAATTAACGCATTTTAATCACACTTATTTTTGCACAGCAGAACATTTCTCACTGGATGAGTTTCAGGCATACCGATTATACTGGAGCACCAACTAACGTTCATAACTTCAGAGACAGGCGGTGCCAGGGTAGGGCTTGGTTGGGAGCCCCGCATATAGAGGCTAGAGTCCTCACTGCAGTTGGCCCTGGTTCGAATCCCGCATTGGACGGCCTTTTACTGCATGTCATTCACCCTCTCTCTGCTTTTTGTCTCTTTTTATCTGTTCTGTCCAAATAAAAAGCATAAAAAAACGAGAAAAAAAACAGATGGACAGATGGATGGAATGGTTGCATGGTTGGTTAAGTACCATCTTGAAAAAAAAAACATTTTGTTGATTAAGCTTATGTATTCAGTCATTATTCAATGGTACACTAAAATCCATGTGAAAAGAAATACTTTTCACTGTTTTCAGGTCAAATATTTATATGGAATTAAAAATGTGATTCATTTTGATCAATTAATTATAAAGCCTCGAATTAATTAGATGCATTTTTTTAATCGAGTGCCAGCCCTAGTTCTTTCTGATAGATGAATGGAGACAGTAACCTGTTCTGTAATAGTGGTGTTTAGCCACAGCCCTAGTTGTTCATCTATCAACCAATTAATCAAGCAACTGGCTAGTAAAATGGACAACCAGTTAACCACCTAAGAAATCAAATAACCAGCCAACAAAGCAACAACTTAAACAGTAAAATACACAACAAACCAACCAGTCAACCACCCCACGCACTGCCTATCCAAACAAACCATGCATGATGATTAACTGCAGATGACAGTGTAAGAATAGCTTTGTTTTTCATGCATCTTAATCGTGACAAGCTGTTTTCTGAAGCAGCTGTGATTAACTGCTGGGCTTATCTGCACTAATTGTTCTCCCTGCACAAATAATTGATTGAAAATCAGGGACAAATTTGCTGTCTGGGGACAAACAAACACTTGTGGCTGGGCATCTAAAACTAAAGACAACTTGAGGGGGAAGATACTGTTGCTTGGGCCAAAAAGAAAGATTACCAGCAGGTGAACTACACACACACTGTGAAGTGATTCTTACACAATGCAAACAAATTACTGAAGACAGGACTTCAGTAGACTTAGAATCTAAACTTAAAAGTTAGAATCTAAACTCCATCCCTCCTGTTATCAGAACCCATTCTTCTTTTTTCTTTCACTGTTGAGCTAGTCTCAGATTTTACAGGAGTCACACTAATCTGTTAGCTAGGCCTCCGGAATCCCAGGGGCGGGAGAGTACGAGGCAAATTAAGCCAAAAAACTAAATGAAAATACCAGTGAATCAAAGAGTCTTAAAAGATCTCTGTGCATACATAGAGATAGGAAGCTCGTTGGCAACAATGACAACACTTTAAAAATAAATCCACTTTCTACTGCTCATGTTCACACAAACTGATAAATGAATCCATAAAAAGGTGAGAAATAGCAAACATGTCCATACAATTACACACACAGAGACAGACATTGAGAGTGCTTCCTGCTGCTGTCTGGCAGTCTGAGGTGGAGTTTGTGGTTTGCCCCTCAACCACTTAGTCTCATAGTCTCACCAGGTGTGTAGCAGGTTAGCTGGTCCTCAGCTGCCAACACACACACACACACACACACACAGGAAGCTGCCAGACCAGGCCCACAAACACCCTCAGTCCTTTCACACACTCTCAAATAACCGGGTCACACAGAGAAACCAGGTTACAAGGGCAACTGGAGAATGTTTCTACCAGAGAATGTCCTAACCTCAGCATCAGTGGACAGAGCTCCTCAATGTGTCCAAGGTACTCAGAAACTCTGATGTTTATATTAGGATGTCATGGTTTCTTACTAAATGCAGAACTTTGACAGACGCACACCTCAGACACACACTTTCCACTCAGAATGTGTTTTTTGTTGACTCGTCGATTAGTGTTATTTTTTTCGATATTTTTCAGACCAGTCTCACCAGAAATCAGGCAACCCATACATTTATCCACTTCCCCACAAACTAGTAAAGTCGCAATCCATGGTTGCAAATTGTGAGATAGTTACACATCCCTAGGCTGAGGTTTTCTGTAGAGCTGCAGTCACATGATTTGAGGGAAATGGCAAGGCATGGGGAGAAAAATCCTAACTTAACTTGAACACATACTTTAAATGACTAAACTTAACCATTCGCAGTGAGAGTCCAGCAGAAAAGTAAATGATTGCCAGTGAGAGTGCATGGGGAAAGTAGAAATGATAGCAATGTCCTGTACAAAGATACCACTGGTTCACAAAAGTCTGTGGAACAGCACCTTTTGCCATCACCTCTGACCTGCCAATGTGCCAATCAGGTAGGAGCATGTATGGAGATGGTGAGGAAGGCATAAAAATCCTACACAGAGCAGCAATTTCATGTTCAGTGATAAGATTGAATTTTTGTCGCTCCTGCCCCTTGCATGTTGGACTTCCTGTAGTCTGCTAGGGAGTAAGCATGATTAATCACATGATACATTCAGTGTCATTCAGAACAGTAATAGACCCGAGCACACTTTTATTTACTAATTCCACTTTTTTCATTTTTTTTTCCTCAGTCACTGTCAAACTTCTGCTTTAACCCAACATGTCCTATACTTTCATCTCTAAAACCTATCAGACAAGGGCATGTTGGAAGACTATCCACTGAAAGCACGGGAATGTTTGGCTTTTCCATGAGCCGGTGGAACCTGAGCAAAGCCAAATTTGCTCTATCTGTGAGGTAATTTAAAGGCAACATCAGAATTTATGAACCTAAAACATTTGTTCCAAACAACATGGACCAAGTTTAGTACCAGCACATTCCTACTAAAAGGGAGCTGTATTGATTTTACAGACAAATACAGACAGTTAACTCCCCATGAAGTCGACAATCAAGCCGTGAAACGATGTGTTCTCAGTATTCTCAGTTTGTATTGTGAGCAAACCCTGTGTTACAAATCTGAGGAGTGATCCAACACAACACTACAGTTTGCTGCATTTTGGGCCGTCCAGTGTGAGGAGGACCTGAGAGACGCCTTCCTTCTCCTCAGGACTTTCTGCTCCGTTAGGTTGGGCGGTTTGGTGATTGAGTGTGCTGCGGCTGAAAGTAAACCATTCCTGAGAGGAGACTAAATGTAGCTGTGACATATAGGAGCACTAGTGTTCCGCACAATAAAACATAAACCTATACAGATCAGTTTCGTTTGGAAGCTGTTTTAAAAAGAGAGAAAAAAGAAGAAAAGGAAAAAAAAAGATTTTCTTGGAAAAAAAAAAATACCGAACACCAGGTGTGCAGCAAAGAATGAGCAGCAGCTCCAACTGTATAATGAAACTATAGTGTTGTATCAATCTGCAACAGAGAAACAGACTGACCACAATGAGGGTTTTCTTTGTGTTTAACAACTTAACAAAGCTTAAACAAAGTTCCTCGTAAAGTACAGACCTCACACTGAGTCGTCTGCTCGCACCTTTCTGCAGTCTGAGCGGCTGCCTCTGCCTCATTCCCTTTCACTCGTGTCCTCTCTCTCTGCTCTGCTGCCATCTCTGTCTGATTGTCACCTCTCTTATTCCTCAGTAATTGGCACTTTCAGTGTAGCGGAGGCTGAATCACATGCCAGTAAACCGATCTCTGGCTGTTTCCAGAGTAGCAGTGTTTGGATTGGGTTCAACACATTACGTTAAAGGATCCATCACTTACTGCAAGCAACCTTGGTGCCAATGATGTGCATTAGCCGTGTGTGCAGGAGTTGTTAGTACTGTTTAGGGCAAGCACAAGGAGGCTGCACAATATGGGTAACAAAACGTTCTTAAAATGATTCGGAAAATATGATAAACGCCCTGTCATTTCCTTCTGCTGAGAGCTAAACTGTGACAGATTCCTTCCAATTATCGTTAAACTCTGAACGTAATAAGAATTTTCAGCCACAACAACACAGCCCTACACCCACATGCATGCACCTACATAAACACCAGCTACACTGTTGAATTCTGACTGTTGTCATTAAAATTCTTCGCTATGTGAGTTGTATTTCCACCACTCATTCAAATCTTCAAAGGATATATCGACGGTATGACAGTGAGCTTCGACAAATCCAACAGTTCAAAGAGAGGTGTCAAACCTAACTGTACCCGTTATTTCTTTTGCCTGTCAACCTGATAATGACTTTCTGCGCTTTTTGTTCATTTTCGGAGAATAACACCTCGTGGAGTGACAAGCTTAAAAAAAACAATAGTATCGGAACAGTAAAAAGTTGCCCAGGTAAGAAAAACGCAACAGGTCCTTAGATTTCCACTTGTATGACACTCCATTGGTGCAAAACGTTCAATAAAATTAATGTTTTGTGTATTTCAAATTGTCAAGTTGCACTAATCAACATCTTTATTCTACCTAAAGATCTGACCCCTGTGCGGATTATGACATTCAGCCAGAGTGTACATAATGAGGAAAATTGTGTGTGTTTTTAAACAACATGTACACCAATTGATGTGCTCTTTGGGGATCAGAGCTTGTTGTATTACATATTGTTCGATTGGAACATCTCTAAGCCGATCTGTTGTTGCCCAACAGTCATTCATCAATCAGTTAGTCTGGCAAAAAAAAAATCTGCATCACATCCACCTCACGTGAACTCTGCCAGCTCTGTTTGACTAAATGCTTTCACATAAAAGCTTAGTTAGAGAGCTGAGCCATATGTTAAATGCACTGCTTACATTTTAATATGATTGTCTGCAGCTCTAAATATACACTCTTCAGCACACACATATGCCTTGTTAGAGGCACTTTCCATGCAAAATACATGCAAGTCACGTCACTCAGCGAGACACGTGAATCCAAGACTAAAAACCATCCACTCTTACACACGCTAAAAAAGGGCCTTGAGGTTGGGCAAATGAATACTTCATCAAACAAAATCTTTCAGCACATAGGCAGGGTTCGTGTCAGCCGCCCGGTGAGTTCAAGAGAACATATATTCAGTTTTAAGGAGAATACGGGAAAGGCACACATACAGAGCTCGTAGAGCTTGTCTAGTATGTAGACACATGATCCTGAACACCTCTGATAAAAGCTGTGATAGGATTTCAGATAGAGATCACACTGCACTGCGTTGGAAACCTCTGAACTAGCAGAGGGGGAGAAAGTCTGAAAGTTAAGTTTTTGGCGTGTGAAGTTCTACTTTCTCACCTCTTAAAAAATGCTCTCTGAAATCCCACTCGGCTCTCTGACTGAGGCTCTGCTTATATTTTACCCCCCCCCCAACCACTCGGGTGCTCTTTTTTCTCCTACTTCTTCTTCCTCCGCTGGTTTTGGAGGCTGTCAGAGATGGCACACACACACTCACACACACACACACTCACACATACACACACTCACCCTTTGGCTCTCTAGCCAACGTTCAGCTTTCAAGAGCAAGAGCTTTAAAAAAAATGGGAGGCAAGAGAAGACAAGAAGGGGGAGGGCGGGGGACATATTCTGCTGATTGAGTAAGTGTTCGCTTCGGCCTCCATTATTTGAAAGACGCATCAGAGCCATGAGCAACAAATGTGAACGTCTGATTTCCTGATATACAGAGCGGGAGAGGGAAACAAAGACAAAAACAAATTACCAGCACATTTTGTCAAAAATCGCCCCACTCCCTTGAGCGCAAGTGGTTTATTGGCCTTCCAGTGAAGCTGTTTCCACCCAACCTGGCCAGGTGTCCACCCTCACTGCTCTGGGCTGTGTAATCCTCTGCTTAAATCAGTGTGAGCCGAGCATAGAAAGCACTGGACTAGCTCCCAAACTCCCCTCCTTCTCCTCCAAGTTGGCACAACACCCAGTTCCCCGCCAGTGAGGAGACACCAACGGGAGTCCTGTGGAAGTGTGTGTGTGTGTGTGTGTGTGTGTGTGTGTGTGTGTGCCGCTTACACAAGCTCACTCACACTCACATAAAAGCTTTAGCTCTTTATCATACACAGATTCAGCAGGAATCATTAGCAAAACCAGCAGAGGGAATTTCACACAGGCAATGTGTTGGGCAAAACATCACTCAGAGCGTGCACCCCAGGGGTCTTCAATTAGACCCTAAATACCTCAGCGAGCATCCAGGGGTCCTAATTACCCCAGACTGTTGAGAATGGCCGGGGGCCGGCTGAAGCCGTGGGCTTACTGAGGAAACGCCTGTTTAGAATAGATTCTGGACCCGACATCAGTCGGGTATTCCTGTGTTGTTGGTCTACGGCTTCAGACAGAGGAAGTGGTCTCTGTGCATCAGAGCTTGCTACTCCTGCTGGTGTGCTATGGATGTATTTATAGCAGGAGGGAGAGCGACTACTGCAGGATTAATTCTCCAAGCAGAGAGACACAATGTGGGGAGGCAGAGGCAGAGGAGGGCCACAGATCAAGTGAGGAAGAGCTGAAAATATAGCTTAAGCTACATCTGTTCTCTTGGATACAAAGCGTCAGTGTACACACACACACACGCACACACACAAGGTGCTTGGAGACAGATTGATCAGTGTTACAACACATTAGAAAATCAGCGACCTTTTCCTAAATTAGCATAGATACACATTAAAGGCCAAATTAGAAGACAGAGATGGTCAGCCCAAGGGCCACCTGTACACACACACACACACAGGAACACTTAAGTATCATTGCAATGCACCCAACAGTCCTTTCAACACCTGAAAAATCCATACTGCATCTTAAATCAGGGCCTGCCAAACAAGATTCAAGTCAAACAACAAGAATAAACCACCATCACGAAACGAGAACTTGATAACAGTATCCGATTTCTGTGATCTGTGACACAGTTTAGAGCGTCCGTGGGCTCCGCCTACAGGTCTACTTTTATAGAGCGGGATCCGACACACAAAGCATTGGTGGGCAGGTGCTTCAGAAAAGCTGTCAAATATGATCCCAAACGACTGATAAGAGGCTGTGAGTGGTTGCAGAGGCTTCCTCACAACACATCAGCAGATATGTGACAGACTGACTGAAGCATTCCTGGTGCTTTGCAGCTAATTGGGAAGGTTTTCCAAGAGATGAAGAGAGTTTTTGAATATTATGACAGCAAATGTCAAAGACACCTAACATTACCTTGCTCAAGTTTCTCAAACACTACGGCACAAAAGTATTGAGCCAGCCCACATGTCTCTGTATATGGTAACAGAAAATAGTTGCAGCAATCTGTTGATACATCAACTACAACTATTTAGCATGGAAACCTTTATTTTTCAACACAGTCTGAACCCTCTTGGACAAGCTTTCTTGTAATTTCTTAAAGTGGTCTTTGGATGTCAGCTGCTTTTAGTTCCGTTCTCTGTCAGATGATCCCACACTGCTTCAATAATGTTGAGGTCCGGGCTCTGGGGAGGATTCATCCCTCCATAAGACCTGTTGCCACTGATTTTCAGTCCACTTCCTGTGTCATTTGGCATAACTCAGCCTTTTCCGGCTTCTTGACAGCCACCCTTCCATGGAGACCATTTCTGATGAGGCTTCAGTGAACAGTAGATGGATCAACTGAAGGTCCAGATGCATCTCTCAGGTCCTGTCTTTGTTGTTTTCCCTTTCCCTTGACATCCCTTTCAGATACTGTTCATCTGCTCTCAATATTTTGTAGGTTCCTATTGTCCTACACCTGTCCAGTTCCCTCAACATATTTAACAATACACTACACACAATGGTGAGAGATTCCAATTTATGGCTAATAGCTCTTTATGAATCATCTTGTTGGTGCAAAAATACCAGTTCATGACTGTCAAACTGTGGCATCTTTTGTGTGGAAGCAAAATTTTAGGAAATGAGGGGTGGCTCAAGACTTTCGTACAATAATTTCCGGCTTTCCTTTGCCTTGTGAAAATAAACTAACCACCCGGCAACAGCTTTAACTTCACTTTAAAACTGTGTAAGCACACATTCATATGGGAATAACTGGTTTCAAATGGCTGAACAATTCAAATTAAACCATTTTTGCAAGAGAAGAAATTGTCACTCTAAGTGGTTGTGTCCATCATTCTAATTCCCAATTAGTTTCACTCACGTGTGTAATCTAAAGGTGCAAGGCGTCGGATGAGCTCTTTATCAAACAGCTTGGAAAAAGCCTCAACACAACAGCCTCTGTGGGAGGTCTGCGAAAGTAAATGTTTGAGAACTCCTGAAATGGATAATCATACCATAGATCGCCTTTGCTCCCTGTGGAGACACGGGGGACTCGTATGCCTCTGCTGCTAAAAAAAATTCTGCTTGTAAGACCTTTTAAGATTTGACATTTACAGACATGGAAATCTGCTGTGATCACTGGGAGACTGAGCCAGAGTAAAGAAGAGAAACAAAGATGAGAGGAGGAGGGTGGAGGGAAATGAGGAAGAGTGACAAGTATGATCAGCGACGGGGACAACATTCCTCTGGGGGACAGAAGATGATGAAGAGGAGGAGGAGGAGGAGGACAGGCTGGGTGCATCTCAATTGTGACAAATAAGGGAAGAAGGGGTGTTTGGATGTGAGGCAGAAAACAAGGGAGAAGGGATGGATGGATGGAGAGAAAGGAGGAGGGGTAAGGTGGGGCAGACACTGGACTTTGAAAGCAAAGGTGGTCCAAAAGCTTCAGAGCTGAATCTGCCAAGGACACACTCAGGTCTCACACACACACACACACACACACACACACATGCCGCCTGAACACTAAAAGAGAGACGGAGCAAAATCTGTGTGCCTCCTTTCTCCTTCTCCTCCTGCGTCTCCACTGCAGGTCTGAACACTTATGAATCAATAAACCTCCTCAGCAGCAGGGCTGCTTCAATAACCCTCAGAGGCATGAACACACTCCATCTCTCTGCTGCCATTAAGCCCAAAGACAGGCTCAACAAACGGCCACTGCAGGTGTGTACCAATACAGCAACCTGACACAAGCAGCCCCTCACTGTTCTGTGGGCACAGTTACAGGCTGGAAGGATGGATGAGAGCACAAACGTGGGAACAAAAGCTGGAGGCCCAAGGCGTTCACACGTGCACACAAATCACATGAGCGTGGATGCAGCTCCAACAATTAAATACAAAAATAAGTTTTTTTTTTAACACGCATACATATATATTTTTAAAAAGTCCCTTAACACCTGAAGTCAGCTGGGAGCAGGAGTTTCTTACCTGCCACAGGTGCTGTGCACGCCTGCGCGTGTGCTCACCTCCATTTCACAAATAAAGAAAAAGGATATGGATTGCTGACCATTTTGAGACACCAGCTCCGAGGCCGGGTGGTTTGTTTCAGATAGAAGAAGACCACAGGGGCCATCGTAGGGTAGGGCAGGCTCTCCCCGCCGTTCGCTGAGCCCTCGTCCCCGCCAGTAGAGATCCCGTCAGGCGCCGGGGACACCGGCTCCATCACCGGCTCGCCGCGCTCCCCTCCTCCTGTCCCGAGTCCGGACAGGTCGTTGAGCCGGATGAAGGTCCTCGGCAAAGAGCAGCGACCCTCCGAGCCCCTGGCGTTGGGGTCCCCGGAGAGATTTCCCCCATCCTCAGCCATCATTCACCTCCTGCAAGCGGCCACATGATCAGAGACAGTAAACACAAGCATGGGAATGTTGGAGCTGCAGCAGCCAGAGGAGAGCGCGAACTTGGCGCAAAGTCACTATTAAGAGTCTGGAAAATGTTTAATTTTTTTTCAATCTGCTGACTTAATTTGTTTTCTTTAAAGAAAAATCTACCAGTTTTGTATTTATTAAAAACAGCCTGCTGCACATATGATAAGAATTAAACCTAAACATTTGAAGTCTGGATCGGCCAGGTTGTGATAGCGTTCTTTTTTTTCTGAGGGGGGAGAATAAGCGCACACGTGATCCAAAAAATGATCGCTTAAAAATGTTTATATAATCATTGTGCCATACGTAAGTGATTTGTTTTGACGGACTGGTCCATATTTACTGCTCCACGCAGGGAAGCAGAATGGAGCTTCTAATGAGCCTTAAAAAAAAAAAAAACATCCAAGCGGGGCTGCATTCCTTTTCAGCAGAAACAAAACCCCCCCCCCTCACAAAAAAAGCTCGCAATCACCGCCTGCGACTCATCATGTTCGAAGTTCAGCAGCATCTCCCATCTCCTGACAAAACATTCCAAATGAAGAGGGTATTTTTCAAAAAAACAAGGCTGTGGCATCTTTGTGTTAGATTAATTACCTATAATGGACTCTGTAGATGTGCCCAAAGCGCGCTCAGTCATCGCATGATCAGTTTTTGTCGGGGCTATAAAGTCCACACGAGCCTTTAGAAAGAAAGAAATGCCTGACTGATGGGAAGAAGAAGCGGCGAGAGGAGATATATATATATATATATTTTTTTTTTTTTTTAAAAAGCAGAGGGGAGCAGTGGGAGAAAGGAGCAGACCCTCTCCTTGTTGGTTTGGTGCGTCTTGCGGACCGTATAGTTTCCAGGTGGTGCGCTCGCGGCAGACACCGTGCGCCCAGGCCCCGGTGTCCCCCCACCCTCCCCCCGGTCTTTAAGAAGCCTCTCCGGGGGCCTCAGCCACACTTCACAAGCATCTCCCGTGAGGAATAAAAAATAAAACTGGAGCGGAGAGAGTTTTGCCAGCGCACAAACTTCTTTCAGAATCCTGCTTCTCCACAGAGGCGATGGGAAAAGCCTTAAAAAAAGGGAGGAAGAACAATTGATGCTGAATCGCTTCCCCCTACGATGTCCCCGCTGTTTCTCTTCAGTCAAGTGAGAAAATCTACTACTTTTCGTTGCATCCACAGGCGGTTTTCAGCGCATATTCCCAGTTGTTTTTTCTTTTCTTTTCAAAGATCCAGACAGATGCTGCGCATCCTGCTGCTGTGCACAAACGGGCGTCAAAGAGACACCGTGAATATCTCAAACACCACTCCTCTCCCCTCTGCTGCCGCACACATGAAAGAACCGGCGCTCCTGCTCTCGTTCCTGTCTCCTCAGGACTGCATCCGCTCGGTTCCGTCCATCAGCGGAGCTCTCACAGCTGGATGGGGGATCCTAACTTCTTACTCCCCGCCCAGCGAACGCCCACTCTGCACCAATCAGAGCGCGACCTGACTCGGCGCTCCCCTCTCAAATGGTTGAGTTTGATGTCAGTTTAAGTTGCTCAGGGGGGGAGGAAGAGGAGGAGGAGGTAAAACAGCTGGAATCTTAATGTCAGTTGCCAGCCAATGAGAAACAAGGGAGTAACGGCATCCAGGGAGCGCTACTGTGTGATTGGTGCAGAGCTTTTTTACGGGGAAGTTTGAGGAGGAAAAGTTGCTGCACGTGCAGTGGGACTCCGACTGCCTGTGAAAATGAGGATGAAGGATGAAACGTGTAGCCGTGGATCACAGTCAAACCACAAACAAACATCCGATGATTTTGTTTGAAAACTCGAATCAAAAAGCATTTTTGTTCGTAAAGAATGAAACAGCGTGCTGTGCAAGCTTCAGTCACTCTTCATTTCTTGATATTTTGCCTCTCACGAGGCAAACTTTTGTAATCTTTTACAGATCTCCAGCAACAGTTCTCCTCGCTTTCTTATTTCTTACTTTCACGGTTTTTATTTAGATATTGGCTCCTTATCACTCATTTTCAATAAAGACATACGTGACCATATTCAAAGGAATTCGTTTTTTTAATTTCTTGTCTGTTATGTTTCGTGTTATTATGAATCGCTGGATTATATAACTTGCAATGTTATTAAAGAATAGATTTTGAATAGTATATCTAGGCATGTTGTTACCAGTAGCACTACACAAAAGACATGCAGTTTGTACCCAAACCTTTAGTTGCTTCTACAGAAAATACCAAAAATAACAGTTTGACAGACATAAAGTAGAATTTTCACAACAACAAGTTGATTTTCAAAGATCTGTTAAAGAAAAGTGTCAGGTTTTAAAAACTATCTACAGCAAACAAAGAGGAAGAAATCCAGCAAAGACTTGACAGGACCTGAGAGATGCATCTGGACCTTCAGTCAATCCATCTACTGTTCACTGAAGAATGGTCTCCATGGAAGGGTGGCTGTCAAGAAGCCATTCTTAAGGAAGGGAAACAGGGAGAAAAGGCTGAGCTATGCCACACGACACAAGAAGTGGACTGAAAATCAGTGGCAACAGGTCTTATGGAGGGATGAATCCTCCCCAGAGCCTGGACCTCAACATTATTGAAGCAGTGTGGGATCATCTGACAGAGAACGGAACAAAAGGCAGCCGACATCCAGGGAAGAGCTTTGGGATGTCCTTCAAGAAGCCTGGAGAACAATTTACTGAGGACTACTTAAAGAAATGACAGAAAGCTTGTCTAAGAGGGTTCAGACTTTGTTGAAGAATAAAGGTGCTCCTACCAAATATTGACTTTGAAGCTTATCCGAATTGTATGAACTCTGCTTTGCACGTACTTTCTCAGCAATATATAAAAACATGAAAGGTGGGTGAAGAATTTGGCACAGTCTAAGTTCTCGTGCAAATTGTGTTAAAATCATTCTTCAGTGTGCAGGAAGGAGACCACAGGAAGACCCTCTAGCCTAGTCCAGAAGCGTATCTCCAGGTTCCAGAGAATGATGAACAATTATCTTGTTTCCAAAAATGATAGAAATATAACACAAGAACAAGAAAAAATAAATAAATAAATCTGTCATTCTTTCAGAGAAGAAATGAAAACTAATTTGAATACTAATGAGATTCCTTTGTGTTTCCAGATCTGGGGGCCCTGAGCCTTGGAGGAGAGCTCTGGCACACACTGTACGCTGGTGGCCACTAGAGGAAGTTGTTTCCCTAGGCCGTCTGTCTGTCTCATACACACATTGAGTACCCACAGCTGGTTTAGGAAGTAATACAGCCTGAGGCAGAGCAGGCAGTTACAATGCTTCTCTCTACTTTGCATCAATTTTTTTTTTTCCTTTCTAAAACCCCGCTGCACATGCCCATACACACACATGCTCCCGGCCATACAGCAGAATTATTCACTACATAGCAGCAGGGTTCTTTATTTTCATTAGTCTGTATGATCATTGATCTTTGAGCAGGCAGGAGCAAATCAATGAGGAGGAGGACCAATTTCTTTGTCATAGCATTTGTTGCAGCTATCACGTAGCGGCAGATAACAATCAGCTGGGATGCTCACATGCAGCCCATTGTGAAAGTGTAAACACTGATAATCCCTCGTAGGCACTTGACCTATAAAAACACCTGCATATGAGCATATCTGTTACTTTCCTAACAGAGAAACCAATCAGACACACTGAACCAGCAGCGCTTGTGTCTAATAAGCAGGAATGAGCTGCTGCTCTAAACACCAATGGATCCACAGTGGGAAAACGTTTAGGTGGAGCAGACCTGAAAGTATAAAAACAACATGAATTAATAATGAGCACAAAATAATTATTATTTCATTACTCATTTAATGGAATCAAGCCTTGACAATTCAGCACTGGGTGCCCA
Source organism: Leuresthes tenuis (assembly GCF_036924035.1). Taxonomy (NCBI): domain Eukaryota; kingdom Metazoa; phylum Chordata; class Actinopteri; order Atheriniformes; family Atherinopsidae; genus Leuresthes; species Leuresthes tenuis. The sequence goes on along the minus strand of NW_027325374.1, from coordinate 19,297,878 downwards.
TGAACACCTCCTAAGGCGAGCCTTTATAAGTGCTTGATGAGTGATGCTTGTTCGTGGCGACCACTTCGAGCTAAGACCCCGATCTATCAGAGTGAGGGATCGCAATTCTCCGGAAAGAACTTTATCTCATCAATACAACACTCCAAGGGTCCTGCTGACCCGGAGCATCGTTTTGCACAGATTCACAACCCATCCATCACTGCTCACCTTTAGGTGACTGCGATGGCAGATCTCCTCATACAGAAGAGGTTAAAAAAAAGTAAACAATCGGTTACACTTCATTGGATGTGTTCCACATGGTCATATCAATGGTGTTAGTCTCTTTCACAAACTGATTCTTAAGATTGGATTGCACTCTGCAATAGTCATGAAAAGTGGAATCCATTTATTCTCATCCACAGATTTGATTATCATTTCCTTTGGAGGAACACAGTGTCACCTTTGTCATGATGTGCTCATAAAGCGACTGTTAAACCACATTTAAAAGGCAAGAAAAAGTGGCTCTAACCCTAACCCTACATTCGGAGGTTGGTGGGGTTGGGTGGTGCAGCTATATTAGTGTCAAGTTGAGGAATCAAAGAATTCAAAGAGTTCAGATCTTAATGAAAGATTTTGATGGGATTTAGATCAGGATTAATTTCTGGCAGTTTTCAAAGAGTCTTTTCCCTTTCCCTTTTCCATGTACCTTATTTTAAACAGGAAAATGTATAGATAAATTAAAGATCTATGAGTAAATACATGCACTTAATAACTGGAGAAAGAAAGAAAATAACATTCGAATCTAAACTAAAAACAACAAGAAAAAAGTGCAGACATGGCTCTGAAAAACAAATTGATCCAAAATAAGATGTTCCATAACTTTCAGTCCATCAACAACCTATCATGGCTCTGGGGATGGGAATCGAGAACCTGTTCTCTAGGGCTCTCAGTCTCAAACTTAGCTGAATGTGGAACAGGCTTAGGTGCAGTGGAGCTGGTCTTGAAACAGCCTGGATGTCAACCGACCCAATGACTGGAGAGACTGTAGGACTGTAGAACCTCTACAATGCTGGGCAGCAAGGTGAGGCCATGCTTCGAGCAGGTCCCATTGTGTGTAGCTCTGGCTGTTAACAGACTGGTGAGTCAGTCACAAGCTCTAAAATCACATCAATGACGTGCACAAAAAGCAGCCATGTTTTCTCGGAGGTGGCTGGAGGGATGTAAGATGGGCTACATGGGTCCTCCACGAAAGGTGACTCCTCCTTTTTGTGGAGGAGTCTGATACATAATTTGTTTTGGACTGGATGTCTGCAGACCTGGTGGCATTCACAGAGTCACGTATGCCAAGTCTGTGTTATGGCTTGTCCATACTGTCGTGATTCATTGTTGAAGTAAGACCCAAATGCACACAAAACAGGGGGCAGGGAGCAGGTTGGCAGAAAAGCATATTTTTTTTGTGAAGACTAAGAACAAAACCATGGAGACGATATTGGTAGTTTTAGGACTGAACTGGGTGAACAATGGGCAGGCTAAGTGGAAACATTTGGCAAGGAAAAAAAATAGGGCAGCACAAACAGGTAGAGGTCTTTATGCAGAGTTTGGAAAGACTGAAAAAAACTTCCTCTCACATCTAAAGATAATGTGCCATCATTTTAGTCATACACTTCCCATCATACTTATATTGGAAATGAAAAAAAAATGCTTAGAAAAGAGCAAACACTTTAGACATATATGGACACAAGCCTGGTTGACAGAACAATTGGACATGTCTTCTTCTTCTCAGCTGTTAAGGGAATCTCACTTGATGCTTGCTTCCCGTTTGGTGCTCTTAAGTAGTCAATGCATTGGTTGTTGACAACATTCATGGGTTTGAACTTCACTGTTTGCATAACTTTAAAGACTACGACATTATGGCAACATTATGATAAGAAAAAGACTTACCCCAGACCTCTTTGACTGAGTTATACAGCAACAAACAATTTTGATGAATGACGGGTGTGTACTGAGAATGAACTCACATAATATTATGTGAACGTGATAAGTTCACAGTCCTTATTACTTGTATTGGTCCCGTTTTCTTAAGACAAAAAGCTCCACAGCTTCCGAAGGACGCTGACTTTCACCAAACTGTTCTCGGTGAGTAGATAAACGTATTTCATGCCAGAAATAAGGTCTAGGTTTAAAAATACCGGAATTCTCCTTTAACAGTAAAGAATATGTTTATTTATCTGTCACACAATATGGAAGACTTCTAGCACAAAACTGACATTTTGCACTAATATTCTTTGTGCCCAATGTGCCCGAAGATTATAATGAGTTTTATAATCAGCTAAGCTTTGATGTTTGAGGTATTCTTGTGTTTGTTTTGTAACTGAAAAGTCTGTACAGTTAGACTATAGGAGGATGCTTTTAATAAACTGGTAAATATGTTACATCCAGCACAGTCATCATATAAGAGTCTACATCTGGAACATTATATGCTCTTGCTATTGTTTCCTCATTGTCACTGATCTTTTGCTCATGTAATCGCTTGAAGGCAGCAGGGTTAGTCCTAAAATATCCCCTAATCTTCATATCTGATTATCGTAGATCACACAATGTGCACTTTTGTGTGTGTTGTTGTGTATGGCACTGCATCCATGTTATTGCCTTCCCATTAGTCCCCTCCCTGCAGTCTCCAAGAGTGACAGTTGTCTAAAGGAAGTAATTACAATATAGATCATGGAGTCATCCTGTGTTCCTGCCTTGTTGTTTATCTTACTGTAAAACCTTTGCACTGCTGACAGCAGGCCATCCAATCACTCAATACTTTATTGTGATTTTGTTTACAAAAAAAGCTTGCAAAGAAGCTGGTACAGGGGTTGGTTCAGGGTTAGTATGGCACCAAGAACAACCGACTACCACCCCGACTGAGACACGCACGGAACTGAGATCATAATCAGTTTGGAATATCAGTGTCAGACTAACCAGAATCATTTGTTCAAACTCCCAAAGACACAAAAATACATTTTGTGGTTGAATCTCAGCATGGCCCCCAGTAGTTAGGATGTACAATAACGAAGCCAAAACTGTCAACGCTCAAGCAATATTTATGTTTCACTTTGCTCTGCAGAGTATCCACTGATACAAAATACATGTAAAGATTATTATGGAAAACAGCATGTTGTATGGTCTGTTCTGTCATGAGAAATCTATGACTCCACTTTCCTGGGCCGAAGGAGACGTCAACAAACCAAAATGGAAAGAACAAAAACAGTTTAATTTAACTGGCAGTATGTTGAAATGTGTCAAGCCGTTTCTTTTTAATCACTAAAATCAACTGAAGTTGAATATGATGTCTGTGGTTGCTGTAAAATCCAGGAAGTTGTTATTTGCTTATGCTGTTTAACTCAGTGGTATTCATCTTAGAGCCAAGCAGCCCACTCTTGTACTTAGAGCCAGCAAGCCTGCACTCATTTAGAACTAGCACAAGATAATATTTTGATAAAAAGACATTTCAAACGCATGAAAACTCAATTCTAAATACTAACTATTGGCCTTTTACATTATTTTCATGTTTAAATAGGAAAACAATCACAGTCAAGAATCACAGAAAAACAAATTCTCAGCTACTTATTGAGTACTCAACACTGAAGAACTTAGCAGATCTGTCATAACAGGACTATGTGGGTGTGCTTTCATCATCCGATTTGACTGTGACTTTGACAGTGTTGGCAGGACAAGAAAAGAGAAAATCCTGTCAACACGTTTTAATTCAACTGTATATATATATTCTGATTAGTTCAGGGAAATAGGTGACATCACCTCTTTTTTTAAACAATCTTTCACCAACAGTGAGAAAACAGCGGGGACAAAAACAACGATTCTAACAACTCTCTCGGGAAAGCTGGTGAAATAACCAAAACAATCCAAACTTCAACAGAAAATGTTGCGACTGTATCACGAAAACCACAGCGAGTAATTTCAACTCCTTTTCCAGAACAGGACAGATGCTGTGTAAATTGTAAAAAAAAAAAAAAAAAAAAAAACGAACGAAATGACATGAAAACATTAAGAATAGTTTTTATGAACTGAGGAGACTATATAGAGCCTATAGTTTTGAAAGTGAAACGTTTTCCTGTTCTTTCTTAACATTTAAGCAGCTCAACAGTTCTGGGCCTCTTTTGTCTTGTTTCATACATGTTTTCAGTAAGTAACAGTGAGGCCAGTTTATCAGCCACATTCTTACTACAGAGCCATGCTGCTGTGATACAAGAACAATGTGGTCTGGTATTGTCTTGCTGAAATAAGCAAGATCTTCCCTGAAGAAAACGTAATCTGGATGGCAGAAAAGGTTACTCCAAAACCTTTACATGTCATATAGTTTCTTCACAGATGGAAGTTACCCGTGCTATGCAGATTAATGCATACCCCATATCATTAAAGTTGCTGATTGTTGAACTGTGTGCTGATAACAAGCTGGGTCATCCCTCCCCTTTTCAGCTCAGACAGATTTGTCAGGATGCTTTAAATCTTTTCATATATTATCATGGCTTTTCATATATTACAGCATTATGATCCTCAAATTCTTTAGCTGTTGGAAGCTCTTTATATACCCAACAGATACTGGCCTGCTGGAAAAAACACACTTAGTTGTGAGTCCAGCTTGTTTTCGTCAGCGTTATTTCTTAAACTTAAAAATGGGCTGTTGCCTTGAATCCATAATAAGCATGTATCTTTCCAAACGGAGCAGATTTCACATTCAAGTTTCAAAATGTTTACATTTTGATGTTTTGATTAAATGTGGTATTTATGTGATTTGCAAAAACATTTCACTCTGTTTTTATTGACAGATCATACAGCATCCCAACATTTTTGGAAACAAGGTTGTAAGAGACCTTTAAGAAAGTCTGTATTCAAATAAAAACACAAAAAATACATCATTAATTCTTGCAATATTCAACAAATCTACAACTTGTGTTGCACCGGACAACCCTGGAGTTGGCTCAGTGTGATACAGCATCTTACAGACTGACTTTTGAAAATGAGTGTGTATTTGTGAGGTGAGGTGACAAATCAAATGGTTCTGTATCATCAATAAAGCAAATAAAAGCAAAAAAAAAAGAAAAAAATTAATGAAAAAAGACATTGAGGTATGGGTTTGACATTTTGTGTAAAATTCATTAATTGTTTTGGCAGGTATTGGATGAGAGGTGCCTGGCAAGGACAACTGACACACATCACAAAGTTTTCCGAACTACACTGAACTCACCTCTGCAAAGAGTCAATCAACCCACAATCATTCACACGGCATTAAATACTGCTATTTTGGCCGAGTCAGTGGAATCTCGGAGATACACACAAGCTGTCTTCTGGTGCTAGTACTGAAGCAGCAATTTTTACAGAAGGGAGTAAACACCTTGGCCTCATACAGACGTGTCTGCCTGAATGAGAGACAGACTTAATAAGGAGGGGAATAAGTTGTGAGACTTTCACAGGAGTTTGAGTCTCTTTTAAATATCCTGTGAGACTGTCTTTTTTAGTTGTCAATCACTAGTTTTGTTAAGGCTCCAAAGCTTTTGATGAGGGTTAGGAAGCAATATAGTTTTTAGAGGAAACATCATCGGTAGCGAAACAGGAGCTGAATCGCAGTTGAGAACTGAGAAAGGGAAAACGTAGCAATTGTACATCTTTTGAGACTTTATTCTTGAAATGCATTGAGATGTGGACCAACATAGGTATTTCACAATCTGCCATGAAATCCCATGATTGGGCCTACATAAATATGAGCCTGGAGTAATCATGGCTGCTCGATGCTGGCTCCAATAGACTTCAATACAAAAACGATCAATACTCCTGTGAAGTATAAAGTCATTAGATTTGTCGCACAAGTCATTATGATTTTATTGGCTAAATTCACTTCTTCTTATCACTGTGGTTGTTCTTTCTGTAATTCTATTAAAAACCTATTGAAACAACAGCGGAACTTCAAAATGGCAGTTCACAAACTGCTGGTGACAGTTTGGCTTTGTACACCATTTAAATATAGTTTTAGTTTGACCGGTTCTCTATAGAATAACAGCATCCAGCTGTCAGCACTTCTAAAGCTCCCATTTTAACTTGTGTGTTTGCCTGTATAGAGAGGCAAAATTTCCTAACAACTTTATGCTAAGCTAAGCTACAGACTACTGGTTGCTGCTTCATTTAGGTTAGCATGGGAGTCTGGAGAGGGTTAGCTCTTTAAGAGTTAGCTTTCTTAGCTTTTCTTACTGAAAGCTAACTCTCTAAATAGTCAAATTACTCCATCAGAAACAGCACATTCTTTTTGTTGTTTCTGAACTATGGTTGAACTGACTGCCACACACACTCATAAGCACACTATCACAACTGGACGAGTCTGCTGTAAAGGAGAGAGCAGGACAAGGCTTGCAAAAAGGGGGAAAGACGTGATTGCTCTGGTCTCACATTTCTATTTACTTGCTGAATGATAAATAAAAGAAAATGAGCATGTCAGTTTATTTTAGCCCACATTCAAACAATACAGTAATATCATGCACTCTGGGTGACTCATGCAATGTGCCCATGCATGTGTGTGGGCGTGTTATGGGAGCCTGAAGAGGGTCGACTGCAATATCAGTTATTTTGAAACAAAAATCCCTTTCAATTGAAAAATGCTAAACACAAGACTCCAGACTATACAAAACTGCAACTGAGGCCTTTTCATTCCTGCTTGCCCACCTTAATAGATATCACACATGATATCAGTGAAACTGATTCTCATGTTGGTAACCTTGGTTACAGAGCACTGCAGCGGAGAGGGACATTTTCGTCACTTCATAAATTAAATGGCTGTAATGATGACATGACGGCAAAAGAATAGGAGAGAGAGGAGACTGAACGGGCAAGAGGGAGATGAAAAATTTACGCAGGTAAATTAAAATATGGAGGAATTGGAGAAAAAAAGAAAGCGAACGAAAGGCACCAACAGAGGAGATGGTGTATGAGGAACGATGAGGGAAGAGGTTGAGGGGATAAACAAAAAGAATGAGATGAGACAGAATGCTGGAGGAAAGAAAGCCAAACAGAAGTAATGAAGGAGAAAGAGTCTGCAGAAGGAGATGTAGATGTGGGATGTGGAAGTAGGCAGCTGTAGATGGACCATGAGGAGTAAGGAGAGGTGAACAAGTTCAAGACTACACATCACAGTTGAAAAAGAAATACTTTTGCAAGGCTGTGATGTTCTGTCATGACTAATAGATGAGAGCCGAGACAGGAATTCCATACCCTGCTTTTGTTTTCTCTTTGATTCCCTACTCCTTCCCCAATCTGAACAAAACAAAAAACAAAAAACTTCTATTCCTGTCTCTTTTTTCTAACCTAAATTGCTAACACAAAGTTGGTATTACAACATGACAAAACAGGGACAGAAGTGAGGAAAAAGTTCAGACGAATGAGAGGGAGACACTGAAGGGGCCCTCAGCACTTCCCTCTCTGCCTTTCATCTAGTTCCTCTTTGAGCGTCCTCCAGCTCTGTTAGTGTCAGCTCCCACGGAGCTCTGCACTCCCGCTGGGTGTCTTAGAGAGTCAACTCAGGACGAGCTGTTGTCCCTGGAGTGAGACAGGACTATGTGTGGCCCATGCTCTGGAACTCGGGCCCCCTCTAGCTACAGGCAAAAACACTGAGACAGTCCCATGATGCTGGAGTGGAAAAACTACATTAAAATCATCAGGGGGTAAATCATACATTGGTAGAGTTCAGTTTGTCATGTGTGTTCATCAAACGTTCCATGTGTGCATCTAATCTATGCAGAATTACAAGCCCTGTTGATGTGTATTAAGGGTATATGGAAATGAGTGTTTGTGAACAGATATTGGGTCACGTTGTGGTTCATTGTAAATATTAGTGCATACATAAATAAAATAATATTTTTGGAGTGAATACATAAATAGCTAATGTCCAAGAAAATAAATTAAAGAAGCATGTGTCTTAGTACCCAGCTCGAATAATTTGGCCTCAAACAGTTACTCCATTATGTATGCACTGCTTACAGAACATGTACCAAGTCACAGAGGAGCTGCTTACACACAAAAAACACCGCTCTTCACATGTAAACACAATCATCAAGGCTCTAACTGACGATCAACATTTTTTTCCTGAGGTGCCTTATGATTGCAAGACTTAGGCCAGGAATACGGCTGCTTTTTATGTATGTATGTACATCCTCAGAAATGAAAGCTACAGGTACACAAGATGCATGGTAGAGTTGACCGAAAGAGGCAGTGTAGGGGCAAATGTGACCAAACACCCAACACCGTTGATGGAGGTTGGGTTGTGTGAAGTATGCACAATTTGGGGCCGCCGTTTAGCTCACTGGGATGAGCATGCGGCCCATGTATGGAGGCTCCTGTCGCAGCCACTCCACACCATTGACAGAGACCTCTGAAAATCGTGGCTTTGCCATGTGCATTTTTCAGATGAGGATTATGTAAAACCAGATGTGAGTGAATAAGATTGGCTAATAATGAAGAGTATTGCAATTTTTACCTCTCAGGTGAGTTACCAAAACCTGAAATTACATTACACGCTGTCCCTAATTTTTGCTCTCCTGTAGTTCTTCTGGGATTAGACTATCAGAGCTGTCAGTCACAGCTGATCAGTGGCAGAATGCAGCACAGAGATTCCAGGCAAAGACGACTGCGTGTAACACAACTTGAAATATGAAACATGTAAATACTTACAGCACTTTACGCAGTTCACTCAGTCCCATTTGCACTTGAACTAACACACTGCACTTTAAGTTTGAAGCGATTTGCACCCAGATAAACATTTACACACAAGATGTCTCAATTGATTTATTTTTCATATATTTATAGAATATTTCAACAAACTGTATGAAGTTCTCTTCTCCAGACACAACACAGCTGCTGGGTTAGTTGAGTGTCAGATGCCTGTAAAGGAAACAGGTGTGAAAGGTTTGAGGAGAGGCCATGGGTTAAGAGTGTGTTGGTTTGGGGAGTTGGATTGGTCTGGTTTTAGGGTTTTTAGGAATATAGCATGGTTTTGTAAACTTTTATGATTCGGAATGTTGTGGACATTTCTGCTTGCAGGAAACATTAAAAATTGTATAGCAAAATTGTGTTGTAAAGTGGAACCGCCCCTGTTAGGTGGAGGTGTTTAAACTCTGCCAGCAGCAGAGGATGTAGAGAGCTGCCTGCTGGTTCATTGAAAGAGGCTGCTGGCTTTCTGTTTACTCCCTGGTTTTCACATTCATTTTGGATGATTAAATCAACAAATTGCTTGCACAGTACTCTGCTTAGCTCATTGGGCAGAAACACCAACCGCTCACTATTGCAGGTACGACACAGAGTACTCATAAGAACTTCATACAGACCCACTTAGAGAAAAAAAACAGGAAATATTCCTTTAATACCTTCTGCAAGTCAACTGCTATTGCTTTTTCTTATGTGATTTTAACATCTGCCATATTCTAATGCCCTATGTTTCTTTCATGTTCATTTTACCAATCTGGAAGTTGAATGGTGTGCCCCCTAGTGGTTTTCTGCTGTACCAGATATAGCATACAGGTCGTTACGTAAACAATTATGCCAGCAATGGAGCTAATTGCAGATGTGATCATGAGTTTAAGAGGCCTAAGAGTCTACAGCCACTCTTCCAGTGAAGTTATTAGAGAACACTGATGATGTTTGCTAAATGCTAATGTCAGCATTCTAACATGCACACAATAGAATAAAAAAAATGCTATGAGGAAAGGTTATGAGGGAATTTTTACCCCTTTAACACATATGAATGCCATTCTATCACTAGATTTGCAATACGGTAGTTTTTTTCATAACTTTGCATTGGATTTTTTTTTAAAGACGAGGTTTACAGCAATATTCCATCTACGTCATTTATTCCATATCAGACAGTTTTCAGAGGATGCCGTTTACACTAGTTGCAGGATGTTCCATTTGAATTTTTTTTCTTCTCCATGGGCCCAAGCAGAGTCTTCTTTTCCCCTGACGACGTCCTTTTAGGGTGTACCTTGTAAAGCTGCAGTGGGTGTTACAAGATGCCATGAAAATAAGGGGAGGACGTGTCAGTACGATAAAGGTCTAAATATCTGCATAGCTTGATTCAATGATTGCTTACTGTAAATATGACCTTATTTGGGTTAAAGTAATTTGAAAATAATCTGGGAAAAGTTCTCTGGGAAACGAAATATTTCAGCCTGGACTTTGGGGCAGTGATAGTATTTCATGGATGATCTTGGCATCTGATCGGCTCTTCAGAGGAATAGACCACATTGTGTTATTTAGCAAATAAATAGTAGTGCTCTCCAAACTTTTCTATCTAATCTAAGCTAAGCAAAAACCTGGTCTGGTTAATGGTGTCCTTGTTATGGTCGTCTCACTTTGCTTGAATAACTGTCTTGAAGATAAGGAATTTTTTGCTGCCATTCTAGGTGATGCCTGATGCAGTGTGTGGTGTCAGTAAAGACCACTTTGAATTAAATGATTTATATTGTACATTGGTAAAGTGAGCATGTTGGTCCTTAAATACTCAAATAGGACTTTTTCTAAGTGTTTTAATTTCAGAAACTTTCACTTTTGTGTCACAACGGGAGGGTCATGAATCACAACCTTTGTTTAGAACTCAGCTTTAGACAGCTGTATGTCTTAACAGGTAAAGACATAATGTCAACTTCTCTGCGGGGAGAACCGTGATCGGAGGACAGACTGTGATTCTACCCCAGAATATTATCATATGATCTTCTGGATAGATCACCCACCCCTGGTTATGGACTGTGGTGGGAGTCAGACAGAGGGAATAATCAGCAATGCCATCTCCACAAGTTTCGCAGCACTACAGTGCATTCATTGAGGCTGTAGTGCATCAAGTCACAAAGGCAACGTCAGGAGAACAACATCTAAATGTTAGTGCTGTTAATGCACATGTAAACTCGTCATCAGCGGATGACGTAATGCATCACAAACCATTCTGGTCCTAAGGCGGCTAGTTACTGTTGGCATCAACAGTGATGGTCACAGCTATGTGGGTTAAAAGCTGACTGGAACATTGCACACAGAAGAGGGAAGAGCAAAGGCAGCGATCGATCACTTCCACAGGGGGAATATATTGACAGACAAATAAACTTTTCTGTGTGCGCTTTTTTCATTGATTTTATATATATTTTATACATATATGTTCCATATACCGTCATGTGAAAAAGAAAGGACACACTTTTTCAATTATAAGGTTTTATTCAACAACAACACATGACATATTACACTGTGTCATTTTTTATCGAGCACAAACTAAGGCAGAAGCAGCGTGTGACAGCCTGTGTGCATTCTTACTGCTTCCATAGGAATTAAGAGGGCAAGTAGCAACCGAGTCCTGCGAAACAAAGTCCCTAATTTATTTGATCATCAGCAGGTGTGAGCACCTCTATAAAAGCACAAGTTTTGGCAGTTTGCTGCTCCGGAGGATTCAGCTGTGTGTTAACACAACGTCAAGGAAGAAAGACATCAGCAATGATCTGAGAGAAGCAATTGTTGCTGCCCATTAATCTGGGAACAGTTAAAATGTAATTTCCAAAACTATTTGGAGTCCATCATTCTACAGTGAGAAAGATTATCCACAAGTGGAAAATAATCAAGACAGTTGCCAATCCTCCCAAGAAAACAATGACACGTGTAATGTGTTGTGTTGTTGTTCATCTGAGATTGTATTCATATCATTTTAATTTATGATTTATTATAACCCTTAGAATTGAATGGGTTTTTCCTGTCTATTTTTTATGACTCTATGCATACAATGTCTTTATTCTGCATTCATATTGCTCTGGTGTCTACACAAAGTTAATACCTTGTACAAAGAGGGCTCCAACCCATAAGTGTGGGTGCTTATGTAATATTGTAGCAATTGGTATTAGGTACTTCTGTTTTTGCTTTGTCTCATGGTAATGGAGACTGTGGTTGGTGTGAACCTATCATTAGAGTTTGTCCAGTTGACACTTTAACTTCTTTTCCCCTTCCTATCACCCACAAAAGCCCTCAAACTTTTATGACTCGGAATACTTCCCACCATCCAGTTTTCTACTTTTGAGTCTCATTTGATGCCTTTATTATTGGGACAGTACTAACAAGGTGGCCTCAAATTCTGTGTGCGTTCTCATTGTCTGACCTAAGATATGATCCACAGCTGCTACCTGCCAATTCCAACTGACAAACAGTGCTCTCAGCTGCCCATCAGATGTACAGACACGTCTGAAGAGCTAAGCAGATACATGGATACCAGATGTCAAAGCAGGGGCACCGAAATAGAGACAGTAACTAGTACAGTAACAAATATGGGAAAACTTTCTTTTCCGCCGCAGAAGCAGACCAGTTCCTCGTTATCATCAAAGGAAGTGAAACAGATGAAGGTCTTTGTGTCCTACACATGACTAAAAAGCATCTTTACAGCTTTCCTTTCAGTGCCTCGTTTGACCGGACGCTTGTGTTTTCCATCTCACAGAAACAGCAGCTTTTTTTTTATGCATACATGCAGTTCAGCGAAGATTTAATTTAAAAAAAGACTGGGGCCTCACACATTTTGTCCTGAGCCCTTTTCTCTCCAGCCTAAATCGGCAGCTGAAAGGGAGATCCATATTTCCATTTGAGTTATGGCTCGAGTGTGTTATGAATTATTTGAATGATGGAAACCTGTAGAAGTTAAAAAGATGTGTGTGTGCGTGAGAGAGAGAGAGAGAGAGAGAGAGAGAGAGAGAGAGAGGCACATCAAAAGAAAGGGGGAGAGATTGGTGTTTTTTAAGACAGGCACGTATTCCTAAAAAAATGAACTACCCCAATGATGTTTGAGTCCTTCAGCTAATGACAATGAATTAATTGTGATGTCCACTGTATTTTCACATATGAAATCATACGATGCACCAGTTATTAATGAAGTAGAGATCTGATTGTTTTGACCAGAGCAACAACAGTTTAGCTGCCAGTTTTTTACGTTTACCATATCTGTTCAATGTAATCATTTATACCTGTTAATGCCAATACTATTAGCAATTAGCTTAAGAGTTCTAATCAAATTTCAAAATTCTGGTTGACCACTTTGATAAGCTTTCAATTTAGTCCAAGTTACTACCTTCAAACATTTTCCCTTTTGCCTCAAGTAAAAACAGACAAGGGCACAGTGAAGGCTTCAGAATGTATGAATATATATAACATGACAGATTTGATGCTTGGTCATTTATTGAAGAAAATAAATTCCTTTTCTGAGCTTCAACTCAAGGACGTTGGTGGGTTTCCTCACAGGAAATGTTGCTGTCAGCTCCTTCCACGACTCTTTCATGTCGGGACTTTGACTTGGCCGTTCCAAAGCATTAAATTCATTCTTCAACTATGGCAGTTAGGGTTGTTGTCACGCAGGATCCTGCATTTTCTCTTGAGATTCAACTACTGGAAAGATCTCTTGAAGTTTCTGTTATTTGAAGAAAAGTAATTGATTTGCTGGTTTAATTCAGAGTTCACTGTTCTATCAATCATCACAAGCTGTTCTGGACAATGTGGTCCAAAACCATGATACTACACCGACATGTTTCACAGATGCTGACACGCAAATGCAGCAAATTGCATTTTGGTTTCATTCTTGTGTCAGTTTTTGGCAACATTCTGGCTTTTCCACTTCTTTAGCAGAATACAAATGAGCTACATTGTTCATTTTGAAGAGCCAAGGCTTTCTCTTTGCAGTCCCGCCATGTAAAGAATTTTTGTTCGGTGTTTTCCTGATGGTGGACAATTGATAATAATCAATGCTAGTGAGACCTTTCTCTGCTTTTAAGTTAACCTGGGTTTCTTAATTACATTGTAGACTATTGCCAACAAATCCTACAATCAGTACATGGATACAGGTCATTTGTTTGTATCCTTAAAGACGTTCTTTCGTTTAAGAAGCCATAAAGTTCTAATAAGGATGAAAAAGGGCTGTGGATGGCTTTAAGCAATAACATTACTTGTTCAGGGTTAGAAAACAATCATGGTTAGGGCTAAATATACATTATTTCTTACAATCGTACAGTCATAGCCTGAGGTCACAGATCGTACCTGCCTGCATGAACGGACAACTTATAGGCACATTTTGGGGGGAAGACAGTCACGCATTGCTTTTAGAGTGATCTTTGCTGGTTGATCACTCATTTGCAGGCTAAAAATGGTTATAAGCAAGCTGTCTGACTACGGACTTGTGCCATCCAAACTCTTTAGATTCCTGTGCTTTGTGCGCTCTGACTCATACTTGAGGTTCACATACCTTTGCCACACACAGTTTTGTAATATGGGAACCTGTTTTCTTCTGTGAATAAATCGTACAGTGGCACCACTGTAATTGACTTTGTTAAATCATCTAGCAGATCTTTGTGTGAAACCTGAGCAGAGAAATGGATGCATTGGTTTAAATCATCCAATTATCGCCATCATTTTCTTCTCTGTTCATCTACACTAACAGAACTACCATGAAAAAGATTAAGAATGAACATAAATTTCACTGTATTTCAGTGGGTTTCTTTCTACAGAAGATCTTTGATTACCATTCGGTGAATGATGTGTGATGGCCCACTTTCACTGTAAAATGGCAGAGCTAAAAACTGAGAATGGTTTAGTAATAGACTGTACAGTTCATACGACTTACCCTCAAACCAATTTGATCCACATCATCGCATGGCGCACATGCTGCAAACCAGAAGTTACTCAAAAACTGGCTTACTGTCATTCACCCATACACGACCCAAATAAAAATAGACTTTACCCTTATATAAGCATGTTTTATTCTAACCAAATCTGACCCAAATAAGCTGACAGACCAAAAACTGGCAGTTATGGCCCATATATAGCCGTGGCTCAGGGATTAGAGTGGGTCGCCCAATAACCAGAAGGGTGGCTGTTATAGCCCCCCCCCCCGATATTTTTGTACGTTGGAGGGCATTTTGGTTTGAGCGTACGCCATGTTTAAGTAGGAAATCCACGCAAGTCTTTGTACATGAGGCCCCAGATGAGGTCTGCCCACCAATCCACTTACAGCTGAGAAAACAGAAAAAAAACAGCCCAGCTTGCCTGGACCCAGACAAACAGACTTCCTAGATCTTCCCACTCAAAATAATAGGGATGGGATGACTTTCAGGCTGTGAAAAGCTAAATTTGACTATTCAACTATACGACCATAAATCTCAATGACATGCATGAACTAAACCAGACACTGACCATCACTTCATTTGTATCGATTGTATCGTTTCTGTTTCAGTCAAACATGGTGATGGCAGCATCATTCATTGCTGCCTAAGATGCTTTTACCAAGTACCAAATGGATGATCTAAACAGTAGTTTTGATAAATGAACAAAAGCATTGTTTTCACAACAACAACCACTTTTTATCCAATCTCTAATTTAATTTGGGAAGCTGTACAGATCACTGGAATTTATATTTTGAATTCAATTTTGGGTGTGAAAAACAAAAAGTTCTAGACTTTCTGAACTTTCTTGTGGGAAACGCACACACACTGACGCTCCCTTTCAGTATGAATTGTAATTTCTTCTGAGACGTTAAATGTTTATTTTCTTTCACATTTGAAAAGATGTTTCCAGATAGAATATAGAATAAAAACCTAAAAGAGTAATAACAGATGACTTTGTTTCGTGCTAATTAGCCAAAGTTAGCATACGACATGCTAAACTAATGACCATGTGATACTTACACCAGCTAAATATTTGCTTCTTCAGACTTTCACTGAAAGCATGTTGCTGAGATCAATGACAGCCCTTTCCCATTGCAGCTAAATTCAGCCTTGCCAAACTTGCCGTGCTAGTTTAGCTAACTCAAATGTTTTGGACTCTGTTTATCAGGAAACCAGATAAACAGTAAAGTACAGTGAAATACCCAACAGGCCTAAACCTCATTAGGTTTGAATCCAGAGCTTTCTAAGCCCTAACCTCTACACCACTTTGACATCAGTTTTTTTTTCACCTTGACATCTGCTGAAACTTGGTCAGTGTCATGATCTGACTTAGTTTGGAGGTGTGTTTTGAGTTTCAGGCTGGGTGAGCAGGTTTCGCTGGTTACCTGGGCGGAGTCTGATGGCTGTCTGCTGGCACACCTGTTGTGCATCTACCATCATCAAGAGCCCTTCTTAAGGAGCAGCAGTAGCACCAGTCTTTGCCAGATCATTTTGCCATCTTTGTGGAAACTTGGCCTGCTCTTACCAGAGGTTTTGGTCATCTAAGAAACGTACTGTGCATTTACCTTGTCTCCTCGTTCCAGCCTTATCCCAGCCTCATTCCTTCTGTCTGACGGATCCCCTGGCTTCCCTTCTCATCTCACCTGCTTTTCTGCCTTACCTGGATCTGCCTCACCACCTGCCTGCTCACCCACCACAAAACTCCTGGAAAACACCCTCCAGCCAGTCAGTCGCTACCTCTCCCTCCAGCCACGTTTTCATCAGATCACAGTAAGGTAGCCTCGTAATAACATTTTGGAACATTTACCCACTTGGACTCTCACGCTGAATAACCTCTCTACATTCATTTGCTCCTGCCGTTCTCCAGCGTTTCCAAGGCCACAGATTCAGCGCTGCTTGTCAAGATCCCACTTCTGTCAAAATAAAATCTTTTATCCATTTAAATCCTGCAATTGAGACCTTTGTTTTGGCCGTCACCCCATGACAGGCAGGAGCTGATGTGTCAGTTTTCAACATGAAGGACACTACTACAGTGTCTTTTTTGGACATACAGGCTCATCAGCTGTTGATGAAACAGCTGTGGGACACTTTGCCATGGGAACCTGGAAAATGTTGGCAAAGCCCTCTTCAGTAAAATTTACTTCATTGTATATTTGAAAACGATGTCATTCAAACATTAAACAAGTACTTTTTAATGCCTAACTTTAACCACGTATTTTTCATGACCAGCCTTAAACTGGGACTTTTATCACCGAACCTCAAGCAAGTACTTTTAATATGTAACAAAGTAGTAATAGAAAGAAGGTCATGTCAAAATAATGTAACAACAAAGAAAAAAGTGTGTGTGGGGGGGGGACCAGTATTATCGAGGTGTTGAACATAAGTCCCTTGCTTCGGAGTCTATCCAGTGACTTTCCCACCACCTCCCCTCCAAGTTCTTTATGCAGCTGTTGACAAACAAGCACTGTAAAACTGCATCAAAAAGGGATGGTTGTCATAAGCATTGAAAACTGATGCAAAGGGCTCTTGATCAAGCTTTGTTTGTGTGATGAGTTGGGATTGAGAATGTGTTGGCTAGTCATCACTGACGGAAAACTACTTTCCCATCTACTTCACAGAGATGGTGAGATAAATGCATGTCTAGTTATAAATATCCATTGATCCCGAACTCTATTTCCAGAATAAAAACAAATATCCTAAAACAAAGTAATTTACTGTGCAGCAAACTTTGTTTTTTCTCCCCAAAAAACAAACAAAAGGTGTCTCAGAGTTCAGACAGGCGTCCACAGTTCATGCAGTTTTGTTTTCGTTTCTACGTCTCCAGCTCCAGCAGTTAACTATGGAAATTAGGTCATCTCATTCATAATGAGATTGTGATGAAGCTGGCCAAGAAGGAATGTCATCTGGACACAGATCAGAGGCAAGGAGGGGAGTGGTACCAGGGGAACAGATGTGGTATCGAAGGTGGGAGAATATTTCCATAAGCCCCTGAAAATATGGTCCTGTAACACACACACGACTAAGCATGCATAGCACAGATGCAATGCAATATCAAGACTAATATAAAGTAATGCTAGATGCATATGTGTCTCTGTGTGTTTTCCTTAGAAATGTGAAGGGTGCAACCTGCTTATCAGAAAGTTTTCTGAACGGGTCTCTTCTGTTAGAACAGTCACACGTCATTACCCTGTCAGAGAGGGTGACAAGAATGTGTGTGTGTGTGTGTGTCTGTGTGCTTGTGTCTGCCCGCAGTTTGTCTGGCCTTCGGCTTTATTTTAAATAGTCTGGAGAGAGTTACAGCCACAATAGCGAGAAGCCACGCAAGTGTTTGCTCTCTTCTGCAACATATCCAGAAGAAAAATGATCTGCAGCTTTTATCCATGTTCTTTGTGGTCACAGCACTGTTTGGAGTTTAAATGTCTCATCAAAAAGGAATTCCACTTCCACTTTATCAATCTTATTTCAAGAGGCCGGGAGCCTGTGAAGTAGCTTGCAGATGTGTCATGCCTACTGTGGTTTAAGTCTTGGTTTGGTCATTAAATATAGCAGATATTATGTGATGGTTTGCGAGTGAAATTTAAAGTTTGTGTAACTTTGTAAAACAGTGGAAAATCCCACTCACCCAGATAAATTTAAAGGGTATTTCTGCTTCATTCGTTTTTATTCTAGGCCTTTTTACTCACCCTATTACTTTTTTTTAAATATAATTTGGAAGATTTGTATGTTTGACATGTGCTTTAATAAGTCCCTGCTGAAAAGCATATCGTCCCTGAAGCGTTCATCATAACACTGGCACAGGAAATGCTGCGTTTTTGGTTAGATAAATTGTTGTTAGAGAGAGAAGCCAGTTTATTAATCTAAGTTTTCTTCTGTCTGTCTGTTATTGTAAGTTATTCTCAGCTATACCTGTTTAAAAGTTCTCTTGATGTCTGTCTGATGATTGTCCACCCATCTTCCTGTCAGGTCAAAATACCCTCAAGAAGCAAGTTATGACAAACCAGAGATATAAAATTTCATACATGTGCATATAAACAATGGATCGAATGGATACTTTTGAAATAACAGCAATCTTTGAACATTTAACCAAAAACACACTCCCCTCATCGCCTTTGAATGTTTTAGTATCTCTCAGCACATTGTTCTGGTTTTAGTTTGTACTTGTAGCATGCCAGACCTAATCAGAGTCCTTGGCAGGTGATTGTCACATATTAAGGTTGGCTGGACATCTGTATTCGTGTTGTGTGATTGATTGTACATCTTAAAATGTAAGAATGCTACATACGCTAAGTTCTCATGCTAGCAGAGAGCTAGCAATCCGAAGAAGGAAATCACAAAAGTGACAGAATTTTAGGCATTTTGTCCTGGTTCTAATTTGAGTGTTAAGCCTTGACACACACAGTGTGTCAATGAAATTAAGGTGGTGAACATCCCATTTGAAAGTGTGGTTGTATCCAGACAGGTTTATTCTAAAATCTATAATTTTTTTCAAACTTTTGTAATGCAAAGTGTTAGCATGGATGGAATTATAGTGTAGAATCGACTGTACAATCCATGTCTTATAAGAGCACAGTTATAAGACAGTTTAAATGGTTGTGCCACTTTATCATGGTCTCTATTTAACGTAGAGATCAGGATTAGGCATTAAAAACAATCTTAAGAATCCTAGTAATTGTCAACCTAAAGCCGATTTTTTCATGGTAACCACCTCTATCCTTTTTCACTTGACTTGAACGTTTCCTCTCTGCACAGTGACAAACTTATAACCACACAAAAGCACATTTTCTAAAACATGCATTCAAATTGGTATTTTCTATAAGGTCTGAAATATGATGTCTTGTTGATGCTGAGAGTCAAACCCCCAACATTCAGCCAATAAAGTGAATTCATCCTGATGAGCTATAGTTTGTGTGCCCTCTTTACAGAAGCCTTTCCAGCTGTAGCCAGTCAATGGAAATGCAACAGTAATCAAATCATCAATACACTGTGGGGCGCTCGCAGAGTATCAAAGCTGTGAGTATAAATAACACAGGCCTTCAGATTTAATCAGAAACTATGTGTTTGTATTCTAAGTAATGCAAGGCCAACTGCTCTGTAAAAGATATAAAAACGCTGCACTAACGTAATGATTAGCACTTACACTGATGGATTATGGGATTGCTTTCACAGCTGACTTTTCAGTTTCCTCAGTTAACTTCTTATGTTGTTGCAGGTACACAGCCAGCGGTTTTTGTGGCACAGAGATGCTTGAACCAAAGATGATGTCAGCATTTTGAAATGCACACAATTATAATGCTATCATGTTCAGGTTTGGAAAATATCCTTCATACGTTTAACATTATAGTTATGTTGTTGTTATATGTGTTGTACATTGGTTGCAGACAATGCAAACCTAAAATAATTTGTGAATGCAGTGTTCTTCATTTTCCAAATTCAAGACATATTGGTTCACATTTGTTTCAAGTTTATTTCTCATGTTTTGATTTGTTCACTGAAGGAAAAAGCTGAAAAATGGAAAGATATTTCTACTATTCAGCTTCACCGAAATGAAAGAAGTTGGTTTAAAAACCCTCTGAACACACTGATAAATGTTGTTTATTGCAATGCAAAGGAGCAGAAACTCTTTCACATACACAATGCCACAGCTGGCTGAAGAGCCATAGGTCTGCTTGAAGTTTGCCCATGCAGAAGACACTTATCCAGGCAAACAAATGCCAATTATTCAGTGATTGTTTAACTGTAGAAAGGTTATAATACTCCTCAGGGTGTACTCCTAAGGCCTTGTATCAATGTCTCTTGTGAGTATGGAGAAATTTAGGATGTTCACCTTTGAGACTGATTTCAGTCAGCATTACAAACAGTGTGGATCTCTGACTGTTTTCTGGTTTGTGCTTCACGTACTTTGATTTGAATATTGTCTAATGTTGACATCATTTTCCGTTGTAATGAGCACTGTTTATCATGTTTTATACAACCCCAGTCTTTTTAAAAAAAAGTCTCTAGAGGCTTCGGTCCAGAAAAGAGCAGTGTTTCTGGATCATGTTCACATGTCTTTGTCTTTGCATGATAAAGCTGAGATGTCACCAGATTTTCTAAATCTTTTGATGATATGTACAGTATGCAATGGAATATGCAAAGTCTTAGCAATATTTCAATGAGTCGACAGTTTTTTGCAGACTGCTGCATCTCTGCCCATCTCCCCATCTTGGGGAAGAATTGGGGCTTAGAGTGTGGTAATGGTGGAGTCTATACTGGTCTATGACACAGTGAGGTGAGGACTGAAACATGAAGAGCCATATGTTAACAATAACTGCAGCATCTGTCCCACAAAAAATGACCAAATATCTTCTGCATCACACAGGCTTAGCTGGTTGTAATTTCATGGACAGCGTAGAAAGAACTTTTGCAAGGAATGCTGCTGTGAGGCGATTTTCTGCTGATAAGCAATCTTTTATGGAGCTTGCATGTAAGGCTATGGTACATTAACTTCGCTACGGTTAAAATTACTAACACAATCAGAAGTTAGACAATGATTTCAGGCCATATGCATGCACACATGTAAGTGTTATATATAGTCATGTGAAAGAGAAAACACACGCACGTTCGATTTGAAGATTTTACGTATCAGGACAGAAAAAAATAATCTAGACCTTACAGGTCTTAAAACCAGGTAAAGACAACCTCAGATGAGCAACAACAGTTATTACATTACACTGTGTCATTGTTTATTGGACTAAAACTGGGCCAAAATGCAGAAGCAGCCTGTGAAGATCAAAGTCCACCCTTACTGCTTTCATAGGAATTAAGATGGGAAGTAGCAGCCAGGTCATTACTCACACTTAAGTTTCTTCATGTCTTCTGTCCTCTTGTGAGCTGTCATCAGTGTGAGCACCTCTATAAAAGCTGAAGTGTTGTCACTTTGCTGGTCTGGAGCATCCAGGTGTGTGTTAACACAATGCCAACGAGGAAAGACATCAGCAATGATCTCTACAGGCCTCAGTTAGCATGTTAAATGTTAAAGTTCGTGACAGTACAATTAGAAAAAGACTGAACAAGTATGGCTTCTTTGGAAGGGTTGCAGGAGAAAGCCTCTTCTCTCTAAAAATAACATGGCAGCACAGCTTAGGTTTACAAAGTTACATGTGAACAAACCACAACACTTCTGGAGCAATATCCTCTGGACAGTGAAAAGAGGAATTTTGTATTATTTGTGACAGCACTGAGAAGACGATATTCATCCAATTTGTGAGGATATTCAAGGATGATTCTTTTCTAAAGAGAGAGAAAAGAATACAACATGAAACTTCAATCAGGACGCACAAATATGAGCAAGCAGCTTGGGTTGAGACAGAGCAGATACATGATCGTCATCAGTTCTTGTCCAACAATACATGTCAACAACTTATTGACTAGTCTGTGTTTTCCTAAATGGTTATAGTCTAAATGTAACCTGTCTTGCTCTTGCTGAGCCTTTCTCTACCCATATTTCTATACCAAAATATGGCACCTACACAAGAACAAAATGATGTTGTAACAGAGACGAGACCAAAGTGGAGATGTTCAGCAGCATGTTTGGTGAAAACTAAACACAGCCTATCAGCCTATCACAAACACCTCATACCAACTGTCATGCACGGTGGTGGAGGGATGATGATCTGGGCTTGTTCTGCAGCCACAGGACCTGGACACCTTGCAGTCATTGAGTCCACCATAACTCCTCTATATAGCAAAGTATTCTAGAGTCAAATGTGAGGCCATCTGTCCGACCGCTGAAGTTTGGCTGAAACTGGATCATCAACAGGACAATGATCCCAAACACAGCAGCAAATCTAGAAGAGGAAATAATCAAGGTGTAGCAATGAAACACTAAAACTTCGGACCTCAACCTGACTGAAATGCAGTATTGGGACCTTATGCAAGCTGTGCATAAACCTCAATAAGCTGTGAAGAAACGTGGGCCAAAAGTCCTCCACAATGATGTGAGAGACTAATATACACAGTATATACCTGGTAAGGACTAGATTATATATATTTTTAGTATGTTCTAGTATCATAATTACTTTATTTTCACAAGACAATATGAACTGGATAGTGTAGTGGTATAATTGCCACCTTCTATGTGGGAGACCTGGGTTCAAATTCCCTTACTACTTTCAGTAGGGGTCCTTAGGCAATACCCCCTTTCCCTATCTGCCTACCTGTAAGTCGCTTTGTCTGCCAAATGCATAAACATAAACATTTATTGACTTCATACCCCATTCCAACTATCCTGTCTGCACACACAGAAGTAATCAGTGTTTATTTTGTCTCACTTTTGCACTGCACTGCAACAGGAGTCACTGCACCGCGAGCAAAGGAGCCAGTGTCACTGAGATTCCAGACTGGAAATCTTCATTAATAATATGGACCCAGTTTGGCAAACCGGGACAAATAATGCTTATTTTTAAGCTTTTTAGCATTTAAATGTACTTGTCATATCAATATATTTCTTACCAAGGCAATTACTGAGATCTGGCACAGCTAATTCCCCCTCATTAGCTGTCCCTCAGTGCAGTGTCTGGACGAGGAGCCATGGCACAGCAGAAGTGACCAGTGTCACACTGTCCCACGGTGTACTTCATCTCATTGATGCCACCACAAATGACAGATGGCCGGAGCCTGGTGACATTTGACCATCAGTATTCTCCTTCAGTTTTTGATAAAATCTCAAATCCTGCAGTTTACACGTGTTCACAAATGTCAGCAAATGTCGGGAAAATGTCAACGGCTCCGACATTAAGACGGGCACAGATACTCGAGTTTGTGCGAGTGCATGTGTCGCCTGCTACAACACTGACTTGAGTTCACAGTGCTTCTTTTAATTCTTATTTTATCAGGTAAAATTCTCTGTAAAAATTATACAAAGCTGCCACTGGTGACATAACAAAGCAGTTAGACACGACACTGACTCACTCTGTCAGCCGCCATCTTAACTTGTGTGAAATGACCCATGTGCCAGTCGGTGGCAGATTGGTTCAACAAATGCCAAAGTGAGTAAAGACCATTGAGCATTGATGATGACAGACTTTACTTTTCAGAAGGATTGACAGTGATTTTTAAGGGGACAAAATGAGCAGCATGTAATTATCAGGCTGTCTTGCGCAACAGCTTTTGTTCTTCTCACCCAGCATGATGCAAAACTGTGACACTGAGCAGAAGGAAGTTAGGAAGAACTAGGGAGGAAAACAGGGAAACATGGAGTCGGGCAGAAGGGATTTAATGAGCATCTCGCTCTTTCCGCTTTCATCTAACTAGGCTAACATGATGAACTAGTTGCCCCGCTCTTCCCTTATCCTCCTTCGCTCGAGTTAACTCCCTGCACACCGAACCTCTGAGCCTGGCAACTCATGATAAATCTATGGGAAGAGCAGGTGAGAGGGAGATGGAGAGCATGTGTTCGCTCTGCAGGGCTCATGAAACGCTGATTACTTCTCTCGTGTTTCCTCTTCGCTCCACTTTTCTTTTTCTTTTTTTTTCTCCATTTCTAAGCCCACCGGTAGCCATGAGTGGATCCATGTGACATTTGTTTTTACTGGAAAAACTTGGATGACCGACTGCTGCGGCTTGAGTCAAAGCCCTGTTGTTTTCATCCAGCGAAAATAAAACACAGACTGATGCATTTCTGTCTCGCGGTGAATGAAGAAAAAAAAAAAACAGGAGATCCATTTCCCCTCTCGTTAATGCCTGTTTCGAAACTCCTGAATACACTCTAAGAAGCCAACTCAAATTCAAAGAAAAGTTCAGGAGAAGTTCCACCACTTAAACTTCAATAGCAAAAGCACGATTCATTTATCAATGGAAGCAACGTCATCAGTAGCAGCTCTAATTTGACTTGTCTGGCTGTGATTGCAAAGAACCGATCAAAGATGATAGGCTTTCTCCAGCTGAGTAATTTCAAAGAAACCTTTCATTATATATTTATATAGTATATATATATATATATTATATAACTATATATAGACTATATATAGAGACTCTGCATTCACTTATTGTTTCATTCACCAACTCTTTCATGCTGTTGTCTTCAAGGTGTTGTCTCCAGCCATTAAGATTATTAGTTCCCTTTTTTATTTAGCATCATAGTTTGTTTTAATGTCATCGTGCAATATTCATAACTGAACATAGAAGACATATGAGGTACAATATGATTCAGGAGATTTAGAATCTGAGATGCTTTCTCTCTCTCTCTCTCTCTCTCAGGGGAAAAAAAGAATCTTTATTGGCGTTGTTTAATCTCTACTGGTGCCCCAGAGTGTATCCATTGGGAAGCCTTCTGGTGCAGTAGAACAGCTGATAAAAGGCAACAGAAGAAAATCTGCGATAACGTTCACACAAAGTGACTGAATGGGAGCAGTAAAACAAGTTAGTGGCCCTCCCACCTACCAGGCAGAATCCAACACATTACCACAAACATAAACATAGGGTACATTAATAAAAATCCATATAGTCTTATGCTATCTGTGGCACACAACTCGTATCTCATATCATATCTTTGTGCTGCTCTTAAATAACTGACCCTATGACACTTCGGCCCTTCACTTGCCCCATAACCTCACTATCTCGCCATCCTCGCTGCCTTCCCACCTTCTGCAAATATAACTGGAGAGCAGTTTGTGTGATAATGCGCTTCACCTCACTTCATACTCCTCCACGTCCCTCTTTGCCTAGAGTATTTCATGTTGTGTTTCACTATCTTTATCCTTTCTTTTAACATGTTTATTTTGAACTACTGTCTCTCAAAACAACCACTGAAGAAGACAATGTGGCCTAAAAGCAAAACACGAAATAGTCACGAAACAGAGAGCTAGAGTCACGAGGCTACAAAGAAGAAGTGGTTGGACTGGTTTGACTGTGTGTGTGATTCCCCAAATGACAATGGGTAAGACAGGATGTTTTCTTGTGATGGGTTTCAGGTATTTGGAGTATTATACTTGAATAATCAGGAGGAGGGAGAAGGCTGGATCTCAGTTTTAATCCTCTTCATTACTAAAAGGAGTGAGGGGGGAAAAGGAAGGAAGGAAAGTAAGAGAAAATCATCACTTTGATGCTAGAAGCCTAATAGACTGCCTTCCTCTTAAGGGCGGTCTTGGTAAGGACCACGTGGTGGGCCAGCTTTCTTTTGCCTGGGTCTGAGGACGACTCAAAATGCATGTCACCACTCATAGAAACTAAATAAGTGAAACTAATCACTTACGGTAAACTAGAAGAACACTTCCTCCTGGCATCCTCGTACCTCATCTTGTCCAGTGCTGATGGGTTGAAATACACTCTTTCCAATCATTATTATTCAATTATTCACTACTGGTAACTGGCAACACATGGAACAGACATGATTACACACACATGCCAAATCAACACAGCAAGAAGAAGAATTATGTGACTCATTTCTTTTCTAGGCAAAATGTACTTAATGATGATAGTTATATTAATTATAATACAGTATTTATAGTATGGTAACAGCCTGCTGCAGTAGCTCTGGGCATATTGTGTCTTCCTTTACATCTTTAAATCTTTAAAATGGGATTTCTTTTTGGCTGCTGTGCTGCTGGAGGATTTCTGCTGTTATGATTATGCTAAACCATTACCACAAGAAAGTTGTCTGCATGTTGGAGCAGTTGATTGAGCTTTCCAAAGCCCAAGTTAGGCCTGAAAATAGACCCCAAATACCAATGAGTTGAAGAGGAGATGTCAAGGATGCAAAGAATAAAACTAAATGGAGACAAAGGAGGAAGAAGTTTAAACCATTTCTTCTATTGATCATCATGGAAGTGTTAGACCATTGGTGGATAAAATGGACTTCTTGGAGCCCAGATTGAGGAGCAGGAGTATCAAGGAGGCAATAAGGCAATTTTTTTTATCAAACTCGACTGCAGGAAGAACTCCTTTCTACTCAATATCTTTTTTTTTTGCAATTGCTGTTGTGTAGCTACTGTCTAAATAAAATCTATATGTCTCTTATTGGTCATCTTTTTGTGTTACATTAGGCCAGTGTAATGGTCTTTGTCTTTCAGAGTATTATGTTGACATCATGTCTCTCTTTGTACTGCAAGAAAACCTAAAAAAAAGATCGTTCCTGTGCTGCCATAACAGACAAAAAGTAAATATGTGCAACCGACACTTAAGGCTCAAACTCAGTGTTTTTCCATTTCCTCTACAGCTGTGACTCTATCATCTCTCCACCTTCACCCGGCCTGACACTGTCTGGCTGGATGCACTTTGCTGCTCCTGACTGCTTTTGGCTTGCTGCTGCTGCATCCAAAGTTTAAGCCATGATCCGACACTCCTGTCTACGCCAAATTTGTCATGCGCATAGCACAGGCTAAACTATGGCACTGATAAAACATAAAGTGGCAGATACAAGAGGTAAAAGTGTTACAGAGATAAATATGGTAAAATGTTCTCATGCAAGCCATGACAGTGTATGATTTCAGTGTTTTTTAAACCTGTTTCTCCCATTGAAATCTGCTTCATTCCCACCTCTCAGAACTATAAGTTACTTGATCATTCGTTGGATGGCATCGGGGAAGATGGAATGTTTCCTTGTGATGGGTTTTGGGTATTTGGGGGTAATAGCTCAGTTTCAAAAAGTTTAATAATCAAAATGAAGTGAAAACAGCATGACAAACCGGGAGGTCCATCATGGCTTGTCATGACATACTGATTAGGTATAGTGACCAAAGGTGACCAAGAAGGAATGTGCAACAGACAGACTTCTGAGAGTCAACAACCACTGTGATCAGACCCTCCGAGACCACAGGAGTCAGACCACATGACAGAGAGTTCTTCATTTCAATCACAGCTTAATGAATAAATAGAATAGCAGAGGATTTATGGGCGAAAAATCACTTGACTGCGATATGTCTGCTTAAAGCTGCCAGAGTCGACTCTGTGACACGAGCAGGACAACCCTAAACTGGAAAAAGTTGAGATATGATAAACATAAAAACTTATTCTTACATTTATTGTGCTATTTCCCACAGTAATCCTGACTATAAGCATATGATGGTTCTTCACGCAGGGCGATCAGAGGTGTGCATCTTAGGCTCACACACTTGCCCTTTACACAGAAATTCCTCCAAGTTCCTTGAATCATTTAATGATATCATGCACTTTAGAGGGGGCATATATGCAAATCCCTTCCAATCTTCCATTGAGGATAAAACATATCAATAATTTTCTGACAAGTTAAGGAACTGAAGCTCTTCTGTCCATCTTTGCTTAACCCTTTAGGCGCCAGAGGTTTTTTTCTAAAATCCTTGATTTTGACAAATAAATTTCAAAAGGCTATATCTTAAAAATGATAAGACATAGAGACTTTATTAAATTAGAGAAATGTTAAGGATGACTCAAAGTTTATGTAGGAAGCAAATGTACACACCTAATTTGCATATTGTGACGTCATAAGATGGCAGCCATCTTGGATTATAGAATTTTTATGAAATGTTCATGTTTCAATGATGAAATGCAGCCTTTTTCCCCAAATATATTAATGATAATATTAATGTCTGTGCTATATTCAATATTCAATATTCTATATTCAATGTGCTATACAATGCAAAATGTTCAGGGAAATAGCAGAGTAAACCAACACTGTAAATTAGTGAGTCAGCCTCTCATGAACCCAGCTTTAGTTAAAAAAAAGAAAAGCACAATCACCTTCAAGGAAGAAGATTTTATTTAATTTATTTATGAGCATAATTCAAAATCTGCAGCAAGCCTGAAATGGGAAAAAAGGATGTACATCAACAAATGAAATGAAGGAAACCATAAATATCCTGGGTTCGTATAATCTGCATCATTCTTTAGCATCCGTCAGCTGCTCCGGTTTAATCTTTGGTGGCTGATTTAATTTCAGGTTATCAAGAAGAGAAGATAACCCAAAGCAAGGGAAATGAAGTTTGTGAACGAAAGGTAACATTGTGGAGCAGATAAAGAAGAAATACATGTATTCACAGGCCTAAACTCAGACTTTAAGGAAGAACCAGGTCTTAATTAAAAAACACAATTATTGAGGCTTTATGGAGACCCCAAGGTGAAGAATTACACCATACTACATAACATGTCATATTATGCAACAATACCGCATCCTGGTTCCTTACACTGGAAAACTCCAGTGTATCAGGATAGTATGACCCTATTGCACCTTCTTTTCATGCAGTGTTGTTTGTTTTCAAAAAGGTCCTTCCCTGGGTTGATGAGAAGCAGTTCTGATTGTCTTTGGGAGTTGTTGTGTTTATCAGACAGGCATCAGGTGTTGAATACTTATTTCTGACTCGCTCACACACACACACCTACTCATGGAGTAGATTACTTACCTCAGTCATAATGCACTTTAACAAATCACATTTCTACAAGTAACAAAAAAAAAGTTTTCCACTGTGGTGAAAGTTGAAATCTCGGAGTTTTCTAAATGAAGCTGCCTAAAGCGCTCCGCGACACGCTCTGACAGATCACATCGGAGTGGGGAGAAATCATGAGACACATCTGGTTCTTCAGTTCTGTGACAGAAGAGCAAAATAAAAGCATCACATCTTCACCCCGTCACACACACACACACATTTATCTCCCCCGCTTCTGAGTGTTCCTCCTCTCTCCAGTGTGCTCCTGTTCTCAGCCCCCTGTGGCCTCATTATCACTCAGACTGAGATGCAGCAGCCATCTCTGATAGCACAGACAACAGCACACACACACACACACACACACACACACACCCTAAGATAGCCTTTGCTTTCATC
Organism: Leuresthes tenuis; assembly: GCF_036924035.1. Taxonomy (NCBI): domain Eukaryota; kingdom Metazoa; phylum Chordata; class Actinopteri; order Atheriniformes; family Atherinopsidae; genus Leuresthes; species Leuresthes tenuis. Next base: position 19,268,420 of record NW_027325374.1, on the reverse strand, counting down.
CAAAACGCAGACTGTTGCTCTTACACACACAATGACATGACTAAATAATGGGAATCCAAAAGACGTGGTGAATAATAAAGCTATGTCCTGTAAACACAACACTGAAGTTTAAACTTACACTGAACACACACTCCCACCCTCACACAAAAATGCACCTCGGACTGCCAATTTGTTCCAAAATTTCGGAACTTCCAAATTACGCAAAAAACATTTTATATGGGAATTTCCAGTCTGGCTTCTCTTAGCAGGTGAAGCTATCTGCTGCTCAGACTGCGTGCTGCCCTCCAGCATCTCAATCACATCAAACTTTCAAACACTTCGGTTTGTAACCAAAAAGCCAAAGCTTGGTGAGAGTTAAAAAGCCTGGGAGCAGTTTGGATTCAGATGGAGAAAGCAGCGAACCCTGTGGCAGTGGAAGCTCAAGAGACAGAATGTGTTTGGCCTTATCATACGGTAGAGGACCAGCAAAACAAGCCCTTCTGTCTTCAACTGGCCAGGAGTTCTTTTTCGCCTCATTTAGATCGGATCTGAACAAAAATGTTTTAACTTGGTCCAAATTATTGCATCACTTTCTTTTATGCAAACATGTGGGAGAATTAGTCAAATTCCAGCATAACTTCACTGGATTCCAATGGAGACATCCTAAGATACAGAGAAGGAAGAAGTCAGGGTCTCATTTCTGTACCCAAAGGTAGCTTCACAGATCAGGAAAGTTCTGCGGAAGGTGCTGAAATTGGGTCCTTAAGGTAGTTAGAGGGTTAGTCTAAGGGTCTGTTTTTTTCATCCTATAAGATCCATTTTTGTCACACATGGGTACAAAGTTGTTCTATTAAAGAATGTACCAATATTCAAGGGGCAGTGCTTGTACCCCACCAGGGTACAGGTGGAGCGAAGAAGCAAATTTAACTATTCAGGACCTTTTCTGCACCTGCGTATTTAAGTAAAAAGTGCCATGTCAACCAAGCAAAAATACTATATCTCAAGCAAAATGTAATTTGAATAAAGACGTCATCATCATGGTACGGTTTTTCTTTATCTCTTTATATCACTGTGTATAAGATTGTTAACTCTGAAGTATCAGTGTGTGAGCAGCAAGTTCATCATGGCGATGGAGTTACTAATACAGTTTAATATAAAAGGACACCAGATGAACCTGAGGGAGGATTTTTAAGACTGATTTCTTTGATTCAGGGTGAGATATTGGACCATTTGAACATTTATTTAAATGAAACCATGTGAATTTTTTTGTAAAACTTAGTTCACAATTTTTTCAAGTCCAAGACAAATGGCCAAGATCTGAGGCAAATCTGGGGTCTGTCACCAGTTACTATGCGTTAACATTCTGAGGATTTGTGAGGCTCGAAACGGTCCAGAAAAGATAAATAACAAACAAACATACAACAAGCATGTGTTAGAGTATTGTGAGGAAAATGAGAAGAATTTAATTGAATGCTGGAAAAGCCTTCCATGCCTCTGATGTTGCCAGCATACGACATAACAGACTCGAGACAGAGAAGCCATGGAGAGAAACTTCCACTTTCTCTTCAACAGTCAGGTGAGCAAAACAGACCGAATCTCCGTTAGCTCCTTGTGTCACATTCTAACGTTAGTGACAAGAAACTGGAGCAGGGACAGTTTGACGAAGTCCAGCCAGACGAGTCTGGACCATAAATAAAATCTTGTAGTGTGTGACCCCCTGCCTCAGATTTGCTGTGTAGAGTGAGCACAAAGCGCGCTTCAGAACTCCCAAAACACAAAAGAAACACATTGCACTGAAGAAAGTTTGTCTGAACTTGGCTGAAGAATCGAGAAAGCCTGAAATTGTGGTGGTTTAATCTTTGTAAACGTGTTGTGTTATATCATCCGTTGGCTGAAAAGCTCATTCTGACTAGTAGCTAAAGATGTTAAATGCATATTGAGGAGCACTTGAGAAGAGTTGCCATTTTGATTTGCAACCAAAGCATCTGAGAGGATCTGAGACCCAACCTGAAAGGTCTCATTATTTCTTATTTCAACAGCTAATAACATTTTAAAAATGGCTGACTGAAATGATTTCACTGTTGCATGATCCTATAACTGTGTCACGTCGATCATTTGGTCGCTACGACTTGTCAGCACTATATGGTCTCCAAAAAAACAATAAACCAAAGTTAATATTACTATCTTATCATATCGGAGCCATGTAGCCAGCTTCATAATCAGCAGGGCCCACAGGTCAGCTGGGGTCAACCGCTAATCTCTGTGCTAATTAAAATCTAGCTTGCGCAGCTCATCAAAACAATTAGTGGAGAAAAAGAATGAGAGGACTAATGGAATTCGAGGCGGGAGGGGGGATAAATGTTGTGTATCCATATGTGTGTGTGTGTGTGTGTGTGTGAGAGAGAGTGGAGGGAGGGAAGAATAAATGAGGAGCCAGCGGTTCAAACGTGCTCGCAGGGCTGCAGCACAGCAGACGTATGAAGACGGAGAGCCGCCAGCGAGGTCCCAACCTGATGGAAGATGACAGGCTGAGACACAGAGGGAGGGAAGGAGGAAGACCACTGTGAGGGGATCTGGTGGAAGAACATGTGCGGGAGCCCCAAAGTGACGAAAAGCCCAACTGCTCTCAGTCTGACAGGTCTGGAAGAGTGAGGTTGGGACACTTTGGAGCTAAAATGGAACAGCGTGGTTTCCTCTTTTTCTCTTCTATCCTTGTTATTCATATTGCTGCTCCTCGTTGGTAATACTATGAGACAGCATGGCATAAATTTACATTGCTATCGAGATGATGCTCCAAGCACACAGCAAGCACATTTTAAAGACATAAAGACCTGGATGATGAGTTTTTTCTGCTTCTAAATTAAGAATAAACTGAAGTTGTTCTCTTTGGACCTGAGCACTCCAGGAAGAAACTCTCTATATACAGCTGTTACTCTAGACGGCATTACCTTGGCTTCGAGTACTACAGTGAGGAACCTTGGAGTTTTTTTTTTTACCAGGATCTGCCCTCACGCACATATAAAACTGGTTTCTAGGACTGCCTTCTTTCACTTTCGTAATATTGCCAAAATCAGGAACATCCTGTCTCAGGGTGATGCAGAGAAACTACTTCATGCATTTGTTGCTTCAAGACTGGACTACTGTAATTCCTTATTATTGGGCTGTCCCACATATTCTCTGAAAAGCCTCCAGCTGATCCAAAATGCTGCAGCCAGAGTTCTGATGAGAACTAACAGGAGAGATCATGTTTCTCCAGTTTTAGCTTCTCTTCATTGGCTCCCTGTTGAATTCAGAATAAAATTCAGAATAATTCTTCTCCTCACATAAAAAGCTCTTAATGACCGAGCTCCATCATATCTTAAAGATGTCATAGTGCTTTATTTCCCCAACAGAGCACTTCGGTTTCCTTGTGGTTCCCAGAGTTTCTTAACGTAGACTAGGAGGCAGAGCCTTCAGTTATCAGGCCCCTCTCTGTGGAACCAGCTGCCAGTTCTTCCTGTTAAAAGGGAGTTTCTACTTTCCAGCGTCGCCATGTGCAATGTGCATGCTCAGGGTTTGCCTTGATTGGATTATGACTGTATCACACTGGGCTGGATCATAACTGCTTTAAAATGGACTATGTTTTGGAAGTGCCTTGCATTCTGTTCTATAAATAGAACTGCAAACTAAACTGAAACCCTTCTCCTCTCTTGGCCATTTCTTGTTCTCTCGCAGAAGAGACCGCCTGCCAAAGTCCCACCACTTGTTCCTGAGGCGACACGGCCTTCGCCAGATCTGAGAGGAAGGAGTGGAATGAGCAGGGATTGGCTGACAAACTTAGAAAGAGAAAAAAAAAGAAGCAAAAGTAAACAAGTGCAGATGGCGAACGTGTTCTCGCAGGGCGATTCCTTTCACCTCTCAGACGTTAGGGGGACACGGTGGAAACCACCTCCCATCTTTTCTTCCCTTTCGCTCCCACAGCCCACAGCACGACCCTCCGAGGCAAACCGCCTCGCCTAAACATCAGCAGGCCATCTGCCTCTCTGTCTGCACACACACACACACACACACTCCCATCTGCCTCCTCTTCCTGCAGCCTCCAATACCTTCATCCAGTCTGCAGGGGGGAGAGATGAGGGAAAAGAACAGAAAAACGCAGGTTTTTCTCTTCATGAGACCAAAGAAAAGAAGCGAAAAGCATGACTGCTGGGACACATGCTCTTCCCTCCTCGTGGAGTTTTCCCAACAAGAGCCGGCTCACACGCATCGCAAGAATGTCCTAAAAATATCAAACGTCTTACTTCGTGTGCGCTCTGTCTCAAGGTTGAAGAAAAGAAAACAGAGGGACACTGCTTGTGAGAGGCATAGATTTAATGAAGTCATGCGTATACATGCTGCGTATTCCTGATCTCTGAGCCTCAAGATCAAAAATCCCAGGAGTATCCTCAGCGCTGTGATGAATCTGAGATCAGAACAGTACACACCTGCGAACCAGCCTTTCTTGTTTTTTTAGTTTTTCTTTCTTAAAACACACTCAAAACAAAACTTCCAAGACTTCCACGGTCAGATCCCAGATCATCGGTCCAGTTCATCTAAGTGCTCCTCGGCTATGCTCCATTAGGAGTCTGAAGTTTACTTCTGGGCTAAAAGTGAAGCCATAACATTTTGCGCAAGTGCTGGCTGCCTGTGCTGCTTCCTCCTCAGGACATTATACACCTGAATTTCAACATGACTGACAGACCGTCTATCAACGCCTGATAAATAATAAAACTGGAGCTGACAGCTGAGGTGACACTTAGCTGCTAATGTGGAATAGGCTGTAGCTTTGGAGGATGCCCTCATGATGCCTGCTTCAGTCAATAGAGCTCATCAGCTTTTAAAGTCCTGGCATTCGTTCAGGTTAAAGCCAGAATCTGCCAAAAACAGCTACGAATAAAAAAAAAAAAAAAAGCTGCATTTGGCTGTTTTTGCAGTCTTATCGCTAAACATCGTCAGTTCTTCAGGTCTCATTCTGTCTGCAAGTCCGTGGTCCCATCCAGGAGCAGCCGGCGTAGTTCCTGGGGGTCCTTGATGGGCAGAGAGCATGTGAAGTCCTGACAGACGTAGGCTGTGGCGACACCACCCAGCTGGGACATGGAGGAGAGGACGGGCAGGCGCTGGCACAGGAAACTCTCTGGATTCCCATCAGTGAGCATCAAGACCTGTCAGGGGAGAGAAAGAAAGAAAAAACAGAGTGTTTAATGCCAGAAGGTTGGCTCGAGCTGCCTGACAAATACAGGCCGCACTTTACATCCACGGACACATTAAAAAAAAAAGGTTAGACTTCACTGTTGGGTCAAAACAAAAATAAACTGACCAGTGCTCTGAAAAACATCGTTCAAAAATGAGCTTTAATAAATGCCAGCTGCCAAACAACCACAGAGGCGGTTTCAGTCCTTGACTGACCGAGTTCAAAGGCCTTCACCCATCGAGGAAAATACATAAAATAAATAAAAGACATTTATTCTACTTTTCTATAGAGCCGACACAAACTCTGTGTTACATCAATAATAATTTGAATCTGATGCATGGAGAAATCCTACGAGCTTTAAAAAAAGTGCCCAAACCTGTGATCTCTAATGAAGATGAAGATGAAGATGAAGAGTCTGAGATGTAGCTCTTAGGCTTTTCTGCAGTCTGATCTGAACTTGCTGGGATGTCAGCTCCTGGCTGCTACTTCCCCTCTTAATGTCCCATGAAAGCAGTGAGTTGTTTCTGCATTTTTGACATATTTTTTGATAACTAAACAAAGACACTGTGTAATGTATCAGGTTTTGTTGTTCATCTGAAGTTGTTTATGTCTAATTTTAAGACCGGATTCAATTTTGTCCTGATACGCAGAACCTTCTAATCGAAAGCAGGTGCTCTTTACATGACTGCACACAGCTGCTGTTGGAGGGGTCTATCTGCCAGGGAGTTTAAAAGAAGGTAAATAAACATGTGCAGCAGCTGCAGATATGCAATAATCAGTCAACCAAACACTATCCCTGTAAGCTGGTCAAGTTCTAAAACCATCATCAGGTTACCTTTTGCTGTGTGAAAGATTTCTGGTGCAATCTAAATCATTTCTCTGTCTGTGGATTGTTTGATCAGAGGGCATTTTTGATCCATTTCCATTTCATTTCTTAATACAGCCAGAAAATGTAATTCACACACTTCTACACACTGACCCAAAATGACCCTCCCAAACTGGTACATTCAATTGTGGGTCATTGACTGCCATGGTCTCATGCACACAATTCAATAAAGAGAATGGCCTGTGTGGGCGGATGAGGTGGTTCACGTGTCCGCCTGCAGCACGAGCGGCTCCTGCCACAACCAGGAAATGACTTAAATACCCAAAACCACTGACAATAATGTGGGTGAGACTCAAGATCACAAAACACAGAATAAGAGAGGTGGCCTGTCCCCGTTTCTGCTCATGTGAGGGCTGCCCTGTCTGTGCCTTCAGCTGCTTCCTGTCAAACACGTGTCACTTCCTCCTGGCCTGGCATCCCCCTCAGGTCCACAGCAGATGAAGAGATGATAAAATAAACAATGTGCAAAGATGAAACATGTTAAAAGAAGGGAGATGAATGCAGGGGAAAGGAAAACCACACGAGGAGAAAGGCATATCAGGCGGAGTTTGGAGAAAAGACTGTCGTGCCTATAGATGGACAGATAAATGTGATGCACAGGTACATCCTAAACTCAGAAAACATCCCAGCTTCAGGCTGGTTGAGTGAAACCACGACAAACCAGGGTTCTAACTGAGTTATGAACAGTTTAGAGAAACGTGTTCCACAAGTTTGTCTGGGATTAGCAGTTCTTAACACACATATGCACCAGAGGATGCTCCTCCCATATGATCAGCACCACCGAACCAAACCAGCAGCCACGCGCAGTCCTCCAAGAGGAAGAGGATCACAGACACACATAATCTCACTGAGGTTGGGTTTAAAAACACATCCATTTTCCAATTCAAACTAATTTTCATGAGAAAAATCCACTATCGACTCCTTGAATCCATTTTTATTATACGCTAGTTTCGGCCGAAAGTCTATTTTCTTCTTCTATTTCTTTATTTTTCGCAATTACATTTGTGAAAACCACTTGTATAGCTCAGCCAAATGTGTCCTGAAACCGAATTGTTTCAATCGATACTGAAATCAAATTGATTCGCAACGCTCTGAATTGGAACTCAATCGATTGAGGAAATCAGTAGCGATACGCAGCCTTAACTCCCCCAAGTGGGTCGGGTGCATAAAACTGACCTGTGGTTTGTTCTGTTCCTTCAGGAGCTCTGCTCACTGTGCAAAGTCAATAAGAACAGAGAAAATGTCAATAAACTGAATAAATATTCTTGACATGAAATAACATGCTCATCGGGCCGTCCTCCTGCTGTGGAAGTGCATCCTCAGCCTGCAGGCACCTCTGCTGCAGAGAGGAGCCGACTGCTTTCAAAGTTAAGACATTTACATTTATGACTAATCTGATCTCCATTAACCTGTAACCACGCCTAACTTAACGAGTCCTTTGTTATTGTGTAAAATGTACCAATGCAAATATCGCTTTCCTTAGTTTTTCTGCTTGTTGAACAGGTGGTGGGATAAAGAACTCCACTCGGATTCTTACTCAGAAAGGTGTTATTCCACCAATGACGACGAAGGTGACTGTCAAGTCTACAAAAACGTTGGACCTCACTGCCACTCTGTTGGGAAAAAGACAAAAGAAAAGAAAGGAAGCGTGGGCCAAATTACTACAGAATGATCTATTTGTCCGTATGCTTCTAATTACATCAACAAATCAGAGTGAAACACTCGCACAGTGGAGCCCTGTGACCGAACCACCACTCGTGACTGCAGGGTGGAGCTCTCCCAATCGATCAGCGTCTAACTTTATGGCAGCTGCTGCACTAAAACTCTTTTTTTGTTTTAACTTCCTTATTCAAAACGTTGGAGAAAAAACTGTTTTGGACACAAACACCAGAACTGAGTTTTTTTTTTTTTGTTGAGATGATATGAAGAGACAGAAAGATTATCTTGCCAAGTTTCAATATGTTTTTCAATCTTAAGTATGCAATTAGTTTGCCTTTTTACTGTGAATCTGAATCTTTGAGAAAAACATTTCAAACTCAATTTCACTTGTACGTAAATCAGTGTTTTGAGGGTCAAAAGGAACTTCTTAAGTCCATGTAAAGCAGAGAGAAATCTACGTTCTGCTTTTGTTACATCACAGAAAAATGTGCTAACCATTTAAAAGCTTTGAAAAGCACACACACTGCAGATACTTCATATTTCGGTCCCTATTACCTATTACCAACACTATAAAACTTCCTCATGACAGGTATGTCCTGCTGAGGAGTCAGCAAAGACCTTGGTGAAATGTTAGCACCACAGTGCGATAGGGAGAGAATTATTTCAGCAGTAGCAGCGGTGTATCAGTGTAGAAAATCTGAACCGTCTCTGGTCAAAGGTTGTGAGACTGTCAGGCGAAAAGTTAGACGGGTGCTGGTGGTGATCCTCAACTCTATCACCAAGTAACAACCAGTTGGGGTCACTTGGAGTTTCTGTCAGCAGCCCAAGTTCTGTGAATTCTGGTTGTGACGTGAGGAAACATTCCTGTTTGAAGGCAGAACAGTTAGCGAGTTCGACGTTGCATACGCACTCAGGTAGCACGGTTAGTTAGTTTGCGGTGAATGCATTGTAGTAAGCCTGTTCATAACATTAAAGCGTAAGGGGCGGCTCCACTGCGTCATGGAAGTCTGCTTTCAGACTGTTCCTAAAAATTCTGCAAAAAACAACAAAGAAACAAAACAACATCAACGCAAAACTGTTTACCACTCCAACTCCAGAATTCAGAACAACAAAGTTCTCCGGGTCTTTTATCGTAGTGTCTGACACTTTTAAAATAGTTAAGTTTGTTGCATTCATACGGATGAGTTAAGCATAACAGGCCTGTTTACATCTTTTCTTCTTTCCCTGGTCATGAGATGAAGTTGTCCATTAGAGGAGACACTTCCCCCCTGTCTCCAGTCGGGCTGCCAGACAGTATTTAACCAGGCCACCTGTCTGTCTCTATGAGCCTCGTGCTGTCATTCAGCGGCTGTCTTCGTGTGCCCCAGGTGCTCTAATCAGCCACTTAGACACTCGTTTGTGCTGGTAGCCACCTGCACGTCTGATGCTAAGAAACCACCAATGCTCATTTGCTGTTAATGAGGGCTGTCCAATCAGTAGTGATATATTTCTGTTTCTTAAACTAATTGTGCTGTGCGGCAAATAAACTCCCCCCTCAGGGGATGTTGAAGGGATTCTGTTCTTCCTCATCTTATTCTGATCTCAGCAGTGATGCCAGCGAACCTGTTAGATACAGCTCAGAGCATAAACAACTGTTTTACTCAACACAGGGAGCTGTGGTCTCACACCGAGCGCATACAAGCACAAACTGGGGAAGACTGGTAAGGAGTGCGATGGAATGTGGTAATAACTGTGTGACCGTTGCTATGGAGACTGGGGGAGGATTTCCCTGCCAAGCCGAATCTTTTCCTCTTTATCTCGACTTCTTTTTGCTGTCAGCTTCATGCAGACTCTCCCAAGCCCCCGACCACATCCAGCAGCATGCCCTCAACTTAAAGGTTATGCTGTAGTGTGTGTGTGTGTGTGTGTGTGTGTGTGTGTGTGTGTGAGAGAGAGAGAGCGAGTGATGGAGACCGAGACCAACAGAGACAGACAGGGAAACAGATTATGTGTGAATGTATACACAAGACCTGTGAATGTGATGAACTGAAAGCAAAGCGTGTTGCCTTGTATCCTGTGTAGCGCAAAATGTGCGAGTCTGTGTGCGAAGCTGCAGCAGACAGCACAGTTGGCTTCACATGAGAGCACAGTCAAACTCCCACAGGGTTAATCCCCTCATACTGGGCACCCCTGATGCAAACACACATCAACACACACACAACTCCCACCCAGTGAATGTCCCTGCGCTGACAGCTCCCTCCCACTCTCCCTCTCTCATCCTGCCAAATCAGCTCAGCTCAGACACTTAAAAAGAACACTGTGTACCTGCGCTGCTGACAGTTACCCACAAAGCCGCTCAACTTCAGGAATCATTTTAACTTATGACCCAGCGAGCATGGACGCGGCTCTCGGGCCGACCTCTGTCAGCGAGGTAGAGAAACAGCGCGAACACACCAAACACACTTGTGAGAGCCGCTGTCAAACCTGCAGAAAAGTAATGACGGTGACCACAAACGCACTGCTGCAGCCAAGCATCGGGACATTTACTGCTTGCATCACAAAGACACACACATATGAAAGGACCTGCTCGGTTATCATAACAACCTGGCATCTGGACCGCCGCCCCGGGACAAGAACAGACACACACATTCACACTCGGACATGAAATCTGGCTGCAGAGGGAGTCGGTCCAGCAGGGGCCACATGTGCCGCATGCATTATCAGTCAACCGTTGATGCAAAGTTTACCATCAGGTTTATTTGCTCATCTGAATTTTTCACCAAGTGAGGAGGGCCAAGTGGGAAAAAAAAAAAACGGGGCAGGAAAATAACTTGGGAGATTTACGGATTTAACTGCAACAAAGCCTGCCCACATGTCTTCATTCTTAGCCACGATCACTCAGTACTTAAAGGGTCCAAACATGAATTGAAAGAGTTGGGAATTTGTCCACAGACTTGCTCACACACTACACTCTGCCTCTGTGGGATCACACTTTGCCTTGACACAATACCAGCAGCATGATTACAGCGGGTAACGAGCAGGATTTAGTCAAATAGAGCGTTTTACGCAGCGAGACAAGATAAAAAAAAATCCTGGTCCTGTTCCTGAACACATCTTAAAATGAGGTAAATACGACACATGACATATTACACTGGGTGAAAAACTAAACCAAAACGCAGAAGCAGTCTGTGAACATCCCATGATTCAATAACCTGTGGAACTATAACTCTTTACATATAACTATAACTAGCAACAATAACTTGATTCATAATTTTCTGTATGACGTCATCAGTCTCTGACATCATCGGGGAGTTTGAGGGCACTTGTTCATGCACAGGTTCCACCACAGCACTTCAATCCGGATGAGATGTAGGCTTTGACTAAACTATTGCAACACTTTGATTGAGGCTGTTGGCCTTGAATTTGACACAAGAAGAAGTTAATGACTGCAAGGTGTCAGCAACAATTGCTTCTCCAAGACCATTGCTGATGTCTTTCATGTTGACACACACCTGACCAGCACTCCAGACCAGCAAAGTGACAAAACTTCTGCTTTTATAGAGATGAGCAGCTACTACCTGATCTTAACCCAGTTAAAAACCTGCGACCACATTGCACATTTTGGAGCATGTTCCAAGATCTTTACAACAAAAGTGAAAAGTCAAAACTGTGCAGGGATTCCCCGTGTAAACAGATGCTGTGCAAGTCACAACTGTGGACGCTAGACTGCATTTTCCACAGGATGCACGAGTTAAAGCAGGATTTTTACAGCGCAGATGAACAGGCGAGCACTGCCGCCGGTTCCTGGTTCAAATCCTGGCTGAATCGTGTGTGGAGTTTGCACCATCTCCCTGTGAGGAGTGAACGCCAGTTGTGAGCGTACATTGTTATTGGTCTCGTTTGTAGCTCTGTGAAGAATTGGCGAGCCATCTGGTGGGAGCTGGGATGAGCTCCTGCCCACCCGCAACCCTGAATCGGATGAAAGAGATGTAGAAAAATGGATGGATGGATGGATCTCCAGTTTATTCAATGCCGAAATGTTGATATAAACATTACTTGAATACGCAGTAAGATCAGCAGCGCTAACACTGCCCAACAAGGCAGTAATTTTAAAAGAAAACCTGCTCTCACACACACAAACACACACACACACACTGACATGACATCATATGTAATATAACCAGTAAATCAATTCCTGTCATACAACACTGAAATAACTCACATTCAGTGACATTTAGCTACTAAATGAAACATTAATCCATGTTACTGTGAGGGGGGAGAAAAACCATCAAATAGTTTAAAATGTCTGCTCATGTGCCATTTCAATTAGAAAAACAATTTGACTCACGCCAGAAAAACACAATACGCACACACATGCTTGTCAGCCTCTCGACATGAGTAAGAACGAGTGGTGGAGAGTGTTCCGGCACTGCGCTTCTGTCCTTTGTCAGTTCTCAGCTGCTGACAGCCTCTACAAGACCCTCTTCACTAAATCAGTGGCGTCTGCAGCGAAATGTGAGGACACCTTGGTGTCGCAGCAGAATTAACAGCTCCTCTCCTCCATCAGACCCTGACACCTACGGCATACTTCATCAGCTTACGCTGCGTAAAAGAAGGACGGGAACTCTCATTTGTTCATGTCATAAAAGTCACGTTAAAACGGAATAGTGATCAAATCCGACATGTTAGGGTTACAAGGATGAGGCTACGCAAGATTTATACTGTAGAAATCCTGTGAAGCATCCTCTGATGCATTGGATGCTTAGAATAGGACCCAAAATCCAGATGAGTTCAAGGGTAGACATGAAGGTACAGGGCAGAAGCAAAACAGGGAGAAAGGAGGACGAAGTTTAAACTGTTTCTTCCCTTAACTGTCATGAGAGCGCAAGCAAATAAAATAAGCTTGGAGGCCTGATGAGAGGCGATGTCATTCGTTTCACAAAGACATGGCTGGAGAAACGACTCTTACACGGTGGACAGAGACTGCAGACAGAAAGCTAACAGTAAAGAAGTGCTTGTTAAATACAGAAGGTGGAATTGTGGACATGTAGCAGAGAAGGAATTCATCTGGGATACCTGCCATCACCGCATGCAACATCATCAGCTCAGTTGTTACCAACCTTCAGGAAAAACAGCCCAGTACGTTCATAGTAATCATCTAAAATTTCATTCTAACCCCTGTCTCTGCTGCACTAAACTGACTTTTTATCTGGCTATAACAACACGTTGTAAGATATTTATCATTAATTAATTACAGGGATGAATGAAATAAATAAATTAAATTGTGCGCTGTATAGAGGAAATAAAAGCATTACTTAAAGAGCAGACCCACAAAAAGCCAAATGATACATTCTCTTACTTAAACCATCAAGCACATACAGTGTCCTGCGACTAAAATCGTGGCCTATACAATCACTTCATATGTTTTCATGCAAAAACTGTTGAACAGACTTAAAAAAATATCCAAAAGAAGCAACAATTTCCCCAGCAGATGGAACCGTCCGGGGGTGCCGAGAAAGCAGTTAGCTCAGGTTCAGGAGGAAAATAGCTGTTTTACTGATGCTGACGTGCACTCGTCAAAGGAATCGCGTGTTGGAGCTCAATGAGGACAAGGAAAACATCTCTGCTGGGATGATGCGCTCGCTCACCTTTGAGCTGAGTCAGCGTCAAAGGGACAGATCCAAGAGAAGAGATACAAACGGTGCGTTTGGTGGGGGCGTGTTGTCTTGGTATTAAGGAAGACTGATATCCAAGATCATCAGGATTATCCTTCTCAGCAATCGGCCGGTAACGACAGCATAGACGAGATTTACACGAATGCTTCACTGGGTTCAGGTGGCAGACAAACCTAAATATTAACCGTTCAGAGGAGACGAAGTGAATCGGGCCTTTGTGGTTGCATTGCAACAAAGAAACTATGAGTGAGGTACGCAGATAAAAACTGCTTGGGAAAGGACATTAGACCAGTGGAAATCTGTGCTGTGGTCTGATGAGTCCAAATCTGAGCCCTTCCACGGCTATGTCGTCTATATAAGTGCTCCATGGAGGATAAAGGAAAAAGAATAGGGTAAAGAATGGAGCCGAGGTTAGAGGACTACATGCGGCTGTGTGTTTCGACTTTGTAATTGGCCATCACAACGATACCCATGAGAGGGACAGTTAATGTCAACCAGTGCTGATCTCTTATCTGCTGAGCACACATTTTGGTTTGATAAGAAAATATAAGGCAACTTTATGAGCTACAGATCTCCTTTTCATGTGCTGAAGTAAATGGGACATCACATTATGGTTATATTATACCAAACTACATCATCTATTATGCATGCTCATACTTCAACACACTGAATATTTTATACTGTACCATTAAAAACAAAAGCACCAAAAAAGAAAGTCCTCTTTGGAAATGACTGCAGTAAATATACATGTACTAATTCACTCCTTTGCCAAAGACAACGGCTCCTGTTTCATCTTTTCACAGCTTTACAGTCTGGGTGTCTCGGCTGAAAGACAGACGAACTGTAATGACTCCTGAGCAACAATAGCGACTGTCTTCAAGTGTGAGATGAAGAGACTGCCGGACTCCAGCGGAGGTGTTTCATTAGCTCTCAGTCGCACAGCGAGCCAGAATCAGAGAGAACAATTAAATTCAGCTTTTCAATCTCATCACAGGAAACTGAGAAGTTCGGCATGTGTAGAGGAATTGTTCGTTGTGTCACTACCAGATAGAACATACGGGCCGTGACATCACACTGTGAAGGAAATCTGTGCACCGACCCGAAACTTTCCTGGTATACAATATAACACATACATAATATGATACAGAATGCTTTCAAGTGCAAACCTAATAGCCAGATAAAATGCAAAAAGAACTCCAATCTGTTCATATAAAATAAAAGTCACAGCTCTCTGGAGGAGTCAGCAGGTATGGGTGTCAGGATTGGGTATAAAAGGAGCTTCCACCAAAAGAATGTATCATGGCTCTGCTATGTGTTAAAGTCCCCCAAAGACTCATTAATAAGTTCCAAAGAACATTTCTTAATGCGAGATTGCAAAGACCTTAGGTGTTTTAGCATCTCCAGAGCATACGACAGTGAAAAGATAGAGGATACAGGAGAAATCTCTAAAGGTCAAGGCCAGAACCACTGCTGGGTGTGCGTGACCTTCAACCCCTCAGGCAGCACTGCATGAGAAACTATGATCAATGTCGTCACGTGGGCTCAGGAGTGCCTTAGAAAAGCATTTTCTCCCCACATTGAAACAGTCTGCATCCTGAAATGTAACCGGAGACTGTATTACCCAAGGAGGAAGCCATGTAATCAATGCTGTGCAGAGTTCTCTGTACCTGAAAAAAAACGTGACATCTGGTTCTACGTGCCAAAGAGGGGAAAGACCATCCGGGCCGTTATCCTCCCATGTGCAACAGCCAATGTCTGCGATGGTGTGGGGTGGCGATAAAAGCCCATCCAACGGATGCGTTATGAGTGAAGGAACCATTGATTCAAACAAAGCTGAAACAACTGGTGTCGTCACTCAGAAACCATTTTCATAAAATGTCATTAAAAGGAAGGCTGATAACAGTAAATGTGCCTAAATGCCAACGTTTTGGAGCGTGTTGCTGAAATTTAAATAGTTCATATTTTGTAAATACAATGATGTTGGCCAGCGAACACACTGGAGAATAATTTCCTTACTTTCATACTTGATTTCACATGTGAAACATCCCAGAAATGTGGTTTGTTAGTAATAAGCCAAGAAGCATGTATCATACAGACTGTAACATGCTTTTAGTCTCGACTGTGATGTCGGGGCCAAAACTGACTCAAGTGACTGTTGTTAAGGTCTTTTAAATAGAAAACCAATTGAATCTAAATCCACAACCCTTTTTTTTCTAAAAGTTTTCTAAAAGTTGTCTTTATTCTTCAGTGATAAATCAAACATCATTTAAAACTGCTTTGTGAGTCGATGAGTTTGTTGTTCATCACCGTCTTTCACAGATGAATGAGAGAGCCCCAGAAACAGGTTTATCCTCATTAATTCCGATGAAGGTTCCAAGTGAGGAGGACGAGGAGAGTGAGCTTTGTGAGCCACACTGACAGCGCTGCTACTGAATTTAACGACGAGCAGGATGATGATGCAGGAAGGAACAGGAAGATCATAGAGAACACAATCCAAACTGATAGATTATTTAAGATAGTTCGACCGTGCTGACCGAGCTGCTCGTAGAGTATCTGTGCCTGTAGACGACAGAAATGTGGATGCAAAAAAAAAACTGTCCACTGCGTGCAAATGAAAATTGATTCCTGGCATTGATAATGGACAAAAGGCTCAAAGCTGCTTTCCTTCCTCTGACTGCCAATGAGATTCAGGCTTAGAGCTCTTCCAAGTATTTGTACAAACGGTTTAGTTCATCAATAGTAGTTCTCAGCCATCTCTTTTAAAAGTTAAAATCAATTTTGGGGAGTTTTAACATGTAAAAGCATACATATGATACGTTCACTTCCAAAAAAAGTCCTTTACCACCGACAAAAAACCCCAAAACAGCTGGTTAAACTGAAGTTAGATGTTTGTTAACCTGCACTTCATCCCAGACTGCATCTGGAAAAAGACGGATATATCGGATGTATCGGAATGAAGAGTGTGTATCGTTTCAGATTAACAAGTCTAAGCAGAACGGATACGATGACGTGGTGAAGGGAAATCCGTGGCATGATGGTGTGCAATAAAAGAGTGAAAGAGCAGGGCAGAGGGATTGAGAGGCTATCTGATTGTCAATACACTTTCTCACAGCTGTCAGTCAACCTGGGTTTGGCTCTGTTGCTGGTTATTGAGCTTCGAAGGTAATTACCAGAGAACAGAAGGATCAGTTCTCAGCGTAAAATCAAAATAAACCCAAACAAACACACGCACACACACACAGGGTCTTACAAGGGGCTTTGAAGACTGACCAGAGGGAATGTTATGGAGGGGAAAAGAAGAAGAAGGACACGAAGGCAGCAGATCGAAGCAAAGGGAGCTCAGAGATCACTGCCAGACTGCTGAGCTCTAATCCTCCTCTGCACCGTGGTGTAGCAGCGCTAGTTAGCCTCAGACCAGGCTCTGCAGCTCCACCCGACTCAATCATTCCTTCCCTCTGCTTGCACTCCGTGTCACCCTGCAAACTCTTCCCCAAGTCTCTAAGGTCTTGTTAGGGATTCCAAGTTGTTTCCCTCCACAGATGTTTTTTTAAAAGGACTCTCTTCTCTTAAAAGGCCATGTTTCTCCCTTCCTCTGTCGTCTCTATCCTCTCTGAAGGGGCAATGTGAAACAAGTCTACTAATAGCTATCTCAGCCGTGAAACTCTTACATCTTGTTTCTTAAATCCTACAAAATCCCTGTAATACTTTTAGCTCCTTCTTTCACTCACGTTTTGTGGTACTCCTTAACACCTGGCACAGACACAACCGCCAGGATCCCACACGTATCTCTCAGTTTTCTTACCTAAATACACTCCAGTGGAGGCGAGCGAACCCGAGTGACTGCTCTGCAGTCGCCTGGTTCGATTAAAGTAACGTCAAGCCAACAGCAATGGGAGTTCCACTGGTAGTTCTTGCTCTGACACGTGAAAAAAAAACTTTCGAAGAAACTCTTCATCCCTCTATTACTTGTCAGCTGAACAACACGGTGTTGTATGACACCACGCATCCAGCAGTATGACAGAAAAACACACTGATGGATTAGACGACAAGTTTGTTTCTGATGGGCACAACTCCCCCTCCTTTTTTTTGGTCAAACTGATCACAAGATGGATGGACAAGATGAGATGGAGGTGGGAAACGGAAGCTCGCTCAGAGAAACTGAAAAACGGTGCCAACGCAGATCCGAATGCTGGCCTGGATTCCTGACCCTGGTCCAGTGCTTCTGCTCACGTTCCTGCACACTGTGAAACCACATGTGTGCACTTTAGTTTAAAAATGACAAGACACGAGCCGTAAATTCAGAGCCCCCTTTTCATCTCATCCATGAAAGTGAACCATTTATGAGCAGGTATGTTTGGCGTTGGGTAAAACAGGCCTGAAGCATTGGTTTCAGTCAGGTGATCTCTCAGAGACGCTGATGAAATAAACAACAAAAGATCAGCGAGATAAGCAATTTATAAACAGCTAATTATTCAAACAATCCCAACAGCATCTATCATGAAACTTAGGACCATAATCTGAACCTTTTTTGCTGTCATTTTTACTGCTGGACAAAATAAAACCACATCTAAAATGGTAAACAATCCCATCAGCCCATCCTTCATTCATAATGTATGTTTGGACCAAATTCTCAAAAATTTCCTCAAGCGTTCAACAGATACTGGGGTTGTGTCTCCGGCCGCATTTCTTTCTTTTTTTAATTGGAAATGGGAGTTTTCCACACATCTTATACAAAACAGACATTTTGCTCTTTAACACCAACAACAGCTAAAAGCAACCAAGAGATGAACTGATGAATTCGGTGGCAGCGCTTCCTGCTAACCAGCTGTGCCTTGTTCCTCTTTCTATCAAAACCTTTGTCAGCTTCCATCGGAGGGAGACAGAGTGTAGAAAAGCAACAGATTCAAGTTCCAGAATAGGCTAGGAACACACGCAGGCTGGAGGAGGAGGACGCACGGGGAAGAGTGTGGATGGGGCTAATTGCTAGAGAGACCGCATCTCTATTTGTTTTCCAATTCTTATCCTTATGCAATTCCATCAGCCTTACTAACAATAAACCCCGACCCGTTTCCAATCAAGATACGTTTCTGTGTAATAGAAAAATTAACCGCAGTTTATTGCTGCAATTACAATCAGGAGCGATGTTCCTGTGTGGCCGAGGACTGTGACTGATTCCAACGAGCGGAGAGGAACCTCAGAGGGCTTGTGGTGAATTAAAACAGTAAATGAATCAAATGAAGTGAAAATGTGTGTGTGTGTGTGTGTGTGTGTTATGATTAACATGAGTTGGCTCCTGCACTCACTCTCCACAATTAGTTTGTGCCAACCTAAAAGCAGGGAAGCAGTAATTGGATTTAAATTCAACATGTTGACTGCTCACGGCTACCTGATGTTGCGTGGAGCACCTGCACCTCCTCACTTTTACGGCTCAAATACCCCCCCCCCTTACGCCAGAGCACACCGTATCCACTATCTTTTTCCCACCGATCCCCGTTCATGCGACTGGGTTTGTCCCTTTTAATCTTACGCATGATATAACCGTCCCGGTGTTTAGCTGGCACTGCTGCCAATGAATATTTGATGCTAAAAAAAAAAGGAACAATGTTTTTTTTTTAAACCTTTCCACAAACCAAGAGCAAAAAGTGGCATAACAGGAAAGTTTATGCAGCACAGCGTTATAAGCTGAAGCTGTCATCTACGTCAAAGAGACTGAGAGAGTGCTCCGACCCAAGCCCCCTCAAAAGAAGCCAAAATAACCCTTAAAGACATTTTACAAGATTCACGTTTCAAAATGATCCAGAGACTACAATAATAAATCAAACAGGTTTGTCAAATGGAGAGAAGCTGAGGTAATGTGAAAAAATGGGTTAAACTGATTAATAATTCAGATTAAAGCAAGTCATGTTTTTTTTATTTGTCTGATTCTCTCACCTCGTCCCTTCTGCCTTCCTGTGGATTCAAAGCATGTACGTGTGACATCTTGTGATTTGCATATGCATGTGTGCATATGTAACTGAAGCCTCTGTGTTGCATCTACCACCGTCTGAGCGTGCCGCATCAGACGGAGTGTGATTCACATCTGCTGCAGGAGGCTGTGCTACTCCACCAGGACGGCAGTGTCTCACGCCCAAAGCATGAGTGCATGTGTGTGTTTAGAGACGTATGGTACTGGATCATCACACCTCAACCTGGCCAAGATCACTGCTGCTGCTGCAGCAGCCATCAGTGGCTCCTCCTCAGCAAAATCCTCTGATGGAATGATTTGGATTTTGAGCTAACCCTTCGTGGAACTTTTCTACATTTAGCACGAGATGCAAAGAAGCTTTAGAGCACAAGGTCAAAATCCCAGTAAAATGTGGCCATCGAAAACTCCATCTCTGAAGAATTTAAGTCAGACTGACAGCTGTCCAGTTTTTAACAAAGACCCCCTGTCAGGGCCAGTGGGGAAACTCTCACTCACTGAGCTCCAGTTGGTCCCGTGAGGCATTCAGATGTCAGGAATGGGCTTTCAGGTCAACTAATGCCTGAAAGGAGATAGCTGGGAAGTTATTACACCGAGGAGAGGGAAGAAAAGAAGCACAGGCTGACCTTTAAAGAGCTGCACTTAAACCAGCCAACACCTCAGGCACTGTTCTAGGTCAGTCTCACTCTGTATCTGTGCAAGTTTGAAAGGTTATTGAAAATCTGCCGCCTCTTTAAAGGTACTGATGTTTCCGTAGATCAGTGCATGCTCCCTTTAGGAATTGATGACACGTTTGACAAATTTGCCAAGATGACGCAGCGCTCTCACAACAACAAGATGTGGAATATTTACCTTATACGGAAGGAAGAGGGAGTTGACTGCTGCTAGAAGACTCCCGGTGTCCGAGGCGTCCCGCTGGCCACAGATCACAATCTGAAAAAGCACGTGTGGGGGAACAAGGAGGAGAAAAAATAATGAGACGGGCGAGTATGAATAGAGTGAAGTAAGAGGGGAAAGGTGACACATAAGAGGAGGGAAGATGGGGAGAAAGGGATACAGGTCAGTACTGTATTTGTAGCAGTAACAAGGGAGGCAGGTGTTTTCTCTCAAACCGCCTCGCCTTGTCTCTTTCCTTGCTTGTTACCGCCGCCCCGCCGCCCTGACTCATCCTCTGCAGGTCACATCTGACGTCCAGGAAGCCAACTAACACTCCGTTACGACTCCTCTTATTTCTTTCTCTGTTTCTTTGATTTCACACACACGCTTTCGCACAGCATCCTTTCTCCAGGCGACCTGGAAACTTTCTTCTGCTCGTGCGCTGGTTTCAGTTGTTTCGGCCGAAACTGAGGGCGTTAAAATTTCAACAGTGATTATATAACCCGATGCTCAACGACTCAAAACCCATTAAATGCAAAGGGGGGCCGTATAAACAGGGAAAGATGTTGTGTGTCCAGGGATTAAATGAGCATCTAAGTGGAAAGTTGCATCCTCAGAAGACTTCCTAAAGTTAAAATGAGGTGGAAAAATGCAGATCAACGCATTAAATCCACTTTTCTGGAGTTGGCAAATTACAGATATATTATATAATCTAGACCAAGAAGAGTCTTTGGAAGGTTTCAGCCATAAAGGGCTATCTTATCTCATCTTATTTTTGAGTCTGGTGCACTCAAGCTAAAATAGACGTTTTCATACCATGTAACACTTACCATACATTGGACCATTATTCTAACATAGATTGACAAAAGTTTCAACTTCACAAGAGCGTAGCGCTGAATTATTTAACACAGCGTAAGAGGAAAGACATGTTCATTGATGAGTTCTTCCCAGGAGTGGATTTCTCAGTTCACCTGAAGATCAGACCCAAAAAAAACCAAAGAGCTACATCTCAGACTCTACGGGCCTCAGTTAGCATGTTAAATGTTAAATCTGAACAAACCACAAGGCTTCTGGAACAATGTCCTTTGGACAGACCAGACCAAAGTGGAGATGTTTGGTCATAATGCACAGCAGCAAAACACAGCATATCAGCACAAACACCTCAAACCAACTGTCAAGCACGGTGGTGGAGGGATGATGATCTGGGCTTGTTGTGCAGCCACAGGACCTGCACAACCATGAGCCATGAACTCCTCTGTATACCAAAGTATAAATGGCTAAAAAAGAGAAAAGAGTCGAAGTGTTGCAATGGCCCAATTAAAGTCCAGACCTCAACCTGATAGGAAAGGTACACAACACGTTACCGTTGGACTCGACACGGCTCACACTGCTTCGTTTTCCACTACAGACAGTTTCCCTCACTGTGGCTGACGCAGCATGTAGAAAACCGTGGCAACACAGATGAGACACGCTGCCTTTCTGTGTTTACTGCCCAGATCTGGCAGCCGCTTTTATCCAAAGCGATGCTCGATGAACAGAAGAGATACTGCGGTGAATGAGTGTGCGACAGGCTTTTGGGTCGGAAGGTTTGATTATCTTTTAGAAGTGACGATAACGGCTGAGCACAACGGAGCTCAGCTTCAGTCAGCAGCCAAACAGAGATCCATCAGTAAATCTATACTGGCAATTAATAAACAGGCTCGTTCATTCGTCAGTCGTGCAGACAGCATGCGAGCCTTGCACACTAATGAGATGTCTGAGATTTATGTTTATTTACGACTTCATGGAATAAGGAAGTGTGTCGGCGTGCGGTTCAAGCCCACAGCTGATGATTCTTTCACACCCATCGGCGCTCTGCAGACTTTAAAGGGGATTGCAACCTCTGAGTGGAGTAGACCTTTTACTTTTTACTTTTTATGGGTGCAGTCTTTTAAATTTGACATCACACACCGTGAAGAACTGAGGCAGCTCGGAGGCAAACTGTGCTCCATGTCGCTAAAAGCAGGCAGTCAGTGAGAGTGAAGGCAGCAGCCTCTGGTTAAGTTGGAGCACCTGTTGCCATTCTGACGGTTTAAGGGAAAGAGTTTATCAATCCATACACGTTAACAACACTGACCGTGGAATTGGTTGTATTTGGTGCATTTAAAGCTAAATGAGTGTCGTGGAAAATGAACCAGAAAAGACTGAAAGATTCTTGTGGTCGTGCTGTAGCCTGCTGATGCAGCTTCATTCATCTGCCACATATGCAGATGTTCTTTCCTTCAGCTCTTTGTTCTGTTGTTGTTCATCAGTAAAACCGATCACGCTCACACCATTTGTCATGTAAGCAGAAACAACTTACAGTAGGCGGACAATGAAAACGAGTTCCGGCAAACACCCGAGTAAACACGCCCACTAACCAAGCTGAGCTGGCTCTCAGGGCTCATGACAGAAAAGTGTTGTGGACCATCTACGTCCCCCTCCTCCGTCATTAACAGCAGCCCATGCAGAGGTATCGTCTCCAAGTAAAAAGCAGGAGTGAAAACCAAGAAACAACTTCAGTAAGCTGGGCATCAATCGATTAATGAGGGTTGATTTACCTGTTTAAGCGTGTAGTGCTGAGCCATAAGAGCTCGGACCATTTCAGGCAGGGCGATGGGAACCCTGGTCAGGCGGTCGGAGAACGCCGCCAGCAGCTGCTGGGACTTCTGGAGCCACTCCTTTCTTCCAGTATATTGGGACAGACGCAGAAGATTGGAAGCTGACACTGAGTTAGCACTGGGCTCTGCTCCATCCTGGTCTGAGACACACAGATACACAACAGGCTTGAATTGTTGTGGGCTGAAATAGCCTTCTATTATGCATCCAAACAGACTGAGTCACTGGATGGTATATTCAACAGATACTTTATCACATTAGTCATACATTTGACCAGAGATGAGAGGTCTTACTCTTTTTTCTTTTTCTGTTAGGGTCACTAAACACTGTTTTTCTACATCAGCATCGACAGAGGAATTCAATGTTATAAGCACAAGGCAAATTAGCACATCAATAAAGCGTTATTAGCATTAGCAAAAGAGCTGACCAATAATGTCATTGATTATGTGAATGCAGCATGTATTTTCCTTCCGTGAATAAAAGTCACATAAATCAGCGAATCAATGGGAGACGGCCACAGCAGCATGTTCCAGGGCAGCACATCACAGCAGCCCTGTCAGCTGCGTTCAAAGCCAGCCCAGAAACTTTGGCAGTATCCGCTTATTTTATCTTTCCATTTGAGATGTCGCAGCGTTACTCCCGCAGTGCCACCCGAAGGTCGACCGTCTAAATAGATGACATTTATTTTGTTTACACTGTGATTAAAGTCATTGTGCACTTTCTGTAAAAACATATTTCATGTATTTCATTTTAAATTTAAAGGTGTATAAGCAGTACTCGCTCCAAATGGAGTTTTTCCCTCCTTCTTTTCTAATAATCTTTATTCATGTCCCTCTGAAAATCGCATCTTCTGCTCTCCTACTGTTTCGCTTGCTTTGGACCATCATGATGTGGGAGGAAGAAAACAGCTTCAAAGTGTCAGTCTGCAGACGGTTTCAGTGCTCCTCCTCATTCTGCCTACACGCAGCAGCCGATTTGCTGACAGTTAAGTCCAAAATTTATTACGGCAGTCACGAAACAACATTAATAACCTCAGTTCTATGTTGATGAAAGGGCTGACTGTGATTTATCATCATTTCACTGATCACAAATGGGGTTTTCTGTATCACAACAGAGCAGTGAAGTGGAAATTGGACAATTATATTTAACTGGGGGGAAATTAATTGTGATATTGGTCATTATCAGTCACTGAGAATTAGATATTATCTTCATGAAATCAAGCGTGAAGTCGTTTGGATGAGCGAGTTGGTGGATGATTCTGAGGGCTGTAGGAAGCGGTCTGTTTTGAACATGCAGGTTGTAACTGGTGTGTGTGTGTGTGTGTGTGTGTGTGTGTGTTTGGTGTGCTGTGCTGGAACAGAAGGGTGACCTCATGACTTAGCGCCGTTAAGTGATTGGTCCTTATCTTTAATCAGTGTCCAGTGAGAGCCTGTAGGTGAGCTTCTCATAACCTCTGACCGCTCCGCACGGCTGCTTCTCAGCAACGCCGCGACGCCTTGTGTTTCTGAAGGGGTGTGTGTGAGCAAGACCACGCTTCAGGGCCGGCAGCTGACACACACATGATGTCAAGTCTAATTGCAATTATTGGTTAAAAACAGAACAACTAAACGGCAACGATAAACCAACAAGTCCATAAATGCAGGTCCATACAAACTATAGGTCCACCGCATGTTCAATGTTTTCTACGACGAGCGTAAATTCACTGCAACGCGACACGTGAACACACACGCATGCCTGTAATGCTGAAGTAATTTGATTCTGTCATGCAGTACGTTTCAACTGTTCCCGAGTCCTGAGGCGAGGATGTTTCAGCGTACACACAAGTACACATGCACACAGATTCCACTCTGCCACTTTCCACATGTCTCCTAAAGAGCTGCATAGAAGGAGGCCACACACACACACGCTGGATCCATGCAGTCAAACGTAAAGAACACACACCTGCTGCACCAAAACACACACACTTTTATCAGATATAAAAACATAGGTAATCAAAAAGGAAAGAAAGAAAAAAAGGACACAAACAGGGGCTCTGAGGTGCTGAGTGGCAGCGTGGGGGGGGGGGGGGGGGGGGGGGGGGGGTAATCTGTCTGGCAATGACGGGCCGCACTGCTGGGATCGGCGTCCATACTGTAGCATCACTAATGGGCTTCAGCCCACGCAGCACAGACGCCATAATGGCGCCGTCAGTCCTCCAAGATGAGAAAGCTCTCACGTGTCACCTCTGATAAACACGCAGGGATGCAGGTGTGGCGGCGCAGGGACAGTTACTCTCCCTGACAGCAATCACAGTGATAATAACTATTAGCTTAGACCCGACAGTGGAACGTCGCTCCTGCCTGAACTACTACCTTTAAGGTGCTCCAGTTCTTTTTTTTTAACTCAGATGTTAAATGGCAACACATGGAAACTGGCTTAAAGCAAGTTCCAGATAGCTGCTGCGAAACTGAGCGCACACGAAAACATTATTTACAAAGCAAAAAACACCAACCAGTCAACAGAAAAATCCCAAATCCTCTTCTGTAGGAACGGAGAAAACACAAAACATGAGGTGGATTTGGATGGAGCAAAGACCGAGGCCCCCCACTGAGGGCATGATTTACAGCAAAGAAAACATTCACCTGAGAGGAGCTGACAAAGGAAGAAAAGTCAAGGAGGTTAAAAAAGATGGCCGCCGAGACACGGTGAAGCCTGACAACAAAGACTAGAAATTAGATCCGAACAGTTCCGACTGATCAAAGGTAATTGTGTGCATGTCTACAAGGTGTTAGCCCCTCCGACCCGCCCGCAGATGTCAGCCACAGAGGTGCGCTGGCAGCTGAAGACAGGCTGGAGAGCAAATCAGGGTCAGACCCATTCACATCTAAACCTCATTAGTTCTTATAAGCACTGACTTACAATATCAAAATTAATACCTCGTAAAATGGGCTGTTTTTCGAAATTCAATCTCTTTTACATTAAACATTGCACAATCATGCATTTCTATGTTTATATGTGGGTATGTGATTGGCTAAATTCAGCTTAGAACTAGAATAATATTGACATACATAACAGTGGAAATGAAAACAGTGTCCTCAGGGAGGTCCCACTAACCTGCTAATTAATGGAATGTTTTGTTATATAATATAATATTTTAGAAGCTGACTTTTACATTAAAGTTGCGATTACACTGGTGTCAAACCCCTGGATCGACTACAGTGAGCCAGAAACCAGTGATGGCGCAGTTCAACCATTAAAATCTGGTTCAAAGCACAGCATTGCTAAACCGATGCAATAACATCGGAACAACACCAGCACAGTATACAATGCACCGTCACGTTTAACGTCTGGAAATCTTTTGGATGTCAGAAGAAAGAAACACTGGACAAAAGTCTGGAGAGCAACGACTGGGTGCCGCGGCAACATGACAGATCTGAACTCTCATCTGCTGAGACGGGATGCTGAATCACTGGATGCTCGAACGAGCACCGACACGACATAAGATAAACACTTTCTGCTACCACAACTTGGGTGAGTTCAACTGTAATCACAGCATGTCCGGTCGAATTTATTCCTAAAGATTTAGAAACTTTGATTGTGGTTGAGAGCGACTGCTTTGGTGACATGGTCCCATACAAACAGTGAGGCTGTGGTTAAAGATACCAAAGTCTCTCACTGACAGACGTGTGTCAGACGTGTCTCTTAAAGTGGGAAATCTGGAGAAACAAGAACTGCCAAATGCTTGGCAACAGTACCGTGAGTCCCTGGTCTTCATTAAATATCTCTAGTTATTTATCATTTGTCCCATATATAGAAAATAACTTGTATGTGCCGGATCATTTATTTTATTGTCTGTTAACCTGAGGCCAAATTCAGATTTGAAGGCAACAAGGAAGGAAGATGCAACGGAAAGAAAATAACTGAGATACAGTAAGCGAGAAGAGATGTGATAAGGTGAGTCAGACAGAGGATTTCAGACTCCCACTGTACTTCGAGTTGCTGTTCCAACTGCCAGAAGCTGAGGCACGGAATGGAGACATTTTGACAGGTCTGATGATTCGAGCAGCTCAGGAATCAGAGCGTCTGTCTTTAAGCACTTTCATGGTGGAAGAGGCTGGACTTAAATGAGGGAGGGTTGCACTGTTCTGAGGGTAGATGGAGAGAGGTCAGTGTTGCTCTACTCACCACTTCTGTCCTCCATCTATCAACCTGTCCATCTATCCTCACTCCCTCTTCTCTTGGGGTTTAACTGTGGCAGCGGAGTGAAACTGGCGGGATTATTAAAGCTGAAATTTCCTTGTTAAGTTCTGCTTTAATCGATGAGGTGAAGGATGAAGGCAGGGGAGAAAAAGATTGATGATGGAAGAACTGATGAGAAAGTTAGCGACTACAACCGTCCATTCATGCCTTTTTCGTGATAGAACATTACAGTAACCATTCATGCCTCTGCTGTGGGGAAACTAGGCTGATATCAGCTAACTGTCTGCAGCACCCAAAGGCCTCACATCCTAACTCACCCTCTTTCAGCTGCAGCAGGACCGCGCTGTCGCTGGGGTCACTGCAGAAGTAGCCTCCGCCCTGATCGTCCCAGAGCAGCGCGTCCTGCCTGAGCTGCAGCTCCTCGGCCCACTGCAGCCACTCCGCCTGCAGCGTGGCCTCGTACAGGTCCAGCAGGCCCCCAGTGATGAAGGCATAGTCGGCCAGGAAGCCAGAGATGGGCGGAGATCTGGAGAACACAGAGGGGGAATGAAAATGTAGAGAAGAATGAGAGCATTTCTCATGCAGAATTTATCAACGGGGCAGTGTGGGAAGCACTGAGATGAATAACTGCTGGTGAACTAGTTCAGCATCTTGTTTCTTTCCCCTTCATCTTTTCGACAGAAAATGCCTATGCTTATTCCGCCTGAAGAGGGTAAAGCCTCGACTTCTGTCAAGGCAGAATAGAATTTCAAAAGAAATGATTTAAAATCTAAGACGACAAAGAGCCTGAAGGCCTTTTGTGGAACAGTACAGCGTTAGACTTCACCACACAGAACAGGGAGAGTGTAATCTCTCCATAAAGCTTTTTCATCCCTGGGAAATTACGCCTTCTCTCTGTAGCAAAGGCAAATACATCCCCTTTTTTTTTTAATTGCCTCTCATTCTTTCTAACTTTAAAATCCTCTCCACACATGGAGGCGTTTGCCTACATCAGTCCTTGTCACTTTCCAAATCCCTTCACCACCACTGATGTTGAAAGTGATTTATCGTCCAAGGCATGCCCTTCCCGGTGTGGGGACTGAGTCCCAAAACTCTGGCCATGAGTACAACTTTCTTTAATATGCTACCTTATTCCACGCAGCACTGCTCTCCCCTTTCAAATTCTCACCATTGGCACGCCGTGTGAGTGAGTGCAGGGGGACAGGCAGTGACAGGAAGCCAGATAGTGCTGTGTCAGGAGAGGCTGATGGTCAAGAGGCTGAAAACAGGAGAGGGCTTTGGAGGAGATGAAGTGCATGACTTTGAGAGGTCACTAAGAGGTGAGGAGTCATATCTCAGCCTATCTTCCTCAGACAGACAAGAGAGAGGGTGACACATAAGTCAAAAGGAGACAGAGAGCACTTTTGGACTGGAGATGACGGGCTGGGTTTAATGTCCTTCTCCAAATCTTAAACAGATCTCTCTGATCCCCCGAGGCTCCAGTGTTCACTGTAACAGAAACTAAATTGAAAGTTCAAAGTTGGTTCAAAGTATTTTCATAAGTACGCCCTTAGTATCCAACCGTTCACATTATAAGCCGTTGTGTTTAATGCCACGTCAGCCTTCATCGGGCCTCATTATTCACTGATGGTGAAAAGAAAAAAGTGAAAAACAATAAACTCCCTTCAGGTCCCAGCTGATAACAGCCTGGCGCAACATGCATGCAGACTCCACAGAGGTTTAGGTAACCAACGTTTAAATGCTGGCGCTTCCAACGAAGCAACATGCTTCAGCCAAGTGCTTTAAAACTAAAGAATGCCCTCTTCTGTCCTACAGAGACGAGTCATCTGGCTGGGAGGGGGCTCCAGCTGCGGGGTGGCAGCCTGAGACGAGACCTGAAGAGGACCTCACTAACAGACAAACACAAAAGCATAAAACTCAACCGCCTTTTCCCTTCACACATTCAACGGTGCGTGTTAAATGAGTCATTTCCCTAAAAGCAAAGTTAAAACACCACGTCAGTCTACCATATCATATCCCGAGTGGAGCGTTTTAGAATAATAGCTTTCTAATGGCTCTTTGATACAATAGCACAGCACTTCACTTCCCCCTGAATAAGCCTCAGAGCAAGAAACTAACTGCAGCAATTTAGTTCATGCAGACACTCTGAGCCTCGTGGTTTTTTACAACGCTGACCTTTATGCTCGAGACTAATCTAAAATGCTTCTCTGTGCGACTGCATGTAAGATCCGAGCAACGCGATATGCAATAAAACAAGAACTACTGCAACATTATGATGTCATGCAGGAAAATAAAAGACATGAGAGGGAAATATGGAGAGAAGGGAGAGATTTCCACGTTCGATTCATGAATCACACGACGCAGCTCGTGTTTGTTGTCCTGTAATAATGTTGATACCCTTGCAATCCATTTCACATGCCCGTATTTCACATCTAATTGCTTTGTGCACCAGCCCATGAACACCTAATCCTTTATTTTCTTCTTTCTGAGACTGTATCGCTGTTCTCAAACCACCCACTGCATCGTCTAAAAGACCACAGGATGCACTCTAAAAGGCACCGTTACGCCTGACTCATAACTCTGGGCAAAAACAGTGCATGGAAGGCAGGGCGGGAGCACCAAGGAGCACGCTTACGACACTGTTACAACACAGCGTGGGCTCAGGATTAGGTGTCAGGTCTGCTCAGTGTTTGGCTCCAAGAATAAAACAGGGCTTTTTTACCTTCTCACGCGCGGCTTACGGCTGGATTGTTTGTTTGTTTGTGCCCCACCCCCCCGCCCGAGTAAGAGTTTTTATAGTTCACAACATATTTCTTTCAACTACAAGTATGAGCAAAGTGCCACAGTGTGTCAAAATGTTAAAAAAGAAACAGATTTTGTGGAATCTGCCCACGTAAATATGCTAAAGCTAAACCAAGCCCATTCACACAGGTGCACTGGTTTGTCAACTGAGCGCGGAAAGTTCCTAATGGAGTGAAATGACCCAGAAGTATCTGAGTGGCAACCGTGGTAAGAGCTGTGGTAGTCTCTGAATGCCAAGGAACGGTGCAGCGGGCCTTGCTTTATTCATCACTGGAGCGTTTGAGCATTCTTTATGGCAGAAAGGAGATAATTCACCCAAATGTTGGGATTCTTCTTGGTTCTTCTGTGGCTGGAAGAAGAAACATTTTTCAACAAAATCAAGGAAAAGTGCTTTAGAAAAGATGATGCTTCTTTTTTTTTCCCCTTCTGAAAAGTCCCAAAGCGCCCAGAGTTTCATTTTACTAAAAGTTTGTGTGATTTGCTGTCAGTTTGACAACAGACTTGTGCTTTGAAAATGGTGTTACTGTCTAAATTGTTCATGCAAATTGACCCAATGTGTTTGGTTGCATTTCTTTGTGCGGAAACAGGTTTATCGGGATTTGTTCAGCGTTACTGAAAACGATGATTTGAGACCAGATTTGTGGAGACATGTTCTACCAGGTTGTTTCTTTTCCAAGGCTGTTTTATTAAGGCCCGGGGTACCGTTTTCTTCTCATCTGAAACACACTGTTACTTCACAAGCTTTACTGATCTTATTACCAAAGAATGAACAACTGTTGGGGTGATTTTGTAGAAGAGCTGCATAGCAATAATATATTGTGCAGCCCTTGTTTCAGACTGCTTTAATCACTCGCTTAATTACATAGTTAATCTCAATTAATTGCATGTCAATGGAATTTTGTCATCGGTTAAACATCGCTGTCAGATAAAGAATGTTTCAATGCAAACACGTACAACTACAAGCTGAATCTATGTCTTTGGCATTGTGGGTAATGTGCTTTATGGTGACGCTGTGGTGAGTCGGATGCAGAAGTGAGTACATATGAGCAGCCAGTGCGTGCGTTAGAAGGTAAAACATTCCAACACGTCTGTTGTCTAAACGCCGCTCCCTGCGTTCAGTGTCTCGGGAGCGGAAATAAAGACGCGGTTGATGCAAAGTTAATTCGTCACTCTGTCCTTTCTGGTTGTAAAGTTGGAAGTGGGAAACTACGGCTACGTGCTGGAGGGTTGATGGATTGTTGTTTTTCACTGTGCGGCGCCAAGTGCGGTCTGTCACGTATGGTCGATACTAACGCAGTTTGAGTTACACGTGTGCCTGGCTGATGCACGCCTGTGATAAATGAATATTATTCCGAGTGTTCAGAGCGACTGCATTCTGCTTTGTTTCGCTGCACTGGTGCATTTCCACCGTTAGAATCTAGTGGACTTGTTCATATCCACACCATAAAAATGAGACCGCCTCAGCGTGCTATTAACATGTTAACTCCGACAGCACGTGGACGTCTAATATCAGCCAAAACAAACGGGCAGATAAAAAAACCTCAGAGTGTATTTGCTGCCTAAATGTCTGAATGAGCGTTAGTTAAGATTCAGCTCTTGTGGCTGACAGCAAACAGATCTTAACTGGCATGTTTCAAAATCCTGGAACAATGGTAGTGACAGTGGTGATGAATCATTAATGCCTTTGCTTTCAGAGCTGTTTTGTTAGTTTTCTTCTTACTTACAGTAAATCTTGAGCCACCCTTCATGTCTTTGTATTTTGCTTCCAAGGAGCCAGATCCTCTTGTGCTCTTTTTTGTGGTTTTGAGCAACACATGCAACGCATTCACTTATAAAACAAGAAACTAACTCAAAGGAAGAACTAGTGTTGTGTCTACACATAAGGGACAAAAGACAACGATATTAAATGGGATCTTTAAGCACTTTGTTACTAGCAGCCTGTTGCAAATACATGTCATTTGTTCCCATTTCTTTAGTTGCATCAACAAAAATGCCATAGATGACACAGTTTGACAGACATAAAAAGATTCCTAAAGATCTGTTAGCTGAAAACTTGGCATATCTCAGCATGGTGTGCAGTGAGGAAAAAAGTACCAGGGCAGCCCTCTGAAGCCTCATCAGAAATAGTCTCCATGGAAGGGTGGCTGTCAAGAAGCCATTCTTAAGGAAGGGAAACAGGGAGAAATGGCTGAGCTATGCCAAATGACACAAGAAGTGGACTGAAAATCAGTGGCAACAGGTCTTATGGAGGGATGAATCCTCCCCAGAGCCCGGACCTCAACATTATTGAAGCAGTGTGGGATCATCTGACAGAGAACGGAACAAAAGGCAGCCGACATCCAAAGAAGAGCTTTGGGATGTCCTTCAAGAAGCCTGGAGAAAGAGATACAGAATTAAGAATTCATTGGAAAGTAATCACGGCTAAATGTAGTGCAAAAAAACACGTTGACAAGTCAATTAGTAGTGAGTTGACATTTTTGGAGGCACTACTTTCCAGTCCCACAGTGTTCCCTGAAGACAGTAGGAAGACACTGAATCATCCATTTCCAAGCAAGAGCCTCAGAAAGTCTCCGACATCAGTTCATAGCCTCTCCACAGCCTATTAACCCAGTTCGGTCCTACACCTACCATTCCTCCTGGTAAATTAACTCACCGCCCATATGTGCCACGCATGAGAAAGTGATTCACACATGTATGGAAACTAAACCTCAACAAAAGAGCCTCGGTAAGCATTTTCAGTGTTGACGCCGCCCTGAACTGGACAGTAACGAATGAGACGAGAGCTGTGGAACAAGGCCAGAGTGTGCCGCTGTTCACGTGGGTCTTTAAACTTCTACGCATTTCATCATGATGTGGTGGGACTTCTGGCACACTCTTCTGCTGATTTCACACTCATTCACAGTAACTAGGGCACAGGGCTAGCCAAGAGAACGAGGACAGTGGAGCTGTGGTGTTGAATCAACAAGAGACGCTGTATCTGTGGAGGTGCTATGAGGTGTTATTCAAAAACAACCTCATCCACTGACTCAGGGACGAGACTTCCAGAACTTTTGGAGTAACCTTACAACTTAGGTGAAAGGGGGGAAAAAAAGGTGTATGAACCCCTTTTGGAATAATCTGGTCAACTCACCCAGTTCATGTTAACTTAGAAAACCCTTAGACTCTTTGACCCGTCCCGGGTTACCCTGCCTAAAATGCCTGTCCACGGCACAGCCAAAGTAAGCTGAGAGCTCCTCTAAAACTGAAGAATCTTCACATCCATAAAGAAGGAATGCGTAAAGACGAGGCACAGCTGCCAGTGACAACAATCTGAGGGAAGAAAGCGAAAAGACGAAAAATGACGTGAAATATTGCTTTCTCCGCTTGTTTAATGCTTGCTTTGATCGTTTCTGGCTTTGAGTCTTTCATGAGTTGAGCAAAGGACGTACTGACCTCCAAAAGGCACCGAGTTTGAGATTAAACTATCTTTTTTACCATTTTAACCAAGAGCATTGTGCCGTTTCTGTTTTGTTCAAAAGGAAAAAAAGACCTCTGAGCTCACATAGCTGGCTGGGGTAAGAGCCTCCTCTCACTGCACTGTCATCTCTGACCGGGAACAACAACAAACAAATAAATTAAAAACCTCTTCAGCATCACAGGTCATTCAACAGGCCTCTATAATCCAGTTAAAAGATGCTCAATCTCCTTTCAAATAAGCACCATGACAGAGGATTGCAGATTTACCGTAACCAGGTTACTGCGGCGCATGAGAGCATGTTTTCTGATTTCTGACTGTAACCTGATTTACCCAGACATGGTTTCCTGTTAACCTTCCTAGAAGTGCATCTGTTTATTGCTCCTGTACCTAAAAGTGAAAACCTTCTCTGCACAGTCAGCCAAATCTATCTTTTAAACAGCAAGACAGGTGCGACAAAGTCTTTTTCCAGTGATAACAGAATAGGAGAGCCATCCCGTTCTGCTCTGAGTCTGCTGCGAGAGTGACGAAAATAAGCAAGTTGTCCGATGAAAACGAGTCCAAAACGCGGGGCTGGCTTCCTAAAAGAAAGAGGGCTCAAAGTCGCTCATAATAAGTGAGCCTGGAAACTGGAGCCCAAGTGTGTTGCCGAATGCTGTGAAAACGCTATTAAGGTGTTTACATGTCAAGAATGTGCAAGTCAGATCAGCTAAGATATCCTGAGTATACTGTTTATATACCAAGCTCTCAGTCTCAGCATGCAAATGCAGCCAAAGAGGCTATGGTGCTAATATCTGCACCACTATTCCACCCAGAAAGATTTACAACATTTCAGAAATGAGCATGTTCAGAAGCTGAAGCTGGGTTTGAGCCTCGGCTCGGGCCCGTTGCTGCATGTCACGTCACGTCACCCCCCCCCCCCCGCGCCCCTTCCTGTCAGGTAGCTTTTTTACAGAAAGTTTACTTTCATCTACAAAAATAAATGCATTTAACCATGCTCTCTGATGCTCAAACTTAAAGGCAAAACAAAAAAAATCCAAATTATCCTTCGACACTCAACCCACTGCCATTAGATTCTTACATCTTTTTATGATATCAATAACATAAAAAGATGCTGTTTATGAAAAAATAACAACACTGCCATCTTTCATCAAAAATATCTCTCTCTCTCTTACATCTGTTGCACCTCCAACTGGTCTCCGCGGTAACAAGATCGGAGTAAGGTCTGCTGCTCAGCATCCCACAGGTGCTCCCTTAGGAAGCCGGCTGCCTGCACCGCTCTCTCCAGCAGGGCCTCGTCCTCCAGCACAGCTCCAACGCGAGCGTAGGCCGACAGCATCAGGCCTGACAGGGAGGAAGCAGTGGAGGTGACGCTCGTTGTGGTGATTAGGTTCAAAAGAAAAAAAGTCACAATTCTTAAAACATCGCAGCTCTTTCTGCCAAGGTGGCGACGTGCGACCGAGCCGCAGAATCAGCCTAGTTACTTTCCCCTCTCTTTGAAGTTCCCATGTTCGCTCTCATTCCTTCCCTCGTCCCTCTCTACATCCATCCCTGCGCTCCTCTTTCATGTAGCGTATCAAAGCCACTGGTGCACAGCCTGGTCTTCAAAGTGCTGCAGCAGAGGACAGGTGATTAACGGGGGGGTTTGTTCATTAGAGAGGAGAAAGAGGCTCGGGTTTAATTGGAAGCTTCTTGGGATCGCAGAGCCTCATTACCTCACTGACACACCGTCTCGAGACGTCGGCTGTTGAGCCAAGTTTGTGGGTGTGTATATGTGTGCGACTTATGCGTGTGCTTCAGTAATTAGAAAGATCGGAGACAATGTGCTCGACAAACGATGTTTAGGAGCGTCGAATTTGGCATCGTATTCATGCAGAATGACAAGTAATCTCCGCCTATTTCGAAAGTGAGCCAAACGAAGGGCAAAGAAGGGAAATTTGTGGAAACTTTACCGTTCCAGGAGGCCAACATCTTGGTGTCCAGGTGTGGGCGTGGCCGAATCCTCCTCACGTCTGCCAGCTTGGCTCTGGCGGAGGCCAGGACTTTGTTGGCTTTCTCAACCGTGATGCCAAAGCGAGCAGCTGTTAGCTCGACAGAGTAACGCACGATCAGCACATTCTGGCCCTGCAGCTCCCCGTGAGGGTCCTGGCAACATTAAACACAGGAAGTAAACCTTTTCTTATACAAGTCATAGCAGCGCCTCGATGGGCAGCCTCTAACACCTTGAAAGCTTGAATTAAAGTCTGAATTAACTAAACCAAATGTCAATCTTCCCGAGGCTTTTACCTCAAACTGCAATAAAAGCGACTCTTAAAAAAAAAAAAAGCACCTGTTCTGGTGCAACGTTTCCTTGCTCCTTGACGCCATAGTGGTGCGTGAAGATGTCCGCCTGTGTGGCAGCTGCTGTGGCGCCCTCTACCACGTCTGGCAGGAGCTCCCGGATTTCTGACGCCGTCCAGACGCAGAAGGCTCCCTCTCGCTTTTCCTCCCCCCCCGATGCTGGGACAGAGTCTGCATCCTCTGCACTGTAGAAGCCTCCAGACTGCAGAGCAAGATGAGAAGAGAAAGAGGGCTATTACCGCGGGATACTCTTCATCCATCAGATTCTACTGGAAGCATCCTGCTGTGCAGGACAATGGGCTCCAGTTTAAGAAAATACCAGAATTATTGAGGAAGCTGTATGACTTTCAGCAAAGACATTAAACCTGGAGAGGTCGTATATTTTGCAAGTCGAGCTTTTAAACTAAGATAATCAGCATGACACTTGGCTGGGAGGAAGACAGCGTGACGAGTTTATCAGATAAGGAATAAAACGCTGCACTGTGTTAGCTTTCCATCTCTAAGCTAATACCTGGCCTATTGTTGGCAACTAAACAAAAGCAAACTCTTAATATAGTTCCTATTTCTACATAACCATCGGTCAAAGTTTGACAAGCAGTTATGACAGACCAACCGTACCGTATAAAACACACGTCAAAGCAAAGACGTTCAATCTAAATAAAAGACTCTTTTATTTATGGATTGATGAATTGGATATGCGCAGCAGTAGGAGGAAACCATCCGTATGAATGGATAAAAAGGTGCTCAACCAGCTTGTTCTCACTCTGTCAGAGTCGACGGGTCTTTAGGACAACTTTAAAAGACACAGCAGCCAAGGCTGAAATATGCCAAGTTTTAGTTCACAAACAGGTGAAGCTCAAGCACCAAACAGCCCCCATTTCTCATGATGCAACTCCATATTTTATTGAATCATACATTTGACTGCTGATGCCTTAATGTCACAGCTTACTGAATGTTTGCAGTACATGTGCTCTGTTGGCATTAAAGGAGCACAGTGAAATGAGAAGTAATTAACTGATTGAACTCTGATCCTCTC
Source organism: Leuresthes tenuis (assembly GCF_036924035.1). Classification (NCBI taxonomy): domain Eukaryota; kingdom Metazoa; phylum Chordata; class Actinopteri; order Atheriniformes; family Atherinopsidae; genus Leuresthes; species Leuresthes tenuis. Next base: position 19,231,747 of record NW_027325374.1, on the reverse strand, counting down.
CCTGAACTAAAGATTGTGGATTTATCAGTCATCTGTTTCCCTGTATCACATCACTATATCTGCCACGTCCTCGTTAAGCAGCCCAGTCTTCACATTGAATGGATTAGTAACTGGATATCGCTCATATTGCAGAGGAGAAAGACATCTGACTGTCATTTTACTGCAATTTAAAGGCTTAAAAGAATCATTCCAAACATTTTGGACAAATGGAGCCAAATTAATCTGTTTCTGATTGAAAACAAACAACGTGACGTCATGATAAAAAGGTTTACACAAGAAGATCTTAATGAAACTGAACTTTTCCTTTGAGACTGATCCACTGGAACATGAGGAAACTGTTGGGAACTGATCATTCTTTATGAAAACTTAAGTCAGAAAGCAGGCGAGTTTCCATCGTAGTTCCTGATGAAGCTGTGCGAAAGGAAACCGTGGATAAGGGTTTTATTAGAGCAGAGCAACACTCTGGGAAGGCTTTCAGCGATTTAAGCTTTTAAGTCTTTCTGGGCTGCATTTCAAGATAAACTTCTGACACGTTTCGCTGTCTGACAAAAGAAATAGAGACATTTGTGAATGAGAGCAGGTTGATTGGGAATTCTGTTGGATTAACACACACATACACTTTAGTGTTTTCACAGAAAGATGAAACTTCGGAGCCCGGCCAGATCATCCCGGCTTATTTGAGTCGAGTTGAGCGTATACATACAGGAGTGATCTGGACCCCTTCAGCATTAGTCGGGCTTTGAGAAACTAGACTTTGTACAATTTCAGTCAGCCTACAAGTATTTTAAAAGTCTGGTTTGGGTTCAACAATCAAGCTGAAGCTGAAGCTGAAGCTGTCTCTCAGCCCCTGAAAACAACAGTTAACATGTTCACAGTCATGATGAGAACTCAAGGATTCCGCCTCTCTGAGGAAAGATTAGCCTGTAATTACTTAATAAATCTTAAAGGATAAATCAGCAACCATGAGTGCAGTTTTAATTGTGTTCGCTGTTCTCTGCCATCACCTCATTAATCAAAAGAAATAAAAAGATGACCTGTGGAGGTGAAAAAAAAAAAGGTGCAAAGGCTTTGTGTCAACAAGGTCCCAGCTTTAGCCCTCGAGGATGTGTGAACACAGCGTAGGTACACAAGTGCACACGAGACAATTACACACGGAGATGGTGGTAACCGCAGAGTAAATGACTCACCTTGTCGCTCAGGTCTCTGGAGGCGTAGAGCAGAATGTCCTTGGCCACATCTGCATAGAACTGCTCATCTGATACCTGTAGAAGCACATGGAAAACACCTGCATGAGGGTCGTGACTTAACCAGAGCATAACTTTAAAGATAGATAGCATCATGCGATTCATTTGCAGCATCCGATGACAATGCTGAGGCAGCCTCTATGTCTTCATTAAACACAAGCACTGCATGCGTTTGTGTCCCCATGAGGTTGTTGTTTTTCAGTCTCTGTTTACACAGGCGAAAACCTGTTGTACGCAGATTCAACTGGTATCTGCTTCATCTTAATTCAACGCTGCCCCCTAAACTACGGGAGCAGATCAAACACACGTTCACTCTGACACGTAAAGGGACTTTTCCTGGATGGGTAATATGTGACAAGAGATGCGACACATCAAGAACAGCAACCCACATGCACCCGAGACCATCACACACACCTGGAAAGCTGTTATGTAGGCCACAGCCAGCTGAGCCTGGTCATACAGCATCTTTTCAAAGTGAGGAACATGCCAGGAGGAATCTGTGGAGTAACGATGAAACCCCTGTGAAACGGACACAAACACAGAGATGACTGTACTCTGATATCAATAATCAGGTAAAATGCTACATAGCCTGGAAAACAGAAGCTTAGCTGATATTGTCCAACTTAGAAATCTGACCTGAACTGAAAGAACAAGTGTGACAAATGTAAGATGTACAGCCCTGTTCAGTCATGGTGTTATCAGGCATCCTGGCTCATGCGATTACAAGAGGATTACCCAGGATGCATATTAATACCAGCTCTGATAAGGGTCGGTGTGTTTGTGAGAACAGCTTATATTAACAACAGCAAATAACTTTCACTAACGCCTCCCCTCATAGTCTTTGTTAACTAGTTATTGATTTAGTCAATGAAATGCCAAAATTGTGAGAAATCAAAAGCTCCAAAATATTTAGTTTTCCAGAGGCTAACGCACTAAAAATGTCAGCACTGCATGAGAGCAAAGGAAAGAGCAGCATGTCCATTGCATCTGTGTCTGAGGGCTCTTACACACCGAACCAACACCAAGAACAAGCGGGGACGGCCTTCTGCCTGCTTTGGCAGCAACGGGGGGAAAAAATGCTCTTAAACACCAGACCTCAAGCTGCCAAATCCAATGTACAATGTATGTTGCATAAAAGACAACGTTTGTATAAAATAAGGTCATCGCCAGTTGAGTTTTTATCATCCAACATGCTTCTAGCTCAGTTATATGCTGTTTTAATGAGTTTATACTCAAAAGCCAGTGTCTCAATTTAAATGAACACATAATATGGATTATTTTACAAACATTTAAGCTTTATGCACCAGCTCTCTTTATCCCTCAGCTCTCTTTGCTGTGTGTCTTTTTCTTTTGTTTAGTTTTTAGATGTACATCCAATCTGCTTCTAATCCTTTGCGGTGTCTTGTCAGCTTTTATAGCTATAAAATCAAGGCTCTGATAAACTAACTGAAAAAACTAAACATCCTGAGTACTGCATGAGATCCAAAAAAATCTGCAAGTACTAATTTGTCAAAAATTTCAACCATTTACAACTCCGGTATGAACCTGTGCTACGTGGTCATGGATGCCTCCCAGTGCCATCATGCGGAGCGTGTGCATGGCCATCTCAAGAGCCTCAATCCCTTCTGATGTGGAGCGATTCACAGACCAGTAAGACATAAGGAACATAAGATTCACTGGGAAGGGACAGAAAGAGAAAAAATAAGAGAAATCCTGTCAGATGAGGAGAATTCAAATGGTCCATCAGAGCAGAAAAAGTTGGAAGAAGCATTTAGACCACAAGCATTGCTCAGTTATGGTCCCAGAGAGTTTTATCAAGGAATTAAAATGATTCCTTCAGTGTGCAGCTGTCTGCGTTTCCACTGTGGTCCAGAGTCCTGCAAAGATTAGATGAATTTATCAGCTGACATGTGAAAATATGTCTCTCCTTATGACTGAGGAGTAGATCTGAACTACAGTACATTTTTTTTCAACAGGAACCAAAAGTGAAAAGGAAGACCTGCACTTTAGCTGCAGTCAAACAAAAAGGTAATGTGGCACCTGCTTAGTGAGTTGTGCTGATGTTTGGAATGTAACCACTGTGAAATAATCGGGAAACAGTGGTTTATTTTTCTGAGTGACTGCTCATCATCTTGCCCTCTTCCTCTCGCTTAAATGGCTGAGTTTAAACCTGGTGTTTCCAAACAGTAAACACATGCAGCAGTTATTACCCCAGATACTTTTTTCAAACACTATTTGTAGACACAAAATTGCATTTAAAAACAGTAAACGCTTTTTAAAAAACAGTAAACCAGTGAGCACTGCTTGTAAACAGTGAAATCTGTTTGTAAACCGTAAAATCTGTTTGTACACAGTAAACACCTTTTCAAAACTGTAAACCAGTAAGCACTGTTTGTAAACAGTAAGCACCGTGTTTGTAAACAGCAAGCAATGTTTGTAAAACAGTGAAATCTGTTTGTAAACAGTAAACACTGTTTGTAAACCAGTAAGCACTATTTGTAAACAGTAAACACTGTTTGTAAAACAGTAAGCACTGTTTGTAGACAGTAAGCACTGTGTTTGTAAAACAGTGCAATCTGTTTGTAGACAGTAAACGCTGTTTGCACACCAGTTAGCACTGTTTGTAAACAGTAAAAGCTGCTTGTAAATAGTAAGATTTGTTTGTAAAACAGTTAAAAATTGTTTGTAAACAGTAAAAATGTGTTTGTAACCAGTACACATCTGTTTGTAAACAGTATATGCTGTTTGTAAACAGTAAACGCTGTTTGTAAACAGCTAAATCTGTTTGTAAACAGTACGTGCTGTTTGTGTTTGAAAATAGTAAGAACAATTCATGCAGATAACTTTTGTCATATTTGAGATTCAACATGAGATGACTGAGACAGTCAGATGGAAATAAGAAGCTGATACTCCGGTACTCAACCAATTACAGCTGTTTTTTTTTTTTTTACCATAAACCCAACCCAGAAAGAACTTTTCGAGGTACAACCTTCCAACTGAGGCTGTGTTAGGAGGTTAACTATATCCCCAGTGATTTATTTGCTGGTCCCTGTGTTGGAAATGCAAGGACCCTCCAAAGAGCCTGATCCCTGAGGTGTCTGCAGTCAAAGGGCAGCTTGAGTTGACCGCTCTTGCTCCTGCTGAGCCTACCTGGTGAGGGGAACTTTGGGGCATCTCTAAAGCCTCCGTACTCCTCCTCATAGGAATGGGCCAACTGCTGGAAGCAGCGATTAGCAACATCTGGCGCCAATGGAGGGCTTTCTCCTGGGTTTGCAGTGATGGCTGTGCCTTTCTTGAGAGCCTCAAGGATCCTGTCACCACTGGACTCCAAAGCAGCACGGTTGTTTTGCCACTGAGGAGTGAAAGGCATTCTTTAACACGTTCATATGCAGCCACATCCCTGTCACAGTGTCACAGCATTTTGTGTAAATTACTGCTCCTTCTTACCAACATTGCTTAAATTTGGATGTTTTTATCAAACACTAGAAGCTGCAGTAGAGAAAAATATCATTACTTGTTCAATGATTCTGGTGAGGACTGTCTTGAAGCCAGGTCGTCCTCTTTGATCTCTGGGGGGGAAATAAGTGCCTCCAATGAAAGGACGGAGATCGGGAGTTAACCAGACACTCATGGGCCAACCTCCACCTCCACTTGTTGCCTGGAAACGTCAGCAAGCAAAAGTAAAAAGAAATAAGAATAAACAAAGAACAGCTGACAGAAGCTTTTGTTGTGAGAACCTACAAGGAAGTACACACCTGCACAAAAGTCATGTAGACCTTGTCCACGTCAGGTCTCTCCTCTCTATCTAGTTTAATGCAGACAAAGTTGTCGCTGAGGATTTTACCAATTTCCTCATCCTCAAAAGACTCCCTCTCCATAACATGGCACCAATGGCACGTCGAATAGCCCACTGGTGGTCAGATACAAACAGAGTTTCAGAAAACACATGTTTACTGGTAGATCTGCTGCTACAGAAGCACAACTATGTCCACAACTTAAAGTCCTGTCATATAAGAAATTTGGGTATGATTTATACTGAGTCGTGTCTTTTTTATTTTTTTACATTAAAATGGAAAAAAGTGTCAGTATTTAAAGCATGTTGATAACACAGTAGGACTGAAAAGAGTTTCTGCCTGATAAAAAGATGGGTTTGTCTTCATTTTTTGCCTTCTCAAAAGCATCTTGTCCCCATGGATACCTGCAATAGAAACATTATGTTTGACGATGTATTATCAACTCCCGTGAAATGTATCAAACTGTGGTTTTAAGGGACTTACCAGTCAACAGGGTTGTGTGCATGTTGTAGCAGGTAGGGTGACTTCTCCTTGGCCAATCTGTTGGTATGTCTGTGTGAAGTGGACGCTGACCCTTCACCCCCTGATGCCATGCTCATAAGGACAGACGGACTAGATGCATGACATAGCATATTCACAAAAATGTATTCACAGTCATTGCTAATTGCAAAAAAAAAAAAATACACACAATGGCTTAATTGTTCAGTTCTAATTGTTCAGCTCCCCTACTGATGAGGACAGAGACAATATTTATTATAAAAAGATAACAATGCACAACATTTTACATTGTACTAGAATAAAAATGACCTCGTCTAAACAGTATGGAATTTAACCGTTGGCTTTTTTCATTGGTCTGCTAGTTTAAAGTTGTTTTAAGCAGCACATATTACATTGACACTACATTTTTTCCACCTCTCTGTCACCTGTTATAACCAAGGCGCTCTGCTACACGCGCAGGCTCTCTGACACTGTAGCAACTAGCAAACCGATTCGCACGTCGAATTTCATTTGAATACTGTCTAATTTACAGACTTGGCTTACGGGTAGGAATGTTATGCTTCAGAAAATACGAGTGAAATGTTTAGGAAAGATAAGATCATTTCTGTAAATTCGGGCGACATGTCTAAGAAGTACACGGCAAAATAAGTTTGTATTTGTGGCAAATATATCGTAAGGACGTCCTTAAAGTGCACCGTTAGCAGAGGGCAGCCGTGCAGTTATCAAGTTAACCGTTACAAAGGGCAATACATTATTATAGTAAAATGTAGCTTAGTGGCTTGTGTAGCTACACCGAACTAAAACACAAGCCATTTCGACCTATGTTCATTGTCTGTGCTCACTGGGGAATATTTTCTGGCAATAGTTAATGTTGGTGAATGTAAAAATGTATGCTTTTTTAATGGAGTATCTTAACCAATAGCATAGCACGCTCACATTCACTGTTACCATGCTACGAGCAACATCATACGTATGAAAATGTACCACCAATTGGCACTGTTAAGTCAAGTGTGCTTGCTGTAATACATCAAAGCAAGGTTAACTTCGAGCTAGCGTTAACTACCTATTAGCCGAGGCTTTACCTGAGGTAGCAGGCCGGCTGGGGCTGGAGGAGCGGTGACCTGTCCCTTGGTGGGTGGGGAATTTGTCTAAAACACCTAATGTTATTCTCTGAGCTTTGCTGTGGATTGTCCGCTCTTAGGAAGGCTGCTGTTAAAAGGCGGGCAGGCTTTGCTAAGCTCTTTTTAGACGCCGAGCGACGCCATGCTAGTCTTAACATCCTAATCCACCGTGTGTGTTACTTTGGGAGGCTAACGTCAGCTACTTTGTTGATACAGATTGGGAGTTTAAACTTCCCTGCAGACATGGGTTGCACACGTTTAATGCAATACTGTCACATGGCACACAATAGCGCACTAACAGGCCAGCATTATGAAGGAGGCGGTGTCCCGGTCACCGAAGAAGAACTTAAACCCATTATTTTAGAGAACATCGTGAAACTAATAAGTAGCTGCGGGAACAAAGGAAACTTATTGTAATTGGAAGGCCCAAACTCACAGAGAAAACGTGACTTTCCCACATAACTGAAAACCGTGTATTCATACTGATTAAGACAATCTATTATTTGTGCTCGCAACGCATCTCTGTGACTGGGTTGCCTTTGTTAGTTCTGTATAAGTCACATTCTTTCACCTCACTTTTAAAGACATAATTCCCCTTCACCTATGTGCATTCTGGTGGGTAAAAATCACTCACATTTCCATGCTTTCTTGGAAGAATAAAAAATAGAATAAAGAAAAAGTACAGTTGCTAAACTGTTGTGGAATACTTCTTTGAAAAAAAAAATAAAGTGGTTATAGTCTCGCCCACCATAATGACCACCCGCTGTCAGGTGACATTTCCATAATTAGGTCAGGATTGGGATTCTTGCTAAAGGTCATAAACTCTCACTTTATGCAGGCTGTGAAAAGAAATACTTCCCATGCTCTTACGAACGACTGAAAAAAAAAAAGTACTTTGACATTGACATGCTGTCATTACAACAGGTATGATATTTAGAACTATATAAATGCCACTTTTGACCTCAGCATTAACTGTTAGTTTCAAAATATACCTAGATCAGTCTTACCTTTTATTCAGAGAGATATCCCAGGTGTCCAAAGCAAACGAGTGCAATCTGTACTCCTTTAACTTGAGTACACAGACTTTTTATCAACCTATTTAGAAGTACTTGTTCATAGGTGCTGTTATTACAAACTTGCAATTCAAATGTCACAGGCGTATGTGGTTTCAAAAGAGCTAATGGAAGAGGAAGGAAGGAATTTGTTAGATCGGTAAGGCTGACTGAGTGCAGAGTGCCACAGTATTTTTAGCTGCTATGGTCGAGGGGAAACAACAAATCAAGCTGATGTTGTGAAGATCGATTATATTATAAAACCATTCAAACTAAAATTCTACTGCTTAATAGGTCAAAATCATGAGCATCCACACACATGTACGCACCCTGTTTTATACAGGTGCCTCACACAAGTTCAAAGTGAGATGATGGGAAAGATAAGCAACAGATTAGTATCAGTCCAGCCAGGAACCATAAGGACCTTTGAGAGGAAAAGGTATTATATCAAAGTAGGCATTACGCAGCCTGGTAGCTTTTTGTACTGCAGTTTGACTGCATGCAGTCAAATATATTACATGGTTAAGAGGTTAGACAGAAGTTTTGAAAGCCTCCACCAATTTTCTTCTCTCATATGGCACTGTCCCAAACAGTGTATGAAGGTATTTTCCTTTGAATTGGTCAAATTGAGTCCAATATTCACAGTGCCATGTTCTAACTTAAACTTAAAGCCCATGGACATGGACACAGAAAAATTGTCACGGTATATTTTTGTGTTTTTTTTGTTTTTATGAAAACAAAAATGAAACAACCTCAGACTTCTGGACCAAATGGCCACATCTTTATTCGTCTGTAGATCAGAATACCTACAGTGTCGTTTAGAATTGTCACTATAAGGTACAGTTATATGTGGAAAAAACAACAAAAAACATCAGTTTAGGACGCTATCATGGGTTATAGATCTTTGCAGAAATTTGTCAGAACCCCAAAAGCGGTTTTATCTCTTTATATAAGTGAATTAATTCACATGTGTAAATCAGAGATGTGCCCATTTGACTTTTTTACCTGAACAGCACCTGTTAGCAAACAAAGTCAACTGATTGAAACAGTGTTGCATCTTGCAACATAGTGCTTCGGAAATGCACAAATAAAGGCATTTTGTTGCTGAAAATGACAATAGATCAAGCCTGCCAAAGTCACTCAGAGTAGGGTGAAGTATAGATTACGTTTACTTCCTGTGTGAACAGAGAGTTAGTCTTGCTCAGTCTCTAGTCCTTCAGAGATCCAGGCCTTCCTCTTCGGTGGAAGCCCATCACAGATACACCCTCTTACCCCCTCTTCACTTCTGGGCCTGGCATTTGTGAGTGCTAAATTTTCTCCTCCATTCCTACATGGCGTAACTCCGGAGGGCTGGAAGGGCCTCTGAGCAACATCAGCTGAATGAGAGCTCCCTGAATGCCATGCTCTTCTTCTGGGGAACCGGCCAAACCCGGTGGAACTTGCAGACAAACCACAGACATCGGATGGAGGTGAAACAGTTTCAGAAGAAGTCTTGCTGCAAGATAGTTGCAGATAGACTGGCACCGACTCCGATTCAGAGTAGGAGTTACGTACTCGGGGAAAGCCGTATGACTGAGGTATGGAGGGAGAGAATGGAAACAAGGATGGAAGGGAAATTTGTGGCCTTGGGTAAAGAAGGCCCACCTTTCTGTGCCTTACTTCTCTTGTTCTGTCTTCACCCACTTCCTTTGGCTTTCCTAACTCCACAAATATTCCTTCTTGTTTCTCCCTGTTACTTATCCATCTTTTCCTTCTCCTGGCCTGAGTTTCCTCTAGTTGAATTTCCAGATCATGAATGTCCTCAGTTAACTGGTTTACTCGATCAAAACGATACAGCAGATTATTGATGATGGGCTCCAGGTTGTCCAGGTAAGGCTGAACTTCAAACTTTGGCTTGGTGACTGACAAGTCGTCAGAACTGACAGAGATATCCGAAGACAATGGACGGGACAGTGATGAAGAGGATGACAAAGAGGAGGAGCGGGAAGAGGGAAGGGTGGAAGACAGGATGGAGAAACAAGACTCTTGTGAGGCTCTAGAGGGAGGGATGTCCATGCCTTCAAACTTCACCCTGTGTCTGAACTAGAAGAACAAAAAGAAAGGAAGGTGGACAATCAGCAGCACAAACTAACCACTGCTCAGCGCTACCACGAAAAAGCTTCACAGCATTGCTATGTCTACCTGTTTAGCTTTGGTGATTCCCATCCACAGCTTGAGTCTCTTGATCAAGAACTCCACCATTTCATAATCCTGAGGTTCAATGGTTGGATGGAACAACCCAGCCTGCTCTTCCCTTAAGGACACAGCAAAATTTAGCTACTCTGTGGTACTCAGATAATTATAAAATTCAATACAACATGTCATTTCGGAAGACTTTTTGTGGCTCAGAGGAACAGGAAGCCAGTCCCAGTTGATATAGGGAGTAAGTTGACTTAATTTACATTCAGCATTGAAAATCTGGATATCTAAAAAGAAGCTACGGTGCACACTGAAGTTTTTTTTTTTGTTTAGTTTTTTGGAGAAGAAAAAGAGCCATGCTAATAGCTACTGATAAGGAGGCCATGAGAACAGCTAATTTCTCAAATCTCAAACCAAGTAGTTCTTTATTCTGGATTTTCACGCTGTCACTTCTCCATCCAACAGCTGATTACCTTGTCACCACATTTTCTCAACCACAGACAAGTATCCACAGACCACAACAGTGCACCTGGATCGTGTTACATGTCCATGTAAGTGTCGGATACAGAGGTAAGTGTAAGATGGGGAAACATTTGCTCTTCTCGCAGCCTCTTACTGATTAGCTTTAAGCATAGTTCTTCTGTCAGGAAAACCTGATTTTCCTAACTGTGAGCACAGACAAGTGACATGTATCTTATCTTGCATCTCTTAACAGGTCACAATTTTATCCCAACTTCACTTAGACAGATTGGGGAAGGCTAACATTTTGTTTGGACATTTATAGTAGCCTCATACTAGATCCTATTCAGTTTGGCAATTCTCTGACTTCACCTCTTGCAACACCATAAAATGTTTCCATAAGGATTACATTCTCAAACATGACCATGAATATAGATACATTCCCCTCAGAAAAACTGCATTAATAAGATTGATCCCTGTATTTCTGTATTCCTATATATGCCTACATTTAAGGTTAATGTAATCACATTCATGCTAATCCCATTCCCAAAGGCCTGATTTGAATTTTTTAAATGCGCGAGAGAAAGCTGGAGAGACTGGTAGATGTAGTTGTATATTCATGACAGAGGGACCCTTATCTTAAATTAGTAGTATTTTGGTGCAATATGGGAAACTTAGATCAAAACATTAAAAACAAGTCAAACCTATCACCAGAATGAATGAAATAACAGATTTGATATGTTGTCAAAGATATCAATGCATGCTGAACAGCTAGCCTACCAGCCAGCTACCCTTTCTGTCCTGTGGGATTACTTCATATAATGATACGAGGTGATAGTGACTCACTTAGATTAACTTAAGGGAGAAATCAATAAATAAAAAGCTAAATTGAGCAGTGAATGAAGTTCTTGGCATGCGACCCACAGAGAGCCAGCTAACTCAGGTTTCTTTTCAGCCTGAACATGAATCACTGCTCTCTTATGATGTCCTATCCTCCAGCCACATGGATTGGGTTTTACTACAAAAAAAAGTAGCACTGCTCAGCGATGGCAACCACTTCTAAAGAGGGTTCTCTACCTGTTACACCTTTAAAAGGCAATGTTGTATACCTATATGTACGGATGAGAACAGTTCCACAGAGTCTGGCCAAGAGCCAAACACTTCCGCCCATCAGTAATAGCCCATAGAGAGGTCCTAGAACCGGGTGAACCCTGCAGAGCTTTTGGAGCACTGTCCGGCCCCGCAGGACAGACAGCACTGAGACCCCAGTTTCCTGTCCTGACAGGAAATCTTCCACTGAATGGGAAAAAAGCTGAAACAAAGACATAGCCATATCAAGCACTCTTCTTCTTTCTGAATATTTCTGTCAGCTCAACTTTCTTTTTTCTCATACCGTGTTTCCGAGGTGAGTGCAGAGCACCAGCAGTAGAAGTATTAAGACAGCCACAGCCAACAGTTCCCTCCGGGCCCTCTGCAGTACTCTGCCTATCATTACCCACCTCCGCACAAACCCTAAGGTTCCCAGTAGCTAGAGCACACAGCAACAGAGACAAGCAGACATTTGCTAAAGTAGTTTCTGTGAATAGTGTATAATTAGGAACCAGAGCTCCCATTTACCTTCAGAACTAGTAGAGTGAGCAGGACAGCTGCACTCTGAGAGGACCTCACTGCCAGAAAGGCAGCACTGTGGAAGTTGATGAAGTTCTCAGGCTTGGATCGCAGCTGAATGGTTCATACAGGATATTGAAAGTTAGTAACAGCAATATGTGTAATATTGTCATTCCAACTGTTTGTGAAATCTATTTGGTACCTCTGAGACACATGAAGAAGCAAGAGACAGGAAACAAAGCTGGAGGACAGCTGTCACCAGTGACAAGAAGGCCAAGAGTAGCTGGAACCAGTGATGGCATTGATGTATATACTGAGCACGCTCCATGACCATGGACCACAGCTCCCCAACCATGATGAGAAGAGCAGAGATGAGAAGAAGAATCTGCAGTACAAAGCCAGAGAATGAAACAAACAGTGCTGAATTCTTTGTGAAACAAACTGAATTCTTTCAAAGGACAACAGGTTTGTTACCGCAAGAGCAACATGAAGGTCCAGTCCTGAATAGGATGAGGGGATGAGGAGTGGATGGATGGAGAGGAGGGAGGTGATGCCTTGTGTCTGAGTCGACTTCAGCTCTACAGACACGCAGATGAATAAACCAGACTCTCTGTGGTAGAGTGTGAAGTCTGTAGAAAGACTTCTAAACCTGGAGTGAAAAAGAGTTTGGAAGGTTGCAGACGATGCAGATTTTAATGAACTCGTAGTGCACTTTGTTGGAAGAAACATTTTGTGGTTTGTGGCAAGTTTTAATGGGGTGACAGGCTCCATAATGTTTTAAAGAGGAATTCAACATTAGAGAATAACAATATTAATAAACACATCACTCAGCACGTCTGGAGGATGGCCTCGAGCTGCTGTAACAAATCCACTTACTGTCTCTTGCTCTTGTCTGCCAGCAGCATGTCAGCTAGGAGCTGGCGTGTTGTCACACTGTTATTCCCCAGAAAATCAACTGCCGGAGCATCACGCGCACGTGTGCACTGCAGCCGTGGCAAGCCTACAAGGTGCATGGTGGGGTTCTGGTGGAGGTGTGGCACCAAGGTGTGATTGATCCACTGCTCTGTATCTGACCAGCTGGATGAAGAGAGAAAGGTCCTGAGAGTGGGACTGAAAATCTTGGGAAATGCATCATTAATACCAGCCTGGTATCACAGAATAATTCTACAATAAAGTGCCATTGCTCGTGCAGCAACTGAAAGTGCAATGGAACAGCAACCTAATCCTAACATGAAATTTCAATTGGTTGGGACCAGATTTGAACATGTGAAGCTCCCTATTCCAAGCCCTCTGACCACTAAATGTGGACTTTTCCACCTCTTAAATGGGATGCAGCAGTAGATTCTATTATTTCACACGATGAGGGGACACTATGAAAATAACTCCATACAGGAAGTATGGAGTTATTTTCATGTCCATCTGCACAAAAAAACAATGAACATTGTGTCCGCGGACACAAATTAAAAGTTTTCATGACTATTTGCATGAGACTGGGTTGATCATTTGCACCACTCCTTGGGCAGCATGCTTGTCTGCATTATAAACACAGTTTTTCTTTCATTTTACCCAATCCTACATACATTGTTCACGCTAAAATATATATGTTCATGAACAGCATTTATATTTTCTATTAAATTTGAACCAAACAACTCTTTTTAACATGAGAACTTGAAGTGAACAGCACTCAAAACACTGAATGTTCTTTTCCAGAGTGAATGGCTGCTGTGAGGTGTGGGAGAGGAACAGAGGACACTACAGTACTACCAAAGATCATCATCACAGATTCTGATGGGGACAAAAAAAATTCTAACAACTGTATGCAAACTATGTCCACCACACCTGACAGAAATCAGCTTCATCAACATCCAGTTTTAGGCCCCACATAGAGCTGAAGCATCGACACTGTATTGGGAGATATCTGAGGATGACTGATCAAAACGACAAGCCATTCCCAAAGAGTACGACTCCTTTCCTTTTGCGCTGTTGGCCTGGAGTTGGGTGCAGACTACACCTATATAATGCTCAGTTGGCTGTGTTCCAGTGCCCATATCCCAGTACTCTTTCATGCTCCACAGGACTATGCACCATGGAAGGAGAATAATTCAAAGAAGCTGATGAAACAGTGAGAAATGAACGTGAACTGGTTTATTTCAATCGCCATAAACTTAACTTTGAAATGGTTATTTTAATGTACAAACTTGCGCAACACCGCTGTCCGGCAGTTGTAAATAATTTGGCGCACTGAATGTGTTTCTGTAAGTTTGTGCCTTCAGAAATGACTTTTTTTGTGGTTGCGATAGATGAGGTAGGAGATATCTGTTTTGTTGTGAGATATCTGATTTGTTGAAAGTAAGAAAAACAGAGACTGCACTCTTTAAAAACATGCTGTACTGGATCTTATTGTGTAAGCATATCGTTCTTTTTAAATTTCTGAGTTATGAGAACAATGGGCCTTATCGAGCAACCTTTTTAAGAGGGAATTTCCTCCTATAACCCACTTACTGTACTCTGTTTTCATTAGAGTCCCTACATTCAACAGTTTCTCCTATTTGGAATTTGATCTTTTGATATAGGCTTTAATATTTGTGTTAATTATTCTCACACCTGTGAATCGCCACCTGTCGTCGCTCCTGTTAGGGTTGGTCCCAGGTGACAAAGTGTACCTAAAAAAGCTTTGATGGAGAAAAATCATGGATTCCAGACCCGGGATCTCAATTATGAGCTAGGCCTTTGCCCAGCACCTGGTGGCCAGGCCTTTGCCCATGAGGTCTTGCTGGACATAGCCCAGGTGAGACGCATGGGTATCCACCACCTGCAGGGGGTGCTGTAAGGGTCTCTTGTGCAATTAGGATTGTGTGGCAGACTTAGGTAACAACCTTGGCAGTCTGATCCCTAACTGCTGAAACTGGCCATGGGATAGGGTGAGGAACTCAGTCATTAGCGAGGAGCTCTGAAGGCCAGCTGAGGTGGTAAGGGCATCAGGCCAGGATGCCTTCCAAACGCCTCCCAGTAGAGGTGTTTCAGACATGTCCAACCAGCAGGAGGCCTCAGGGCAGACAGAACTCTTAATGAGACTACATCTCTCAGCTGGTTTAGGAATGCCTTAGAAGAATGCTCTGGAAGAGCTGGACAAGGTGACTGGAAACAGGGAGGTTGGGGGATCTCTGCTGAGACTGTTGCCCCCCATGACCCAGTCTTATTATTACTAATATTCTTTAGAAATATTTTGGTACTTCTAAAAACCTTTTTAGTATCTTTTGATAACATTACGTGCAGGCTTGAATTAGGACTGATTATGCATCCTAAGTCTACTTGCACAGGGGTGTGTTTATTTTTCTCAACACTTGTTTGATTCTGCACCTCTTCAACAGTGCACTGTTGAAGAGGTGGAAGGAATGATTGAGTCAGCACCATCTGTGCAATAGACTGCACCCACGCACACATTCGGGGACACTCTCTCCGGATCCGTTTCCACATCTCAACCACAAACCGTACCGCTCCATTAAATGTGCAACTCATCTGAGACTCCAAGAGCAACCCCTCTTCGTGTGGTTGGCGGCATCCCAAGAAGTGCACTGGACATACATTTTGCATTACAGTTCTGTGAGGATGCACCTCGAGTAGGAGGCTACTGGAGACGTATGGCTCACTGGTCCAGAGCAGTTGTGAATTCAAGCAACACCGGCCTTCTAATATGAATCACTTTCTTAAAGTGTCCTGAAGAATGTGGCCAGTGTTATGGCTCTTCCTGTCCTGTGAAAGGACATGGCTTTGCAGTCTCATGCCATTTTGTGGGGTAGAATAGAGGAGAACTGAACTTTGTTTAGTATTAATAACTGATACAAATCTTTAATTCATAAGGATTCATCATCATAAGCAGACAATTGCAGACAGTTTTTGTCTTAATGTGGTTGCTCAGTGATTCTTAATTTCAAGCTTAATCCCAACAAGAGCAGCTTAGTCAAAATATGTAAATTTAGAGTTTTGATTCTAACAAGCAATGATGTTTGCTTTGAATTGTCTTGCAACACTCTGCTCTGTGGGGCTGAAGCTTTCATGTGGTGCAGAGTTGTGCTTGCTTTGACAGCAGGAAGTCAAGTGTTGTGCTTACTCTCTGAGTGAGGTGAGGTTAGGGGACCCTAAGGGTGCCGTGTGAAGCTGCTGTCTGACGGTGGAGTGCAGCAGCCTGCCCTGCCTCTGCTCCAATCTGTCCTGGTAGTTCACCATCAGCACCAGCAACAGAAACAACAGCTGGCACACGCAGTGCTGCAGGACAGCAGCAGAGGAAATTAAAAAATAATTACATGCTTCTGAAGACAAATAGCTATCAAATGCTTATGCTTTATTCTTACCCTCATGAGAGAGCGCAGAGCTCGGACTTTGCGGGCCTCCTCTTTCGCCTGCAGCAGCCCGTAGCCACATGGCGGTCGTACCTTCCCACTGGGTCCTCCACTTGCCCTGACCACGGTGGTCTCCTGATCCAGCAGCTCCTCCACCTCTGGATCCACAGGCCTCCACAGTGCTGTGCAGACCAAGGCTTGTACACAAACCTACTCACGGAAGATGAAGATTTTCCAAAACTGACATTTCTACGAGAAATGAGCTAATTGGGCCTCATGTTTGAATTCACCTTGATTGGTTCCAGTAGCACAACAGAGGTTAAAAAGGCCGAGAGAGCAGATAACAGCCACATGAGTAAAACCGTTCTGGAGAAGAGACTTCCATACAGTCCCACCACTGCAAGGCAGGCTCCCAGCAGCACAGCCACAACAGGATAAATCACACACAGCGCCCAGGGAGGGAGCACCCAGCTGGGCTGTCCTCGAGCAACACCTACAGAGGGAGAGTGGACCAACAGATATCTGGATAAACAACGTTTTCTGTCAGATAGCATAAAAAAAAGATCACAAGCATAAGAAATGGTTTTGTAGGAGCTCAACCACAGTAATTGGTTGAGGATGAGATAAGCTTGATCCCCCAGCTAGATGATTTTATACAGAGATTACATGAAACAGGTCACAGATGATGAAAGATGTTTGCTTGAAGAAAATAACACATATTTGTAACAAATAGCCAGTAGTGTAGATATTGTAAGTACCGTAAATACCGACAGCCAGTTGCATGAAAGCAAAGCTGAAACAATAACCAATTATATGTACCAAAGCTGTTTATGTAACAGTTTAAAGGACATTATGGAGGAAAAGAAAGACTGAGTGTCTGAAGTGACGACCAGCTCCAAATCTCTCATTCAGTCAGCTGTTCAAATTAGCAGAGTAATCATAATAGTAATGCATTATCAGTCCCGAATTCTCAGCTTTTCCATCTATATCTTTACCTACAGCTTCAATTAATGCTGCATTTTCTCTGCTTCAGAAGTGAGAAGTTGAGACCAGTTTGCCAGTTGAACACATGTCTCACAATCAGTGTTTGTACAATCAGATTGGTGTTTGGTAGTCTGTGATTGGTTTTTCAGTGTGTGCTAGTGCGAATTCCCTGGCTGTTTGTTTTATATGATAATACTGTGTTTAAAGGGTGATCAAAGTGTCATTTGTTCTTTGTAATTTGCACACCCCAAGGAAAAGACAGGTGGGATGGAGTCCAGTGGCTCAGTCCACCCTCTAAAGCCAGCTGCTACGAACAAGATTGTAAATTTCACTCACTCTTGCAGCAAAGTGTGAAACTAGCCCTTAAATTCAATGTATTGATTAGTATCAACAGACCCGATATTTGCTGTATCCTATATCCTTGGGTGTTGAATGGTGTTGGGGGGGTTAAAGTATGTTAAAGTAACAAACAAACTACCGTGTTACAGTTTGTACTTACAAATCTGATGGTTATGGTTTGACATGGATAATTCCATGGTTAAGTTTCAGTATTTCATAACTATTTGGGTTACTTATTCCTAAACCTAATGTTCGGAATAAGTAACCTATTGCAGTAAAAATACCCTCTTCCCGTATTGCTTGCCACAAAATTGCTTACCCCTTCACCAAAGCACAGAATATCGTGTTGGACACACAAAATGTCTGACTGAAACATATTGGTAAAATTCACGCAGCCCCAGAAACTGTGCCAACTTGTGATGAAAGGCTATCATGCAGTATGTCCCCTTTAAATCTTACTGAGAAAATTCTGCTTGCACATATGCACTCAACTCTAAACTAATACTTTGTTGAAATGCTTGTTGAAGTTGGCACATGTTGACTTGACAATATCATCTCCCTATTCCTTGCCAAAAATCATCCAGATCATACAGAAGATCTGCACCTACTCATAGCTCTCTTTTAGGCCACCCCATCGCTTTTCAGTGGTATTTAGGGCTCGGCCATTCCAACCCTGTCATCTTCGTTTGGTGCAACCATCACTGTGTAAAGCTTCAGTTCAGGCTTGGGATCATTTTCATACAGAGGGCCACAGTTCTTCCCCGTCTTCTGAGCTGAAGATGAAGATTCATGCTGAAGGTTTTTTCTTTAAGACACTGTCAGGTATGGTCAGTGAGGGGATGTTAAATTTCCTGTGACACAGCTTGCGGCGTGCATCCATCCACTCACATTCTATAGCTGCTTTACCCTGCTCAGGGTTCCAGAAGGCTGGAGCGTAAACTAACTGACATAAGGTGAGAGGCAAAGCACACACACGAGTCACGCTGCTAGTCAGTCACAGCACTAACACAGAATGGCAGAAGAGTCATGTATGTCCCGACACCTATATCCAATTTAGAATAAACAATTAGCCTGACATTCACGTTTCTGGTCCGTAATAAATCCTGTCAGACACATGTATAACATGCAAACTCAACAGAGAAAGGCTCTGGCTTCTTTTATGTAAAGCTGCAGAGCTAACAACTGCACCTTGTTGCCCATATCAGAGCAAGTCTGGCCTGTTACCTATACGTGTTGAAGAGGAGGAGTGTGTGGAGCTATGAGGAGGGCCTGGCAGGAAGGTGCTTGCCACTGACTCCACGGACAGCACAGAGGAACACTCATTGGTTGGATGGATTACAGGGCTGGGCTGCAGGTCTGGTAGGCTGAGCTCTGCTCCATACAGAAATTTATCTTCACTCTGTTCTTCCGACCAGCTGCTCCAAGAGGTGCTCTGCCTAAAAAAAAGGACTAAATTAATGCAACTGAGAGTGTTCTTTGCAACACAAAACAGTATGAAAGAGTATCTCCCCGATGCATAGAGGTGCTCCTCACGTGGCTGAGAATGATGACGTGGTTCTCGGGGAATCCCAGCCGCTGTCCGAGTTGCTGTTGATTACGTCTGATGTGTCCTCTGCTGCTGCTATAGACATGAGCAGATCCTCCTCTGGAACCAAGAACAGAACATATGCAAAAGGAAACATTTTAAGAACGATCGTTGGAGACCAAGTTGGAAGCATTTTGAGCATTACATTCAAGAAATCAAACAGTACCAACTTTGGTAAAACAGCACAGAAACCTAGAGCAAGGTAGAGGGGATATACGCAAACTATGGCTGTCACTTGAAAACGGCTGTAACCTGTTTGGATTCAAAATTGACGGCATTTAAAAAACACTGGTCTATACTAAGAACTACATTAATTAGAATTCATTTGAAAGACAGAGTACAAGTAAAAGAGACAAAGAAATGCAAGTGAGTCCAGATTATGTGTTTTTAGAAGAGATTAGTCTTTCTTGATAGAAAACTGGGGGAACAGATTGAGAAGATGACATGCAGTAAAGGGCCCAAGCGAGTACTTTAACCCGAGTTGGCTTTGTTATTGTGCTTTGGTCTCTGTACACAGGGCGCCCGCTCAACCAGTTGAGCTACCTGGCGTGTTTAAGAGATTCTTGAATGTAGGGTATCCAGTGATACCTGGAGTAACGTGGCCCTTTTGGCTGGTCATACACAAGGCAGGCTTTCGAGATCACAAGTAGGGGTTTCCCTCTGCAAGCAAGACTTGCGAGAAGAGCTTTGCAGTAGTGGAGGCGAAAGATAACCATGGCCAGTACCGAGAGCTGGGTGGCAGACCGAGTTGGGCACAGTCTGGTTTTTCTGATGTTGCAGAGTGCAAAGCGACATGACTGAGAGACAGAAGCAACATTGGGATGACTAATAACTCAGTCGTAGGTCAAAGGTTAAAGGGAGGCTTAGTTGAAGATGACATTCCTTCATCCATGTTGATATATCAGAGAAACCAGTAACTTTTCTTGCGACCCAGTAGATGATGCTCTGGTTTCAGTTTGACCTAAAGCATGCTGACAGTCATTCATCTTCTTTAACTGCTTAATCCAAATCAGTGTGGTGAGGGGGGGTCACCAGTTAACTGGCATGTGTCTGGACAGTGGGAGGAAGTCAGACAATCCAAGCATGCATGGGGTGAACATGCTGGGGTTAACATAGAAAGCTCCCCAGGTTTTGAACCAGGAACATGCAGTCACACATTCCACCACACCACCGTGCAGTCTAACATGCTGACATTCAATTCTATTAAAAGAATCGCTTTGTACTTTAATCTTGATTTCTGTGATAAGTGACAGCGCTGATGAAAGCTAATAAAAAGCTATACTTTATACCCAGTGAGTTTTAACAGTTACTCACCAGAAAGAGTTAGAAGGGTTGACATGTTGCGGTTATGGACCCGGACTGGTTTGGGGTTCACGTGGAGAGACATCTGGCCTGGCTGAACAGAAGAGCTGGAAAAACAGGAACTGCCATGGGGAAGGGAACGTGAGTGAGGGGAAGAAACAGGACCAGTGGAGGAGACAGAGGGTGTAGGCAAGCTCAGGTGCAGCTTGATCAGGGCCTTTTTCCGCCTCAGCTGGCGTGTAGGGCCTTGCTTGGGGAAAGCCTCGCAAGGATCGGGGGAAAGGGTTGTCTTTGCAGGGCATAAGCCTGCAGGCAGTGTCACGAGGCTGTCAGATGAAGGCCATGCTGTTACACCCTCTTGATAAGCTTCATCTGTCTGGGGGACCAGGCCAGAGGCAGCCCAGAAGTCCAGAATACTGGAGTCTAACACCTTGCTCTCCAACAACTGGAGACAGTCAGAAAAATATGATTCCAAGAAATGAGACATGAGCAGAAGAACAGAAGTGCATGTCTGTTTGTATGTGTGTGCGCTTACAGATGAAGGACTGTCTTGGACAAGTCCAGAGGATTCTGGCAGAGACAGGAAGGAGGGGCCGGAGATCTCTGATTGGCCGAGATAGACGTCCATCTCCACAGAGTGACAAACCGGAGAGGGAGGAACTGACATGTCTAGAGTAACCTGGGTTACAGCCACACATAAACACACGCCTGCTGCCTGAGTAACTCTGAGTGCCATTATTAAAAATCTACACATTCATCTGTCATTCTAAGTCACAACAAACAGATTTGGGTCCGAAAAATAGCGCAAATAAACAAAATAATTCAAAGAAAATGTCGAGTTACCTGACTGTGAGCTCTTCTAAACAAGAAACAGAGGAAACACTGGAGAGGAAAAACCAGTAAGGCAATGCCCATCCCCACAGCAACCATCTCCATGTTAACCAGCAGGTGAGTTGACACAGGCACACTTATGTAAAAGGAGAATAAATCACTATCATCCTGCCACGATACATGACTCATTTACATGTGGACAATCTTAAATTCCGCTTTCTGCATCCAGTGAAGAACATGCATATCAATTGAACTGGATTACTCAGGTATACCGTCTCACCTGTGTCTTTCAATGCCAACAGCCCCATACCACAGAGCCCCCAGCGCCAGGTAGAGGTGCAGCAGGAGGGCACAACAGGTCACCCTCTGACCTCTGGTGAAACAGCTGTGGGAGGGGAGTTCCCACAGTGACAGCCACAAGTGGCGCTCCACCATCCCAAACATGAGCTGGGAGGTGAGGACCCGTCGAAACTCACTAAGCTCCTCTGGACCTGTAGAGGACAAATCCAGAGGTGAACAGTGCTGAAAACAAAACAGCACAGATACCAGTAAGAAGATATCACATCGTGTGTTTATTTCTTTAGGACTATGTCTTGAGCCATAGCAGCAGCCACTTGAGAAACATGGAGATTGAGATGTTTTGTATCTTTGTATGTGGACAGCGATTCGTATAAGCTTACATGAGGCTAGAACTTCCCTCTCCACTGTGCTGTTGCTCTCATTCTCCACAGAGAGCCAGTCCTCCAACAGGAAGAAGAACATGTGATCGGTCTGAGAGTCCCATACTGCCACGTGCTGAACATACCACGACGGATCCAACCCTGCATTGACATGACTGGGGTTCACCAACATATTTGTAGATGTCTCACACCTGCTTGTAAACTCTCAATAGTGTTTTATGCCTGGAAGCACACACAACCTGGTGAAGCCAGTGAAATGACAGTGAAGATTTCTGATTCTCATGTGGCAATATTAGTCTGGTGTGGATGTTATAACCTCCAGTTTCATCCTGTGCATCCAGGCTATTCTAGATTTCCGAGCAGATCAAAGCATCAGAACAAGATAAGGGATGTTATTTATCTCATCTTAATGTTTCTAATGTTGTGGCTGATCAGTTTAATTCCATTTTTTTGTCTTTGGGAGGTTACCAAATACCTGTATTGTCATGCCAGATGCGAATTTTCCAGATCTCTCCTAGGTTGTCATCTGTCTCCACCTGAAACTGGTCCAGGCTACCTCGCTGAAAAGCTCCGTCCCTCTGCAGATGGCGAGAGCCGCTCTTGCTCACACCATACAGACTTACGCCAACATGTGCTGTGGTGCCTGACGGGGTTCATACTGCAGTATTAGTCATTTGCATTATGCACAGTTACAGGTTTTACAAAGTCACAGTTGTGAAAATGCAGTTATTTCTGATATTTTTGGCCATTTCTACATCTGTAATAAGTTGTCATGGCTGACCCGCCCCTGGCCTCCAACCGGTCTTCACCAGCACTCTGTAGTGGTACAATCCCGGTCTGCCACACAGAGGGACCTGGCTCAGTCTCAGGCTGTCTAAATGGTCCAGCTTGTGTGAAATGAGTCCCACAAGCAGGTGAAGAAGAACCAGGACAGCACACACGATTCCCGCCACTATGTTGCGCACGGGCCCTGACTGCAGACATAAGACATGAAAACAGGGAAAGAGCGTGTTCATGACTATCCCTCATATCCCAACATTTTATTGAGGAAAGTTGTCTTTTTGAGCGTGCAGGAAACCGAAGGAATATATTAACACAGCTACAGTTAGTAGTTTGCGTTCTCACATACCGGCGGCAGCAGAACAATGGCCCCAGGATGAACAAACAAACTGGCCCCAAACATGGTGAGATGTTGAGTGAGACAGTGTGCTGTGTGTAGTGTAGTGCCCTCCAGTGGCCGAAGACCATCACTGCTCCAACGCCTCTCCTTAACACTATAGTACTGGCACAGAGAGCTGAACACACACGCCGATACACGAACCGGCCCACCGTCGGCCAGAGATGAGGTCAGACTGACAGAGAGAAGCTTATCTGCTCCATCCGATCTGTAGTTGGGTGAAAATTCACATGAAGCACATCTTTATTCTTCAAAATGAGCAATCAAGGCAGCAAATGCCTATGACTCACATTGGAGACAGAAAGATAGTTTCCTCTGAGGAGGTGGTTGGAGCAGAGAGAGAGAGAGCCCACTCTCTCACCAGGGAATGCTGGGATGCATTAGTCCCTGGCACAGCAGCGATCACTTCAGCCTTGACATGTCCCAGACTCACTGGAGTAGCTCCTAGAAATGCATAATGCATTTTAAAAACTGCCTTTTTACCATGTAATTTATGTATAAACACACAGATGCACAGTAAGCGTAAATAATCATTATGCATATATTGCATGACTCATTTTAAGAGACTTTAGGCATTCTGAAAAGCCATATGAATGCTCATATACAACTTCTGACTATTCATTCATAAAAAAGCATTCATACTTATTGCTAAGTGTGGTATAATGTAATGTAATAACATTTTTCAAACTTGACGATAACTGATGATCCTTTTTTCAAGAGCATTCTTGTCACATTTCTGACATAAACGATTGTGTCAAAGATCAGTGGTTGTAATTCTAAATGATTAAACATGAAGCCTCTATGTGGAAGTGTTCTGGCTTCTGTAGAAGTAGATTTGTACTGGAATAGGCTGCATTAGAGTTAGTGATTAATAAGAAAATGGGAAACGAGAAAATGATGCCGCATTCAGGGGTGTATACAAATTCGGCACCCAGAAAGCCCGTTCTTCAATATTCATGTCCCTTCACATACATATTTCTGTAATTTAAACAAACAACACATGTAAAGCTGGGACAGGAAAAGCAGTAAAGCAGTGAGCAGTGCTTACTGAGGCCTGTGGAGGATAAAGTTAACAACCTGCTGCTGAACTAGCTGTCCAGAGCACTAACATCTGTCAGTGAGATTTGTGACCGATGTTGGTAATTGTTTTCTATTAAAACGCTGCTTAACCTATTGTACATTATACTATGGCACCTAAAAACAAAAGTCAGCATCTTGCTTATGAATACAGAAGAGCATTTAGAAGCTAATGAGCCAGATTTTTCCCTTTAAGGTACTCAAAGAAACCACAATCAGCCAAAACACATTGGATTTATGAATGGATT
The DNA here is from genome assembly GCF_036924035.1 of Leuresthes tenuis. Classification (NCBI taxonomy): domain Eukaryota; kingdom Metazoa; phylum Chordata; class Actinopteri; order Atheriniformes; family Atherinopsidae; genus Leuresthes; species Leuresthes tenuis. The sequence goes on along the minus strand of NW_027325374.1, from coordinate 19,207,230 downwards.
TGGATTTATCATTTTTGGACAGGATATTGGATTTATCTACTTTTGCCTGCTTTATGAAAATGTAAAAAGGTAAAGTTTGCAATTTTTGATGCCCTCAAGTGCTGTACTGCAAAGTTGTGAAAGTCACAGGCTGAGAACTTTATTTTACAGGGAATGGCTTTAAAACATTTACATACAAAGTACATCAATGCCATTTAAAGCAAATTTGCCAATTTTGTTGTATCATCATCATTTGGCATCATTCTGTAGAGTGTGTTAGGTAGAGAGCAGATGCAGAGCACCGTTAACACACTTTTGAGCCATGTTTCTGGCCTCCTGATGGATTTCATTGCAAACTTTTTGCTACTTGGTTAAAGCCTGGTTGTGAATCGTTGGTGAAAGCAGGTGTATGTTGTCACCGGAAACAAAGGGGAAAGCCTTTTTCACACAGTCCATTCACATTATTTCCATTAAAGAGGATGTCTCTTTTGAACCCATAAGGCCTGACCACTATGAGAAAAAGGCTGAGAATAATGGTGATTCTTAAGGTTCCTCGACTTCTAGTAGAGTTATGGAACTGTTTTACTCTGACTGGGTACCTAGCTGGTCACCTGCAAATAGTTATTATTACTGCACTGATCAACAAGTGGTGGTAACCTGTCATAATATCCAGCAAAAACAGGGAAGGAGAAGAAGTAACAACCGTTTGGAAAGAGTTTAGAATACGTACATCAGACTTTCAACATTGCTTTGAGAGGGGATCCGTTGTTAATATTTTTACAAAATCTTTTGTTTACAGGAAACTTCAACAAGGCACCAAGAAGGAGCGGGTCTACAGTTAAGTAGTTGATAAAGCTGCAGAGTGTGTGATAACATTTTTACCTGGAGCCAGGGTGAAGTTGAAAGAGATGTATAAACCAGCATTGACCTCCAGGTCGTCCAGAGCTTTTACTGTGAAGTTCAACTGTCCTTTGGTAGGGAGAGTTACAGTAAGACACGTCCCATTCTCAGCTTCCCTTACTCTCCCATTTCCAGCTCCAGCACCCGGTGCCATAGGGTACTTGTTGGGCAGGGTAACTCGTATGGCTTGTTCAGGATCTAGATCCTGGATGGGTATTGGCTGACCTTGAGGAGTGGTGAGCTCCATTGCAACCACATTGGTGGATATGGGAGGATTGGCTGCAGTCATCAAGGGGTTAGAATTCAATGCTCCATCGACATCATACAACACCTGCACCACCTCTGAGCTCTGGCTCTTCAAGTGAGCACTTAAAGAGGTAGGGATATGAAACTGACAGTGATGAGAGCTCTTAGATCCGTCAGCTGGGGATGACTCTGAGGGGGCAACCTGGCGTCTATAGGACTGGTTTGACTGCTGAGTGCATAGGAGGTCAACAGGGTCTCCAAGAAAACCAACAGTCCTGATATAATTGCTGGAAAGCAAAAGTGGTGCTTTGCCATGAACATACGAATGCATCAGACTGTGCATGAGTGCTCCCGCGTGGCCAAGTGCTGAGAGGGCAATTTCTGAAGCTGCCTGCAGATTGCTTGTGTAAGCTGGATGAGAACTGGACTCACTGACCGACTCTGACACAGCCGCCAGGATGCTATCTGGAGAAACAGAGAGCAGCAGTGGAAATTTTTAAATCAGCAGTGGCTGATCAGCAGTAACTGTTTTATATTAGAGATGGTGGGTGGTTGTCCTGCACCTATAACACTGAGGATGTTTCTTCCTGTGTCAACAGCTGGCAAATCGGCAGGACTTTTTTGTTGCTCTATCACATGTATCATTTTCCCAACAACTTCCAGAACTCCCTTCTGACAGCTCTCACATAGCAGCTCACCAGGATCAGCCTGTAATACAGAGCAAAGATATGATTCCAAGATGAAATTTTAAAAAATCTGCCACCACTGTATGGCATCATGATATGAAGATGTAAATAATACAGTTGAGAATCAAGAGGTAAAATACTGGACTGTGCCTTCTTACAACAGAAAGCATTAGTGCTGAGATGAGCTGGTCAACATCCTCCAATGAGGACAGAGGGAGAGAGGTGAGAGCTTGGGTTACATTTTCCCGGATCTCTCTCCTTTCCATGAGATTCTCTGCAGTCCTTCCAAACTCCTCCTGCTGATGAGTATAAAACATGTTGAGAAGGCTTGTTAACAAGGTCAAAGGTCACTTCAGTGACGGTCTGTGGAACATGAAAACAAGGCACCTTACCTGATTGAGTTTGCTGGTGAGGGCAATGGAATAAGGAATGATCTCCTGAGGGTTGCCATGTTGGACAAAAGCCCACAGCTCTGTCCGGATCTTGTTTTTGAGCCACTCACTGGCAACTTTGTCCCTTGCAGGATTTTTAACTGTCAGTGTTCTGAGGAATGAAGAAATTAGGACTGTGTGAAAGTAAATGAAAACTGGATGCAGACTTTGTGCCAGTGTTGTGGCTAATGATGTTTCGTTTGAATCAAGTTCCCTCAAAACTACTGCTAAAATGACCTGTTCAGAGCAATGAACTTTGTTCCCATATGGTCTTCTATCAGCAGAGTAACCGTGATGACTGACATGTTGCTTTGATGGCCTGGACTCCCCATTGGGACCAAGCTGCTGAAAGTTGAGCGAGTACCCCTTGAAGAGAAAAAAATGCAAACCTCAATTCTGAACGTATTCATGTGCAGTAATGACACAGTATATTTGTAGAATGATGGCTCTGTTCACCTGTAGAGAGTGAGCAAAGGACACACAGTGCTAATGGGCTGGCATGATGCCACCTGGAAGGTATAAATCAGCTGAGAGGCCCTGCTTTCATTATCTTGCCATCCTGCCAAAGTTTATTAGATGCAGTTAGATATGACACTATATGAATTTAATATACACTCATCATTCGCAACATTATGAACACTGACAAGTGAAGTTAAAAACATTGATTATCACATTACAGTGGCACCTGGCAGTGGTTGGGATATATTAGGTAGCAAGTGAGCATTCTGTCCTTGAAGTAGAGGTGTTGGAAGCAAAAGAAAAAAATTGACATACATGAGGGTGACTTTGGCAAAGCTGGCTGATAGCATCTGCACAACTGCAGCTCTTGTGGGACGTTCTCACTGCAGTTGTCAGGATCTACAAAAACTTGTCCAAGGGAAGAAAATAGGTACAGATTTGTGGGCACCCAAGGCTCTTTGAAGGAAGCCAGAGTGAAGGCTGGCAAGTGTTGTCTAATCCAATGAAAGAGCTACGGTAGCAAGAATTGCTAAAAATGTTCATGATGGCTCTGATATAAAGGAGTTAGAACACACAGTGCATCCCAGTTAGTTGTGAATGGGGTAGCGTAGCTGCAGACTGGTCAGGGTCCAAATGCCGACCCGCGCCCACTGCCAAAAGCACCTTTAATGGACAAGGGAGTATTACAATGGGTAAATGGAAAAAGGTGGCTTGGCTTGATGAATCCCATTTTCATTTACATCATGTGGATGGCCAGGTCCATGTTCACTTGGTTGAGATATGGCAAAGGATCTTGGGTTCAATTAAATTCAAATTTCTATTCTATTTGTCAAAGAAGTGGAACGCTCCTACTGGAACGCACATACACCGAACATGCATGCTAGGTGCAGACACACGCATGTGTTTTGCAAGCACTGTGTCTGTGGTGGCAAGTTTACATATATATACTGTACATATATTATTGCCCACAAAATTATGAAATGTATTGCATTAGGCACCCCAACTTGTCACAATCACAAAAAGCTACATCAAAACTTGATTATCACACTTTTGCAGAACTATAAGTCACACTTTCACTTTCATAAAAAAGAATGATAATTTAAAAAAACGAAAAAAAACTTTAGCCTTAAGTTTGCTCCCTCGTGCTTCACTGGGACATGTGTCACTGTCTCCCACCGACCCTCACTTGGTGAACAGACCACAAATATACCAAAATTGGTTGAGAAATAGCTCTGGTGATGCACAGATCTGTCAATATGCTAAATGGTCATTACCTAACATTGCCAGCTGCTGTCCAAATCCCTCCACCTCACCACCAAGCACCACCACCACCACCACCTATCAGCAACATATAGTCAGTATGACAACCCGTCCACGTTGGACAAAAAGGTTGGGGAGTACTGCTTTACTGCAGATGTGTTTATTCAACCATATAATGAGTGGTGATTTTGTTGCCGGGACAAAAAAGTGGCAGAGCAACTAATCTATGACCGAGATGCACTGTGGGAAGAAGGCAAGGGAAAGTGTTATGCTTTGGCCAAACTTTGGGTCCCGCCATTGGCACAGATATTACTTTGACAAACACATAAACCCTGCTGGTCTGAGGAATACAACAAGTTTCAGGTGTTGACTTGGCCAGATTTGAATGCGATCAAGCATCCATGGGATGTTCTGAACGATCGAGTAAGGCCTAACCTTGCAACTTACAGTTTGGTGTAAAACTGATTGCATCTGACAACAAGAGCTTGTATTGTTTTTTTAAGAAACCAAATGGTGGAAAAAGTTTGTACTCTTACCATAAAAGTATCCATAACCACAAAAATATTCATGAATACTTTTCAGCACCTTTGCTATCATCACAGTGTTTACCTGAACAGTTGTAGGTGACCGTTGTCTCCAGCAGATGTATATCTGCTTCAGGACTGAGATCACATAGGCCATCACGCGGTGGACTGTTAGACTGTATCGTCAAACTGGCACTGCCCTGCTGCACACTGCCAGGCTGGGATACATTTAGGGAAAAGGAATAACTCCGGCCTGGCTGCAGGACACCTGAACGCACCACTAAGTTAGGAGAAAATCTTCCTGTTGAGGTAGTGACATCATTGAGGTCAAGGGTCAGGCCACTGTGGTCCTCAGCTGTCCATTTGTACTGTGTGAAGACATATATGAATCCCAGTAATACTGAATGTCTTACAATGTTCAATGACAAATACATCCTCGAGATAAACTTAAAAATCAACATCAGAGACAGAAGGTGCAAAGAGCAGGGATCAATTTTCTTTCCACTGGCACATTCTGTTTGCATGTCACAGTTTTTAAGAGCTGTTTAGCATCATGCTGTGATTTTAGGATTTACATTTATCATCTCGTTTCCTGCATGTTGGGGTCACTATAATTACCTGAGCCCGGTCATCACAATGTCCACATTGTCCAGCAAGTATAACAGGCTTGTGATAACTGATGCGTCGAACAGAGGAAATGAGAGAACAGGATTCACATGTTACAGCCACAGGAAGCACTGGAGCTGCAGTCACAGTAACCTAAGAATAGATAGGAATGAAATAAATAAATAAATCATATTTTGAAGTCGTTCAGCTAAGCAACTTTCTACTTCAGAGACAAGTTGTTCCACATTGGTTCAAATCTTCAATACATTCAAAATGCAGATAAAGAAAAAAAATGCTATTAAAATCTGTTTATAGTAATAAAGTTTTGGTTTCGACAAGTGGGATGATGGGTAATATTCACCGTTTGATTGACAGAGACGGGTCTCCTCCCTTTCTTGTGCACAGTGAGGGTGAAAATGTAAACTGTGTCAGGTTGCAGCTGATTGCTGACTACAGTCATCCTCCTACTGTCACTTCCAATGTGCTCCCTTAAATAAGAAGACTCTGTGGAGCTCTGCAAATGCATGTTATACTATGGTGAGATACGTGAACTTAAGTTACACCCTACTTTTCCTACCTTTAAAGCTTTTACATTTTGCATCCCAATTCAAACAAGTTGGGACACTGTGTGAAATGAAAACAGAATTCAAAAGATTCATTCGCAAGAGAACACTCTGCCCATCTTTATCTCTGGGAGAGGAATTGTTGCATGTGGTAGGGATCCCACTTTCACAATACAGTCCTGCTAAGAACATGGTCTGTCTGATGATTCGTTAGCCTGTTCGCTTCAACTTTATGGCAGACAGTGCAGTCTCTCTCCACAATACACTGTGTTTCATATCATAGTCCTGATAACAAAGCTCCACCTTGGAATGAACGGATTGCCGGTTGACCGTCATATGAAAACACAGGTATGTGGAAACGAGGTGCAATAAGGTATTCTAGGAAAATATGACAAATCATATTTCTTATAGAGGTCTGGCACATTATACACAGTGTCACAACTCTTTTGGAATTGGGGTTGTAATTCAAATGGACAAAAAGTGTTTCAATTTACATGACGTTTATATGACATGTGCGCTTTCATATAAAAATTTACCAGTATTGAGCATGCCCAGTGATACTGCAGTATATCCTCCACTCCAGGCTCCACATCAGGATCATGAGATTCACATCCGTCCAGGACAAGATCGCTGACACTGGACCACAGTCTATGTGAGCCTCCCTCGATCACAGCCACTAATGGGGAGTGGACTACAGTAAAGTTGGCCCTCTGTTGAACAAGTAGTGGAGTTCCCTGGAATGAAACCGTGAATACCAAGCAATAGCATCCTACACTGAGAGCATGCTTTGGAAGTACAAAAAGAGGTGAATCTGCATTCCCCCGGTTTCGAAGATTGACTTTGTCCCCTTTGGTAGAACATGACTCCCCAAAGATTTCCCAGAGGTATCTGGTCTTGTAAGTAGAGCAGTTTAGGTCCACACTTGCTTCAAAGAAGCTTGTTCTAGATCTGAGGATAATAGACTGAGTCTGGACCAGGGAGGCTTTTGGGTTTGAACACAGAAGTCGCTCCACATCCACTTGTAGTTGTGCGGACACAAGACTGACATTGTTGAGAGCTTTGACCACAACACTGTACTTTCCTTTATAGTGATAAGTATGACTGACAATACTTGAGTTTGTCACCAATAATTTAGTGGAATCTCCAAAGTCCCAAATGTACTTGACATCGATCCCTTCATCAACTGTTACAGACAGCCTGAATGCATGTCCGACAAATATTCTCTGCACATGACAGAAAAGTTTGACGTTTTTAACAGGCCACTCAATGGTTGCAGTTTCAGTAATTGTCTGAGAGCAGACTCCGTTGCTGGCTCGCACGCTTACAGACAACAAACCACTCTCTGGTGGAGTAAAGGTTACCTCTCGCCCCATTAGCCATGCTGAATGAGACCCTTCCAAGTGAAATTTCCATGTATAATTGACATGAAACCCTCTTTGAATCTCTGCCTTGAACTGGATTCCTTTAAGAGCCTCTAGCACAGTTAAACAACAGTTTACGAGTCGCAGGCCTTGGATACTCTCAGTAACTAGAATGTTAGATGACGTTTCTGCATCACTGACTTGGTTCATGGCTTTGAGCGTAACTAGGTGTTTGCCAGCTGGAAGGCCTGACATGGTGAGCTGGCCGCCAAAAACACCCTGACTTTTAATCCATTCTTCATTTTGGAATGTTATAGCAAAGCTTGCATTACTTCCTTTGGATATTACTGGTATAAACGTAACTTGTTCCTCAGTGCAGAAAGAAGTCATGCTGATGTTCAGCAAAAGACCTTCAATCGCTTCCTGGACTGTGACACCGTGTGAAACCCCCTGCCAGTTTATCTGATTGGAGACATTCAGATACACCAGATAGATGCCTGCTTTTGGAAATGTGAAGATAAAGGTTGGATTGGTAGAGGTAAAAACGGTCTCTTCGGTACTTCTAACTTTCCAGTCCCAGTGCAGATCGTTACCTTTGAGGGCCAACCCTTTAAAAAACAGAGCAGCACTAGCATTGACGAAAAATGGACGTTTCTTTCCATCAATTACAAAGTCCGCCATTTGGACCTCTTCCTGAACCAGAAACTGTTTGGAGTCATTACTCTGACTTAGGATATTCTGCACTGAAACTTGGACAAAGTTCTGACCCAGGCTTGTGAAAGTGTAGAGTAAAAAGGGCACAAGTGTCCGCAGGGGTGTAACATCACCATTCACATACCAAAGGTACTGTAGGTCTGAGCCTGTATCCACAAACACAGATATGTTCACTGCTGTTCCCAGGGTCACCGTGTTTGATTGGCTTGCTATGTGCGCACTTGTTACACGTTCTACTGCTACAAAAGAAACATCAGTGGTGGCCTCGCCCAAGATGTTGGAGGCTGTAAGCTGAACTGAAGTCCTGCCAGGAGTTTTAACCATAACATGAAAAATTTCTCCTTCACCTTTTAATTGTTGGTTTATTCCGCTCTGTGTAGCCAGCCAGTGATAGGTGATGTTGGATCCCTTAGTGACTGATGCAATAAGCAGTATTTCCTCATGAGTTGGTATATATTTCCTGTTGAATAGGCTTTGACATTCAATTTGAAGACCCTCTACTCTTTCGAACACCTCAATTAAAATAGCTGCCTCCCTTTTACTGACGAAATTTTGTGCCATCACCCTCACTTGGTGCACTCCTGGTTTGGAAAAAGTAAATCTAAACTGATAAGTGCCTTGTTTGGTTATGCTCACACCTTGCACTTCCCAGTAGTAGTTACGGGCGCTAATGCCACTGCTTTTCGCTGTGAAAAGAGTTTCCTCTCCTACTACAGCATAAGGCCGACTGGTGTGAAGTGAAAGGTCTGAAAAAGGAAGTAAAACATTGACTGTAAGGGTTGCGGAGTCTTGGCTGACAGCGTTAAATGCTTTGGCTGTGACTGTGAATTTACCGCTCGAGGTAAAGACATGTGACACATTAAGCTTTTGCTCCATAGGAGACCCATCTCCAAAGTCCCACAGCACTGATACATTGCTGCCAGCGCAACTGGCAACCCAAAATGACGCCGACGTATTGACTATAAGTGTGTCACTTTGACAATCATGTGCAACAGAGAGCCTACTCACTGGGTTTTGAACAGTGATTTCAACTTTGGCAGTTTTGTTGCTGACTGTATTACTAGCCATTACAGAAACCTCTTCAACGCCGTCATCTCTGAAGACAAAACACCTCTGAGAGTTTTCTGTCATGGCAGCCTGACCAGAGGAGATAAGAAACCACCTGAATCGGTAACCTGTAGCTTGTTCAGGGGAAACTAGCACTGTGATGCATACCTCATCTCCGACCGCTGCTACATTCTGCGATGACTGCACTGCAATGTCTGTTATTGGACTTTCAACACAGATGCTTGTACTAAATGATACAGAACTAACAGAACTACACACAGTCAGGTTAACATGAAAAATCCCATGGATTGGAAACGTGTGCATGGCTGTGGACTGTCCAACTACTACGGTTGAGGATGGATCCTCTTCAAACATCCAGTGGAAAGTCAGCGTGGAAGCGTTTCCATTCACCACAGCGGTAAGTTGTACGTCTTTTCCACTTGCGACACATTCCACTGGAAGAACTCCCCTGATAATCAAACTGTACACCTCAACTGTGATAGACTGATAAGCCTGACTGACAGAGTTAGAAACAGTTACACCAACGCTATAGTTCCCTGGAAAAATATAGACATGGGAGACTGAACCATTGGTAACATTTTCCTGCAAAGACCCATCACCAAAGTTGTAATCCCAGATGAGACTGGTACCAGAGGCAACTTTAGCTCTAAAATCTGTAGGAGATCCAGCTTCATTCGGTCCACTGTATGTAACAGCCAAACCAGATATTTTCTCCATGGCTATCACAACAAGCGAGGCAGTCAGCGAAGTAACAGTGTTGTTGGCACATGCCGTGATGTTATAAACTCCTGCAGATCCAAAGCTGTGGCTGACTTTGTGCTGCATTCCTTGGACAGCTATGGAACCATCATCAAAATCCCAGGTGTAGAGAATACCAAAAGTGAAGGGCTCGACGGACGCTTCTAGATGGAGGGTGTCTCTGACAAGGAATTTCAAAGTTGAGGAGGAAATGACGAGGCTGCTCAACGGAGGGCGGACGCTGACCTTCATAGATATGTCTGTGTTGCCATATTGATTGGAGACTTGAACATGAAGTGTATAGTCCTCTTGAATGACATGTAGAACACACAAAAAAACACATTTTACCCTGAGGCACTGAATAGTGAGTATGAATAACAAACATTCAGCAGAGGTAACCACAGTGCCAGTCTACTACCATCAGATCTCACCAATGTACAGAGTTTGTAAATCATGAATCTAGTGACTTTTACCTGGATGTATAATTTTTTTGGAAGTGGGGTTGTGTGAGGTGCTTATGAGTAGTCAGTGTCTTACTTGCAGTACAAGGACAGCCTCTCCAGAAAATTTAAATCAATAGTATCAAAAGCTAAAGTGACCAAAACAAACTTTCACTCTGGTTTGAACTGGAGCTACATATTATGGATATTTACATCACGGAACCTTTATACCAAAAGGTTCCACAGAATGGGTCTGTGAAACAAGGTCCATACTGCTACACGGTGTTTCAACCCAGAGCACCGCGGACAATGTTGCTACTTAAAAAATTCTGACTTGGAGGAAGTGTAAACAACGTTCAACGACGCAGAAGGGACACAGCGGAAATATCCATAGCATGGCTCTTGCTAAAAACGCCATGAAATGTTTAAGATTGAAGTTGAATCAGATGGCAATAAATCCCTTCTTCTGGCTTGCCCGATCTGCATAGCTTTTAGCTTTAGCTAGCCCTTCAGGAAAGCTTCTAGTATTCCAAACAGAGAGCACTCTGATCGCTGTCTACTGCAAGAATGACCCTGCTTACCCTAAAATATTTCATACAACTCCACTTAAAAAAAAAGAAGAAATTTCCCTTAAATTCATTATGATCTGATGTGACATATGCATGTCTTTACCCTTCAAGCCTGGAGAAGTGCACAAGTTGCATCAATATTTTTAAGACCCGCTAACTATGATATCTATTTTTCAAATATTGCCAAACTTGGCTGAAAAGTTGATCATTCACAGTATAAACACGCAGCATGTTTAATCTATCAGGTAACTTTATTAAAGATTTCTTATTTCTTCAGAGGCTGAGAAACAAAAGGTTTAAGGGTTTCCAGAAAACCCCTCAGTTTTTCTTAAAAAGCCTTTGTTTGTAATAGGTTAAATAAAGGAAATTGAAAGAGACTTAGGCTAAAAAACATGTCCAAGTCATGTATGGACCATTAAACGGACAATTAAAGCATCCGTTTAGAAATATTAACTGAAAGTTAAATTGACATTTGCTAAATTGGCTGTATCTTTAAAGCACCATTAACTTGACAGTAATGGAAATGTTGGGCACTTTAAGCAGCAGAGGCAAGCTGTATGAAGTTGATGCTGTGCAATTTGTGAGCAATTGGAACAACGTTTACATTTAGCAGGAGCTGTATGTCTTGCCACACAACAACTTAAAGTCCGAAACATGTATTCACCCACAAAACAGCAACTTTCTGCTGCTGGAATCTTGTTTTTGGGAGGCGAGCGTAATCTAAAACACTGCGATTGTGTGATTCAGAACTATGAAAAACACTCAGAAGAGATGGGGGGTTACTACAGAGTCACGTTACATTTTTTTGTGGTTTCACCCAGTATAATCCAGGTAGTATTTGTAAAATGGTTGCTCTTTAAGTGTTGCTTTTGTCCAGTTTTAATAGTTTGAGTTTTAATGAGTGTGTTTACCTGGGGTGGAATAAGTGTGATTCACTGAGTCCTGGACATACACTTGTCTCTCCAGGAGTCCTTCCATGGTCTGACATGGAGCAGACTGTGTTTGGATGACATCACTACTGCCATCTCCAAAATCCCACCTACATGACAAGATGAGCATTGAAATTTACAATAAACAGAGGATTACATCAGTGACATGATGTGCATGTTTTATCACACTGTCACTGAGAGTGCACTGTTCTATGCTGTTGTCTGCTGGGGGAGTTGCACGACAGACAAAAACTGTCTGCGTCTGGACAAACTGGTGAAAAAGGCTGGTTCTGTAGTAGGCAGAAGGCTCGACCCTCTCAGTGCTTTGGTGGAGCAACGGATGAGGAGGAAATTATATTCTGTTTAGGAGAAAAATAAACATCCTCTCTACAGCATCCTGCCAGGACAGAGGAGCAGCTGCGCTGCAGGACTGAGAGGTTCAGGAGGTCCTTTGTCCCCACAGTCATAAGGCTTTTTAACAGTGGCTGCTGACATGTTTTTCTCAAATTGATTTATTTATGTATTTATTTATTAACAATAATAATAATAATGATGATAATAATAATAATAATAATAATAATAATGATGATGATGATCATGAAAATTATTATTATTGTTCTCATAAACAATCATTGTTAAAAAAATGTAAAAAGAAAAAATTGTCCCCCACAGGGGGATAAATAGTATTTTTCTTTTCTTTTCTATTCTATTCTAATGGGTATTTATGACAAAAACATATTTAAGACATATTTATTGACAAGTAACAGACCTTACTTAAGGGCCTTACTTAAATGTAACAGGAAGAGAGATATCCACATTGACTTTTATGGCGAAGAGGTGTGGAGCATCTACAGCTACAACGTCCCAGACAGACATAAACTCTGGCTGACCCTGTGGTGTCACTTCATCTGCGGTCAGCAGAATCTGCTGACTCTGCGAGCTCACCGGGTTCGATGCTGTCACCTGGGAAAAGGTTAGGAGAGCATTACCTTTTTAAAGAATTTTGTTTTCTGCACATGGCAAGCATCAAACATAGGGAATCTAAATAAGGTAGCACATCAACATGCATATGAAACCTTAATATAAAACACATAGTGATAATAAATACAGTCCTTCATAAATGTTACATCATTAAGACAAAACTGCTTACCCGGAGCTGATACTCAGCAGGTTGCTTGAACATTACACTGTAAGATTCCCCTTCATAGGCAAACTTCTCCAGACTGTCAATCACCCAAGTGAATTTTACTGAAGAACCACTCTCCACCTTGGCTTTGAATAACTATGGCGTAAAACATAAGGAGCGTGCTATTGTAAAGACATATCCTATCATAAAACTGAAAGGTGATTTGATGCTCATAAATTCACATTATTTGACAAACTACTGGTAAACCAGTACTCTATATTTCTGTGCAAATATATTAAATCAGATCCTGAGAGTAGATGAAGAGAGCCAAATTGAACAATTGAGAAAAAAGTTATACTTAATCATTTACTTATTGAGGAAAAAGCCCAATATTGTATCTAATATCAAATATCATATATCATAAGTATGTGAACATTTGATTTCGGTCTCTGGTTTGACTCCTTTGTGCTTCAGAAAACCATTTGCATCCAGTTGCTTTTAATCACACTGTACATCAGTTTTACTTGTCTTGCTCCATTACCCCCTTTTTCTTGATATTGAGTTCATAGACTAACTGCTATAGTTTTAAAATCATTGTTCCATTCATAATGAAAAGCTGTCCTGGCCAAGATGGCCCAGGTCCAAACCATGATACTGCCCTCACCATGTGTCTCAGATGGTAAAGGGTGGTTCTTACACAAGGATGTAGGGTTTTTCTTACGACAAACCTAATAGCTGTAAAAGGAAAAGCTCTATTTTGGTCTTATTCATCCTCAAAATGTTAGTCCAGCAGCCTCACAGGTTGAACATGAAGTGTATGGTCCTCTTGAATGACATGTAGAACACACGAAAAACACATTTTACCCTGAGGTACTGAATAGTAAGTATGAATAACAAACATTCAGCAGTGATGACCACAGTGCCAGTCTACTACCATCAGATGTCGCCAATGTCCACAGTCCACTGTCTGGCCTTTGCAGACCATGTGAAGTCTTATGAGGAGGACTAAGACCGACTACTTATTTACCCTGATTACCTCACAGCAAAACTATTCCGAAACACTCTCCACCATCAACCGTCTGCTCCAGCTTCTTGCTACCTAACAAACTGGGATGGACACTGACACTGACCTCTGCTCTAAGTTCCTGGATTTCTTCCAGGCGAAGGTGGAGACCCATCAACTACTGACGCTCACCCTTTCTCCTTTTCATGTGCCCCACACACTGGACAGACCCCCAACCCTCCTTCCTCAGCGCTCTCTCTCTTCATTCTTTTAAGTGGATGCTCCACTTATATCTAGATCGGTCACCAAATCCTCTTCCTGCTCCCTGGGCCCCATGCCCACGACACGGTTGAAACCGTTCTAATCAAGATCACCAACGACACTCCTTATGGCCACAGACTCCAGTTACATTCGTATAATCATCCTTCTGGACCTCTCTACAGCTTTTGACACAGTTTCCCATTCCATCCTCCTCAAATGCCTATCCAACGAGCTTGGCATCACTGGTACAGTCCTCTCTTAATTTCTGTCCTAACTCTCTAACCGAACACAGTTTGTCAGTATAAATGGTTCCTCTCAATCTCCTGCCATAGTCAAACAAGGAGTTTCTCAAGGTTTCATGTTCAATCCCTACTTTTCACAATCTACATGTTCCCCCTGAGTCAGATCATTCATCAACAAAGCCTCAACTTTCATTGCTACGCTAATGACACTTAGCTGTATCTCAGCACCTCACCATCAACCCAGATCTCTACAGTCTCTGGTCAACTTTCTTCAAGACATAAAAACCTGGATGACAGTTAACATGCTCAAACTCAACAGCAATAAGACAGAGCTCTTGGTTGTGGCCCCCAAGGCGTTGCTCCAGAAGTTGGGAGACCTCCTGTGACATGTCGACAGCTGTTTCATCTCACCATCTCATGAAATTCACAACCTAGGGGTCATCCTGGATTCCCCCTATCTTTTCAGTCAGAAATCAATCCCATCATCAAGTTCGCCTTTTTTCAATTAGCTGTTGTTTAAAGTCCAAAGTTCTGAAGTCCAAAGAATTCTCCTGTGATTGTGGCACAAAAAGCTATCTTTTGCAGACCTTGACAAATCCTTCCTCCTGGAGTTTAAACTGGGAACTTGGACTCACCTCATCAATAATCTGCTTTTTTAAAATATCTAATAACTATCTGAGTGATTCCTAGTTAACTTTTTCCTGCCACAAACAAATAAAACTGGCTAATTTGCCTCCCATCTATCCATCCATTCATCCATCTTCCACACCTGCTACATTCTGTTTAGGGTCATGGCAGAGGCTGCAGCCATTCCCAGATGCTCATTTCTCTTGATAAATAAATGATCAACTATATCATTTTAATTCTGTTTGTTTGATTTGGTTCTCTTTATCTACCTTTTAGACTGATTTGGGTCATATTCAAGCAGATGCATAGAAAATTCTGAAAGAATTGTCAAACTTTAAAGCACTTAATAACTGATAACTGCAAATGCCAACCTTTCAATGCCATGAGTGCTCAAATACCAAGAAATTTAAGTCTAAAACAAATGGGTTGACTGACACGCGTGAACTGCCACGTTCTAATTTACACTAGCTTGGTAAATAAAAATGCAGGGTCAGATGATTTATTTCTGCTCTTACCTGTGATGTGTGTATGAGAATCCTTAGGCATTTCCGTGGCTCTACAGTAAGCCCTATCACTGGCTCGTAGCCATGAACCTCCACACTCACACTCTGAAAGCTGTCTGCATCCATCACACTGATGTTGAGTGTCTGAACCCCTGATAATGGCAATACAAGAGCCACAGAAGAAAACCAGTCGTTATGGGACTGAGTTTTACAGTCAGGTGCAGACTGATCCACCTCTTCAGGGCAAGACTGATGAAAGGGGACGCCAGTCCGTAGCACTGGGGCTGACCATGAGCTCCTGGCTTTTTGCCCAAACTGGGCCTTGACAACAATAAGAGTTGGGACATTGATTTGGACATGAATCTGGTTCTTTTCATCTGGAATGGGGTGGATGATATGAAGTCTGAATTTAGGTCTCTGAATGTTACCTGCAGTCTGGGGCCTAATATCAGGAACTGTGGTTGTCTCTGTGTGAGTATAGTCAAAGATGTCTTCATGTTCAGTTGCCCTGTGAAGGTTGTCAACATATAGGATTCTCAGATCACACACCGCCTCATCCACCCAATTGCTTTCTTGAGGCGCTAAAGTAAGACCTCCCTCCCACCAGCCTCCCCACTCTGCCCCCCTAAGGGACAGGTAACTTTGGCGCCAAGGAGAGTTTAGTGAGGCATCACTATCAAGGCAGTGCAGAAATGTCCCAGAGTCAAGAGTGTGTTGCACAGCCACAACATCATCAGGGTAGACCATAATTGCTCGCTCTGGAAGAATCACCTGTTGCAGAAAAAAAAAAGAAATTTTTTGGAATTATAGCATTAGGTCAACAATGGCTCCTAAAGAGGTTTTGGTGGAATAAAAGTCAACTCACACTAAAAGTTTTCAGTTCAGAGCTTGGGTTTATCCTCAGGGGCAGGTCTGCTACCAAATGGTAGAAGGGAGGAAATGCTGAGTATCTCGGAGGTAGAGTGAAGCTGCGGCCTCCAGCTGCACTGTCATAAGTGCTGCATGGTCTGGTGGTGGGCACACAGCCTTCCAGCAGATGGCACCAGTATTGGCCCATGCTGCAGCCCCCTGTGGTGTTACAGAGTGGTACAGTGGAGCAGCAGCTGTATGGATTAAGGAGAGAGCTGCAACCTGACAAGTAAGGAAGGTATTATTACCAACTGCACAGTATCTCGCTTACAGTAACATCAGTGGGAAGAGTTGATCCCTACCTGGAGGTACCAAGTGGTGGGTGGGCCTGCAGTAGGGTCGAAGGATCTGGACACGTGCCAGAGAGAACACGGGGCTGGGGTGCACCACAAGTTCTACTGATACCAACTGACCTGCATGACTGAACCACATGCCTGGGAAAAGCAGCACCTGTGTAGATTATACCAAAATCAAATAGATTTAATTGAGCCATCTTTTCATCGTTTAAACCATTAACTCATTATCCCAGCGATTTATCTACTACTTTTACTCATTTTACCATTGGCTAAATGAATTAAATACGTTTATGTCATGTCTTGTTTTTTTTTTTTTGTCTTGGATTTTGTTTTAAGTTTTTAAGTTTATTTGTACTCATGTTTTTTGCCATGTTTTTTCCTTGTCACGTCATTAGGTTCATTCAAGTCACCTGTCTTTGTTTTCACAGCTGCACTTCATCCCCAATCACCTCCCCACAGTACTTGAGTTTCCAGGTTCCCTCAGTTCTGTGCAAAAATCCACACCTCTCCTTTCCTCACTTTATGCCATGACTTTCATGTTCTTCAGGTTTTGTCAGGTCAGGTTTTTGCCTCTCGTTTTTCCACAGCCATAGTCTCGTTTTATTCTTTCCCACAGTCGAGATAACTTGTTATCCGGCTCGGCAGCGCTTTTTGTTCTGTTATTTAATAAATCAAGTTTATTCCTTTAAATCTGCATCTGGGTCCTCTCTCCACCGGTTGTGACAATTTATCTCTTTCAGGCATTTAGGTTTCAAGCACTTAGCCAAATTAGCCACTTTAACAAATCAACATTAAACTTGAACAATTCACCAAAAATTACCAAAAATATTTCAAGCATTCGTCTTTGCAATATAACTTTTCATTGCTGACCAGACATCTTAAGCTAACTATCTTAATTACTTATCCAATATTTTTGGCTAGCTAGCAATTTTGACTATTTATGCATTAATTTCAGCTAGGTTCTTCAATTATTTATCTTTTACTTTAAGCACACTATTCTCACCATTTCTAAATTCATTCTTGGAAAAAAAAAAAGTATTTCTTACTTTGAGCTTTTTACATTGGCTCAATGTGTTAAGCAAATATCAACTGTTTATTGATTCGGTTTAGCTTTTCAGTACCCATATTAGCCAACAAACTAAACAGTTTATTTTGTTGGCTTTGGCTAAGTATCTCAACCATTTATCGAATACATTAAGCTAGCTATTTCATGCATTTCTGAAATGTAATGTGATGCTAGTTTGGACTCACAGTTTAGTTTAGGAGCTAGATGTTGCAACTGACTCAGAATGCATATCATTTCAGATTATGTTAAATCCAACAAACTTTTTCTTATTGGGTGAGTTAAGGCTTTTAATTTATAATATGAATAATAATTTTGGTTGTTGAAAAGATACCTGTTAGGGCACAACTCGGGTAATGTTTTAGAATACTAATTTGCTTTTGATAATTTCTAACTGACCAATAATGATGTTAAATTCAAGAATAGTAATGTCATGACAAAGCCTTAAGATCTCTGGTATTGTTGCCTGACACATGACTAACCTCCACTGTGCGTTGTCCGATGTCTGGTGCACTGGGAAGTGGATGTATGCGAGTCTCAGTGTAGACACCAGTCATTAGAAGCAACCCAGTAAGGTAATTGTCTACAGATGGTAAAGAGTCTGCAAGAAGACGAATAAACAAAATAAAAATCAAGTCATTGGAGAGGGCACATTTCCAATTACAATATCTACACTTTAGAAGAAATCAAAAGTAATTGAATTACAGTTTCGGTTGAACTTATCTTTCACGCGTCACCCATCCACCCACCAGATGCCCTCAGCTAATAAGTCCATGCTCTATCCAGTCTCTTATCACACCCACCTCACCTCCTCCCACGTCTCTGATCAGTTTATCTGATTTACTTCAACATTCAGCTCTGTGATACAGACCTAACAGTTCCCAAGATTCAGTCTTTTATATTTAGATCATTCCAGCCTGGTTTGTTCTGTCTCCTTTGTACTTGTTCTGATTTCTTGCCTTGTTTTCATAACTTTATTCTATCCTTTCTCTCTGGTTTTGTGTCTCTACACTCCACCTGACAACCTGCCTTATTGCTCCCTCCTTCCGGGTTCATGTCTGGGTTCCTGATGTTCAGGAGTAAACTTACCAATGAGCTGATTTTTACAGATGAAGCTGTGTCGCCCAGCACACTGAACCCTCCTCCACCTTCCTGGTGTACCCAAAGCCATCTGAGGGCACAGCCCCTGACTTGCACTGTCTCTCTGGTGGTTTTGTGGTTCCATTAACCCAAATTGGTCAGGTCCTTCTCCACCTAGTCCACGCAGCCATACCCACACAGTGGTTTCTCTGAACAAAATTAGAAATGTGACAGTATATCTGTTTCAGACCTCTAAGACGAAAGCAAGATTTAACATAGATAGATATTTTTTGGTAAACTCACTCTGAAAAAGAGGAGTGGATGAAATTCAGTAGCTCTTGGCTCTCAGCAGATGCTAAATCTCCTCCCCAAGTCTCTCTGCATGAGACCTGCGCCTCAAACCACGATGATGCTATGTCAGAGAGCCAATAGCATTGCTGGCTGGCCAGGTCGATCCGACTTCCTTTTGGACAGGGAATATCCCCTATAAGGCAAAAATCGAACATTAGTTTCCCTTAGTACATATTCTACTTGGATTTCCTTGATCATTGTCTGCACATGTGTTTCATTCCTGCTGGTCCAGTTTCTGCCACTTTCCTCATCTTGTTTAGAGTCTTGTTTTGAAGTTTGCTTTTTCCTGAAACTCCTGCTCTGCAGTGCTTTGTGCTTGCTTAATCCCCCGAGAAAAGTCAAATATTAGGGTACCATGTCCAATACGATTCGGTATCTTCAAATCATTTTTTTATTGCTTTTTTAAAACATGTGCTGGAGGAAATGTTCCCATCTTTAATTTGGGTAAAAGTAAAATACATAAAATGAAATGATTTGCTATAAAAAGCCAAACGCATACCCACAAACTAAACAGAAAAACATTTCGTAAAATGTACTAATCGTAGAATTTTAAAAGTTTAAAAGTAGGGATTGCCTGCTTTGACTGTTATTCTATTGGATTCTTATTCATTTGAATACTTTCTAGATTTACTGTAAATGTAACTATCTACAATATAAATCTGAAATGTTAAAAGTAGCTGAAGCAATAGCTTTTTTTATTTAAAATTAATGATCTACAAAGTATATACAAAGTTACGTCATCTTCAGCCAATTACATTGTAACCTATTTCATTTTCAGCCAGAAGCTTGCTCAGTATAAATGTATTGTTGCCAGCACAGCTCTCCCCTTTAAAGGTGGTTGCAGTGAAGAGGTGCAAACATGAACTACAAATGTACATGTGATTAAAACCAGCAACTACAATAATTGTATTAATTCAGAATTAAAGGGTACTGGACTCTATATATACTCTGGAAATTGAACAGTGGCTTTGTCAACAAATCCAGTCATATCTGGAAATATTTGGAGACCATCACTATAGTTGTTATTTTTGCTTGTTCATCAAAACACTCTGATGTTACAGTTATAAATAGATTATGGCTTTAAGTTCAGACTATTTTCTCTAACTCTCAAAAGAATATGTTTTGGTAAAAGGTTAAGATACAAATGCAGTCAATGTTACATACTATACTGTTACAAATACTGTTCTCTGTCAAATACTGTTACAAAAGAACCCTCCACACTCTGGAATTGGGTTGTGCTCTATGACTCCACATGGTAGAAATTGTTTTGAAAAGCTAGAAGCAAGACTGTGCGACTTCGTCAAGTTGGAGGTATGGACAGGAAGAGTTTCAGTGGAGCAAAAGTCAAACATGACTGCAGCAGTGGTTCGGATGAACAGAAAGAGCCACGATATGATTAAGAGAAGATGCAGAGGCCGTTCTCCAAAAAAAAAAATAAAAAATGATGACATGCACACTTCTTTATGGTAAAACAAATGATTATGTGTGTCTGACTTGGCAGTTGAAAACTGGCGTTTCAGTGATGCTCAGACAGTGCCAAGGACATTGCATGAAGCTGTTCTCTGTGGATGGTGTCCAAAAGGAGAACCAGCCGACAAAACTGCAGAAAATGGCAAGATTAAACTTTGCCAAGAGCAAAAGCTGCCAGATGAATACTGGCAGACCACCTTTTAGTTCACTGAAACCAAAATATCCTGAACTCGAATCAAATAGGGGTCTGCATCCCTGCAGAAGGCAAAAGATGACATTTTGATGTTCATGCACATATGAATGCATCCTAATGCCATCTTTAGATACCAGGCCGGAGAAGAATTTTCCAACGTGACAATAATTTGAACTAATTTTAAAGAAGAAAGAGAAGTTTTAAACTGCAACCTGCCATCTTCCAATGGAACACCTTTGAAATACTGTCTGGGAGCAGGCTGACCGCCTCTGAGTAAGTGGGTTTCTGATATGTTACCTGCTGCACACACAACCATAACACCTGAAAATTCAAACGCAACGGAAAATATAAAGAAATGTAAGCCTCGGCTGGAGGAGTTTCAGGCGTTTACGCAGCTTTTTTCCACACCGCTGCTGTATTTGTAAATTCTTTGAACCTTCGCCTCTCTGAATGATGCAAAACCAACATTTTCCGAAACAATGCATTCCGATTTTATTTAGTTTTGACTGAGTACAAAGTTAAATTTCTCACCTTGCGACGTGGTGATCAAAACCACACAAAGACTCCAGAGTGTTGCCCATTTGTGTGATGCAGTTGTACCTGTCATCTTGCAGAGACACAGTCATATTCTTCTAAGGATCAACACCAATGTGGAAATCAATACCCTCCAAGTGCTGCACTGAACGGGTGGATTCTAATCATCTTTTTCTTGCCACTGCCACAAGACCACCCCCTTACTGTCTGTGTCTTACTGCCTTATCTTAAACCCTACTCAGCTCCTTCTACTCGGGCTCACACTTTTCTCCACTTACACCTCCTTCCCTCACCGTGCAGACACACATGAGTTATGGTTGGATCATTGTTTTAAAGGCCTCTTCTCTGCTTTCAGTGAGCGTCTGGGTGACTTCTAGCGTGTCTCTCAGCAACGGCCATAGAAGCAGAGTGGACAGAGGAGGCCAGCACTGCTCATTAACATGTTGTAAAACCCCTGGCACTTAAAGGAAACAGACAAACTCACTAAAGGAAGCACACAACCGAGGGTGCTGGCAGAAACAAGACACCGAGTACAAACAGGAGTTATCGTATCAGTGCTCGCTGGGAGCACATTTTTGATGACTATTGTTAAATGAATAAGCATCTTCTGGGTATCGGGCTGCTGAACTGTGTTCACATTCTGTTGTTCCAGCGCTAACACAGAGACCTCATCACCAGTCAGACAAAGGGTTTGTGACGCACGTGCAAAGAATAGACCGAAGTTCTCAAAAGAGAGGATGCCGTCTGGGTTGCCTGGGGAACAGATAAAGCTGAAGGCAGTGATAAGGCTTTGAATTGTTTGTCCGTTACTATAGAAACTATTATCCATTTTATTTTTCATTAGGCACTTTTGCCTTCAAGAGCAGAAGGTTCAGCAAGAGGCAGCTAACTGATTTGATTTCAATGACTGGAGAACCAATACTACAACTTAAAGTATTGAACCATTTTCTCTACACCTCCTTCACTGTGCTGAGTGTCATCTTAAAAGATTGGGTCAATAACTCTGCTATCCCCTTTATTCATGTTGGAATAAAAAAGGAGGATAGATGAGGTTTTTTTTCTATACATAATATCTAAGTGGAACTTTTACATGCTAAACATATACGCGTTCACCTTCTTAAAAGTTTACTGCTATGCTAACAACTCTGTGAACCTGAAAAAGAACCGCTCTGTGTTAATGCTATGTGCTAAAGTGCTTATGAGGAAATTGCTGACATACTAATCCTATTTATATAGGATATATATTTAGAACAATTCTCATTTTAACCTAGCCTGTTAGTATGCAAACATACTATGAATAATACTATGAACACAGCATATATTTGAAATTCCACACTTCTGTTGTTTTTAAATTTTGACATGCTAACGGTTTTGAACCCTCAATATGAGTACATTTAAATTACTGACATTGTTATTCTTAATGTATCGGTTGATAAAAGTGTTTTGATTAATTTAGCAAAACATTATTAATCAAACAAGTCACCACAACGAAGTTCAGTTTATGATTAGACATTTTATGTTCTTGCACGTGCTCCCGGCTCATTCGCTATAGCGGCTACTGAACACCAGAGGGCAGCATTGACCCTTCCCATAAACAAAACAAGGAAGCGGAGGAAACGCAGAGAAGAAGAAGGCAGCCGATGGTGACACATCAAAGGTAATGTTAATAGAAAACAACAAATCGAATAGCCTCTTCTTTGTTGACACAGCTCATTCAAAAGTAAATAATTTTATGTCGATGTAAATTTTGAAGTGTTACATCTAATTGTACGTGTCGACGGTTGCTGTAGCTGAATAGGAGCGGCGTTGTTATTGTTATGATCCGCGTATTAGCTGCTATACCTCACGTTCTGTAGTTGCAGTAGCGAACTGTCTGAGCATGTGATGGGTAACTACTGTGAAATAAGGAACACAATTCGGCATGAATGCAGCGCACCGAAATGAAGTAAAACCACGTTTTTCAGTATTATTCATCCTACTCAATGACACTTAGAAGAATCTAACACTTGGAACATTTGTATTTTTTTCCAATGATATGGTTGTTTATTGGTTACTTGATTGCCGAATTTTCTGGAAGACTTCTTTTATTCCTGAGTGAGTAATCTGATATAACTTTAAGGTCATACGTTATCAAGAGTTATATTTGAACTATTTTCATTGATGTTTGGTATGAAGTATTTTGCAGGAATTGAATCGAATAACACTTTATTGATCCTAAAAGGGGAAATCATTTTGCAGCATAAAGAAGAAATGACAGTTGTTAGTGAATCTAAAGTTGAAGTGGTATGTTGAAAATCTTGTCAACGGTTCTCTGGCTTTGTTCTGGTTTTCCAGCAGGTTCTATGCTCCAGTTAAGGACTTCTGAGGAAGAAGAAAGCCATTTTGAAATTTGCCAGCTCAGACAGGCAGTGTCACAAAACAATGACAGGTGTCTGGACGAGATGCTCTGTCAAGAGATCTACAAGAAAGTCATCAACTGCAGAGGGGGCTGGGGCATTGCAGGCACGCCCCTGCACGCCGCTGTGTCTAAAGGTCACCTCAGCTGCCTGCAGGTTCTGCTAGCCCACGGTGCGCTTGTAGACTGCGTGGATGTCAAGGCGCAGACGCCTCTGTTCACTGCTGTTCGTGGGAAATACCTGGACTGTGTCTTAACTCTCCTCAGAGCCGGTGCCAACCCCAATGGAAGCTCGTCCAATAACTGCTCCCCCGTCCTCACAGCAGCACGGGAGGGTGATGCGGAGATACTGAGGCAACTGCTGATACATGGCGCAGAGGTGAACTCCCGCTCCAAGGTCCTGCTCTGGACCTCCAGTGCCAGGGTGTCCAGCGGGCCGCTGTACCTGGCTGCTGTTTATGGACACATGGAGTGCTTCAAACTGCTTCTCCTCTTCGGTGCTGACCCGGATTACAACTGCACAGACCCAAAGCTGCTGAGTTCTGTCAAGCAGCCCAAAACTGTGCTGGAGATGTGCCTCAGGCACGGCTGCGGCGTGGAGTACATCCAGCTGCTGATCGACTTTGGAGCGAACGTATACCTCCCCACGCTGATCATCGAGAAGTCCACAAAGCAGAACGAGGCTGTAGAGCTGCTTCTGCGCGAGAGAGGTACTGAAAAGACTCTTTACTGATTGGTCCTTTCAGTTATTACACCCCACACCCCTGATCCTGCATGTTTTACGCATTCAGAATAGCCGTTCACCCTTGAGCAGCACATCTGATTCAAAACTAAATGGTTCCCCACAATAGTTTGTCCCCAAGGTTTGCGCAAGCCTGCCAGTGACCAATTAACTTAAGCCTAGTGTGTTGAAGCAGGGACACGTTTCAAATTTAAAAACGCTGCCCAATGGGATGCTACCTGGATTCCATAAAAGCCAAGAGTACTGTGCAAAGGTCTTAAGCCACCCCTCAGTTCTTCATATACATGTCTGAGAAAACAGGAAATAGGTGTGATTTACTGAAACATGTCCAAACATAAATGAAAATACTGTTCCCAATTCTAACAAGCTTGAGTGTCTGTCTTTTGTCTGAGCTCCTTTATTCTTCAACACAGCCTGAACCTTCAGACAAGCTTTCTGTCATTTCTTTAAGTAGTATTCAGGAATAGTTCTTCAGGCTTCTTGAAGGACATCCCAAAGCTCTTCTTTGGATGTCGGCTGCCTTTTGTTCCATTCTCTGTCAGGATGTAATGTTGAGGTCCGGGCTCTGGGGAGGATTCATCCCTCCATAAGACCTGCTGCCACTGATTTTCAATCCTTTTCTTGTGTCATTTGGCATATGACATCGATTTATGCAGTTTCCTCTCAAATTTCACTCTGCACACCTTGCTGAGATACGCCAATGTTTGGGAATAAACTTGATGGAACAAAAATAGTTCTTATGTCTGTCAAACTGTGTTGTCTTTGGAATGTTTCATAGATGCGGGTAAAGAAACGGGAACACGACGCGTCTTTGTGACAGTCAGCTGGTTACAAAGTGCCTAAAGATACATTTTAAAATTGGTACTTTGCTAAGGGTGTCGAGTTCTGTGCATGAAGGATTCGTACCTCCGTGTTAAATGGCTCGACAAAAAAAGAAAAGGAAAAAGCAAACATTCCTCTGAAAGTGGTCTGGTTAAAGAACTGGACTGGAAAGAAGTGAAAAGGCAGCCAACACCATCAGGAACACAGAGAGACCTTCTGTGTCGACCACTTTAAAGAAGGTCTGGCTCTTTGGAAGCTAAATATAAAGAAAGGAGGGGTGGATCCAGACTTCTTCACAGTACTATAGTTAGAGAAGTGTTATTATTAATATGACAGTGTTACCATAGTCAGACACATGCAGACATGCAGCTGGGTCAGTTTAAAAATGGCCTGCATTAGAAACATGAAGTTAGAACTGTTTGATGGAGTTATTTATCAATTTTCCTTCCCAGCGTGACCTTTTGTTGCAGCTGCTATGGACCATCCTCAATTTATCCTGCACACATCCCACTTCCCAGAGGATCCGTAATTAGCACATTTTTTCGGGAGCTTGATGCCCCCCCCCCCCCCCCCAGTTCAGCTCCCCCCTTCAACTCCAGCACATCCCCTTAATAACTGTTTTTTTTTCCCCCTCTTGTCACCTCCAGGAAATCCCAAAGCCTTGACCTCACAGTGCCGACTTGCTGTGCGCAGATACCTCAAACAGATCAACAAGATCCACCGTATCGACCAGCTGGAAATGCCAACAAGCCTCCTAAACTTCCTGCAATATAAACCAGTCCCTGTCACTGTTCTGTAAAGAAAGCAAGCGTCTCTGTTGTTTTATGACATTTTTATCTCAGTTCCAGCTTTTTCAACATTTGTCTTAAAGTGGCTTCTGTCCCTTCATGTGCTTTTCTGCTCAGACTGATGTTCAGTCAAAGGATTAAATGTGTGAATAAACAGCCGGTTTCATTCATGTGTTCTCCTGGAATCGCATGTGAATTTAAAGCTTGGCAGGATTTGTTGTGGATAACCATTAACAAAGGCAGACAGATAAACAGCTGAAATTCACTTGGTTGTTTAATGATATAAATACTTCACATGTTATTCTGATTTGGCTAAACTTATGTCAACAGTTACACACGGGACAGAAACACGTGATTCCTCAGACTTGACCTGCAGGAGGCAGGAGCCGGACGGAGCCCTGAAAGGAGAAGGCACTGCACGTGGAAGCCAAACGCCCCAATAGTTTCCCCTCAGTTCTGTCATAGCGGAAGATAAAGTTCGACATCTGCAATGACGTTACAACTCTGGGGCGGACACAAAAACAGAAAGTTGAGCGTAAAGAATGGCTCTTTGGAAATTTTTATGCCATCACGCGGAAATAAGCTTTACAGTAAAACGCAGGAATGCAGAGAGCAAGACGTAATCCCTTCTTAGAAGTCCCTTAAATGATCAAATGAATCACAATGATGATAAAAAGGAAAAAAAAAAGCATTAATTTAGCTTTTATTACTCTTAATTTGAGTTGTGTTATATATATATATATATATATATATATATATATATATAGGGTTCCGAAAAAAATCCATTTCAACAAAACATCCACTTGTCTGGGATCAGAATTATAATCCTGAAATGTATCAAAATTCATCTGAAATTTCGGGGAAAGATTCAGCTGCTCGTAGAAAATGACTGCTAGCCGCATGGAAAAGATAATTATTCAAGTATGGTCTTTTTTTTTTTTTAAAGTTTAGTGTTTCTGTAATCAGGTGAACTTCAAGTAGCATTCATTCCAACAAACTGTTTCACAACGAAACACTTCACTTGGTCCCCTTTTTAAAACTTGAGGTTGGCGTCGCTTTTAATGGCCACTGAAGTCCCCGCCGCTGCTGACACGGCGACATCAGCCAAGGCCCACGTCTAGTGACATCATCACGACGAAGCCCAAGATGGAGGTCCAGGATGCCAGCCTCCCGTTGCCACTGAAGACACCAGGTTGGAGCAAAGAAACATTAGATCAGTGGAGGAAGGATTTTAAAGACTCCAACTGAAAGGCCTCCCTCTTACCTGAGTTGAGCCTCAGGTATGATGTCATCCACCACCACGTAGACCATGGCCCCAGCAGCGAACGCCAACGCGTACGGCAGCAGAGGTTCTGCCACAACAACAGCGAGGGCACCCAGCAGGCCGGCAATGGGTTCGACCATGCCGCTGAGCTGGCCGTACCTGAAGGGGAACAATTCAAACTTTAAGTATGCGTTCTCAGACCAGGCGTTCCACTGAGCTGTTTGGAATCCCTACCAGAACGCCGTCCATGTTGAGACCCCTGAACCCCGCAGTGGCAGGCTCACTGCCAAGCCTTCTGGGAAATTCTGGATGCCAATACCGATGGCCAAGTTTCTGAAGGAACACAAAAAGTTGAATGCATCAGTTGGTGTGTAAGGGTGGAGTTTTCCTCCCTGACCCGAACAAGCAAAGAAACCAGAGAGAATTTTAAGTACGATGGCAGCTTCATCGGTTTAAGGACCCTTTAATAGTTTTGCAGGTGTTTTCTCAAGTGATTTAGTATGGAGAACTGAAACGGTTATAATCTGAAATAAATTCATTGTCAGGGAGCAACAATGCAAGAACCCTATTCGGTCACTAACAAATCTACTTCCAGTATCGTTCTTTATTGAGTTTGAACCAAACTATGCTTAATTGCTGACTTTTCTGTCTTTTTTGGCCATTGTTCAGACTTCAAGTTAAGCTAGCAGCTAGTGCTGTTAGCCTTCCGTGTTTTTACTCTGTCTCCAAGCTGGGCTGAGTTCAGTGGCCTGGTGGTGTTACGCTGAATATTGAACTCTTTAGAGATTATTCACCACAACGCAGGGACATGCAGACCATAACGAGCCTTATTATAAAACAAATCACCTTTTTTCTTTTCTTTTTTTTTTGACAGACAGAACCTGCGAACAAACTGTAACGTTGCAGTACTAACTTACAACCACTCGATGTCAGCAGAACTCAACACAGCAACAGATCTTTGCTGAATCTGAGGAGCACAACCTATAGTGTCAGAAAAACGAGGTCAGACTGCCTGTAATTCTACACAGACGATCAGAGGAACCGATTCTGATCGCATGCTGGGAGGAGCTGTGCAGTCATTTTGAGATGAGAAGCTTGCAAGCAGCTCGTCGCGAGCTGCTGATGGTGAAAACCAGATCAGCACATTCATAGATTTCCATTCATGAATGAGTGAAAGGGTGTGGAGTCATAACAAAACCATTTTAAACTTTTTTTTGTTTTTTTTAAATGGCAAGATGAGCTTTTAGGGGGATTAATAACTGCTGAAGTTGATCTTTCAACATAATGTCTGCTTAGCACCCAAATGGTGTTTTATCTTTGTGAGTACAGCAGCAGAGTGAGAAATCTTTATGAAATTAATCTAAAACACATTAGAAACGCTTTCATTTTGTTTCACTATTCAGCGCACCACCTTGTAGAAACGTGTAGCGCCATTTAGAATCCATGATCAACTGCTTGCTCATAAGATCAGTCTTTGAGTCAGATCTGTACTGACAGTACCCTGATCCAACCACAAGATGTCAACAGCACGCAAGCTACAACGTTAAACCCTCATTAGAAAACCACCATATTCTCACAGTGGCCAGTAACACACGAAAGTAATCAAAAACACCTTTAAACTTCAACCAAACCTGTCCATTTCAACTTTTTATTGAGACTATTGTTACACTGTATGTTTTTCTTCCATATTCAATCCCTAAAATTGCCAGATAAATCAACCAATTAAGTATAAAATTCTCACAAAGGGGGCGTTTTGAATAAGCAGAAGTTCTGTGAGTGCGTCTGAGCTTTTGATATTGGCCTTACCTGGCACTTTCAAAGGTAGCACAGCTAGTCTTTCCTATGGCTCCGAAACCGACCCCTACAGCCAAGCCCTCTGCGGAGAGAAAAACATGAGCAGATGATTGATAGTTTGTGTCCTATGTTTTCCCTGTCACATAGCAAAAAGAGCACTTTAGGAAAGAGAAGGGATACATTTAAAAATGTTGGAAAACCGCTGAGCCACTCCGTATTCTGGGTACAAAAGATACTGGATGGATGGACTGAAAAGAAATCCTGTGGGCTTTTTCATTTCGGTCCACAACAAGGTCTGCAGGTCTGAGAGGGTTTCCAGTCAAGAGCATTAATTGCCTTCTTTCACTTACTGTCTACTGTCAGGTTTTGATGGATGAAATATTCTATCCTGCACAGACAGCCCATGTAACATATATCAGAATATATGATATATATCTATATCAGAATACTTTGCCAAACTATTAAAGTATTCATGAGTGTAGCAACAAGAAATTACATATACATATATATTTTTTACTGTAAGCTCCTGAGAATTGTTTGCTTGAGATTTTATGTTGATGTTATGGTAATTTTACACTTTGGAAGCCTCGGCTTCTCAACTGCAACTGCTTAGGGGATTAAAACCGTAAAGCTGTATTATGAGGGATTTCCATAGTTGTGACCATTGCTTTGAGCCTGCTTCTTTTCCCTCTCTGAGCACTCTGCACAACCTGAGCAGCATCTCTCCCCTTATGTTCTGTTTGTCTATTTTATTATGCCTGTCACGTATATTTTAAGTACTCTTCATTCAGACTGAAAGTGAAAAGGTCACTGAGAGCGATGCATCTATGAGTGCGTTTGTGTGTTTGGGAGGTTTGGGCGTGTTTGGCTGTGTGCGTGAAGGCAGGTCTAAGGTTGTTTTGCATTTCACGCTGTCACGACACCTCTCCACACTGATTACTGGCTGTCAGGCTTGAGGACAGGTGTGGGTGGGTCAAATGCTGAGATATCCTGATATAACATCAGAGAGTCATGACTGTGATGTACAGGAGAGATATCCAGGTGGGTTTAAGCCTTTTTTCTGACACACTTTCCCATTAATCTCACGGCAACCGAACATGTCAGCTTAATCGTGTGCTGCTTTTCTCTGACAAATGAGATCAATCTTGTTAGGTTGAGCCTGGCAACATATACTTGCCTGTCTGAACCTCGTGTGGTCACATGAATAGACAGACATGTACTGGAATTACTTGGTCATGTAATGTTTCAGACTGAAAATCAGACTGGCTGTGCAGTTAAATAATCAAAAAAACAACACTGTAACTGACCGAACTGCGTCCATATCTGTAGACTGGGTGACAAAATGTTCAAGACATTCTGCTGCCTTTAACTTTCCCTTGGGTAGATCATCATATATGTAACTATAGCCAAATTCACAGCACAGATAGTTTTGGGATTTTGTCAGATAAAGCCGCAGTTATAAAATCAGGATTTTTATTAGAGCAGAGCGTCAGTCGAAAAAAGCTTTAAGCAACTGTAAATTGGCATGTAGTCCTAATGGTCTGATTTTCAATCCCAACTTCTGATGTGCTCAGCAGTATGTCAGAAGAAAAAGAAAAATATGTGCATGGGAGCAGCCTTATCGGGAGTTTGGCTGCACTAATATGCACTTACACTTTACTGTTGCTCTCCTTTGAGGTTATTCTTTTCTATCTGATTTTAGTTGAGCATATACATGCAACAGATTGGAACCCCAACTGGACTATCTGGGTGTGTTAGTCTGATTTTGAGAAGCTCGACTTCGTACAATGTTGACCCCAACATTGTACGTAAATATGGCTACCATATTTACATGTCTTTAGTCTCAAAGATTGTAATTCCATTGCAGTGTCGGGAATGGAAAGCCTAAAATGCTAAGAAGTCCTTGAGGTAAACCTATAGTCATCCCCAATTCTGTCCCAAAAACTCTATTCAGTCCCAAAACTCTAGAAGCTGTGGTGAAATAAAGTTTGAATTGTTTGACTCGTTGTTCACTGCCACATACCACAAGGTTTTTTAAGCATCCTAATTCACAAGTGATCATCACAAATACATAAGATGAAAAAAAATCTAATAAAATCACACAAACAAAAATGAAACAACAAATTAGGTGTAAACAACAGGGAATAAATTGTATCCACAGCGGTTTAGGCACCTGCATCTGCAATTGCTTGAACTTTTGGATAAAGAGCGAGGAGAGAAGGGGAATGACGTGAGGCAAAGGGGCCAGGGTGGAACTGTACTTCATGCATGGCGTGCATGCTCAATCAGGTACTGAGCGGCCCACATGACATATGAACTTTTTAATCCCTGCTTGTTGCCATGTAAACAGACATCAAATTTGATCACTTTTCCACAGCTGTAGAGTTGAGCCTAAATTGTTCTCAATCAAAAAAAAAAAAAAAAGGATAAACCTGTCATGTTAATGTAAGGATACAGCCACAGCTTATCTCAAGACGCCATGTTCTGCTCAGATGCTTCTGGAAGCCAGTGGTTAACCCCGCTGGGTGCACTCTTCAACAGAAGGACCCAGGTGACTATTTTTTATACATATGTATATATGCCATCTCAGAATGTAATAGTTACTCATATAGGGGGAAAGAAGAAGGAGAAAGAAGCATAATAAGTTCCGGAAATGACAAAAGGAACTTTCTCGGCAACTTTGTCCAAGCTTGACAATATGGACAGGCAGTATTTTGTTACCATCAGTTCTGAAGGGGACAACACAATCCTCGAAACATTCATTGGATCCAGCTGGATTGCTGTGAGACTTACAAGACCAAGATCTGGACAAGCAACAAGCTATCTATTTGTGGTCAAAACGCTGGAACAGGTGTTCTGTGCTGGTATTCAGGGGTGGGTTTTAAGTATGAAAACAATGGAGTATCCTGTTGGTTGACTGGCTCAGCTGGTCGCCCTATGTTGATTTAATGAAATAAATCAATGATCAATGTGGTGACAGATAGATGCTTCATCCAATCAGCTGCCAGTAACCTTTTGACAGTGCCTTTTGTGTCTTCCCACTACTTCTCAGATGCTTCTGTTATAATCTAGTGTTGTGGCTAATCATCTCAGCAACTACATATCCTGGAAAATGGCATTAGCAGTGTACCTTTCTGAGTAATTGCTGATCCATAATGGTTAAAGGTACATCTAGAATATCCATTCAATGAATACATTTACCTTCTGGGTTTAGGCTTTTTTTTTTCAAATGAAAAAACATACCTGCCTTGAACCAAGAAAAAGGCACAAAGATAATAACAAAAAACTCAAACAATGAGGGCAGCAAAAAGAAGCCGAGATAAAGGAATGAGTGGAAGGAAGAAGCAAAGATAAGAGGGTGAGAAATCAAGTTCCAGATGCCCCTACAGCTACAGCTTTGAAGAGTCGAGGGAACACTTCATCATAATCTAAAGTCTGCGATTCCCTCTGATAAGAATATACACTTCCAATCCACTTGCCGTCGGCCCACTATAGGCAGACAAATTGTTGCACTGCACTGGGATACACACCCTTAGGCATACTGTGGGTCCCTTTACTATCCATCTCAATCCTGGAGCTGTCTGAAATGCCATAGGGTCAGTAGAAACTATTGTACGTGCACTGAATAACCTTCTACTGAGTAAAAAATAAGTTAAATGAGATTATACTCTTTTTATCAATTAAGTCACTAATGCTGTTATCTGCGGAACATCTGGAAAAGGTCAGGTAACAAGAATCTTTGTGTTATCGGCTTTTTTGGCCAAAGAAAGCGTTTTCTGACAACAGCTGCTCACGCAGCTGCAAATGTGAGCTGAAGGTTTGAGAGTGTTTTGCAATTGGACTACGCTGGAAGTTCCTCTTCTGAAACTGAGTTCAGTGTTAAGAGCACTAAACCCCAACAAACATGTCAAGCTGTACTCCTGAGGCTAATATAAAAGTTCAGAGGAAACCAAACCTGTACCTGGCTTCAACTACTCCAACTCACGGATATGTAGACGGTAGATGAGGTGGTGGCTCGCGCAAATCAACTTTCATCAACTTTTTAATCGACATTCTTTGTTGATGAAACCTTCCTCAAAAGCTTAAGAAACAGTGGGCAAACACTCCCCCCCCGACCCCCATCATCAAACACGACATAGGACATAGTCTCGACAGGGAGCCTACCAAAGAACTTGGGGACCATGGACAGTATGTATGGCCATAAATGAGCTTTTTCTAATATGCTAATATTCTATGTACCTATCTGTTCCGCATGTAACATATTGGACCCAGAGTATTCACTGCAAATTCATGTTTTCGGGCTTGAGTTCCGGTTGCCTCTGTGAATTGGCTTCTTCTTTTAACTTTTCAGATGTCTGTAAAAACATTTCTTCTTAATGAATCTGTCGGTGCAGCTGATGGCACAATAGCTCTTCTTCTGTTTACGTGTTTTCTGTGTTTTCCAGCCAGTCAATCAGTCCAATGAGCATTGGAAGAATGGATGATTAACCAATGAGTGCCATGGGCAGGATGAACACCTTTTCACAGCTGCAGCGCAGACATTCTTAATGTTCCGTGCACGCATTATTCGGCTCTCCTGATGCATGCCTGCTAAATGACAAATGAGGGAACAGGCTAAACTGTTTCTACTCTGCAACATTCTAAGCTCTTTGCCAAGCATTTAGGGAAATAAGAGAGTTTCTATTGTTTGCTAAGGAAGACAACAGAAATAAAATTGCATGGAGGCAGCAACAGGGTGAAGCTGAGAGCAGAATGTAATAAGTGACAAATCTGTCTGATATGAGGAAAACTGAGAGGAATAATGAGCCGTGAAGACATAAAATGTTGCTCCTGTGTAAGAGCAGGAACACAAGTCTGAATAAACTGATGACTAGTTGGAACAAATGATAAATGTTTGACCTTTTTACCATGTCCCGGAAGAAATTCTTGCTGGTTTTGGACAACATGTGTTTGAATTTATTTGGATACGTCAATGTCTCTGCTGTGTATGTCTGGGTGTGTACAGCAGCCGGTCCTGTCCCATTACCTCTTAATGTTCTACGCTCTTTTCAGCACTGACAATACCTCTGCTGACAGGCCATTATGTCACAGTAGTCATTTATCCCATTCCATCTTCCTTTAAGCTCCTCTCATCACCCATTGACACACTCCTTTTTTCACTGTGCCTAACGCTAATACACCTCCACTGGCCATTTTGTCTGACCAATGGTCCAAGATTTCAGGGTACTGCAGGTGATGGTGCAAATCATCACACGAGACTAGCTGGAACCAGAGAACGAGTTGTGACTAAACTCTTTTTTTTTTAATCCCTACAAAGAAATCTTGCCCTTCCCCGATTTATATTTTTGGTATATCTGGTGGTATGTCATTTCCGGCTGACTAATTTTGCTCAGTCCAACTGCCAGTAGTGGCTGTGAATGAACCTACCTCGACCACCATTCTAACTGGGATCAACCCTAATGGTTCGATGGACAGAAAGGACAGCCATCCATCTCCAGCTCTCAGAGCCATTAAGTGTTCAGAGCCTCTTTGAGGATCAGATCATGTTATTATGCAGCTGCGTTTTTGTGTTGTTGAAGGGGAAGCTGGTGCTTCAAGAAGGAAGGCTCCCTTCCCCTCGTGGACAGACGGGAGTTGAAAAATAAGGGCACTTATCAAAGTCAGGTAAAAGGCACCCACTAAATGGCTGATTTTTTCAGCACCAAACACAGCAACAAATTCATGTTCAACATCACTATTAAAGCTGAACCCAGATTTCTATGTAAAATAGATCTCTTTCATCAGCTTGAAAACACTAAATGGGGTAATTAGAGACTAAGGCTCTTGGTGTTTGTAGCTGATGTGAAATACATGATTACTTAGTGAAGAAGAACTTCAAAGAAGCCAAGGAGGTATTTCTTTTGCAAACTGGGGATTGCAAAAGTGAACACAACACCAGCAACAGGACACATAGCTGTAATTTAAAAAGAACACATCCTGCTTCTGGTAGAGGATAAAAATTACCATTACTTACACATGCTCTATATTTTATTCAATTATTACTACAATTACCATAAATAACATTTTACATAAATGAAACTTCATCTGTTTATGGTTGATGGTCCTCCTGCTTGCTAGAAAGCATTCTTATAATGCCTTTCTATCTGTTATGTGTCATATTTACAGAACTTTTTGGTAAATCAAAATGCGCGGTAAGCATTGTCATTGTCAGGAAACATAGGA
Organism: Leuresthes tenuis; assembly: GCF_036924035.1. Classification (NCBI taxonomy): domain Eukaryota; kingdom Metazoa; phylum Chordata; class Actinopteri; order Atheriniformes; family Atherinopsidae; genus Leuresthes; species Leuresthes tenuis. The sequence goes on along the minus strand of NW_027325374.1, from coordinate 19,172,072 downwards.
AACAAGTAGTGTGACAACAGATTTTACTTTCAAACTACATTATTTCAGTAGGGGGCTTTTGTGGGAGTGAATAGAACTGGAGTCACTTCACCATAATCTTAAAACATGCACACACAGATGTTCAGAAACAAGTTTTATGCTGATTACCTGTTCCCCCCTTTGATCATACCCCTCCCTTTTGCAGGCCCTCTTTTCTTTTAGGGATCTCAGAGAAGTGGTAATCTAGCCCTTTAACTTCAACTGGGCTTTGGATGCCATATAGATGGCTGGATGACCACTACTCCTTGATCCCCAAAAGAAACAGGGAACCTTACCTCGGCCAAATGGAAGATTAGGCCTAAAGTGGGGGACAGGGATTGGGCCTTTGTCTCCTGTTATGCTAGCGATTCCCATCTGAAACATGGATTATCAGAACATCTCCACGTCTTCATTCACCCCAATAAGTTCCCAACATACACTGATGAATATTACACTGTAATATTTGTTAGGACATGGACCTGGCCCTTTAGTGACATCCTGTGATGCCTGGCATTGGGACACTGTCAGAGGATCCTTCGGGTCCAGTTCGTCATAGAGTGAGGTCTTTGTAGATTGGGCTTGTTCTGCCAGGTCAATGCCTTGAGCTCTTCTTCGTGTTCCTTAAGCTAAACCAGAGAGGTTTCTGTTTAGAGTATAGAGTGTATGTCTGTGGCACATGAATCCACGGTTTATGCACACACATCACATACATTTATACACAAAAACAATATATGTTCACCATTTATGCTGCACAGTTTGTTTAGTTCTTTAAAGAAATTCATCTAGTCAGTCCATCACTGTGTAATTGTACAAGACATGTTTTGCATGTGCATGCACCAATATGGAGATAAAGCTGAAGGCATCAAGCAGTAAACAGTTTTATTCTTTAATGAACCTGCCTTTCAACACCTGATAACAGCCTCCACGATGCATTGACCTCCCGCTGTAAACACATTAAACATTTTTCCCTAAAGTGCTTCTTATCCACAAACAATGAGGCAAACAATAATTTTATGCTAGAATTAGGATATTGCTGCTACTTATCAAACAAATGGAAATCAATCAAGTCTGATGCGGAAAAGGCTTCAAACAGAGCGAGGCTGTTTTTCCATTAATTACTTTGTGCTCTGGTTTGAGCAAATCTCTAACAATTCCAAATTTATAATGTAAGTAATGCATCAGTTTCCAAGCTTAACTAGTAAAATCAGAAGTAAGACTCTCATTACATTTAATTTAACTTGAGTAGCCTTTCAGTTATCCTGGAGAAACAGCTCTGTGAAACCTGTGCATCTTAATCACTGCTGCTTTTTATCAAACCCTGTGGTCACACTAACTGCTGGGCTTGCAACGCTGCCAAACTAAATGATTTTTAAAATATTGTTTTAGGCCAGGAGGGATATGTTATCCCTAATTCCTAGTTTGAATTTGCCTCTCTAGCTGCCAACTTTACAAACTTCAAACATTGTCAAAAGTCACGTCAGTGCCATCAAGCACACAGAAATGCTGACACGTACAGCCCCGTGTTTTACGCTGACATCTGGAAGATAAATCGCTCGAACGAATAATTCCACACAGCGACAAAAATAACTGGTTTCTGGTTGGAAATGAAGAGTGACATCTTTCACAAATGTGGCAGCAGCCACATTTATAAATCCAATAAAGGACATTCTCACTTATACAATCAATGATAAGAGACGGGGTTATCTGTGTCAAGTGTGCTTTTTTCATTAGATAGTGTTTTAAATCTTGAACAATTTCATTTACCAATTATATGAACAGAGAAGATAGACTAACACCATACAGGCAAAGCACTTTATTACTGTAATTATGGAGAGTAAACTCCACTCTGAGATGTGAATTGACATACGAGTGCTTCTAACCTGATTAAATTTCTTTTCATATTATTTCTGATTAAAGTCACCAAAGAACATTCAGTCTGTTCTGATCTATGACTGCAAATAGCTGAACTCTTAGGCCCAGACTTACAATGGCTTTGAGCCCAGCGCAAACCTCGTTTTGATGTTAAAAAGTTACTACTGGGCACCTGAATTGTACACAGTGATTTTTGTCGCTGGCCCTGTTGCATAATGTATATATTTATGGGCATTTACCTTTGGAGGGCAACATTCTAAAATTCTAGGAGGAGATTATTCTGTAGAACTCTGCAGACTCATTTCAAAAGCTTTTAGAAAATGACTGCCATTGGCTTCATTACTTCCAGCCAAAACATGACATGTCTTAAAAGTTTGTACTTGCCAAAAGAGGCACAGGTGGCAACAGACAGTGTGTGGAGAAAGGGGATTATTCCATTCATATAAATTCAGAAAAAATGCCAGGAGACGATGTTTTTAGAAAGTATCAACTGCCAAGCCACATTATTCTTCATAAAATGGAAGAAATGTTCCAATGCAATACCTGCTACCCCAAAACTTTATTTAAATCCCCAATTAAAGCAAAAACCCCCCCCCCCAAAAAGTCGGGCTGCTGTTTGAAATGCTCGGGACTGCAGGCAGTGCCGGTCCAGCACCTGGGCTGTACTTCTACAAAGCCGTGCTGTTGTCACAGATGCAGTGTGTGGTTTCATATACACATTTCACTCTGACTGAAATATGGAAAGACGTTGTCGGGATGGGGTGGGAGTATATGTTGCTCTGAAACTTGTACATATTTCAGCATTGATGGAGACTTTCTAGATGTGCAAGTTGACAATTCTATTGGCACTAATGCACCCCCATTCCATCAGAGATGCAGGCTTTTGAACTGAGTGCTGCTAACAAGATTGTCCCTCTCCTCTTTAGACCAGAGAATCCCGTGCTGATGATTTCCAAAAAGAATTCAAAATTTCCACTGGTCTGACGACAGAACAATGTTCCTCTTTGCCTCAGTCCAGGAGAAGGACCATGTTCACATATGGCTTCTTCTTTACATGATAGAACTTTAACCTGCATTTGTGGATGGCACATTGAGCTGTGTTCACTGGTAGTGTTACTGAGCTCATGAAGTGATTTCAACGAAAGAATCCTAGCTGTTTTCTGTGTAGCCTCTTTCCATCTTTACTTCTGAGAGACTCTGCTTCTGTAAGGTGTTCTGTCATACCTAGTTATGTTATTTACCAGGTGTCGGTTAACCTAATCAGTTGCAACATGTTCCTTAAGCTGTTTCTCTGTTGCTTTTCCAGCCTTGTACTGGCCCCATTCCAACTATTTAACATTTCAAATAATATCTGTGTTCTGCTGTGTATAAAATATTGGTTTGACCGGATTTCAAATCAATGCCTTCTGATTGTAATTACTTTACACAGTGACCCATTGGTACACCCCACTTGGATTTGTGCGTTTCAATTTCAGTTATTGATTTAGCTCTCTTGACTGAGGACTCTTTGCAGCACATCTTCTGCCGCAGGGATTTGCTTTTCGTGCACGTTTACACTTGTGCTCACACAACCATGACTAATCACAGACACAACTATTGCTGCAATTACAGAATGTTTAATTAAATTTTTGGTACTGTGTGGGTTTTTGGGTTTTTAAGTCAGCGTGCAACAAATCAGTTCAGTTCTTTGAACACTGGAACTGGCTATCAAAAACTGAGCCAGGTGCTGTGATGAAAGACATAATAGCTTCTCAGGAACACCTTACAATTCTTGACAATGATGTAGCAAAGGGAGTGGGATAATAAATATGAGGCTAAATACTTGTGGGTTTAAAGCATGTGGAAATTCAAGTCACGACTACTCCTCTTGCCAATTTCATACAAAATGACTGAGAGGGATTTAAAGGTCTATATCAGCCAAAAAGAAAATTCCAGGTAAGCCGGTGGTCATTATGTTCATGGCCTTGCAGTTAATTGCTTTTTTTTAAAATCACGAATTGTATTATCTTAATTTTTCATGTTTGGTTTGGAGCTGTCAGAAAGTAAAAAAAAAAAAAAAGAAGTGTGACTGACAGACAGTCAGTCTAATTAGCTTGTTAGACAGAAGAATGACTTGCTTGCCTACGTGTTCAATAAAGCAAGGTCAATTCCTGGGGAAAGCTGTCCATTCGCTGAGATCTTTGCGTCATAAATATTCAAACAGCTTATTTGAATTGAGGAAGAAAGGAAGAATTCAAATTCTGGGAGCTTCGCAGATCCCACTCAGTACAAAACAACCTGGACTGGTATGAAGAAATAGAGCTTAATGTGAAAGGAGCAGCTTCATTGTTGAGTGTTTTTTAGTGAATTGTAAACTCAGTGAAGCTATATTCAGTAGAGATTTTGAAGTATCTGCACAATAAATAATTGTGCCCATCTCCTGTTTTGTGCCTCGGGCATAAACATTAACAAATCTAGTTTTATTATTTAGAAAGTTAGCTCTCAAACTGATTCAGGTGATGCATAATTAACAGAGGAATTACAACATGAACACCTTTGAGCTGGCCGTGTTATTTTAGCTTTCCTGTCTGCATTAGCGTGTTTTCCCTCGTAGGGTCAGTTCAACACATTACTGGCAACAACACTGGGCCTGAGAGAGAGATTGGTACCAATTGTCTGTGACTCAACTGCAGGGAAATGTAAGTGTTTGAGAATAAAATGGCTAGTCCAGTATCAGGTTTGTGTGTGCGAGTCTGAGCTCAATTTGTTGTGTGCTAGTGTGAGCTGTTGAGTCTATTTACTATATACTCTCACTTATTGAGTATAGGGTTATTCAGTGTAATTAAAACTAACTGCTATAAACAGAGCTGTGAAAACATTGTGTAAAAGGTGTGATATTGTATCACTAATCTCTAAATCAGAACTTTACCATCACTGAAGATCAACATGAAGAAGACAGAAGAAGCTAATCTATGCTTTCTTGTGAAGCTTTTTAGCAACATCAGAACTCAACTTGTTCATTCACATATTTCTGATGGGCCACTGACAGACTCATACCAAAAGAAAGAATAACCACCGTTACATTTGTGACCCTAAACAATTAAATACAAATATCACTGCTTCTCTCTGAACAGCAGAGGCACAGTTTGTGTCGTAATTTGGGAATTCGAATTGCCTTCCTTTGCTAACTTTCATGTCTCTTAGCCTGTTCTCACCTGGAATGTTATGGATGGTGATGGCAAGGATGAGGAGAAGAATTCGCCGCCAGCTGCTACCCGTCTGCCCAGCCCCCTCCTGCTGTTTGTTGCACGTTTCCTGTCCATCTAAATGGCCCGAATGAGGTCCTCTCCTTCTCTGGTAGACATCACCGTTCTCGAGTTTATCTGTGTTTTTAAAAAGAAAAAAAAAAAGAGGATAGTGATTAAAACTGTTACCAACGTTCTACAACATCCACAGACTCAGGCTTTTCTTGAGTCTGAAAGCTCTGCTCTAACTGAAGCTTCCCTGAACAAGGCCTGAATGCCTGGAAACTTGCACACTGCAAGCTGCCACCAACAATGTTTATCACCTCCCAAAATAAAAAAATCACGCAAGCGAGCATGGGACAGTAATCAGAGTTTGGACTTGTCTGTCAAAGGCTCTTTTTTCACCTTTCTTTACGAACAAAAAATGCTTTAAGGAAAAACCTGTTTGACGCATACACCTACATACAGTTAAGCCAAGATGTAAAAAGATTTCAGCACTTTGCTATTAAGTGTTCCTTCTTAAAACAGTTGAATCATAGGCCTGAGGCTTTGGCGTCGTTTTAGCCAGTCATGCATCTCTTAATTAACCCTAAACCTAACCCCAGAGGAACCCCAGAGGGTACAGTTATTGCAGATCTTCCAAAATGTACAGTAAAACAGACAAGTTAGACGGTGTAGTTATGTTTTTGTTAGTATAATTACTGCATAAAGGATTTTTTTTTTGCCAAATTTCAATAGTAGTTTCATAACATTTTTCTTTTTCTTTGGCATATCAGTTTATTTAGTAAGCCATTTATATTATTATTTAATTTATTCTAAAATGATTGTAGTTTCAAAAGCCTGTGAAAAGAAAAAAAAAGCATTTCACAGTTCATATTCAGTTGCTGTCACACCCACCGGAGGTCGCATGCTATTCCAACGTATTTATAGACCTTTTTAGCAGCATGACCTCTCTTTTGAGAGGAGAACAGTCTCAGCTCACTGCAGTGAGCCAAATCCATACATACCAGCAGTGTTTACATCACAATTCAGTTGTGCAAAGACCACTGCAGCAGACTCAATCGCTGCTTTACAAAAGCCAAACAAAAATTCCCTTTTGACAGCAGCAGTGTGTCCTGAAAATATCTATATAAAAGACTTTTTGGGAAAATTCTGTGCTTGGTGATTTTCTGTGCCTAGATCTGAAAATATGTCAGTGAACCATTAAGATTAGTTATATATTTCATCTAACTGAAGAAATAAATGAGTTAATAATGATATCATCAACCAACCAGCTGCTGTTATGTTCTGCGGTACGTGTGTTAACAACCGGTTCAACACATGACTCATGGCAAGTTTATCTCTAGAAGAGGGATTGGTGGTCGTTGCTGCTCCGACTGCGGATGAGTGTAATGTAAGTACTTGAGAAGAGAACTGTAAGTTTTATTATTTACACATCAGTTTGGTGTGTGGTCTCAGCTCCTGGGCTATTTACTGTATTATCTCTCATACTGTAATCACATGCTCTCAGGGTTATTAAGTACTACAGATCTCAAGAGAGGCAGACCCTGAGGAAAAGAGGGGTGCAATACAGTGGAGTGGATCACTCCAAAACCTAGAATTATCCACTCGAATCGAGGTGTAAGTAATTGGAAAAAAAGGGGCCGCTGTACTGTCTCTCTCTGTTATTTTGACCAGAATGTGTCATTGACATTTCATTCAGACCTCCAGAAATCAGGTCGACCTGTGAAAAAAGAACAAAATATGTCTCTTTTAAACTAACGGAGTTCACAATCAGCTGCTTTTACACATTCAGCAGGAACACTCTAACATATATAACAACATTAAGATTCCTTTTATGTTGTAAAAGTCCAGTGCTCACTCCATTTAACCCCGCATTTGACCTCCATATTTTGTTCTTTTAAGTCCCTCAAACAATATGCTAATTCTATGCGGCAGTTGGCCAGGTGTGTGGAGGTGTGCAACCAGAAAGGGTTTCAACTCCACTCAGTCAATATTCATCCTCTATCTAACTTGTTCTCATTTGTTTCATCATCCTACCGCCTCAGCTTGCAGCAGCATGGACCGCAGTCACCGCCGTGCAGGGAATGACTCAGCGTGACTAACCTTTCACTATGGAAAAAGCCTCTGACAGCAGGGTTTGACCCTGACCATTCAGGAAAGGCATTAACATTTTCTCTCTCCCTCTTTTTTTTTTCTTTTTGCTTTTAGACGCATAATTACGTTTTGTTCTGACAATTTCCAAACCCTTAGTAGGCACTGCGGCTCAAGGGGAAAAGTGTAAGTCAACTTTCACGGCTTTCTCCAAGTAGACAGTAGTCACAGATTAAATGAATTAGAGCTTTATTAATATGCAGAGTACACTTAATCAGTTGGATGCAAGTGCGTCAAAGAGGATCCCTGACTGCATCAGAACAAATGTTTTAAAAGACGCTTCCTACAGAAACACTCAAAATCATAATAATTAGGCTATTGCAATATTAGTGTGAATATCATATTGGCTGAGCATGAAACATACCCAGTAAAAGAGGAAAAACTTCGACGCCACTTAGGTTATCAAAGGTTACGCACCCAAAAAAAGATGTGTTGTTGTGACAGGGCCAATTTATGGCGAGATTAAAGGGTTATTTCATCAAGGCGATGTCAACAGGTGGCTGTTGTCATGATTTGGTACAGAACTGTAGATACTAAAGGCATCGAGTTGCAAAGATGGCTGAAAGATTCATTCAGAAAAGCTCTCTGAGGGTACAGGTACTGGCCTGATGGAGAGAATTTAAAAAAAAAGGAAAAAGCATCAATAATAACTCTGTTCTGTTGCACTGTTCTGTCTTTTTTTCTTTCACTTTCCTTGAGTATCTTTTTAGTAGTTTGGCTTCCTTTCTTCATTTGCTTTTCCAGCCCTGTGAATCTCTGAGTGGCTCTCAGTGGTTCCACCTGGGTAATTAGTCGTGAGTGTATTTACAGACTCGTGCCGTCTCTCGTCAGTCGGTATGGGAATGTTTCCTGTGTTTCTTGGGCTTGCTCTTTCCCCACTGTCATCGTTCCGTTGACCCGGTCGCTTTGCTTTCTCCACATCAATTTATCTTGTGTGTCGCCATCTGCTTTTCTGTCATTAGAAGTAAGTGTGATGGAAGTTTACTTTAAGCTCCTGACTTGATTTCTGTGTGCCTACGTTAGGGTGCGCTCTTTGAACTGTTTGTTACTATGACTGGAGGCGCTATGAGCAGCTGTTATCTCTCATTAAACAGAAGAGGAAAGAAAGTTAGTTGAAGGCACCACATCCTTCCAACTCTCAAAAATTCACTTCCAGGAACCAACTTTTAAATCGCATGAGGAAAAGCTATTGTTTTAACTTTAATTGCAATCAATGTCAACGATTCAGAAAACAGACTTATTGACACATTATACTATATTTGTAGTGGTCTGGAAGTTTGGCTGTGTGGACTCTGCTTTAGTTTTGGGGTTTTCAGACATTACTGACGTTCATTCAGCAGTTATATAAAACGAGATAAGCATCACAACATGTACATTTTTTTGGGAATCGTCTTGATATAGCACCTTTGATGCTGAATAATAAATACAGATTTTGGAACATCATTTGAGGACAGATGATTTGTTTTTGATGATGAAAACATTCGAATATAACAATATGTCTCCATAGCAAATCGCTTAAGGTGCTAAACTGGCCTGCTAAACTCGAGTCCACCCCCAGATTTAGCCCATTATGAAACAAAAGCTATGACAAAGTAAGCCCTGAACTGCTGAGTGCCTAATCCTTTATCTTGGTACTTGTTTGAAGTAAATAAACCAGGCTGTGCATCACTGCCAGAGGGTGGTGGTGTGGACAATATACTGTAAGTAGTTTTAATTTCAGGAAAATAAGTAATTGTCCAAACTGGAAACAAAAGTTTAAGAGAAAAAAAAAAGGAACAATAACTGCGGTGGACATCCACAAGAGGTAAAAAGAGGTCTCCTTTGGGAACTATTTCAACCTCTGGGAATAACCAGTTTAAAATGCCCCATTTCAACTGGTTATTCATTTTAATCAGAGGGAAATTCCCAAACCTCACGCAAGTGCAGAAACTTTTGTGGATTAGTTGAAGCTTTTCTGATTTTTACCATTTCCATTCACTTTTTCTACATCATGTGAAGACAGAGACCAGGCTAATGATGTTTACCTTTCAAAACTCCACCAGCGAGTCTCTGCAGCTCACTTGCTCCGAGCCGTGTATGTCGTGTTATGAGAAAACGTGATGCGGCAGAGACGGTGCCAAGTTTTCTGAAATGTGATGCTGCCATCAGATTCAAAATGAGCAAGTTTTTGTTACTTCAGAAAAGTACACAATCTCTCAAACTGCTCTTTTGACATGTCTGTGACTCGTTCAGATTATATGCAAAGCATTGGGAATCATTTGAAACAAGTTACTGTGCATTAAACGTTTATTTTCCTGGCTTTAACCATAATAAGAACCCCTTTCTCATCCCGGTACAACCTGTTCATCCTCCCTACTGTCCTCTACCTCTCACTCCTCCTCCCATCCCTCCATTTGTCTCTCTCAGAAACATTCTCGAACACAGGCAATTGACCTCTATTAGAGCATTTCAAGTGTCTCAGTTTTGCCACGTAGGCAGCAGTAAACAGGAATTATCTGGCTTGTAAAGGTCAAAAGATGTGGAGTTTTTGCTCTGGGTGCTCGGGTTACACCCTCAGTCAGTGGGTGCTTTTAAAGGAAGAAAACAAAAAACAGTTAATTTCTCTCCAATTGAACTCCCCAAACCATTAAACCTTAACAAATGGTTGTGTGTACATACCCTGTGAGCACATCGCCGTCTCTTTCTCGCTGCTAATGATTGCAGAGGGGCCGTTGGGCATGATTTCTATCCTCTGTTTTCTACATTGTGTTGTTTAGAACTTGGTGATTAACGTAGGCGGAGAGTCAGACGGCGGCGGCGACATTGTAATTTCAATACTTTTATGACGACACGTTTATCTCAAGCAGGGGCAGTTTGTCCAATAAGCAGATGAAGCAATGCTTGTCATAAAGAGCAAAAAAAAAAAAACCCTGACACGTCACAAACAGTAACTTATACACACAGCGACACCCAGTGGTCGGAATGAAAATGACATGAAGACCAACCCATCTGAGTTTTATTGCTTGTCATTTTTTCATTAGTATCATCTGTTTATATATTTTATATCTTTATATCTGCTCTTCAAACGAGCTTTAATCCCAAGTTTGATGGCATCGTTTTCCCGTTTCAAACGTCTTACATGCTTGAGTAACAAATGAAGGTGGTGGCAAATCGTATTGATCTGCGTTAATTGCATTAAGAAAGGTTGCAATTCATAACGCCATGCTGCACAGCCGCAATTTGTTGCCACAATGAGGTTGTAAACTTATATATTTTTAAAACCTTTATCTGACCAGGAAAGAAATTATGTTGATGAGAGAAAAAAATCTTTTTTGTATGGAGGTCAAGGCCAAGCAAGCAGCAAAACAAGTCTGTATAATGTGGAATATATGGAATTCCTGGTAAATACAATACATGGAATTCCTGGCTAGTTTTTATTTATTGACCATGTAAATAAAAAGTATTCAAAATCTGTTGAAGAACTCCTGCAACATGTACGAGTGTGTTCCTGATCAACTTCCAAACAAGCCTGTATTTGGAGGTTGGACAAATAGTTTGAGCAGGCTGAATACTAGCAAGAAAATGAGAATTGGACTCAAAGGTTGAGGTAAAGCAGAGATAGAGAGAGGGGGGGTGAATTTACACAATGGATGTAAGTTTTCACTAGATGTCAGAACAGGTCACTGAATGAGACACTTTCAAACCCAAGGGGCACAAAAAAGTGCCAGGTTGCTGCTTTTTCAGAGATTCTCTTGTTGTTAGTGACTTCAGACACCCAAATATGTGCTCTGAAGCTCAGAGAAAGTTTTCTTTTTTTTCCAATATGTCCCCTTTAGGCACCATCTTTTCCCAAGCCATGCCTTGAACTCACTGAAATTAATAAACTGGTCAGACAGAAAGTGACTGGGACACACTAACAGGATTTTACAGCGTTGCTGGAACTGTGCCCTAAAAATAGAGTCCATCCTCTGAGGCTGGGGATCGATGTAACGTGGATACTATTTCCCTCAGGGGCTAGAAATAGACTTGCAGAAAATGGTGGCAAACCTCAGAGGTTGAATGAGAATGAACTTTTCATCAGGGCAGTGAGTGCCTTGAAGCAGTACTTTAGTATATGTTGTCCTACTGTATATAGGAGAAACCACAGCAAGAACTTCTATCTTGAGGATTCTTCTATTCTTCAAGGCACTTTTATTGCAAAATGTTACCACAACAGTCAAGCTCTACAGCCAAAGCACAGCAAGAGCCATTTAGTTCGAACAAGAGTCTGCCAGATCATAATTTGCCATTTGCATAGATAGATTGGAAATAGATTGGAAGATGAAAGAGTGGTTAAAGAACAGCTAGACATTCAAGAAAACAAACTTTGCCATGGTGTTCATTTTATCCGCGCAGACACAGTTCTCTGAGTTCTCCAAACTCACAACGACCAGCCATTTGCTGAATGCTGAATGCAATCCTGCAGATGTATTTCACTCATAGCGGTTTGAAGATGCTGAAGATATTTCATCATAAACCAAATGCAACCTCATGTTGACACAGATGAGATGTCATGAGGTAGAAACACAACTATTAGTCCTTTGGAGATTCAGTATCTGAACAAAATTTCATGGATATTTATTGTATAGTAATGGAACTATTCCGCCACGTCTTCAGCCATGTTGCTAGCATAGCTCAGAGTATAAATTTGATCTGTGGGAACAATCGTGCAAAGTCCAAGCTGAGGCAGCTATAGTTAGCAGGAGTGTCCTAAAGGAAGTTCCACCACACCACCATGCAGCCCAAAACAGAATTAAATGATCTGTAAATTTCATTAACCAATGGCTTTTTCACAATAGAAAACATATCAAATGTTTTAAGAGACATTAGCAACAGTTTATAAATGTCTGAACTAAAGAGAGCAGCTGCTGGACCTTTTTTGAGATGAATGTTGTCCCATTCTTATCTGGTATAGGATTCAAGCAGCCCAGCAGTCCTGGGTCTTCTTTGGTGCAATTTGGGTTTCAAGAAATGTCCAAATGTTTTCTGTAGGTGAAAGGTCTGGATGGCAGGCAGACTCTTCTACTGCAGAGCCATGCTACAGTGGTCGATGCAGCATGTGGTTCAGAATAGTATGAAAGGCCCTTCCTGAAAAAGACATTGTCTGGATGGGAGCATATGTTGCTCTTCAACCTGACCATACCTTTCAGCATTGATGGTGCCTTTCCAGATGAGCAAGCTGCCAGTTTCATAGGCACTAATGCACCACGGTGTCACCAGACATGCAGGCTTTTCAACTGAGCGCTGATAGCAAGCTCGATGGCCCCTCTTTTTACTCTAGAGAACGTGGTATTCCGTGACTTCAAAAAGCTATTTCAACATTTGCTTTGTCTGACCAGAGAACTAGTTTTCCCACTTTGCTTCAGTCCATTTTTAAATAAGCTTTGGTCCAGAGAAGACGGCTGCCTTTCTGGGTCATGTTCACACGTGGCTTCTTCTTTACACGGCCCAGCCTTAAGCTGCATTTGTGGATGGCACAGTGAGCCGTGTTCACAGACACAGAGGGGAAACTTTGAAACGTTTGATGATATTGTGCACTTTAGATGGTAAGATATTCACAATGTATGCAGTAAAAAATATAAACTTACAATTACGCCACCATTTTTAGATTCGGTTTTTTGCACTGCTCAGCTTTACAGCCTCTCTAATGTACTCTTTTTATAGCCAATCCTGTTACTGTCCTGGTGCCAATTAGCCTAATTAGTTGCAACATGTTCCTCCAATTGTTGCTTCAGTCTCATTTCTTTAAGATGTTTTGCGACCATCCAATTCAAGATGGGCAAAAATTGGTAAAATGTTTGACTTTAACATTTGAACATTTAACATGTTTTCTGTGTTTCATTGCGAGTAAAATATCGGTTTATGGACATTGTACTCACTAGGAAAAGCCGTCATAGCTGTCAGGGATGTATTATATCGGGGGGAACCCACCACACGAATTAACCTAAAAATAACTATCAGAAGGATTGTAGAAACTTGACAGACAGCATATAATTAACTGAGATTAACTGATTAATTTTTCAAGAGGCAATTTTATCATTACATTGGTGAAAATACAAAGCTGCTGACAAGAAAATATCAGGTTATGATACAGCCCACATAAAAGGAATTTCTAAAGCCCTCTAGGTACATATGGGTCCATGCAATTGCAGCTTTGACTGTACATGCATATATTTGTTTTAATGACGGAAAATATCTATATCTCAAAATATGTATTCCTTCAGTTCCTCTCTACCTCATTGCCGATTCTTTCTAGGGTTTGAGATGGGCTGCAGCCTGAACAGCTCCTGGTGAGCTATGGGCGTAACATAATTATTGTCTTCTGTGTAAAGCTTCTCCGAGAAATCTGCATGTTCGTGGCCTCAAAGGTGAGCCGGAAGTAACTTTGAAATTAAATTTTTTTTTAAAAAGAAAAGAAAAGAAAAAAAGATTGTAGTCATCCAAACTGCATCTGAGAGGTGCTACATGACTTGAAGCAAAGACCCCCTCTGCTAACATTCTGAAAGCTTTTACACAACAGCAGACAGCAATTATTTATTTTTTCTAATGAATCTGTCTATTGTTCAAGTCCATTTTGTACCCAGCGGACAAATGTAAATTGATTGTTTCCCTTTTCTTTCCTCTTCTTCTTTTCTCCTTTTGAAGCAGCTTTGTGTTGAAAAAGCACATGCCCAATTTCAGATTTTTCATTTTACAAGATGTTTCTCGCAGAAGACTCTCTCTAACGACCAGTAACCTTTTAAGAAACACAGGAATGTCACTAGTGTTCCGACTACAGACCAAAAGGTTTTTAGAGCTTGGAGTGCCGGTTTCTCATCTGCCATCGACATGCGTTAGAAACGTTGCATAGTGATTAAAAATAATTGAACTGGAGAGGTTCAGTAAAGACAGACATGTCTGTGGGGACAGAGAGGATTAATACATGCAGCAGAGATCAGGCCAGCTGAGAGGTGAACTGTGGACTCACTTGCTGCCTAACTTATTGGATTTCAGAAGCTTTATGACAGTAACTGAGCTCTACAACACAAAGAAATAAGACGTCTTATTCTTTGACAAATAAGTAATACGTGTTAGTGGAATCAGAATCATTGTTGTGTTTAGTCTTTTTATTTCATTTTTTGTTGGCTTTGTTGCAAAGAGATTTTCCTTCAAGTATAGTTCTTGTTTCTAATGGTTTCTGACTTTGTATTTCTATGAGTATAGTCTATTGGGGAAAGTGCAAATCCATTTTCTACTGACAAGAAGAAGAAGTTAGTTTTCTTTGATTCCATCTATACTTGGCCAAGTGAACCCCCCTAGCTCCCATAGTGTATCCAGAAGGATTCTTTGAAACTGTTTAATCAAGCTGTTTGGGACTTAAACAGTTCTTTATGTAGCAGGTTCATACTTTCTTTAGGGAAAGCTATAGGGTGCTAATATCTTATTCTTTCTACATATATGGTTATCTGAAGTGACTATCAACTGATTAAATGTCATAACATAACTATGTTACTTTGTTTAAGGCTGCCTGAAACTGTGGGTGTTACACCATGAAGCTGATCTGTTATGCTTGAAATTGGGGTTGATGTAACAACCTCCAGTATCAGGTTGATGGGGACCTGCCCAACTGAAGTCATTCATCCGTTGAGGAAATTGTTTTTTACCCTGAAAGTCCTTGGCTTCCTTTCCAGGTAGCCACTCTGCCTGATTCTCACAGTAAAACCCCCTCAGACTGCTTGCTGTGGCCCAAGCAGAGCACATGGTCACATGGCATGTGAAGCTGTAACGTTAACATTAGTATGAGATTACCAGGTGATGACATGTTTTTCTCATGTTCTCCTCTGCTCTTATTCTACCCAGGCTCCTGAGGTGGAGGTGGATGAATGAGGAGATAACTGTAATGTCACTCATTTTTTTTAAATTTCCACCTTTTGTGTCATAAAAGCTGGTTAAGATACATGAAAAAGTACTTGTCCCTGTTTTTTTATTTCATAATAGTTGATGATTTTTCACCACTGCAATGAAAATGTCCCCGATATTCATTTCAGAAATCTGCTCACCTTAGAATAAACTCTTCTTCATTTTTTTTTGTTGAAGCTGCAACTCAATGTTCCTGAATATACAGATATTAAAAATATTCAAATTTTTCCATTGACTGTTTAAAAAAAGCTTTTGAATAATAAAAACAACCTATTGTTGTTGATAAACCAGGTTTTTTTTTTAACTTAGGGTGGCTGAATTTCAACTTTAATTTTCTAAATCAAATGAAGGGAAATGGCCGCCTGCTTCGGCATCTTTCATGGTTAATTTGACCCACACTACCTTTCAGCAGTGTTTGTCTGAGAAATATACTTTGATTCTTGCAAAGTGATAATCACGCATTGTTTGTATTCATAGAGGTTAAATGTAAAGCTGGGAAGGGTGAATACGGGTCACTAAAAGCTATTAGGTGGCCAACACCAGAGCTGAGAATTTTTTCAGTCAGAAGAGCAAGCAGAAGTGGAGTTATCTGTGATGTATTTTAATGGCCCTTCATTGTGTGAGCAAAACACAAGGTCAGGCAGCTTGAAGAGGTTAGAAAGTATGACGCACTGCACACTTCAGTACAGTATTTTACTGCAGAGTTGCTTTTCATTGAAATTCCTTTTGTTTGTTTAGATCCTCCTCTGCTCAGTCTGGAGGGCTTTTAAAAGACGACTCCATTGATGTTTTCTATAGAAATTGCTTACACTGGAGTCTTTGTAATTACCAAGACAAAATGGCAATTTATTTTCTGGCAGGTTCCTATTTTAGCCGCATACAATATTTTCTCCTTTTCCTTCTGATCTGCATCTTCACATTCATTTTGGAATTAAAGTTCCAACGGTAAAGAATCGTCAAAAGCACCAAACAACGACATCTAACATGACATCCGGGCAGTTTCTCTAATGTCATTTTTTAAATCCATACAACGATGGAAACCAACTCTTTTCTCAGCCAGGTCCTGTGGATAGAGTTAGCGGTTCTTTATTTCCCCATTATCCCATTCACTTTAACCCCATGATGATTTTGGGAGAGGATAAAATGGTACACTGTGCCAATTATCTTCACAAAGTCTTATACAACAGTTTAATGCAAAAGGAAAAGATAGGACGAAAAACAAATTTCTTTTTAAGGGTTCTAAAAAAGTAACTCACTCGCTATAATGCCTATTAAGACTCCAAAGAGATAAGGTGTTCAGATTCCCCATATTTTGGGGTGTACAAAAATGTCAAATAACCTAAGGATATTGTAAAATTAATGGCGTTTTTGTTTTTTCTTAATAAATCCACTTTGATCAATGGATAAAACAGAGGGGATAGTGTTTTCCATTCGGTGGATCAGGACTTTAGGAAGGATTTTCACATCTATAATAAGTAATAATAAGAAGCACAGTCCGGGGGATCTTGGGTGGGTTTTCTTTTAACAACCGGCCTCATTAAATGAGGCAGGGAGTGCACATCAGTTAAGAGTCTGAAAACACTTGACAATAAAAAAGGAATCAGTTCAGCAAAAACAGTCTTCAAACAAACTGATGCGAGTCGGGAGTCGGAGACTGCACTGATGATATTGTTGCAGAGATTTCCTCCTGAGTAATGGGAGCCTTAAGGTCATACAAGGATGAACTTTATGTCAAACTTATTAAAGAAATTTGCCCTAATGTTTCGGTCTGTCTTACAATCTGGGGAACATCAATATGAATGGAAATCTCTAAACCTCTCACTGACTGCCTTTGGATCTAAAATAATAGTTCGGACTCCGACAGTAAGCTGGTTTGCTCTCCAACCTGGCAGCTGACTGCTCGAAACTCTTCAAGATGCTTTCAGGGCCTCGTAGATTGTTTTATTGGATATATCTGCTGTTATTCAAAAATATTTCAATTTGATGAAGCATTTACTGAAAAGAATCTATACAACTGACAACCGACTATTGTTACTATTCTTGTAACAGGATACAAGAACTGCCTATGATCAGGAAGACATAAATCTTCAGGAATTCTTTGATATAACTTGCAGGTTTGCTAAGAGTGGTGGGCTTGGTTAAAAAGCAGTTTAACCATAATATCTTATAAATGTTTATCTGAAATACAAATACAAAGAAGATGGTAGGGCGCACATTCTCAGACAGACTCTGCTAACATTCTGTCTCCTGCTCCATCCCTCAAAATGGGACAGTTTAGACTACAGCCACCTGTTGTCATTTTGCAGATAAAAGCACTTAGCCTCCAGATGCTGGCTGACCGCCTTCACATCCCTGGTCAGTATAGCATGGATTTTTGTCCAGCTTTGCATCGAACACTTGCAAAAGACGACTTCAAGTCGGTGGCTTGTGCTGCTCTCTGGTGTTCAAGTAGCATACACAGTTGTGCGTCGTTATGGCAACCTCGCCGCTAACACTTGCCACGGAGCTCTGTTTTCCAGATTGTGTGTTTTTGCAGGTGCTTCTCATGAAGAATGGCTTGATTAATTTCCTTGATCCAGGCAGTACTGACTACTTCTGTTGGTATATCAATGTGACGTAAAATTAGACAGAGGAAGAGGAAGAAAAAAATTAAAGAATCCCCATGCATCCAAACTCTGCCTCCCAAATGGTGACTTACACTTTTGGTTTTCCCGTGAGGGGCAGCTGCCTTGGGTTGCCTCAAAAACACGGTGTGGTACGCCCTGCTGTACACACACATATCTGATTAGAGCATATTTTCCAGTCTCCTTCAAGTTGGGAGACCAGTTACTCTGATTGACAGCAGGATTGAAACACTTCACTAAGATGATTAGCACTCCGTAGCATTGAGTAGTCACTCTGACCTTGAAAAACTCACTGACACACATAGTCTTTCATAGCAGAACTTCACATTCACTTTTCTTCTGAATTTGTGTGATAGTTCTTACTTGTGTTTGACTTGAAATGAATTAAAACCATTTTGTTACCCAAACTCTGCAGTAGAGCCCTGCGGGACTGTTTTCTTCATCCCGCTCCCACTAAATTTCTGATCATTCCCGCCCGCTCTCGCAATGTGTTTGTCCACTCCTGCCTGCACCCGCAAAACTTTGAGAATTTATGCCCGCACAATAAAAGAAATGCATTGATTTTGTGTCTTCTCCCATCCCGCAGGAGAAAACACGTAATTATAGACTATTAATGAAGAGATTCATGGACAATTGGAAAACTTCTCCAAATGTCAGACTTGCCTTGCTTTGTCTTTGTGCTGTAAAGACCTTCTTTGAGCTTCCTTTCCACATCATTTATTGACATCCTGTCGCTAGGATACATCCCGACAGTGTTGCCAGGTGGGAAATTTAGTATTATTGTACCAGAGACATACAATGATCACCTTTTGAGGGAAATTATCATACACCTGTCATAACTAAAATAACAGGTCTATTAATGCGCTATAGTCCCTCTAGTGTTGAATAGCGTCTAACAGGCACTCACGGCTTTGCATCAGCAATTGCTTTAGGCTAAATGTCCTCCGTAAACAATGACGAGTGGGAACTAATGAGCCAAATCATGAGGCCTGGAGGCCACCTACTGTTAGGAACTTCTGAGGCAAACGCATGCACGTCACTCGTAGCTCACATAGAAAAGCACGATTGGCTTGAAACTCGTCACATGGAAATGGAAATGCCTTCAGGGTTCACAAAAAAATCCGACAGACAGTTGCGACAGGCTTATTACAACCGATTACAACCACACATTCACAGAATGGTCAAATTATCATATGTGGCCTTTTTTGGGATTATTGATCGTACATCGTACACACGGCAAAATTATCGTACAAATACGATAATTATCGTATACGTGACCTGGCAACACTGCATCCCAATCCCGCAGTGGTTTTTTTTAGCCGCCCGCAGCAAAGTTCATAACGCCCGCTCCTGCGAGATTTGAGTTGGGACCCGGCGGGACCCAACCCTAATGCAGCCCTCTACTCTGCAGCCATATAATCTGATACGTGTCAGCAACCTCTACCGACTGTCCATTCTGATTGTTTCCCACTTCTAAAACTTGAGTCCAACTCACGCCTCTCTCTTGCATTGGCCTTCTGACCCTAAATCATCCTTTTTCTCAGTCCAGTGCACATGAGTGAGTAATCATCCTCCTCCTGTGTCACCTACACAGCTCTGCCTGAGTGCTTGGCAGCACTGCCTTCGTGAACAACAGTTGTGGTTCCAACAAAAGTGCAATCGAACGCTGTTATTCCTAATCTCTATCAGAGTTACAGGTCCAATAAAATGACACAGATTACCCACTTCAGGCAACCGATTTAAAGAAAGAAGGGTTTAATTTTTAGAAAAGTACCCTGTAAGTTTCAGTAATAAAGGTAAATGCTGTTGGGAACTGATGCTTCCAATAGTTCAAAACACGCTGGGTTTACTGGTGATCCTGAATGAACTGCACGTGTGACGGCTCTTTCAAATGGACACATTTCTGAGCGAGGACATAAAGATACATTTTAGTCACTGCGGGTTTAGAATTGTTCTATCAGAGGTACAGATGAGACGGTTAAACAAAACGTTTCAGGGGCCTTGCTTGTACCCCAGTAGAATACAAAGTTAGATCAACAGAGATTATGCACCTTGTTCGGATCATTTCTGCACTTCGTCATCGATATGGTCCTGCAGTCAGTGTCTGACTGGAAGGTAAGCAGCGATAAGGAGGAATAACTGGCACATATGAGGAAATAAAACTATATAAACTGAAAACACATCCTACGGCCAAGGGAGAGCGAATAGAAGATAAAGGAATGCAAGTTAAAAAAAAGTACATAAAAGTCAATTCAAACATTTTGGATGACTTTGTGCAGCTTTGTGAGAAAAACCCCTGATTGCTTAAATCCCTTGCATGTTTGACTCTGTAATTTCAACAACCCAGCTGCCTGAAAGATGTGTCTCATTATGCCACAATCAGGCTACAAATTATGTGTGCATGCCTTGTGTTCTCATTCTACTTATTTCTATTTTGACACATGCAAAAACATTGTTTTTACTACTTACCATCAGTGTTTTTTCAGGCAACAAGCAAGTGCCTAACTGAAGGAAAGGGGGTGTCACCTGCACAAACTGTGACTGAACCTAGACCCGACCAACTGAAGCAACCCCAGAGGATAACACTGCCACCACAGGTTTGTACGGCAGGTACAAGACATGAAGGCGGCAGCACTTCATCCACTGCTCTAGGAGCACTTTACTCAGTTATTTTATACAGCTTCGATTGAGAATTTAAGATGATGAGCTACCTATTGGAAGTACAAACTATAACTAGCCAGATTCAAAGGACTTTAGTAATGCCAGGAGCCAAGAAGGTGAGTAACTAGAATAAAACACACTGTTGTACAGTCTTTATAAGACTCGTGTCTCTAAATGTCTCCAGTCTCTCCAGCTCAACCGCTTGCTCAGTCTGAAGCTGGTGGGTATGAAGGAATGAAGGCAATCCGATTAGATTCCATACAAGCAGTGGCTCACCATCCATTAGGTGGAAAGTACTCTACAAAGCCTTAAAAGCAGAAGGATCTAGTGTCACTCTCTGGGGCTCTGATATTCCAGATTCCAACAGTGACAAAAAAAACTTGACTAGAGCAGAAACACCACGCGTGGACAAAACAATTGAGCTAAGTCCTTTGTTTTCAGGCTGGAACAATGAGTGTCTAGTAGCAATGCACAGATATATTGGTCGATGATCACCTTGTTGACTCCAATCGGCCTATCAGCAATAAAAACCCATAAAACGTCGACTTTGACCAGAAACCGCCTGGATTAACTTCAGCACATACCCAACAGGTCGCAACCTAATTGCATAGCAGGCAATTTGTTTTTCACGAGAACATTTTGTCGGGTCGGTCGTACTAAAATAACTGAGTAGATAATTATTTCACACAAAGAATTTTTCCTGTGAAAAGTTTTAATAAAAGCTTTGTGAATACATTTTTATGAAAGAATGTGTGCTCATTCAAAGATGGCGTAATGAAATTGTTTTGTTCTTTCTTTCTAAGGCATATTCTACAGTTTCGTTGATATCAGAGGAAGCAAAAAAACGGCAAGGACGATCGATAACGGTAAATTATCAGTATCACAATCGGTGCATCTTCAGTGTCAGTTCACACTGTTCTCACGTTCATGAGCATAACCAAAACAAGTAAAAAGGTGGCACAAACAATCTTACTGGCTAAGGTGAAATGAGGCCGGGTCCAAAAGTTTCGAAATATACACTATTTGCATAACATCTGAATGAATAAAACCTCGAGGTAATTAATCATTCAGCCACAAGATAAGATAAGTGGTTTAGGTTTAGTTGAGGGTCACACTCTTCTTCCCCTGATGTGCCAGTTACTGTAGAACAGGCTAAATCTGAGCTCCTAGGGAACACATGACCTTTAGCCAACGCTCCAAAGTCCAATCTTCATACGCACAAGAAAACAATAGCCTTTTTTCTCCCAAGTGGCTCTCTAAAGGCTACACAGCCTTTTAGTCCCAATACCTTGAGTTCTATGTGCATTGCACCTGTAAAAATTCTGTTACCTTCAGTGATGAATATTCCTTCGTTTTACATTTTTTCTTTTTTTGCTCTTTGATCAAGATTTCCTTGCAAGCACATTTGTTCCTCAAATAGGATTTGAATAACACGTCGGACTTGGTTTCTTAACCCAGTTTTAGCAGTTTCAGCAATATTCTTAGTTTGTTTCGTTTGCTCCATTAAGACCAAAAATCGAAACCCCTCTGAAACAGAGCAACATCTTTCTAACAACCACAAGATGTGTGCTGTCACATGCCTGTTTAAGGAACAAGGAGCCACTCGCTGCATCGGTTCCGCATAGATAACTCACTGCCAACTTAACTTCTTAAGCGACTTTTTGTTTTTCTAGCAAGACATGAATTTCTATTGTCATATTTGATTTAGGAGAGTAAAACTTCAATAAAAAATAAAAAGAGAGACGAGTCAGTAGCTTGACTCACACATGAAGCGGCGTGGGGCCACACACACCACCAGCTGCTTTGTTTTCCAGGAGAAAAAGTTCTCAGTCGTCTTTTCACACTCCAAGAGGAAATGACACTCGGCATTATGGGGAAAACAAAACATGTTTTGTGTCTGGAGAGTGATAGTTTGCCCTCCTGCAGATTTAACAATCTGAATAAAAGGACTCCGGAATGAAAGTGCATCGTTCATCAGCACTTGACTGACAAAACGGAAGCACGGATCAGAAAGCTGCCATTGTGGGGTAGTAATCTGGACAATGATGACTTTGACAGTTCCCTGTCGTCGGAGAACTTTCAGAACGAGGACATCGTGTCAAATTCCGACTTGCGGCTTATCAACAGGGTTAATTTTAGTGATATGCAAATGCAGTTCTGTGAGTATTGATTTGAAAAAGCACTGTGGTTAAGAGGAGTGGACTAGAAATCCTTTTGCGGTGACTGCTGACAGGAATGAGGAGATATGTAGAGAAGCTCAGTGCCCAATACAGAGGACTCAGCAGATTAGCGGGTTTAACATTAAGCATTTTATGCACTTCTAAACTTTGCACCATATTTCAAACCAACTTGGAATCACCAATTAAAACCGAATTTACACCCTTCAAACTCTGATGTGTTTGTTGCTGATTTGATCAGTTAGGATCAACATGTTTTCAAAGGAATAAATACATTTAGAGAGCAGGCTGTCATTTTCTAGGTCATCTGCAACCCCTCAGTGTGTACGTGCTCCCTCGCACTAACACACCAGACCTTGCACCCATCTCTGGCACAGCGGCGATTCCCACCTGTCACCCGTCATCACCCGAGTCGCCATTAGCAACAGCAGCCCGAGCAGCCTTCTGCAACGTCATTCTCCTAATTAACAACAAACAGTGCGACACCGAGTGATTTATGACCAAAATCCCACAAATGTGCCCTGCACTAATGTGCCAGCCACTCACACAGGCTGCGGTGACTTTAACATCAAACACAGAGAGGATCAGTTCGTACCATTTTTCTTTTTTTTTTCCACAGCTACCTGACTTTTCACAGACCTCACGTTAGTGCATTACTGCAGCGTCCACTTTCATTATGGGGCATACCTCGCTGCCTTTCTTAATCCAATTTGTCTGCTCGCTTATGTCCGTTGTTACCTGATCAAGCGCATTCAAAACTCAGCCAAAAGAAGATTATTTTTAGAACTGCACTTAAATGACCAAATAGGACACACATCAAAGAGGTCATTATGATGGCAGACGGAGACTTATCAGCCAACTTTGCCGCTGAGATATTCAGAGCTTGATTGGGTTCTTTAAGTCAGGGTTTTGCTTTCACGTACTTCAACTTGACCACTTGAGTTCAGTTTCGCCACTTTTTCCAGCAATTAACTCCGATACCCTCACTGCATTATACTGTGCAGAGGCAGGTGAAAACTGAGGAGTAATTTGCAGCTCTTGGAGTTAGCAAGTATATGTAACCTGCATTTAAGAGGCGGCCAGCGACAAAAGTCCAGATATACACGTAGGTAGGCGTTTGTCTGCCTGACGGCAACTGTTGTGGAGTACAATCACTTCAGAGTATTCAGACCCTCTCTTTTTTTCCCTACAAACCTTTTAGTAGGGTTTTATTCTATCATAGATACTGTGGTGTGGTGGTTAGCACCGTCGCCTCACAGCAACAAAGTTCCTGGCTTGATTCCCGGCAGGGGCCTTTCTGTGTGTGGAATTTGCAGCCAAAACCCAGTCATGAAGCCCAGCAAACTCCATCCTTATCATTGATCCTGCTTTACTTCTTCTACGTTTGACAAGCCTTAATCAGCTGACTGCCAAATCTGATTGCAATAGTTGTCTGTGCAGTTTTAGGAGAAAATCAGATCCATGCTTATAAAGTATCTGCTGCCAAGAGACGTCCAGTCGTTTGAAGTAGCTGAAAACAAGATTTTGCAACATTACAATGTTTTAATGGCCACAACGGCTTCATGTTTCTTTCATCAGAAATTAGTTTTTCTATCAAAAACCGAAAGAATACAGTGTTCGTGCTAATCATTAACCACCATCCATGTATCCATATATCCTGACTGGCTGCTGCAGTGGAAGCCAGATGACAGACAGAGCTGAGCCAACGTTTTACAAGATGACCGTCAAATTTCATTAACTGGAGCTGCATGACATATCAGACCAGAAATGCATAAGTGAGCAAGGGTGCGTTTTATTAGTTATGGGATGAACCTCTGATTTATAAGGAAATCAATGTGCTATTTCTCTGCTTCTGTGGGAACTGATCAGAGCCAAAGCAGCCTTCGAATTAAGGTGGCTGAGTGTTTCAAAGCCAACAAAGGTATCTCATGGGCCTCCGCGTGAGGTGGAGTTCATTCAGCGTTCATGAACAAAGCATAATTCCCAGATTTTTCATACACGAAGGCAAAAAACTACCTGCGGACTACTGTGTGCTGTGTGTGTGATGAAGCACTGCCCATCCACAGTGAAACACCTACATACAGGTCAAATC
The DNA here is from genome assembly GCF_036924035.1 of Leuresthes tenuis. Lineage (NCBI taxonomy): Eukaryota > Metazoa > Chordata > Actinopteri > Atheriniformes > Atherinopsidae > Leuresthes > Leuresthes tenuis. The sequence goes on along the minus strand of NW_027325374.1, from coordinate 19,147,333 downwards.
AGAGGGCAGCCCTGCTGGATATTCTGTCGTCATGTTACTGATTTTTCTCATGGAAACAAAAATGACAGTCGTAACGCATTTGTCCATACATCATAAGATGGATTAAAAGAGAGTATCTGGATGTTTAGTCATACCTGATGAATGGCACTGCAGCTTATTCAACTTGGCCAAACTGAGAGAGCACACTTGCTCTCTTTCACCTGCAATGGTGGCGCCAGCTTCAGCCAGTAACACCAACCACCTGCCAGCAGCTCCCTGGTAGCTGCCCAGTGTAATCAGAATGTTCCACTTCTGGCCACTGAACAGCTCGGGGCACAGGAGCCATGTTTAAGGTCATTTCTCATCCAGTTTTCTCACCTACAATGTCCAAAGCAGTGGAATGTTCCCAATGTTCAATCTCAGCTCTGACTCTCTTTTCACAAAGAAGCTGCTATCATTATTTGTTATGAAAGTAGAACTAAAGAATCTGGGAACCAAACATTGTGTGGACTAGAATATTGAGAGATAAGAGGGAGGAAATGGGGTAAAATAAATCACGGCAGGATTTATTTTTGACAACCTCCATTTTCTATTGTTAGTCGGCAGGAGAAAGACACTGATTGCTGACATTATCGGCGGTAGGGAAGCTAATGGTGCTTTACATTGTATGAATGGCGGCAATGCATTATTTAGTCAGTCACGTATAAAGACAGCTCAGACAGATGAGAATGGAGACATTCGTGAAATTCTTAGAATAGGTATACTAAGGAGTTGGAGGTGTGAAGAAAATGGATTTATGTGAAAGGAAAATTATGATAAACTGTGACAAAGAGAGGAAATTAGGGGGCGGAGAGGGTTAGAGTAAGAAGTGATGGGAGAAAGAGCGGGAAATTGAGATAATGGAAAAAAAAAATATTTAGCATCAGAAAGGGATATGGATTTGATTCCTGGATCACACAGGCAAGTAGCTATAGGCCCAAATCTGAAAATATGATGCTTGAATGTTCCCTTGGGACTGTGTGGACAGAAATACTGAAGGAGCTGAAGAGAGGTGGGTGGAAATGAGAAACAGCCTGAGACAAAGTCCCTCACTGAGCTGATAAACTGCCGAACGGAACAGCCAATATACCAGCGGCCACAAATTATTTCAGCCGGGCATGAATATCCACTAATTACTAAGTGTGAGCACAAAGCACTCCTCCATCTAGCAGCTGAAGGGAACAGCAGCTGGACAAAGACTGACCCTTGCTGTTTCTGAAGGGCCCTTTGTACACTTAGGGGTCATCTTCTGTCTTCGGCTAAAGCTTTTTCGTTGTCTTTTTTGTTCCAATTTCTCAGTCTTCTGTCCAAAGTAAACACGCTGATCCAACTCCTGGCTTTTTTTTTTTTTTTTTTTACAACTACTGCAATGAGCAGAAAGTACTTTCAGTGCTCCCCCGCTAGTGTGCACATTTCATTACCTTATAGAGGACATTTGCAGTTAATTCAGTTAACTCATTTTTCAAAATCACAGCTCTCTATGAGCAGAATCAAGTCAGAATAATGCAATTAAAAGAAAACAAGTGCAGCCAGTGGGGAAAAAAGGACATTGCGAGTTCCGAGAATGTAATACTCGGCCGATTCTCCATAAGCTTGATCGCCTGTTGGAGTGGGATATAAATATGAATATGAATATGAATATGGGGTTATAATATGAGTTATGGTGGATTCCATTTGGGCGTTCCAGCTCCAGTAGCTTGTGTTGTGTATGACGGCTCACTGGCATACAGGAAATATAAGTAACTAATAGTGATTAAGTACATCCTCAGTTGGGGTTGGAATGGGTTTTTGTACTGCTGTTGGATTTATGAGCTTGTCTGGTGGTTGTGCTGGAGTTCCAGTTTTGTTTCCAGGGGGTGTTTTGCTCATTTGGTTTGGTCTTCTAGACTAGGGTTAGAGCGTTCATCAAATTTTCCCTTTTTGTTAGGTGACTGGTCGGGTGGCATTTTTGAATGTTGCTGATTTGGGTGGCTTGGTTAGGCTACGGTTTGGTTCATTCATTTCTGAAGGTTTAGGATTGTAGAATTGTATCAGAACATTTGTGGAATAAAAGGTACACCGGTGCAGATTTTCAAACAGTACCTCCTGGCGACAGTTAGTGTTTTCTACACTAAAGAAGTCAATGTCTACCTGGAGTACACAGCAACAAAAACGCTCCCAGTTTGCAGCAGAAAACACCGCTGGACAGCAAACATGTTTTAATGACAGGAAAAAAAACGTGTCCAATTACATTTGCTCAAAGTCAAGCTTTTCAAAACCGAACTAAAACATCCTGACAATGCAGGTGGAGATCAATTAGACTCAAATTGGTAAATTGTGAATGCACCTAAGTTTCTTTTTTTGCGTCCATCTGTAAAAACAGTAATGCTAAGGAGTACTTAAATAAAGCCAAACCCCCTATAAAGTTGCTCAGGAGCTTTACAGCCCTGTACATTTAGTTTTTGGTGAACTTTTCTTGTTGAATTAATTTATTTTTGACAAATAAGATTTACGACGGCCCTTGCGGTTCTTCTTTGTTGTTACCTCTGCCGTGTACGGCTTTTTCTGTTGCTTACAGGTCAAACGGCCTGGACAGACACGGTGGAACATGTAAACACCTCTCAGACAAGTATGAGTCCAAATGAATGTAAACATGCAATAATTTATCTGGGTTTGTTGGTCATGTGATTGATCGTCAAAGCCACACAAAGCTGTATCAGCATTTCTGGAAGGTAGTGAACAGTCTAAAAAAGTGTTTAGTCATGATCTCTGAAACCAAAATCAAGTAAAGACCAAGACCAGAGTGTATTAAGACCGAAAGGGTCTAGTCAAACAGTCACTTGTGCTTTGGACATTCCGATGTGAGTGAAATGACCTGGAACAATCTTAGAGTAGCTACAATCACAGCTAGCCTAATTCTCCAGGAGTTTCGCTTCCTTCATTACCTCCTTTAGCATAAGATGCACTATACCAGCCTTTACAATAGGAAAGATGAGGCAGTCCTATGCTCAGTTATGGTGCTATCCATTGAGATCAAGGAAAATTGTTTAGAAAAAGACATGTGAGGCCATGTTTTAACTGTATCCCAACGATTGACACCACGTTAAGACCAAGGGTGAGACTGAGTCATGGATATAAAGTTCGTCCAGAGTGGACATGGACTGCAATTTCATTATGGCTACTGACTTTTTCAAATGCTACAGTATTTACATGGTGCATCACTTTGATATTGTCACTTCCTACAAATATACCTCTTATATTGTGGCCATGACCACCCGACACAGAGCGCTACGAGAAGTTTTCAACATCAACAAAACCTCTACCCCCCCCCCCCCCCCCCCCCCCCCCCCCAGTGCAAGGCATGTCAAATAAGGTTGGTTCATCAGTCCTTTCTTTGCAGAGAAAAGCTGGCTGCTCCCGTTAAAAAGCAAGACTCAGCCATACAGCAGGTGAATGTGAAAACCAAGAAATTGGCTAATAGAGGCTTGAAAGTCTTCATACATCTTCAGACTTAAGAGCTTTGTCAGTTCTTCCAGATAACTATTTGAATTGAATTTTCTTGTTGATATTTTTCAGATTTCTTACACATTTGACAAGTTTGTCTGTGTGCTGCGTTCTTTGCTCCAGCAGCTATATGAGACCCAAGACATTTGTTACGTTTGCAGTGACACTCAGAATATCCTTGTTGCCGTACTTCTTGTAATTCACACCAGTCACAACCACTGACTTAGAACTGGAACACAAGAGGGTTTGGGTGACAGACAGCAGCATGTTGGGGATGGCAACAGTAAGAAAACACAAGAGAGTGGTACGAGGGAGAAAGAGATGGAGTGATGGTGAGCGACATACACACACACACAGATAGAAAAAAACAGCTAGACTCTCATGTGTTCATTGGCCATTGTTGCCAGGCAACCGCTTGACCCTGATGTGAATATTATGCATGTGTGTGAATAGGCACGCACGCACACACACACACACAGAAAACTAAAATTAACTATGCCACAATGATAAGGCCATCCACGCCTCCGTTGAGACAAAATGTCTTCTCTCGTTAAAAGTGATCATGAACACAGTGAGCGGTAGAGACACAGAAACAAAGTGTGACGGCACATCTCTCACCAGAGACCATTGATCCAATTAGGACTAAAATGACAACCTCACTCTGTTTTATAATCACTGTTGTCTCTTTAAAAACAACCCAACTGAATATTCAGTTTAGGTGGAGGATGTAATATATCTATCAATTCCTATTCTGAGGCCAGATTTGGATGTTTATTTATTTATTTCCAGGCAAATGGTCTGTCAGTTTATCATTTTGGTTAAGATTTGGGTTGGGTTGCCAAGTAATTTGGGAAATGTATCCAGTTTGACTGGTTTTCCATTTATTTTTACTAGATGGGTTTTTTACAGGACAAAAGAAAGTGTGACTTCCATATTATCAACAGAGACAGTGTTGCACTTACTGTCCAAGCCAGTAGTGTGGACAAACACATAAATATGATTCTACTGGAAGGCAAGAGCTGAGAGCACACAGCTGAAGGCAGATTAATCTTAAATATCCCTAGAAAACATAACTGCACCAGCAAAGCAAATGGCATTTTTAGTCTTGATGAATAAAACTTGTGAAATCGATCTGTTGAGAATTTACCTAAGTAATAGGCTTCTAAATACAAAAAAGTGGGGAAAAAATGGGAGAAGGAATTGGCACAACTGATGCTAATGCAGACTCACAGCACAGATACAATTAGGTCCTAATAATCAGTTTGTAGATGGAGGCGGGTTCAGAATAATTTCTTCTAAATGTTGTTTTGCCCACCATGTTCAGTGTCTCAGAAGCTGAAAGAAAAATACTTCAGTTGGTCCAAACATGAGTGTGAATAAGGGTTGTCTATGTGTGTGTTGGATGTAGCGTGCAGTAAGCGCTGGTTAAAATTAAAGCTCTGAATTCAGGTTGCATTCTTCTGTAAAACTTGTTAAGAAAACAATGCTAAATTTGTCAACAGCGATGAGGAAGGAATGTTTAAATCTTAATATGGTCAATTGACAGCTCTGAAAACAACACATAAGCTGTACCTTTTCAAGCTGGGACTGATGTGCCTCTGTTCCACATTGTGTCATGTGTGAAAGAACAGAGGCAAAACAGGGGGTAGAAGTCCAACGCTGTTCCACCTCTGTGCCGTAGTAACAGAGGCAAAGTGATCCCGCCTTCACACATAAACCCGACACTGCCATTCTAACCAGTGGTGCTGTCATCTCAGCTTATTCTGTGACACTCACTCGATGTATAAGAGGACACAGTGATGCGGGGCTGATCCGCCCTTGTTTGGCATGTGTGAATTACAAGGAGGGACAACAGCGCGCTAACAAAGTGTTTTTTGTGTTGATAAAGTGCAACGCATGTGTGAAAGAGGCCACAGATTCGTACAAAGGATATCCTCTCAGTCATGTATCCTAAACCCTTCAGAGGTGTGTGGTGGAGTATTCACTGCAGAGACAACCCTCCGGCTCACTTTTACTTTCCTTTTCTCCAGCTCAATTGAACAACGCTTTGCTGAGTTTGCAAACTGATGGCAGTCGTTACTTAGTCTGCCCTTATTTTCCTGGTTTTGGATACGAGTGAGGCATTATCAATTCAGCTGCAGTTGAGTAATTTTGCTCTATGTAAATAAGGTTTGTTTAAAATAAGTACACCTTCCATACCAAACTTTCTGAGAACAAAGGAGCATGTGTTGCTGTTAGGCCTAAATCAAACTTTTTGTGTGGGCTCGCTGTGTTGTCGGCTGTTTTTTTTTTGTACTTCACCGAACTGCACTCAATTCAAAAAGTGTGTATTGATAGTAACATGATGACAAAGTGGTTAGGTACCATGATACATGGGAACAAGTGTTATTAGCAGTGGGTCTCCTGTTCACTTTTCAACTGTCGAGACATTTACTAAAAGCCATTACCTAGCGTTTTTTCTCCATATTACCCATAATCCCAATGTCAAATAACTGCTTGAACACATAAAAATTACCAAAAACTGAAGACAGTATTTGGTTCCTAGAGCCCGAAGTACAAAAGCACAAAATATGAACCAGCATCTCAGTGTGTCATTAGAGTTTTTTCCAGCAGTGTCACAGAGGTGCTCATTTTCAGTGTATTACTGCCTGCCTGTCCATCTGCCTCTGTTTTTCTCCAAGTCTAGCACTCTAGCTCTGTTTTCAGTCGGTTTGAAAAAAAAAAAAAAGAGAAAAGGAGCAGATAGAAAATGCCAATTAGAAGACATGGAGACACAAAGACAGAAAAGGAAAACTGATGAAGCTACAAGCTGCTTTTGTTCCAGGCTGTCAGGTAATGCTTTGCAAGCATTTAGCATTTTATCTGAAGGGTATTAAAAGATGTGAAAGTCAGATGTGAGGCATTACTGTGTGTTATAAACAGCCCTCTAATAATTCAATGCCAACATGATGGTGAAAAGTAAGTGTAAAATTCGATTATGATCACCAAAATCTTAACATTTCGTAACTAGTACCATAAGGACAAGTACAGCTGAAGTTGTAAAGAACATGACATTAAGTCATAAATTGAATAACCTGTAATTATGACCAGATAATGGGGCAAGATGAAATGGTCCCAAATCTGGACTAAATTTATACAATCAAAAACTTAATAAACAAGAAATTAACTTTAAAAATAGTTCCTTTGAATAAATCCCAGAGATATTATGAATATGTGTGCAACATCCCATATTAATTCACTGACTTTGATAGTTTCAATCTGGACCAACCGACTGTTGTGTGGAGTCACAGCAAGAGACCCACAACACCAATCAGATGATAGCACCAACACATCAATCTGAACCAAAGATTCTCCGAACAGTTAAAACTGTGAGAAACCACTGCAAACTGCAGTAAATTCAAGCATCCTACTGTATTCAGTTGCCATAGCTACCGTATTAGATTTATATAAATCTACATAAACCTGTACCATATATTTTGCATGTTCATGCACACACACACACACACACACGCATTCATTCACCCAGTCACATGCTTATCATACAGTTGCTATGTCATCCTGTGGTTTCAAACCATCCGTATTCACAGTTATGTTATATGTACTTGCTGCTGGTGTTGTTGCTGCTTGTGTTTTTTTCCTTCTCTGTTTGTCTACTTGCCGGTGCTCCTGATGGTTCTCTGCCTGGTTTCCGCACAGAGGCCGTGGGTTGTTTTCTGTTTGGTTTCTGCAGACATAGCAGCTCGTTGTCTGGTTTTGTCTTGCTTTCATTGTCTTCTCTGATCATTTCTTTCTATCTCTGTCTTGTTTCCCTTTCTTTGCTCTCCCTCCTTCCCTGTCAGGTTCGACACTATGATATATAAAGTATTGTAACTAAAATAAATAAATAAGCAGTACTTGAGAATCATACATAAAGCTTCCCTTGGCAAAGCAAAAGTTTTTGACAAAACACGGTATTCATTTTATAATTCTGCCGCCATGACAAGAGGGTGAAACCCCCCCCCCCAAAAAAAATAGATAACAGTGAAGAACTGGTGTTGTTCACTTTGTGTTCCTCTTTTTTTTTCTTGTAGCAGGTATCTCCGGCTTGGTCCTTTTGCGTTTTTCCTCTCATCCCTCAACCTCTTGAGGCAAACGTCCGCCCTTCCTGAATCTGGTTCTGCTGGAAGTTTTCTTCAGTTAAAATTGAGTTTTTCCTCTCCATTGTTGCACATCATCCCATGCATATTCAGGGGGACGGAACTGAAGTAAATATTCAACTCAATTCCGTCTTATCTAAGCTAGTTTTTACAAATTAGTATTGAATTTAAAAATCCTACTGCACTGAACGGCACTGAAATGAAATGAATTGGCATCAATGGGACTGAAGTGGATTTGAATTCGACTTGGTTCATAACATAACTGAATTGGACTATATTCAATTGGACTTGATTTGCACTTGTTTGATTCTCTGTAAAGTACCCTGAGAGAACTTTCATTGTCAATTAGCACTATATAAATAAACTGAATAGAGCTCAATTATACCTTATCAGCATAAAACAGCCGTCACACAGATTAGTACATTTAAATAGGCAGAGTTTGCTCTTCAGGAAGAGGGATTGAAAAGAACCTGCTGGGCAAACTTGATTGTTATCTTCCACCACCCTCTCTTAAATTAATGGAGAGATAACAAGCAACATTAGAACATAAAGTTTAACAGTGTGACTTGTGATATTTAATTGGAAATTGGTTCATTAGATGACTCTAATTTAGTTCACCACAATTTTTTTTGTTTTTTAATCTTTTTCCCTGTCAGTGCTGCCTACATGTTGCAATTAGCATATAAATGGCCTAAACTAGTGTTGTGTCACAGTGTAAAAACTAAAAGCTAACTAAATGCCATTTGCTCCTCTGTTCTGGTGATCGTGATATCAGCTCAAGTGAGGAGCAATTATCAGAAAACGGTATCATAAAAAAAAAAGAAAGTTTCAGTGAAAAATAGAGAAACAATACAGTATTAAACCATTTATAGCTGATAAAGCATGAAGAATTACAAACGCAGAGAGATATGCAAAGATAGACAGATATTAGGGACTGTTTCTAGGTTCTATTTTATTGTGTCATGTAATTTCAAACTTTTTATTTTAAGAGCTTGGCTAAATCCAGAGTTTTACTTCACTACCCTTGCACAATCATCTGTACTGAAAATGTCTCTTGTCAGAGGCAAGTTATAAACTTGATTTCTGCAGCTTTTTGAGGAAACAAGTGGGGAAGAAGAAGAAAAAGATTAGATCAATTGGCCTCTTGGTGATAGAAAAGTTGCGGAGCCAAAGTTTTTTTCATGTTGGACAGCCTGCTGATTCAGTGGCTGCCAAGAGTTCTGCTGACGGTGAACTGAGGAGCTAAGACAGACATGGAACGATTTCACAAAGATTTCCTCAGCTAATCACCTGCTACTGTTTCCATTTCCTTAAAACTTCAAAACGGACACACTGGAAAGAGGACAGGAATGAAAACAAGAACCAGCTAAGTTGATTCTCCTTAATAAGTGTGTGCGACAGCCTGAGGGAGGCACCCGGAGAAAGCAAAACAGAGAAAGACAGGAGTAGATGAATAACAACACAAATGGCAAAAGAAGAGAGATGCGTGTGTTGAGCGTTTACCTCGGTGAGCTCACTCAACACGAAATATCAATATCTCTATGATCTTTGTTAAAAAAAAAAACTATTTTTTTCTTCTGTCTGAGGGGCTGGTATTAGTCTAAGTATTAGTGTTCCTCACTGATGGTGTAAATTACTCCTGCAGGCAATTCAGCAGCTGAAGCAGAGATTAGAGGAAGAAGCCTTTGGCCAGGGTTGTTCATTCTGAAACTAGCGACAAACTAATTGGCTCTGTTTTCTGATAAATACTTACATTTTAGCGACTTTTCTCTGCCTGCGAGCTTTAAAGTAGCATTCAGCTAGAGAGGCAGCCATCATCCAAAGAAGAGCTTTGGAATTCAAGGAGCCTGGAGAACTATTCCTGAAGACTGCTTAAAGAAATTACGAGAAAGCTTGTCTAAGAGGGTTCAGGCTGTGTTGGAGATGGTCTGTTAAATGATCAGAGCTTATATACTCGTAATATCGGATCCACTCGTTTTGAATGGCCCATCAGGTCTAACTGAAAACAAGAATTTCATTATAGTCAGATGTTATAACTCCGCTGGCTGCACTGGAACACTAATGTAAACAGCATGCATGGGGAAATCTCCACTTTAGTTGAAAAGAAAACAAGATTTGTGCCTTTTACTATCAAAAGCTTTAGTTGTGAAAAAAAAAGTTGTGGTCTCAGAAGACACAATTATGTGCTTTGTTGCAATACATGTGAGGAAAAATGTGCTTTTGACAACAAAAACGCTCCATCTGCACAGTTTGCGTGAGAGTGAGGAGAAAGTCAAGAGAGCTGCGTTTTGTTATGCATGACTGTACTACAGCCATCTTTTTAAAAGACCTTTAATAAGATTCTCACTGTCGTTCTGATGCAGAGAACATTCTCACTTTCCATTTCAAAGCATAATGAATGGTTTGTGTCGTAGGTCAGAAGAAACACTGGAGAATGCATATTCAGATAAATAATTACAGGCTCACTGTGGAGGGAGCCAGCCAGAATAATATGTGGAAGAAAATAGGAATCTTGTAGAAAATCTGATTCATTACATACAACAGCACATCCTTCCAGCACTGACATGTTTACTGTGTTCAACATATTTAACATGTTAAATCTGGATATATGTGGACACTGATGCGCAGTCACTTTCATTTTCGAGTTTTCACATTAAAATCTAAGGTGGGAATCAGGCATTACAGCACTTTAATAAGCAGGGCTCTCCTTTCCAAAGGACAAAAAAATAGACACATAACTCTAAGCAGGTGGGGACTATTCCTTCATGATTCCCTCATCCGTTCTGCATGATTCCCTCCTCCGGCCTGGAGGTGACTCCGAGTGTGGCATTTGCATTCGGAAGCTCCTACTGTTCTGAATTATTAAAAAGTCCTGAACGTCAGCAGAATACAACAGTGGCGGTGGATGACAGGTTTCCTTCCACGGTCGCCAAAAAAAAAGAACTTTCACAACTTCAAGCCAAGCGGGAATCACTCCCTGGGAGGTAAACCTTTCATTCATATTCCACCAAGTCAAATTCAGAGGGTTCACCACAAGGTGCAATCAGGCCTGAACAATTCTTTAAAAGAAATGAAGAAACGGAAAGGAATTTTCGTATGAAACAAGACAGTTAGTCAAGGTTTTGTGCCAAGAGGGTATAAACCCAAGAATTACTGGCAAATATTTGAAGATACAGTTCTGAAGTTACTCACTCAGCATCATCTCTCTGGGACACAGTCTGTCATGACCCTTAATGGCAGACCTACCGTAACTTGTATCTATGTATCTGTCTGGTACAGCAGATGCTGAACTGTTCTTCCACACACAGCTCAACTCAAAATCCCAAAATACGACATCATTGCCACATCAGCTCTCATGAGACAGTTACAGATATAGAGTTTTTCGAAAAGGAAACAGTTCCTATGACCCCAAACTAATAAGACGAGACAAAAGCTGACTGGACCAGAGTCTTATGAAGAGATGAGTCAGAGTTTGAGATATCTGACTCAGCCTGTTGAGTTTAAGTTTGCTATTGAGGAGATGAAAGCACAATTTCTATGTGCTACACATCCATCGTTAAGAACAGCGATATTTGCTGAATTCAAGGCATGCTCAGCCAACACAGATATCACTCCATCCTGCATCATGGAATACCTTCGAGATCTAATTGAAAAAGTCCCACTTTGTTATGCAATCTTTTTATTTTGTGCCCGTGTACACACTAGTGTTTGAATCTCTCATCAATATGATTTCAGTTCCAATCCATGCACACCCAGCTAGTGAAATGCAACAATATTTTTTAGAGAAGGCCTCCGTTTCATTCCGTGGCAAACGATCTCCAGCTATTCCTCCGATTGACACATGGTGGTAAAAAAATCTGACGAGAAATGCTGTAATACACCATGAAAGGCAAAGAGTAAGAACTCTAGTCACTAAAAACTGATTGCAGATGTCAAATTCATGCAACATAAAAATAATTTTTTTGCTTTACTATCCAACCGGTTAATTAATACAACGCCAAACGGTTAATGCAATTATCTATCAACCAAACCTCTGACTCACTGCAGTAGCTGTTTGGTAATCTTATGGTCTTTTTTTTTTTTAATTGTTGTTCTTTTCAGACCTTTAAAAAAAAAAAAAAACATCCTTCTGTACCTCTGCTGCACGTTCTGATGAGGACTGACTTGCCCTACACGGATAAATCTCGTTGGGATTGTTTTTTAGGGTTTGAAAGGAATGCAAATGGGTGCGTTTTGTGTTTCATCTTGTCAGGATATTTCCAGAGAACAGATTTATGATCTGCATGGTCATATGCATTAATACATTAATCTGATAGCAGCTACTGGCACCCCCTCCTCCTCATTAGAAAGGTAGGTCATGCAGTTGACAGCATCTTGTGCCTCGAGGCCTGTAAAAATGAGCGTGTTTGAGTGTGTGTGTTACATGTCGATGGCTTGGATCTTACTCCCAACACTGAGCAGGCTTCTCAGCACCTCTCTGACCCTCTGGAGCTGCAGTATTTGTTTGTTGCTGATTTTCTGCCTCATGTCTTGAGGGTATTCCCAGGTACTTGTACCTGCCTTTTATGTCTAATCCCTTGTATCTCCACTTCTGAATTTGTAGCCACATTCTTTCTTTGTGATGATAGAAAAATTGAACAAACGAGTAGCGAGGACCAGTGCATCCCCTTGGTATCTTCTGTTCATGACAGTAACTTTTGAGTTTGCCCTGGAGTTGACTTCCTGTTCTTGGTTAAAGTTTGCAATGCCTGTTGTTAGCCTTGTTTTGTGCTAAGCATTCCAGCACCATCCAGCAGGAGTTTAAGTATCTCTGGATCTTCTTCACAAGTGTTGGAGTAAGGGATGGACAGAGGGAGTGGGGCTGCGTGAGCAGTTAGGAGGACGCTGCTCCGGTCCGTCGTAGTAAAAAGGGAGCTGAGCCGGAATGCAAACCTTTCAGTTTACTGCTCCATCTTTGTTCCAACCCTCACCTATGGTCATGAGATCTGGGGAGTGACCGAAAGAATGAAGTTGCGGATACAAGTGGCTGAAATGGGTCTTCTTCTAAAGGTGGCTGAGCTCAGTCTTAGAGATAGGGTGAGGAGCTTTATCATCACGAGGGAACTTGGAGTAAAGCCACTGCTCCTCCGCATTAAAAGCAGTCAGGTGAGTTGGTTCAGGCATCTGGTTAGGATGCCTCCTGGTAAACTCCCTTTGGAGTACATCTCAACTGGGAGAAGGCCTCGGGTCAGACCCAGAACTCACTGGATGGATAGTATATCCGCTCTGGACTGGGCACCTGGGATCTCCCAGGTAGTGCTGGAGAGTGTTGCTGGGGAGAGGGATTTCCCTACCAAACCTGTTGCCTCTGTGACCCAACCTTGGAGAAGCGGAAGATAATGGATGGACAAATGAATTCCAGCAACCACACGTGAAGCATTGAGAAGCAAGTTTTCTGTATGTCCCATCAGACAGTTCAAAGTTTGGCCAGACCTGGTCAGATTTGGTCTGATCTTAGATTACTGGGCGATTCAACCACTAGCCTACGAAAGTTAGCTGCTATAATGCTTAAGAGGAGGTTCCGTGTTGTGGGGAGACAGGTGCTGCACTTTTTGCAGCTTAAACACAGTTTTGTAACCACTCTCATTGGGGTTTCAGGAATGCAAACATGTAGACATGCTATAGTGTTGCTGTTCCTTCTGCTTTGCTCTGTTGTAGGACAGAAAAAAGTCATGTAATGGAGCAAAACAAGGTGTTAAAATGATTTTAAAAAATGCTTTTCAACTGCGCTTCTTCGCTTTTTTTAAATTGTTTTTGACACCTCTTGGCACAAGGTAAATGTCAACCAATCAGCATTTGTGTCTTCTCGGAGGGCTGCATGCAAATCTGTTTGTAGTGGTTGAATATACCCAAAGTCCTTAATTTTGCAAAGGGTGAAATATGCACAGATGCACAAACATTTCTATGGATGAAGCTCCTGGTGCAGCTTCATGTCTGAAGCTTGCTGTTGGATGGCTGCCTTGGTGTTGGTAACTGTTTTTGATTGGGGGAGTTTTCTGTCGTCAAACGTCTAACACATTAATGCAATCTCACTATAACATTAAGGAAATGAGTATTCTTAATTTTTAATTTGCAAGTTTAATTTGAATCCTTATCGACCCTCCATTACAGCTGACAGTTTTAATTCATCACAGCGCTGGTTGCCAACTCCCCTGAAAATCAGGACGAAGGAATCGTTCTCCACACTTTGAGTTTGTGATTTTAGTCACCACTGCGATACATCCAGCTAACAATTGTACATGCCAGCCTACCACACATCTCACAAAAATATTGTAATGCCTGATTTCAAGTAAGAAACCTGCTTCACATTGTCAGGTAAAAAATAACTTCAACATCCAGCAAATTATTGTGTGAAGTGTTCCAGTTTTTTTGTAGTGTTTAGTACTGTATTCTTCCCAGAAATAACGACTTCTGAATATCACAAGATTTTGAGCCAGGTTTTCACACCTCAGGCACATGTTGGAGGTGAAAGACGAATGGCCGATCGGCAGTCATCAACTGCTGTGTGTGTGAACAATAAAATTGACATTCTGGAAAAGTCGACAGGGGAGGAACTGATTAAAGAGGAGCTGCAGCCAATGCGAGCTTCAGAGAAGGAGGTAAGGAGACACGACAGGGGAAGAACCTGGAAAAAAATCTAAGCATGACGAAGAGTATGGTGAAGAGTCTAAGTTCTGTTCAGGAAACTGAGCTGGTGAAATTCAGCAAGAACACCAGTGCCTCTTCGAAGACGTGCAATATCGTGACAAAAGCCATGAAGAAGAACTGATAGTTCTCTTCAACATCCAGTGAGGAAACAGAAGGAATCATCACGAGCGAATGTGTGTCGTGCACAGTGGAATGATGATGACAAGAGAGGATGCCTTGTTTGCACGACAGCTGGAACTGCTTGATAAAGATAAGCTGGACAAGTCAGTGGTTAGGTTTGGGGTACATCTTGTAGTGTGTGACCCCTGCCACTGATCCCTCGTGTAAAGTGGGCCAATTATGACTTAAAAACACACGATCACGTATAATGCAATGAACCGATGATGCTGGAAATCTTGTAGTCTGAACTTGGCTTAACCATAGTAGGGCTTCTTTATTGTTGTCCAGGTTTTTACTGGTAACTGATGACAGACTTCATTTCCACCTTTCACATGCTGAAAACAGAGTAAAACTCCTCCTGTCAGCACGCATTTCTCTCCAGTGGATCCCATCTATTACTGGCTAATCAGTCATTCTTTCAATTTAAAAACAAAAAACATGAGGCAACCTTTTATTTGCATTAGCATCATATCAGCAGTAGCATTCAAAAGTTCATTTGGGTTAAAAAAAATAAATCTGAATTTGACATTTTAATTGTCGTATATTTTCATATTATATTATATATTGCATTTGTGTGTGTAACCTCCATGCCTGCATGTAACAAGTGTGCATACTTTTAAATGGAAAGAATATTACCCTCAGAAATGTAAGTACTTATATAGAGTACTTATAGAGAGTCATATTTCATAGTATTTCCTGTTTATTATGCACAGTGAAATTCAGATCCATTCCCATTTGTCATTTTAGAACGCACACTGAGATTCAGTTGGAAGAGCCAAACAAACAGGAAAACCATCGGGCACAGTTTGATTCCTCCTAATGCTGTCTGAATTATTTAGGGGGAAATGCATTAACCATGAGAAAGAACTGGAATAGTTTTGTGACTTTGCTTGTGTACGTGAGAACACATGCATTCTTGAGTGAGTACATGCTTACAAGGGGCTCCTTGCCACTTCAAATACACGGAGAGAGTGATCTATCAAGCATGCTTCACCGCTTGTATGGTCACATAAATACCTACGAAAGCTGCCAAAGCACAATATCATTGCATTACATAGGGTTGCTCTGAAATTTATCACAATTATTCACTATCCGGCAATAAATTCCAGGAATGATGTTGCCCTGAGCACAATAACACTATAATTTACAGCTCTGTGCAAAAATCTGAGCCACCTCACATTTCTTTCCATTTTCTTTCCAAGAAGCAGGAGATTCTTACAATGGCCATTTTATTTGGAAAGATTTTTCCCCCATTTTTTATTTTTTATTTTTTTGTTGTTGGTTTGTTGAACCACTTAACACTGAGCTATGAATAAATTATTCCTAAAAAAAAAGGCACCTAGCTCAAAGAATGAACAGACATCTTGTAAACACATAACAGACAACTCACAAAAGAACCACCTTTAAATTGGCACTTTGACACGACTTGTCAGTTTGTCCCCTTTGTAACCCGCAGCCTATTACAAAGACACCTAATTGCTCCCATTTTTTTCAGCATAAATGAAATATTCAAGAGATAATATAGTTAGGCAGATATGAAATAGTAATTTTGTGTCAAAAAGTTGATTCCCAAAGAGCTACTACCTGAGAACTTGGCGTATTTCACCATGGTGTGCTATATCAGAAATGGTCTCCATGGAAGGGTGGCTGTCAAGAAGCCATTCTTAAGGAAGGGAAACAGGGAGAGAAGGCGGAGCTATGCCAGACGACACAAGAAGTGGACTGAAAATCAGTGGCAGCAGGTCTTATGGAGGGATGAATCCTCCCCAGAGCCTGGACCTCAACATTATTGAAGCAGTGTGGGATCATCTGACAGAGAACAGAACAAAAGGCAGAAAACATTCAAAGAAGAGCTTTGGGATGACCTTCAAGAAGCCTGGAGAACTATTCCTGAAGATGTCTTGAATAAATTACAGAAAGCTTCTCTAACAGGAATGTGTTGAAGAATAAAGGTTATCAGATCAAATATTGACTTTCAAGCTTGTTAGAATGGTATAAACCCTGTTTTTCTTGTGTATACTCTATTTACAATTATATGTGCAATTTTCAGTAGTTTGCTGCATCTATTTCCCATTTTCTATATGAGGGGCGACTCAGGACTTTTAACAATGTCTTTTACATCACATATCGATTAGAATTATTCAAAAAAGTTTCTGCAACAAAAACTTGAATTACGTTTTAAAACATGCCATAATTTAAACGCCACCTGCGGTCTTCACCGGACTGTTCACTTATCCCATAATCAAGACCTTAACGTGGAACAAAGCTGGTCAGCATCCAAGTCCAAATTCAGTTTAATCTGTTCAGACAGGAAAGCATTACATGGTCTCGGGCCTCTGTCAGCATTTCTGTGACTGCAATGAATCTAATTATCATCTGCTCTAATCATTTGGCATTGACAGAAAAAAATGACTCCCATTAAGACAGATAACAGCGTGCAGAGTGCACTGCTACAACGAATATAAATAACTTCCTAATCAATCATGAAATTACACTTTTTTTCAACAAAGTAAAGGGTTTCCAAACAACACCAACCCACTGGGACTATACCATAGTGGCAACATTGTCAATCAGTGGTTGGCAAGCCAAAGTCTCCCGGTTCCCCACCGATTTCGACTGATTTATGCGACACTTTTGGGCAACAGATGACTTCCATATCTCATTATCTTTTCTGTAGAAGAGGTTGACTTCCATATCTCATTATCTTTTTTGTAGAAGAGGTGAGGCTTTACCAGCATGTGTCACAGCGTGTTTCTTAAACGGCACGAGAGCTGCCACCGTTATGCATTCCCACTGGTGCAGGAATCATTCATCTAGAAATCATCAGAATCACTCGTCGCACTTCACGAAAAACACTCACAAACAATGATATCAAAACAATGTTCAGTTCATCAAAAGTGCCCTATGCCATACAGTCACATGTGATGAATGTGTATAATGATAATGGAATGTCAACAACAAAACGTGTGAAGGTTTACAGACCTTCTGAAGGGCTTTCATTCCACTCACACTCTTTTCTTTTTCAAGGCACTAACCCTTCTGTCGTCTCAAACCAGGCCCCTCCCACCTGCCATGCCAATTAATCACCTGATCTTCCTCACCTCCTGTGCATCTCTACCCACCTCCTTCATTAGTCCTTTGAGCATTATATCACTAGCTCACCATTTTCCCTCCACCTTTTACTAGATTGAATATGTGTTTAATGAAATTGAATTGATGCACCCTGCATTCTGTCCATTTTTTTCACACTGTGTGTAATCCGGGGCTCAGTTTTTTTATTGCTTCTTTGCTGTTGTCGACCTGCTGTGTTACTTGTAACCGTCTGTTTCTCTTGTACAGGCATACCGCATTGATCAAACCAGTCAGACAAAAAACATCTTCAGAATGAATATTTGTCTCTTCACTGTGTGAAACTGTCTCTGAATCTAAACAAAACTGACTAGATTATGTCTCTGACCCTTTTTCCTCCCTCTACCTTTTATCTGTGGCTGCAGATAAAGAGGTAACAGGTATTCATGAAGTTCGCAACGGATGGATTTTACTCATACATTAGGTTACATCTAGTTTCAGCATCTCAATCCATAAATTCAAGATAAACATGGCCCAGATCTATACTGGGACCACTGCTATTTCTTATAAATATTAATGACTTAGCTGCCTGACTATCCTTTTCTTCTCCAATATCTTTAGTGGATGACACCAACTTATATCTTTCTGTATTCACGGCCAAAGCAACTCTCTTTCTTTCAACTGGAAACAATCAGAGTGGAAGAGTCACATTTGTTTTACTTTGTTTGTAATAAAGTATCAGACTCTATGGCCACCATTAGCACTCTTTATAACAGCTGAATCTATTTGTACCTTACGTATTGCAACATTGATTGGGGAGCTACGTATCCCGCTCACAGCCGTAGGCACCGAGCTGCAGGTTTGATCACTCAGCCTCTCTTCTTTAATAAGCTTAAAGTTATTTAAACTTTTAACAAAAATAAATGTCTTGGGGTTTCCTACTTTTTGGCAGGTGTGCGTGTATGGATGGCTTAGTTCATTTATTCAAAATAGAACAACTTAACATCTTGAATCAAGTTTAATGAAGCAAAATTTTTAATTCAAAAAAGCTTTGAAAGGGACAAATTATGGAGAATTATGGCGTGCCACGGAGCATACCATCGGTTGTCTGAAGTCACTACCAGCTTAAAAAAACCTCAGAAATGACACAATGCTGGCATTTTATTTTGGGCCCCATATACCTGAAAATGTGTCTGTCAGTGCACTGTTCAGAAATTTAGCCACTCTGTTCTCCTGCTTCTTCTGTCTCCACGTAGCTCTAACATCAGATGATGCGTTTCGTTTGCTGTCCCTCAGAGACAGGAAACGGAGACACCTTTTTTTAAGTTAACTATACCTAAGAAATAAATGAGCTCATGATGCTCTTATGATACTTTATCTGATGTTTTATATCCCGACGAGAGAATGTCACTTCTAAATGGCGTTCTTCTTTTCACCGGTCAGAGGTCATAGAATGTCAGCACAGCGCTGGGAACTGATATCTCAGAAATGAACCAGTTGCAACATCTCTGAATGTTAGCCTCTAAAAACCAAAATACAGAATAAACGGAACAACAGTGAAGTCCAGAAGGAATAACTACTCAATGCTGTCATTAACTGGCCAGTGGCCGTTACATTCTGTGGTACATGTCTTACCAATTTTGGCTGTTCAACACATGACCCGTGACAAGACTGTGCCTAACAGAGGCATCATTAGCCTACCAGCTGTTCATGATCCAAATGCAGGTGAGGGAAATGTAAGTATTTGAGAATAAAAAGTATTAATCATCAATTTGGTGTGTGATCTAATTTCAAGGTAGTCACTGTATGCTCTTTCATACCATAATAATGTGCTCCAGGGGTTATTAAGCACTACAGATCTCAAGAGAGGCAGACCCTGAGGAAGAGAGGAGCAGAGAGGAGCAGAGTGGAGTCGAGTAGGTCAGTCCAGGCCCTAAAATTATCCACTTGGATAGAGGTGTAAATTAATAGTTGAAAAAGAAGCTACTGTACCTTCTCTCTGTGTAATTTGAGCATGAACACGAGGACTAAGCTTGTGAAAAAAGGGCGGAATGCACCTCCTTGAAAATTTGATCCTGTCAGTGGACGTATTTTCCCAATTCTGCTGCATTTCGGGAGTGAGAAACATACCTGTTTTCGAAAAGGAAATTCAAATAGTGTTGAGTCTTTGTGTTTCAATGACAGGGTTTTTTTTTCCCCGAGCTTTTCGCATCTTTGAGCAGATGTCTGTCATCAAGTGAAGGAGTAATTCAATCATGGTTTCGAAGTGGTTATCGTTCTGCTTAGGAGATTAGAATGGAAAAAAGAATGAAAAAGGCAATATATACCATCCACATTCATATACCACACATCTAAAGGACCAGATGGAGCTTTTAGTTCATCTTCTGTGATGGCTGAAAAGGTTTTGATTGCTATTTCGCAGAGATTCTTTGAAACCAAGGAGTTGTTTCGAAAAAATACCCGATCTGAATGAAGACGAAGACGAAAAAGTTGACAAAGTAGCCACAGAATTAATTAAACTTTATCAGATTGAAAAGTGAAACCAGCCACCAAACGTACTGAATAATTCAAAGGTAGAAAGATTTTTAAAATCATTCAAGGATACAGAAAGATAAAGAGGGAGGTCATGAGGGTGCGTGACAGTTTTTAATGGAAAATATTCATTTCTAGATATGGCAAACAAGAGATATTACACGAAAATGTGTGTGTATGTGTGTAAACAGCGTCACAAAGATCTTTCGCTAAGCAATTAATGACACCCACCTAACTTGCATTGTTTATAGGAACCTTTTACTCCCCCAACTGGACCCCTGTCAGTTTGCCCACCGTACAAATAAATCTGTTTTACACTCTTCGACTTACCTGGACTCCCCAAACCAGAATGCTCTTCCCTGACTTTAGCTCAGCATTCAACACTGTCCAGCCATTCAACCCAATATATGCCGGTCACTAAACTCCATGACTTTGGCCCAAGTCCCTCGATCTGTAACTGGCTTCTGGACTTGAGGCCAGAGTTGGTCAGGTTGGACAAACGAACCTCCAGCGTCCTAACTCCAAGAACTGGGGTCCCACTGGGCTGTGTTCTCAGCCCCCTCCTGCTCTCTGTTGAGAGCATTTTGACACACTGTATTACAATACGATGTTGGAACAGCTCTGTTGCCAAAAGAAAGGCCTTTAGTGGGTGGTAATAACTGACCAATCCATCACTGATAGCAATTTACTCCACTGGGGGCATCCACTGTAAACAACGGATGCAGAGGGCACTGAGCATGAAAAGACAATTCCCATCTCAATGATAAACTGCACACAAAACTACCCTCAGGGAGGCGGTACACTCATAACAGTAGGCTGAGGAACAGCTTTTTCCCTTCTGCTGTTGCTCCACTGAACTAAATGAAACTGTTGGACTTACCCACAGTGCTCATATGCACATTACACTGTATTATGTCTGCACAAATACACAAGCAAATTTGTACAAATTCTTTCATCTATATCTTTGTTTTAAACACATCCAAACATTTTACTCAAACTTACTATGTTACTATATGCTAATACAACTGTGTAATATGCCAAGCATAATATGAA
This sequence comes from Leuresthes tenuis, assembly GCF_036924035.1. Lineage (NCBI taxonomy): Eukaryota > Metazoa > Chordata > Actinopteri > Atheriniformes > Atherinopsidae > Leuresthes > Leuresthes tenuis. The sequence goes on along the minus strand of NW_027325374.1, from coordinate 19,126,196 downwards.
TACCATCCCATTCTTATGCACCACTGTTACATTCCTGCACTAATTTGAACTTCCGGTTTGGTGTCAAGTGCATTTCAAGTACTTATACTGAAATTAATTTATAATTTGAATCTTTAACCCCAGACTGGCCAAACACACGGTCCAAAGGGATATTTTACCATTCAGCACCATCGGTCTGAGGACTCTTCCTCTCATAACCCAATTCAAGCTCAACCACAGATGAAGACATAAACCACCGACACCCATTAACCCATAAAGACTCCATGAAACACATGAGCACACCTGCGTCCGTGTTCAACTGACCCTTCAGGTCTCGGTAGGTTAAAGAACATATAATATTTTCAACACAGGCCTTGAACATCAAGACCGAGCCTCACACAAATAGAAAGTCCAATCCTGGACTATTACAGTACTAAGTGGTCAGCTGAGCTCAGCGTGGTGTAATTTCTTTCATCTCATAAACTTCTTCTCTCCAGCAGGGCGAGGTAATTCAGTTTTCGGGTTTGAACTTCTCTCATCAGCCTCTCCTCTGTGACTGTGGTCGTACCGCATAGGAAGACGGGGGCTGCGACACCAACACTGATGAGCCGTGACTGAAATACTGTTTTCACACATGAATCAGAATCAGTTTTCGCAGTGAACATATGTCAGGATCGCAGTATATTGCGTTAGAACTGACGGCGAGTCATCCCATCTAAGTGAGATGCAACTGACAATTCGACAAACCCCTTACAGTGACGAAAATGGTCCAATTATAGCTTTTTATGAAGCACAGCAGACCGGCGTTTTTTCAGCCTGCGTGGATGGTGTTGGAGCAATTCTGATACTAAAGGCCTTTGCACACCGAGTCTGTGTTTCTCATCCAGTGCTTAATTTTCCAGCTCCTAGCACTTCGTGACAAACAACATAAAGAATACAGGCTTAAATGAACCGAGCACGGAAACTGGTGGTCGTCATTTTAATGCGTCGCTTCAGTATCGCCAGCAGAGTATCGAAATGAACCGCAGAAAAAGTGAAATACACCTGGAAATTACTGGGACAATTCCACAGCTGTTCTCTGAGCAAGAGGAACCTGATCCGATGGACCCAGTATTAACTTTTTCTTGCAGCTTAATGGCAGCAGCTTTCCTCATAATGAAAACATCCACAACAAAAAAAGCTAAAATAAATAGAAAGGCTTGGTGTGCAACAAATGTCCAGATGTTTCCCTTTACTATCACAAAAACTAAAAATCTAGGAACAAACCAGTGAAAGAAAGGGGTCAAACAGAACTGCATCTGAAAACAAATTTGACATTTTCCTGAAGCACAGTAATCTCTCTTTGTTTGACCCCACATAAATTCATAAAATTCAATAATGATACACCTTTTTCAGTGGAGGTGATGATCTTCCTTAGTTTTAAGTGGCAACGTGAGCCTTTGGTTTTTTGGTTAATGGAACAGAATCTAAATTGAATTAAATTGGAACCTGGGGTTTAATAATACATACTGATTTGCTCTAATATGAGTTGAAAACATTAATCAAGCTAACCAGCCCACTCCCTATCACAATAAGCTGACCTGGAGGCACTTCCACAGCTTGCAGCATTTAACACCATCATATTTTTGGCGAGTTTCAGGTTATTCTTGTAAAACGTCCAGTTCACCATAGCAGATATATTTTGTAAGTATTTCTCCACTATGTGAAAGGTGGTTGGGGATATTTCAGCCAAACTGAAGCTGTCGGACAGATGGCCCCATATCTGACTCTAGAATACTTTGGTACACAGAGGAGTTCATGATGGATGCAATTATTGCAAGGTGTCCAGGTCCTGTGTCTGCAGAACAAGCCCAGATCATCAGCCCTCCACCACCGGGCTTAACGGTTGGTATGAGGTATTTGTGCTGATATGCTGTGTTGGCCTGTTTATTATCACCAAACATCTCACTGTAGTCTCGCCTGTCCAAAGGACATTGTTCCAGAAGTCTTTTCTGATGCAACTTCACAAACCTAAGCTGTGCTGCCATGTTCTGTTTAGAAAGGAAAGGCTTTCTCCTGCAACCCTTCCAAACAAGCCATACTTCCATCCATCCATCCATTTTCTATACCCGCTTAATACAATTTTGGGGCCTCGGCCTTCAATTGAACTGTCGTGAACTTTAACATTTAACATGCTAACTGAGGCCTGTAGAGTCTGAGATGTAGCTCTTGGGTTTGTTTGCAGTTTCTCTGAGCATCGCATGGTCTGACCTTGGGATCAGCTTGAGGGGACCTCCACTCCTGAGAAGATTGACGTCTCAACTGTTTTCCACTTGTGGATAATCTTTCTTGCTGTAGAATCATGGACTCCAAACTTTTCCTATATTGATGGGCAGCAGCAATTGCTTCTGTAAGCACTGCTGATGTCTTTCCTCCTTGGCACACACACCTGAATGCTCCAGACAAGTAAACAGTCAAAATCTCTCTGTTATGCTTTTATAGAGGTGCTCACACTTACTGATGATCTACTAATCAAGTGCATTTGATCGGTAGCATCTGGCTGCTTCTTACTCTTACCTCCTGTGGAAGCAGTTTGGCATAGTTTTAGTTAAATTAATGAAACTGTGTAATATGTCATGTGTTGTTGATGTAATAATCTAGAATGTAATAATCTTAAAATCTGGTAAGGAACACATGACATTCTGTTGCCCTCATACGGAATCAAAAGAGAGAGTACTTTCTTTTTCGCATGACTGTATTAGGACTAACTACAGTCAGTTAACTTCCAGCTGTTCTGCCGGAGTCACTGGAGAACACTGTATTCAGCACCAGTTTGATCATTTAGCATTCCTGAAATGAATCACTCAGTCTTTTTGATGTATGAAACTGCTGAATAAATGACTACTGAGGCAGCAGGAAACGTCAGTCAGTTATGGCAGAACTGAAAACGCTGAATTATGGACAGCTTGGTCAAACGTGCAGTGACTTCCAACACAACGTGATCCCCAAACAAAGAATGGGAATAAAACTTCATGCGCTCTATTTTGCTTACTGTGTGGGCTTTGGTTGCCCTCGGGCAACCCACAGGGATGCAATGAACTTGTAACAGATCTGTAATCTTTACCAGCTCGTCTGAAAATACATTGAATGAATCTGAGGAGCTGTCGAACATGTCAAAATCAAGCTGGAATTCATCGCCACGCCTGACAGCACAGGAATAATAGCTCGCTCGAAAAATAAATGGTTTTAGAGGAGTGTGAAAACCCTAAGTTGTAGTTTACACATGCTCATAAATCCGATTCCTGTTATCATTTTTCTCCTTTTGTCTTCAAGCTTTCCAACTTTCAAAGACTTCTCCCTCTCTTTTGGCCTATTTGCCAGACGACCGCCTGTGACTGCGACTTGCTCGGGGAAATAACTCAAAACTTTTCAAAGCACCTCTGTTAACTACAACAATCAGCAGCTGTTCCTGCCATTAGGACTGATGTGAGCGGCAAGTCAATCTCTCTTTCAGGTTTAAAACTGGAAAACATAAATAAATAGTACCGTCACGATGAAATCTCAGCTTAAATGTGAGGTCAACATGACAATAACGAAGCAGATGACAGTAAGTGAGTCAGATAAAAAATGACTCAGTTAGAAGTGCATTTACGGCCACAAAAAAGAAAAAAATCTTTCAGCTGTTTGGATTAATTAACAAGTTTTAGGTTGCCAGCCAGCTTCAGTGTGTCTGCGCAGATTAATTTAGCAAGAAGCCTCCTTCTAACAGGCAGTTCAGCATGTCGGCAGCAAATGAAGGTGTATAATTAATTACATTAATAACGGCTGCATTCCATTTCGGCGGAACTTTCAGAGGTGTCTGCCTCTGGGAATGGTGTTTTACTGGACACCTGATTGGAACTAATGAGATTAGTTCCATTCGTGCTTCTTCAGCTGCGACAGGTCAACGCATGTGCCGTGAGAAAACTCTGCTACATCGTATGATTAACGAGAAGGGAACCTTTAAGAAAAGCACACACGATTTCCAACCGTATATGTCCATCGTCTTCAGAGAATAGATGAGAAAGAAAACATACAGCTTCAGAGTGGCGTCTTTTAAATAAACAATCAATGCCTGCTGGCAGTGACATTTTCCCCTTAATTTTCTATTGTTAATTAACCACTGATGGGATACTCCAGGGGAGATGTTTGTTGACAGAGATTGTTAGTTCTGCTGGCATGCAAGTCCGATGAGGTTTGATGGAAAGCAACGCTTTGAGTATCCCGCAGTGTTCGAATCATCTTGCTTTTTGTTTTACAAGCAAAAAAATAAATAAACTTTTTGTAGAAGCTAAAGTTTAAAGGTGCAGGACTGGATCCCTTAGTGAGCATCCAGTTTCCATGTGGGTACATACTGCTTTATATGGTAAAATGCTATTTCAGGCTGAGCTGACATTCTAAAAAAATATGTTACCTCCTTTGTCCAATGCATCTTTATTCCTACTTTTCAACAATGTAACCGTTTAGACTCTTCAGAATTAGACTTAGACACCATGGTAGTGCCACTGGTTAGCTCTTATGATTACTAGAGAAAAATATACACTAACCAGCGTCTGATCAGGAAATGGTGACACAGACCAGCAGATCGTGGTTGGCCCCGTCCTGCCAAACATCACTGCTAGTGGAGTAAGTGGCATAGGAAAGAAAAAAAAGGCAGTCGGTTCACAAGTAAAGTTGTTGTGTGCATGCTAGAGGGATGCAGTCAGGGCTTTTCTGCTACAGACATACAACATACAACATAACATCTCACATGGAGGCTCTGAAACTGACAGCACCAACTCGCTGATAAAAATAGACGAGATTAATCAATTTTACCTGACAGTAAGACAGCTAGCAGCTCGCTCTCAGTCCTGCTGTGCTGCCGATGTCCACAGCAATGGTGGATCTAAGTCAGGGGCCATATGGAGCCACGTTAGACAAAACCAGAGCCAAAGGGGAGCCTCTTTTTCCAATTTGTTAATTCCCACAGCATTTAAACACAGCATCACTGTAGTTGTAGTTCGGGCTTCAAGTGCCTCAGTAACTTTTACTCAGGGGCCAATCAGATTTCAGCACGGGCCAGTGCACCTCCTGCTCTGACCCTGGACCTCCCTGTGTTACGCAGCCTGGTAAAAGAAAGACAAACGTAATGTAAAGCCGTCCCTTCACGTTGTCATAGTGAGAGATTCGTCTCCTGGAAAGAAGTTGTAGTTCATTGGACCTATCCTGAATGCAGGCTGAAACTGTTTCAACACAGATTTTGGTGTGAAAGCTACTTTTTCCAGCCAGCCAGGACTGTAAAAACAGAAAATTCAGACTGACCGGTTCTGCCCTGCCCGACGTTGGGGGTCTCTCTGACGGTGCACGGTTCATGCTGGAATGTCAGCCATGTAATTTTTTGCGATAGAATTCAGAAGTAAATTTGTCACTGATGTTAAAAGAAAAAATGCCCTAAAGGAACTGAACCAGTCACATGACTCAACAGGCAGGTCTCACCTGGACACCTCTGACAGGCTACGAAGCCCCCCCCCGTATTGTTTTTGTTCAGTTGGGTTAAGTTTCCAAACTTCTCCAACCAATTTACCATCATGATGTTTTTATTGAGCTGTTTTTCGTCTCAGCGACTGACTCATTATGCAAATATACATTGTGTAACGACAATTAATTTTAATCTTCTATGACAGGCATTTCTCAATTTTCAATTGACTTGCGCTTCACAATTTTCGGGGGTTATTGGAGCTGGTAAAGAAACTGTTAATTAAAAAATCTGACTAAATAACTGCCCTCCTTCTCAGGTGGTCTCAGTGTGCTTCGACCTGGACGCAAATCATGTTTTTTCAAAAATCTTTTTTTTAGCCTAAATCCAAACCCGTTCTGAAGGAGGTGTACTGAGCTGGCGGCCGACTCGGTGCGCCTTTGCATAACCTCATTAAAAGTCGCTGAAACGTAGCAACAACTCCTTTGAGAGTAATTATGATGAAAGAGGACTTGTTTTCCTCCCGTTGCCACCTGGCCATCGCTATTCATGAATAACATCCTCGGCTAATAATGCTCATGGGCGCCGACGTCTTCTTTATCAGACATTCATGACAACAGAGAGGTTAAATAAGCACATCAGACCTGGAGCCTCCTTCATGACCCCTCTCATCTGCTGGCCCAGAGTGGTTTGAAATCAAAAAGAGCTCCTGCAGCTCTTGTTTATCAGCCTGCGTTCATTTCTGCCGACGTTTTTCCCCTTGTTAAACTTGTGGAGTCGGTTATACAATAAGAGAGGAATTGCTCACTATGCCAGAATCTTACTTTGATTTGTTAAGGGATGCGTTTATTACCTTCACAACAATCGAGACCGCTCCGTCGTCATGGACACTAAGGAATGTAATTTGTGTTTTAATCCAGCCAAAGTGTGACTGCATTAATAGCGTGGAGCTCTACATTAAGTACGCTGGTTATTTTCTATACTGTGTCAGACAGCGGCTTGTGAAGTGATTAGAGTAACAAACCCAGATAATTTCCCAAGAGACAGTCAGGAAAACACCCAAGGAGGTGAGCAGCAGGATAGATGAGGTAGATGGGAGAAAAAAGATAGATGAAAAGTAGCCATCAGAGAAGTTACAGAAGTCTCAGTGCCAGCTAATGCAGTGTCAGTACAAAATCATTCATTTTGCTTGTAGGGCCAAAAACAAAAGAAGTGGGAAACTATCTGTTTTCTGAATTCAAGCACTAAATAGCTGGTGTGGGTATATGAAGGGAAGGCTTGCCTGAAAGAGGTCCAGCTCTACCTATCCTGATGGTCATCTCATCGGAGTCCGCGGGCTGGAACGAGGGCGCCTCCTCTTTCTCTTTGGCCAGCTTGGAGTCAGGGGGAAGCGCCAAAGCGATGTGGGGGTCAACGCCGACACCCTGACGATGATAGAGAAAGACAGTTTCTATCAAATCCATTTGACACACAGCAGATTGAAGCGTTACAGCCTATTCACAGAAAAGAGCCCAGAGACTGAGTGAGGATAGTTCCAGTCCAGTCAGGTGTTCAGAACAAAGTCTAATAGACTGATTTATAGATCTTTGCAAATGTGTGTTCTTCTAAAAGAACAGCATGTGACAAAAGTGTATTGCATGCTGTTTAGCCAGATTAGCTGCAACCCCACAGGCCATCGCTTAAGAACAGACTTAGCAGTGTGTTGACTTGGTTACGGTATTACAAAAGTCTAATTAAAAATGGCTTATCATATAATACACACTTTGAAGAACTCATTTCTTTAAATGCCCACAAACTGGAAAATAATTATTCAACAATGGTCAGATGAGGAACTGCAGACCCATTCTTATTCAGGTGGTCATTGGTAGATTTTTATATGGCAAAGGAGGGTGGCCCAAAAGACCAATGCGACCAATGGGAATGCGTGAGGAATTTGCTCCACAGAGGTTGTACAAACTCATAAAGCATTGACTGGGAAACTGGAGTCTCCAACAAGCAGATACAGGGTTCTGAATGGAACACTGAGCATGAGAAAGAGACTCCCCATAAACAAAGTGAGAGTGTGTGTGTGTGTATTTACGCACCAATTTGTGCACTCATCTACTCTCCATCAGTATGTGCACGTGCTTCAAGAGGAAACTCTCACTTTACCAATGTTTATTCTCGCTTTGCCAATCTATATTTCCAGCCTTGAGGACGTGGAGTGTCTTGGCAGGAAAGTTGAGCCGATTTGCCTGCAAGACACTGAATCTTATGATTCAGCGTCAAAGAAAAATCTCCAAAAGACATTGTTGTTGCATCAAGACTGACAGGTTTTAAAGCAGCGTGTTTGTAAAGGATGCAACCTGCGTGTGATGAAACTGGATCGACTATTTGTTGTGCTGCAACAACGTCTGTGGACCTCGAGTTGAGAATTTTAAAAACAGGTTCAATAACTTCACTATCACTGACTCATTGCTATGGGGTGCTTTTCCACTCCCTGATTTAGTTTAAATTAGGTGGAAATAAAGGTGCCACCGTTCGATTCTCCCAAGCACTTTGCTTTTCAGATGTGAAAGAATAGCAAACAGAATGTGAGGCTGTTTCCTTTCAGTCAGGAGATGACTGAAATAATAGCCCTTTAACATAATAGCCTCGGGCTTAAGGGCTTCGACTCATATCAAGCCAGTAAGCTTTAGGGAGCATTTTAGAGGATAAGTTATCGCATTGCTTTCAATTTTTGACAGACAGGGAGTGTGTTTTTCCATTTTTCTATGAGAAAATCGAAAGACAACTGGACCTTAGCCAGGTTTATATTAGTGATTTCTAACTTATCTCAGCTTTTGGTTCCCAGTTAAAGGGACACATTATGGGAAAATCCCTTTTTTTAGTCCTTGAAAGAAGATGTTTGGGTGTCTAAACTTACCAACAAATGAAAAACAACCCTGGAACTTGTTTTACAGCCTGCTTTGTTTGAAAGATCCTCACTAAACAAGCCTGTCTGATTTTCATTTCCAATTTATGTCACTCCTCGATTCTACTTCACCTCCTCTGCTAAGCCTTGTCCGCTGAGCCCTGCCCTCTCACATCCACCCCGTTAAACAGCTTCTCGTGGAAAAGTTCTGCTGTCGGCGGTACTGAGGAGCATGCATTAACATCTACCACCAGTGGATAAAGTATATTTGAGGGTAATGTTCCAGCAAGAGTTAGCTAAAGACTGTCTGAGCAGCAACTACTTTTCATCGTTTTAACGCTGGACTGAAGAAACCGAGAACTAGTTCCAACTCTGTGCCTGAACTTCAGATGTGGGAAATGGAAGTATCTGAGAAAAACTTCTTCATGCTATATTTATCTATTTTTAGCTTTCAGCTGAAAGATTTTATCATTTAGCAGTAGCTAATGCTAACAGCTTAGGTAATAAAGATGACGTACACCAACTTCTAAGGAGTTATTGCTGTTACTTTTTGAAAGATTAACATTATTGTTATGCCATCGTGTTTAAGTTGACTGCGTTAAATTGCACAACAGATACACTAGCTCTGATGAACGGTACCGTACCGGTAGTGGTGAGAGAGGGACCACGAAGCTTAAACCTACAGATATTTTTACCAAAAGCCTGCCTCATACATTTCAATGAGACCACAGGAAATTGTATAGCCTTCTTCAGAAAGGGCATAATATGTTATCTTCAAGTCTGAAAAATATTACATTGAAGTTTCTGTACAAAGGTATTAGTGTCTGGGTCTTTTAATGAAAAATCTGCCCAGAAGATCCCATAAAAGTACCTAAATGCTAAAAATACAGTCATCATTGGTGGGCCTACTTTGCTTGTTCACCCAAATTAAACTTTTTACACAGTAATGTGTGTCTCTTTTTTTCCCTTTTCCTTTCCTTTCCTTTATTAACTATGCCTCCGATGGCTTTGTATGTGTGCGAGTGAAGATCTGGCACCTCCTGCATCTCTGCAGACTCCTCTTCAATCAAGCATTCCCACCTGTGCTTCATCAGTTTCTCTCCTGCTGTTCATCTATCGGGCTCACCAGTCTCTCTCTGCCTCTCGCTGTGAGAGTAAAGTCAAGGATTTCTTTAATAATCATTCCTTGTTCGTGTGTCAGCCTTTGCTAACATTGCACTCGTTGCTTATGTTCACCGCATCTTATCCTGCTGGCCTTCACACTACCTCCATCTGTTGGAAGGAGCACAGCTGATTAACCCAAACATCTGATTTCACCGTAACTGTCAGTGTGTTCGGTTCCCCTCTGCACCGCAGTGATGGCAAAAGCCCTCGGTATAACCTCGCATAAATCAGCTGCCAGATTTGTACCTTCGCAGTATGGTTAGTCAAATATCCAATGGTCAGAAATGTATGGGAAATAAGTGAGAACTTTCCTGACTGAACTCATAAAGAAAAGATGAATTCAGCCTGCTGTGAGCTCCCACTCAGCCTGCGCTACCTACCAACTATCAGACATTTCTTTTTCACTGAATCATATCAAAGATGAAGAGGGATGTTCTCACATCTCTTCTGCAGAATTCATTCAACTGGAATTTTTCACAAAAGTAAAAATTCAAAATCAAAGTTTTAATAAACAGATTACGGATTAAAAAAAGAGGACTCAGTTATGTAACCCCTCTCAATCGTACTTTGTGGTTGGGCGGATGAGTTTTTGGATACTTATAGTTTATTCCTCTTTATTTAGCTGAGTTTGGGACATTTTGGATTGCAACCTTTAGGCTGAGGGTGTGATCATCCAAGTGAATCATCATCACTCCTCTGAGAGAAGCGATTGCCTTTCATTATTTTGCAACCATGCAAATAAATTTATTTTTAAGCCAATGCTGGCCGTCAGTCTCGGCTTAAGGGTCCCGCCTCTAATATACAATTAGATGTCTTTCTCTGGCAAAAACTTCCTAATGTATCTTTTGAGGAACACAAATGAGTTTTTAGGGAATTAATAAGTGACTGAGTTGCAGTTAACTTGAAAAACTGTGACTGAGACAGGCCACAATCATGGGCAAATGAGGGCGATTAAGAACTTGCTGCTAATCATTAGTGTTTCTGAACACAGCCAATGTTTGAACATGCTGATGACTCTGAAAATGGAAGGGCGGCGAAAAATTACTTAGAGGAGACAGCCAGACCGGCTGGTGAGATTTGTTTTCTTTGCTTGCCTTAGGTTGTTTCAAAAGTTTGTTTGATTCGCTTGTAAAAGGAAAAACCAATCAATCTGGTGGATGATCAGTTACAACAGGCTTTCAGTACATTCCACTGATTTCAAAACAATGATTAAAAAACTTGAACATAAAACCCATTAAAAATTGACCCCTAATTCAATTTCAGAGATAAATAAATGCATACCAGACTGCGCAATGAATCAGCACTGCAGAAAGATGGGGGCTTAATTGAGTGGGTTTTTAAAAACATGACCAATTTGATAAACACAGAGCCCACATATTCATTAGTAAACCATTAGGTGAGTAATGTCTAAAAGAGAAGGCTGAAAGAAAAAAAAAGTCCACTTGAATCCATATTTCCTCCCCTTTGTCTCTGCAGCACACAGTCCTGCAGTGTTTGTCTCAGCTGGGTAAAAAGCAGCTAGAACGATGAGAGAGCTTCGTTCTATCTGCACAGACTGTGGCTTGAACAAAAGGCACAAATGGAACTGAATGTGCTTCCGTGTTTTTCCCGTTTACAATCATGAATACTTTGGTGAGCAACAATCTAGGGCCGAGTGACGTTTGAACCGAACAAAAACAGAAACAACAAGTCCAAACATCTGATTTTCTGTGTCTTCACTGACCAAGGAATTTCATATTTTATGGCAAACTGAAAGGAAAAACAAAAAGAAAAGTTCAAAGAGTTATAAGTAACACTGTTCTGGAACATTCTACAATAAGCAGATCAACTGGTGACGGGTGAGGGTGCCAGGATTGGGCATAAAAGGAAAGGCTCACCATTTGTGCCTCAACCAATCGTCAGTGAGTTAAAAAAATGACCACTGCTAAATAGCAAAAATGTTAGTCTTGAAACATCTACGGAGAAGAATACTGTGAAAAGGTTCGGTAGGTCTTGGGCCGTGGTTGGTTGTCACCTCTGCAAGTGAGTTGAGTCCAGCAATGCAACCTGAAACTGAATTACACCAGGAGGAAGCTGTAAATCAACGCTGTGCAAAAACACGCTAAGTTCTCTGGACATGAGCTCATCCCGGATGGACAGGAGGACAGTGGACATGTGTCTCCTGTTGAAAATCTATCGAGCATCATAGAAGAGAGCATCAGTCAACAACAACCACGGACAACAAATCGTTTCTAAACATGGTGAACTTTGTCATGAATTAACAAGTACAGTTTTAATGTTCTACTGCATTCTAGAAAAGCTCCAAACAATTGTGGAAATTAGGTATGCATGTGAAGTTGAGGGCATCAGCTGAGCAGCTGAAAGTGCTCAGTCTGTAACTGGGTGCCATTAGACCACTTTGGGAGAGGACGGTGGAGTGAGATGGCATAATCAAGAAAAGAAACTGCAGCCAAACTTAACGTAGCGGAAAACAGGACAGCTGGCAAACACGATGGGGACGCCGAGTTAAACTTTGTTTCATGTGTCCTTGTTAGTCCTCACAAATGTGATGATTTCATCTGCTTCCTCTTTTAATCCGTTCACCGCACACATCGCATGCTTCAGGTGTAATGACTTGATCCGTGGGTGCCCGCTGTCACATGTCCACATTTCGTGTAGGAACTGGGTGTTCACTTCACATCAGCTTCCTCCTCCTTTCTTTCCATCTTTTATATTCAGAAAAAAATAGTATACAGAATAAAATAGAGAGAGCTGGTGCGTGGCATTTAGACATCGTGTGTCACTGTTAGGCTGAAAACACAGACTGTAGCATGAACAACAGGCACAAATGGCTGCTGAGTGTGTATTCATCGTCTCAGTCACATAGAGTCATGTGCAATTAGACAGTTGTTTCACCAGAAGAAAGCACCTTTACAAAGCAGGCAAGTTTTCCTGAAATCGCAAACTACTTAAACAATGCGGATGATCTACTGTAAATGACTTTCACAGTAATATATTTGATCTAATTCTGAAACCGTCGTCCATTGTTTCCATATTGAGGTGCTACCAGGCAAATTATATTTGTTGGATTGATCTGTGATCTGAAAATCTCCAGAATGCTTCCCGCTGCTGTGATAACAGTCCTGTGTGCTGATATGTGTGAGGGCAAGTGAGTAAGTGTGTGTTAAGCTGAAAGAGAGGCTGCGTGTGCGCGACATCACACATCAGTTCACGCAGCATCTCAGAGAACGTCATTAACCTACAGTGACCTTTGGTGACAACCCATGATACAATCTCATCAGTAGGTCCTGGCTCACCATTAAGACTCATCCAGCAGCAGCAGCAGTCTCAGTGGGCTCATCAGCAAAAAAAAGTCACCTCTCTCTCTCTTCTTCTTCTTCTTCTGTTGTCTGTAACTGTTCGTTTAGATCAGACAGGTTTAATGGGTTTACTTTGACACAAAATGTGCAGGTGAAGGTGGCAGAACACCATCCAAGCGTGTGTAACGGTTGGTGTACCAAATAAGAAGCAAAAAGTCTGTCACCGGTACAGCGAGGAAGAGGGATGTGAGGCAGGACCCTGAAGGAGTTAAAGGGTACTCTGGGATCTTAAAACAACATAAAATTTAATAGACTGCTGCTTACTTGGGCAATATTTTTAACCGATGTCCAGGCCATAATTTCTTTACACAATAGCCAATAAGAATAAGCCTGATGAGACTTGGTAAAAAGTTGAGATTTGCTCACAGTTTTTGCCATTCTGGAACCACAGGAACTAAACTGAGGGTTCATTGTAAGTGACTGAAAAATAAGAAACGAAACGAAAAAATCATCCTTGTGAACTAGCAGTGCACTATTTGATCTTTTTTGATCTGTGAGCACTTAACTAGCTTGTAGGATTTTTTAAAATTTATTTTCTTGACAGAACTCCTTGACGCCAAACTGCCATGTTTATTTAGTTTCAAGGGCTCACATCGTTGTCCTTGACGTGATCTGAATTTATTCTGGGTGGAATAGGTGCAGTGCATATGATTTAATGTGAAAGAAAAAAGAGAATAAAATTCACACCATTACAGTACATTTTCTTACTTTCTGCCAGAAACTTTCTGTTATAGCTCATGCTTCTTTAATTCTCCATAAAGAGCTAGCCTGCTCTGATTGGTCAAAGAATGTGAAAAGCAAGGCAGTCGTGCAAAACCAGGCACTACGCAGGCATTATGCAAACGTGTCACATGGTGACATCGCTTTGTAAGCCTGGACTGTGTGTGACAGAGCGTCATTTATCAAGTGACGCCTACTGTTCGACACGCAGCGATCACTGGGAAATCGTAGACGCTGGCATTCTTAAATTCCTTGTGCTTTAGATAGCATAATAACGGGTTTTAAAAGCAATTTCATACATGTTGTTGATTACTTACAATAGGATTCATCAATATTTCTGTTTTGTCATAAATACAAACGGGGGAAAAAAAGCAGATTTTGGAGTAAAAATTGAAAAAAAAAAAGTATTCATAACAACGCAGTGTTATGCCATACTGAGTAGTATTTCTGCTGTATTTCAGTGCCATCAACTATATCGAAACAAAATACCAAGATAGGTGTACGAATGTGTGTGACAACTCGATCCAGAAATGAGTGAGATACGTTGAGCTTTAAGTCGGAGTTAGTGTCGGGTATCTCTCTTGACCTGGCCAGCTCACCGGCAGCACATAACCTGAGCCTTTTATACTCAGAGTTTCAGATGAAAGCACCCAATAAAAAAAAAAAAAAAAAGAAAAAAAATCTTCATCCTTTCCCAGGCAGCGAAATCAAACTGTGAAAATGTTTCAATGTTGTCACGCAGAACTACTGTATGTGTTGGAAGTGTTCCACTGAGGGCTGAATGAACGTCACAGTGTCAAAAACTGACAGTAAATCCATCATTAAAACCCTCGTCTTAAAAGGCTCTCTAATTGCAGAAATGTATTCACAATAAAAATGACAGATTCTCTGCTTTAATCTGTTAAATAGCTGACAACTTGGACTAAAAAATGAACCCTTTTGACCGCTTGGGATGATTCTCAGCAGAGGGAAAATGCCCCATATGAAACCCGCTGGGCTTTACTTATCCCGCCAAAGAGCCTTTGACGTTAAAGTAAAACAAACCGGAGGCTTGGTGGCATGTTACCATGGTGACAGGGCAGTAGAGGTTTTTTTTTTTTTATATATCAATATCAAATCGGTTAAATTTACTTCTCAAAAATGCATTTTGTCTGCGTCACAGCTGAATGTGTATCTTGAGTTTTTAGTACTCTGCATAGCAGCAACTTTCTGACCGCATTCGTCTCGATCGAAACAACATTGCTGCTTCTTGCTCTTGCGATTCTCCACACCTCTCCATTTGTATAACCTGCTTTTCTGATTATTGTCAGGTAATCGGTGCACATCGCCCGTTGACGCGGTCAGAGTCTGAGGAGGAAAGCCTGCTTAACTTACGGGGTCCTACCGCCATTGTTCGTTCTCTCCGAGTGGCACTTCAGGTTTGGTCAAGCCAGCTGACACAGTGGGAAAGCCTGGCTGAGTTGAACTTTTTTAGTAGCACAAAATAATTCCACACACCTCTCATCTGATTCTTCAGGCTCGCAGTAAATGCACAATTCCTTCGTCCTTTCTGGCTAAAAAGGGAATGTATTTTCATTTGCAGCCTGATTCAGTATTTCAAATAGCTGATAAAAAAAAGGGGGGAAGGGGCAGGGTTAAAATACATGTATATATAACTGCACATCTAAGAGAATTTAAGTGTGCTTTGCTGTTTCGCTTGCCAGCTTGGCGATTTCACCCACTCGTTGTTGAACTGAGAGGAGCCCACTGATCCCCATGCACTGGAGCAGCAGCATATATGAAAGCAGTCCAGCTATCTGATGTTTATATGATGTATTCTGTGTGAAAGCCGGAGAGTTGTCTCTGAGGACTTGTCACACAGTTTGATGAGAAAAGCAGGAGTCGAGAAAGTGAAAGGGAAAAAAGTCAAAGCTGCAACTGCCCCGTTTCTATTAAAAACCCAACAACACACACTGTATTTACACACACTCCAGGCACACAGGAACACACACAGTGACACTCCGCTTGATGCCTTGTGAAAACTTGTGCTATCTCCGCCTCAGACTACTGTCCAAAGCCAGCCTATTTGATCACGGAGATCCAACTTTTTGCAACACAGCTGAACCTCAGCAGGAAAAGTTTAAGGAGTTTTCCAGGAAAACAGATTACTCTCCTCCTTAGAGATTTCATTTGCAGCGGAAGAAGAGCCCACATGGAAGACTACATGCATCATTCTGATACACTGACAATTTCTCAATAGGATCCATTAAAATCGTGCATACGGAATTTTCCGTTCCTTAAAAAAAAAAAGCTTTCGAGTTGAACTTGACATGATCCCAAAGTCCAATTTATCACAGCACAAAAAGAGTTAAAGAGAGAGTCTTTAAAGTCAGGCTTTTAAAAAAAACATACGTTGATGACCCTCCTTTGAATTATTCATGACATCCATGAACATGCTTTCAAACGGTTTCCTTTTTCTTACACAAGCACCAGATCCGAATGTAAAGTTTGGAGAGGCTTGAGCATAAAAACACATTTCAATAAACTGCTTGCATCCCGAAACGTTTGAAAGATAAAGGTTTAGCCAACGTTGGGCTTCAAAAGTTTCCACATCCTCTTCGGAAAAAGCGCCACTGGCTCTAAGGATGAAGACGAAAAAAAGATGGTAAAGGCTATCAAAGGCTCAAACATTACAAGTCAATGCAAAAATGCAAAGTGGGCCATATGATGCAAGTGGAAATGAGTGACAGCTGTGACAAATGTGTGGCCACAGCTGCAATCACAGTGTGAGCGTCAGCCTGTTTCTTGGCAGCAGGGAGAACAGCGGCTTAGACATAAGACTGACTACATCCCTGCATTTAAGAGCTTCATCTGTAAAAGTTAGCAAGATCGGTTAACTGTCAAGTTAAAATGTCAGTGTCGGAAGGTTTTATGTACCAGGACAAAATAAGAAAGAAGTAATCCCGTCCTATAATGGGATAAATACAACCTCAGATGACCAAAAACATGACATATTACAACCGTGGTATCGTTTATTTATCAAAGCAAAGCCAAAATGCAGACATTGTGAGTGAAATAATAATTTCGCACAAGATTCTATATTTGTAGGATCATCTTTGCCACCAATAACTTCAAGTGGCCGTTTTCTGACATCTCTCACATCATTGTGGAGGAACTTTGGTCCATGCATCTTTACAGTATTGTTTCGGTTCATTGAGATCTGCAGCATTTGTTCATCCACAGCTCTCAAGTCCCACCACAGCATTTCAATCAGGTTAGAGTCTGGACTTTGACTGGACCGTTGCATCACCTTGATTCTTTTCTTTTTCAGACATTCTGTTGTAGATTCGCTGCTGTGTTTGGGATCATTGTCCTGTTGATGAACAAATGATGAATCGCCTCACATCTGACTCTAAGCATACTTTGGTATACAGAGGAGTCCATGGTGGACTCAATGACTGCAAGGTGTCCAGGTCCTGTGGCTGCAAAACAAGCCCAGATCATCAGCCCTCCACCACCATGCTTGACAGCTGGTATGAGGTGTTTGTGCTGATATGCTGTGTTTGGACTGTGTCTGTACTGTCAGCGACTTTAACATTTAACATGCTAACTGAGGCATGTAGAGTCTGAGATGTAGCTCTTGGATTTTTTGCACAATCAGACCTTGAGGTAAATTAGAGGTGAACAGGGACACCTGTTGTTTTTCCACTTATGAATAATCTTTCTGACAGTAGAATGATGGACTTGCCAAATTGTTCCCAGGTTGATGGGCAGCAACAGTTGCTTCTCTAATCACTGCTGATGTCTTTCCTCCTTGGCATTGTGTTAACACACACCTGAATGCTCCAGACCAGCAAACTGATAAAACTTTGGATTTTCCAGAGGTGCTCACACTTACTGATGATCAGTTAATCATTAACTGTTTAGCACCATCTGACTGCTACATACCTCCTGAATTTCCTATATAAGCACTGGCGGTGGACTTAGTTCTTAACACGCTGCATTTTTGTTTCATTTTTGTTCAATAGGTAATAACACTATGTAATATGTGACGTGTATTTTTTCATATGAGGTTTTAGCACCCGAATTTCGGACCTGGCGAGGATCTGATGATATGTTCAGAAATGTAAAACTCTAAAATCAATAGTAGGTGCACCGTTTTACTGTCCCTGGTCATGACTTATGAACAAAGCAGAAGTATTTTTCTCAAAAAAGGACCGTACAGTTCCATCGACACTTTTCAGGTGCAGAGCAACAAGCACAAATGGTGGGAAACAGCTGCGGAAGCTAACTATATCTAATCATGTGTAATTTGCTGGATTGAATGGTTTAAAATGTAACCAGCTGAGAGCCTCCAAAAAAACCACAGAGGGTGCCAGACCTTTCACTTGCCAACCGTACAAAGTTCTAGATGCCATATCTGCCAGTACGACTGGCAGACTTTAAAAAAATCTGGTTTTCCTGCCTTTGAAATGGACCGTAGTTAGCTTTCTATTCAAGCTGAACTAAGTTACAAAGTAATTTTGCGCATTTTATCCAGTAACAGCCCTGCTCAGACTGGACTTTTCAAACCAATTTCTCTACTAATTATGAATGGAAGAGTCTGAAGAAAGCTCCCGTGGTTCAAATTCACCTTTCAGCTGACAGACCGGTCAAGAGGACTGTTATTAGAGAGGCCCCGACACTGTAATCATCACAAAAATTCCACTCTTCATTCACATAGCCGTGAAAATAAATGCACCCCGCATCACACATGTATTAGGAGCAGAGAGCAGTAATGCATTCTCTCTTTCATTTCCCTCTTTTAAAAAGTTGATTTGCATTTAAATAAATGTAGACCAGTGCTTTGTTTTCAACCAATTACCAATCGCTCTGTCATCCTCCTCACAGATGAACACTTTAGCTAACGACGCCTGTTCAATGGCCTTTTCTGCCCTCACTGACATTTAGAAATAATCAATGGAGGGACACAATGAGACAGGAGGCCTTTTCCATAACATCCCATTAAACCTTAGATTGCAGTATGCGCATTAATATGTAAATACATGAGACTATGAGGGCTTCAGATCGAGATATTTTTTGATCACATTGCAAAACAATTAAAACACACTTGTGGTCTCTTATACATGACTCTATTAAGCTTTACCCAGGTGAACAAAAAGTGGTAAAGTAAAGCTTCAAATTGAGACGTAAAGCCTTTGTTTGGTGGCTTAGAATAACAACGCAAAAACAGAGCAGCAAGTGTCTGACAAGGACGACAAGTGTGTCTCTCCTACAGCCCCAGGTGGCTCGGCACATCTCTTTGAATCGGTTAGTGGAATGCTGAGAAAGCAGCAAGAGCTACCAAACAGCAAGGGTGTCTTTGCTCATCATTCATCTAATCTGTTCATTAAGATTAAGATTATTTTATTGTCATGTAGTCATTGTCACACGAAATACACAAAACTACTTCGTATTTAACCCATCCAGGTTGGCACCTGTTGAACACACACATGCACGATTGTCACCCCTCCAGCTGCTGTCAGTTCACCAAGCTTTTTGAGCAGTGAGTGGGAATCGAACCGCCAACCCACTCTCACCACTGAGCCACGGCCGCCAGTTCATCGACGGGAGCCAACGTCCAATCACTTCACCCAACTTAATTTTCAGCTTTCAGACATTCAGGTCGAAAGAATCACATAAAAAAAAAGAAGAATGTCATAAATAGTCGAACACTGCGGCTACATGTACTGTCTGAGTTCTTCTTTTTCAATTGAACATACCAAAGAAACCAAACAGAATTTGAAGCATCTCCATAAATTAGTTAAAAGGTCAGTTGATTATTCTCGGCCCTTGACGGAGTACAGAAATATCCAACTGCACAACTAGAGAACCATATCAATAGAAAAGCAGTTTTACACACACACACATTCAAAGTAACAAAGTTTCCCTATTTACAACTGTAAGTAGAACACACTTACACACATACTGTAGGATAGCTGTCTTTTGGGAATATCTTTGGTGCTTGAGCATGAATTAGGTTTTTTCTTTACTCCCAAAAACTAAAGTTAAATTTCAGTTTTTATGTCCATGTAGAGGCTCAGTCCACTGATTCTGTCGGATGTTATTACAGCATTGTCTTCCCGTGTAGAGTATATGGTGGATCAAATGCTCCACTGTGTGACTGCTGCATCACAACCAGCAAAACGGTGTCGTGTGCCGTTATAATATCAGTCAGAATTTATGTATTTCATCACCAAAAAAATTATATTTCACAAACACTAAACCTGACAGTGTTTATTCCCAAACTTAACCGATTACTTTTAGGGCCTAAAACTAACCAGGTAACACTGTCATATGATACAAAGTGCTTCTGATGTGAAGGGTGATTGACATGGGAATTAAACTGTTAATGAATCTAAACTCTGAAATGAAAAAAGTCGTGATGCGACACAATATAACGCAATGGAATATACTTCCCTTTCCTAAATCACTTTAGACGATTACAAATATAGAGTTATTCGTTGCTATTCTAGAGTACTTGTAACAATGCAACAGCTTGAGGAGCATCAGTGGGAGAATTTAAAAATTCCAAATGGCCAAATGAAAGCTAAAAATCACTTCAACAGTGGTATGAATTGTAGTGCATTGAGCTATCAGTGTATATTGGTCAATTTGCTGTGACCTACATGCATGTAAACACACACAGACACTAAAGTGAAGTAAACGCGACACTGACTGTGTGTGTGTGTATGATTGTGCAAGTGGGCTGACATCCTGTCAGCTTTGGCACCCAGCTCTTAATTGATGAGCTATTAGACCAGTGGAGACTGAAGTATTGTTTTGACATCAGCAACACCAAACACACATATGCCAGCACACACGGGCAAAAACACACACATACGCACTAATGTGTGTAACAAGGTGTGAATCCTGTTGACATCTGAGTGGGTATGGTGATAATGAGGATTATGTCGTCAAACTGACATCCTGTAAAAATCCTCTCCACAGGCGTGGAAACATGATGAATTACAGGCATGTTTCATCAGACATATTTTCTAATCCAAGCTTAGAAATAAAGCAACATTTTCACCTTTATTGGGGGGTATTCTAAGCGTTTGGAAGGAGATTCACGATGTGTAAGAGGAGCAGTGTGACATTTTAGCAATCATTAGGGATAAAGTGAAAAAACTCCTTCGTTACATAGTTCGACATATCAGCCGCAACATGTTGAGAACTTGCCTAACCCTAACAGAGGACTTCCCTAACCCTAACAGAGGACTTCCCTAACCCTAACAGAGGACTTCCCTAACCCTAACCCTTTTTACTCCCAGAACAGCTCTGAATCATTGAGGCATGGAGTCTATTGAACCTGGGAGGGAATGCTGTGGTATCTGGTGCCAAGCAGCTAGTAGCAAATCTTTAACCTCTTCTACGTTACGAGGTTGGGCCTCCACAGATCAAACTTGTTTGTCCAGCACATCCTACGGATGCTCAATCGGACCAAAATTCCAAAGAATTTGGACGCCAAGTCAACACCTCAAAGCCATTGTCGTGTTCTTTGAACCACATCTTTATTCAATTATTCAGTGTGGCAAAGAGCTTTATTCCACTTAAAGAGGCCACTGCTTCCAGGAAATTGTCACGGGTACAAGTGCAGGGTCGGTTCAGATGCAAAGATTATTAAATAAACAAAGCAAGGCAAGGCAGGGCAGGTTGAGGATCTCCTCACAGAGCAAATGATCAGGGCTGTGAAAATCCTAAACACTCTTCTCAGTAAATATGTCTGAGAATGAGTGCAGCTATGAAAGTTAACAAACAAAAAAACTATCCACACTGGGAGGAAAACAAAGAGCTATGAATGATTACAAAATAAACTCTCACACTCTCCTAATGAGGCGGATTTAAACAAAGGACGCGGTTTGAATAAACAGGCACTGTGAAACTTTAACTGTAAACGAAAAACGCACCTTTAACGGTGGCGCACAAGATCTTTCAAAAAGCGAAAACACAAAACCGCTCCGCTAGGGGAGGAACTATGAAAGTTACAAATCAAGACTCTCCAAAAACAAACAAAACAAAGCTATGAAACACTTACCGTGGATTTAATAAATACATAAAGTATGACTATGAATAATTTACAAATAAATATGCTCTGCAGGAGAGTCGCTCGACTGCAGGCTCGAGGCAAGACTTTGACTGTGGATCGTGAGGCGAGTTATGTAGGTCGAAACAGAACGCAACATACTGGCACTGGACAAAGGGAGACGCAAACTATTTGAACACATGAGGGACCAAGGGGAACAGGTGGAAACACTTGGGAATCAGGGAAGACGATCAGACGCTTGACACGGGAGGAAGGGCAAGATACCCTAAAAATAAAAATGAAATAAAATAAAATGATGAGACAAGACATGAAACAGAACGGAAATCGTGACAGAAGTATTGTTTCCATGAAAATGTGTAACAGTGTGCCACACAGACCCTGCCACCCATGTGATGTAGAGTAAGATGTGTGCATCAGACCGGTCCAGCGTCTCTAATTGCTCTGTGGTCGTGTTCTGATGCTCACATGTCCAGTGTGGGTGTTTTTAGCAGCACACACGATGCAACGAGGGGGCCGTGATCTGTCTGCAGCCTCACAGCCCCATACACAACACATGCAATGCACAGTGTGTTCTGACACCTTTCCATGGGAACTTTTACAGCAATTTGAGCCACAACAGCTTCTCTATTGGTTCGGACAACACAATCCAGCATCAATGAGCCTTGGCCATCTATGACCCTGTTGCTACTTCACCGGTTTTCCTTCACAACTATCGGTTGGTCCTGACCGACGCAGACTGGGAACATCCCACAAGAGCTGCGGTTTTAATGGTTCAATGACCCAGCCTTGTCAAAGTCACTCAAATCCTGACACTGAATGCACAAAAGCGATGCACCACGGAGCTCATATATATTTCAACCTGGTCGAGTCCAAGACAGGCGAAAAAACCTTAAGCTGATAAGTCAGCAGGAAAAGTACAACAAGAGGAAAAAGACAATGACAGAAGGTTAAAAATAAAAGGATGAATTGCACTTCTATTAGCACTTATTGGACATATCTTTGATCTGAGGCTTCCATGCCAAATGCAACCAGAGATTTTGGTGACTTAAATAGAAGGCTTGAGACCATAATGATGAAATCAAAGGCAGTACAGCCTTAAAAACATGCACTGGGAACCAGCCTGACAAGCGTAATAAGCAGAATGCCAGCTGGAATACTTAATCACTTTAATTAAAGTGAGTTTGGACAGTATGTGGCAACAAATCTTGGGGGTCCAACATCTTAGCCACTTAACTTCTTGTCTTTTCCTTATAAACACGCTGTCGTCATTTCATGTATATATATGCGCTGCAAACAGGGATAAACATGCAAGCGTGGGTGACATATTTCCCCCTCGTTACAGGCAGTTTGTTCACTGTTATGGCTGTTTGTATTCCTGAATGTGAAGAAGGGACTTGGCTCAGGGTCATGTGCCTCATTTATCATGCAGTCATCCGTAAACATGCAGTCTAAATATTCTCTGAGTGTCCTCGGCTTTTCCTTCGAGCTCGACTGACTCTTGGTGCAGTATGCAGATAATAAGAAATGTTTCCTGTTTTTTTTCTACCCCAAAACAACTCAAACAACATGAAATCATATAGATCGTTGGATTTAATAATCCAAACCTATAACTCAAAATAATTTAGTCTTTATCTATTTTGTTCTTCCAGTCTACTCCTTCTCTTACTCCTACTATGTTACAGTACAACATTGACAGTACTGTGCAAAAGTCTTGATCCAGCCTTGATTTCTTTATTTTTCACTTCCAAGCAGCCCGGGCTTCCTTCTGATCTTTCAAAGTGGTCTTAGGCAGAAGTTCTTCAGGCTTTCTGAAGGTCTTTCAACATTTTCTTTGGACATCGGCAGCTATTTCACCTTTTTTTTTTGTTGTTTAATTTAGTCTTGTATCTGATCACTTTCAGACAACCTTCTGCAAAATGATTCCCAACGACTTATTAGCTTTAAGCTTGGCAAATCTCATACTGACGCACGTTTATCCGTACTGACCAACATGACAAAGTTACACACATACATAAGTAAATACTGTAAATGTCATGTTTTTTCTCACATTAAAGGGGACAAAATAAGACATACAAACATCTTGTATGGCATATGAGCCACATTACTATGTTTAACATTGTTTTTTGGTATCAGCCCAGATTTCCCCAACCAAGCCAATGTAATACTGATACTGTAATATTGATACTAATTTAGGATAAATAAAATTCAATCAGGTGCCCTCACAGGCAGGAACTGATGTTAAACCTAACTTTTGAAATATAAACAAACAAAAAATGTCAACAAGATTCTACTGAATATTAAAATAAATACTCATGCAACCAACTGGAACCCAGCTAACATGTGAAAGAAAAACCTTGAGGAGTGCAAAGTTTACAGTAGTTTCCCCTCGAGCAACGTAGGGCCTTCAGCATTTCAGTCTCTTTAAAGAGTTTCCTCAATGGAGTCCAAAGGAGTCACTTCCCACAGTATAGTGAGTGTCCCTGATTCCCCGGATCTTTGGAGAGCCCCACATCCTGTGGCCGCATGGATTCAGGCACAGACCTGCTATTATAAAGATAACGTCGTAGTGAAGGATCGTGCTCAACCTTAAGAGTTCATTCCAAAATCACAAAAAGTTCTTCGACTTTATCTGTATGGTCCAAAATTTCCTTTTGCTTTTAACAAGGAGAAAAAAAACTAAAATCCCATAGATTCAATAGTCCTCTCTTCGTTCTTCTGAAGGTAGCAGTCACACAGTTCAGGGGATGGAAGGCTCCAGGTTACAGGGCAACAACTTCGGAGTGGTAGAGAAGTGGATAAAGCATCGGTAGTCAATCTTAAAACTACTTACAAACATGCTTTGTCTGCATTACTTCTCTTACGTACGAACAAGTTCCCTAAATTCATGAAGTCGACTTGTAGTTATTAACCGAACCTCAGCTCTAACTCAAACGAGAATTTCTCTGCCCGAGATGCGAGTCCACCAAAGTCAGTATGGCACAATTAACATTATGCAACCAATTCCCGCCTTCTTCTGATGGAAAGCTCAGAGGGCAGCAACACTGTCACTTAGGCTCTTTATTTTGGCAGGGACAGCGAGGAAATTAAAACTAATTGCACCCGAGTTAATTTAGTGTCTGCTGTTCCCAGGCAGGAAGACAACAAAACAACCTGAAAACGGCAAACACACACGGAAGAGCAGTAAATCATAGAAAAATGTGGCGTGAAATGAAAGAAAAAAATCTGTATGATGAACGGAATCAAATCCAAGGCAAAAACAGATAGTTTCAAGCTTAAACTTAAAGCCGGTTTAAACCCTTCACAGCTTCCAGGATCTTTAAATCTGCGGGTGAATAAAATTACATTTCCCCATTTACCCCGAGAGCAGACTGTCAAAACGCTGGCTGTCTGAGCTGATGTGAGGTTTTAGCCATTTCAAACACACGACATGCATCTGAGAAACTTGCGAGTAAAAAGTCAAGGAAGACATTTCTGCTCGTTCATCCTGTTGCAGGGAAGATTAGCCGAGGCTTTCCGTCTGAAAAGGGTTCGAGTCCACTGCAGTGCAAAGTCACCGCACACATCAAAAGGGGGAATGTGTGAAGATTGATAGAATTTTCAGTCAACCTATCCAGAAACAACCCCCAATGTCGGAAAAGTTGGGAAATTTTCTAGAATACGGATGTGTATCAATATCATATAGGACTTATTTTATAATTCGAGTGGAAAAAAACACATTTTCACTGTGTTTATTTTAACCAAAACAAGTTAACCATGATTAAGACCATAAGACATGATTTTGGTATCTTCACTACACTGCACTGTATTTAGAACATTTGACGCCAGCAAAAGACGGAACAAAAGCTGGGATAGAGTCACGTTTTCCATTGTGTTACATCAGCCTTCTTTTCAATGACACTTTTTAATGGTTTGGGAACTGAGGATGCTAATTGGTACACATTCTCAGAGGCATCTGTGTCCACTCTTGTATTCAGCAAGAATGGACACAGCTGCTCAACAGTCTGTAGTTGCTGTAGCCTGATTCTCCTCTTTATGATGTTCCATTCATTTTCAAGAGGAGACAGATGTGGACTGCAGGCGGGCCAGTCAAACACACACTGTGTTGAGGCTATGAACGATGTAGAATGAGTTCTGACGTTGTCCTGATTAAATAACCACAGAGCTCCTGGGAAAAAATTACTTCTTGATGGGAGCATATGTCTCTTCAAAATTCTAATCTACCCCTTCCGCACCAATGCTACCTTCATGTGAAGTCATCCACGTCAAGGTCATGGCTGCACCTAAAAACAACTTTTCTACATTTATTCTTGAAAGTTGCATATATACGTATGTAAAATACTGCAAATGTCATGTTTTTTCTCACATTAAAGGGGAAAAAATAAGACATACAAACATCTTGTATGGCATATGAGCCACATCACTATGTTTAACATAACTCAGCATGATGTGCAGCGTGTCCTTCGATACTGATGAAAAGTGAAGGACAAAAGAAGCATCAGACCAAAAAAAACAAAGAAAACATAGCAGTTGATCTGCTTAAGAAATTGGGAAAGATCCAGCATCAAATATTGACTTCTGAACTCTGTTAGAAGTCTGTTCTGTTTTTGCCTCATATTACATTTCCATTTCTGCTGGTACGTATTTCAACAAGTAAGGGTTAAGGTGCGGCTTAAGAGTTTTGCACAGTACTGTATGCAGTCGTTGTTACCGAGGACCGCAGGACTCACTCTAACAGTTCAGCTAATACTAATTTAGGATAAATAAAATTCAATCAGGTGCCCTCACAGGCAGGAACTGTTGTTCAACCTAACTTTTGAAAGACAAACTACATCTGTTATAATATGCAGTAGAACCAGATGTCTGTTGCTCTCAAAAGCATCTGAAACGTGGGCTCGTCCGACATCAGAACACATGTCCGCTCGTCCTTCTGTTTATCTGAGATGAGCTCGTGTCCAGAGAACCCAAAGGTGTTTCTGCAGAGGGTTGACACGTGGTTTCCTCCTTGAGTAATACAATCTCAGGTGACATTGTTGGATGCAGCAGCAGAATGAGATTTCCCCAGACTCCCTGAATCAATGCACTGTGGATGTTAAAATGACCACAGTTCTTTGCAATTTGACGATGATTCACAACAGAGTTTACAACAAACCCATCCCTCTTTGGGAGCACCTCCTTTTATACCCAATCCTGACACCCTCAACAGTCCCCGTCTGAATTTTAAGTGTGTTTCTGGCATCACATTTTGTTTTTGTTTCATTTTCTAAAGACAACAAAGTGAGTCGGTGAAAATCCTTCTTTGTGCTTGCGCCTGTTAAATAAAGGTTCAAACCAATTGACAAAGTACTTGATTGCGTTTTAGAAAAACTGGAACTTTTCTGGAAATGACATTTGCATTTCGTGACCTGCTTAAATTCTAAACAGTCATTTTAGTCATTCTAGTCATTTTTCTCTGTTAAAGCATGTGTATTTTTCTAAATATGAGGCTCAGTTAACAATGTAAGTGGAAAATAAGAGAACCTGAAGCAACATTTGCTGTGGGTGACAAATATGTCCAAGGGACTCAAACTTATTTTTGAGTCTTTCCACCATGTAAATATGACAGCTCCCTTTATGTATTTTAGAGCAGTTCTTCTATTTCTGCAGACAGACAAGGCCATTTTTTTCAGCCTTTTCGTTATCTCTATTTTTGCACAGCCCTGTTAGCGAGTCGTGATGCACGTCTTCTTTGATTTGAAGGAAACAAGGAAAACATCCCTAAGCGCACTCAGAATACCTCACACCCTCATTTTCTGGATAGAGACAGCTCATGTTGTGTCAAGCGATCACAAAGAAATGCAACAAAGTAGCTTAATCTATCAACAGTAATCCTTCTCTAATGATTTTATGACCCCAAAGCCCCAAATATCGTTTCCTCTTATGTCTCTCTGGCTCTGCCATTCAAACCAACACATGGCACCCAACGTGCTACATTTGTTGCTCGCCATGCATACAAATTTTGCTCACATTTGGTCACACTGCTCCCAAAATACCAGAACAACAATAATAGAGGGAACTATCCATGTGCAAAGTAAGTGCCATAGAAATAAAGGAAATTTGAATGCCAAGGGGACACCACAAGGGGATAAACGCTGATTCAAAAGTAAATCAAACTTTGCACAAAAATAGACAAACTGCAGCAGTAATCGGTTGTGTAAAACACTGCATTAAAGGTTGTGACGGTTCAAATGGAGAGACAGATGTGTTTTTTCTTCTTCATCTAATCTTCCATACTAATCTGTGAATAAGACGGAGAAGAAGCAGGTGTTAGTCTCTCTGTGGTCATACACTTGGTATAATTAATGTTTATCCCGCAAGTGGAGGCAATGAAGCCATCAGAGATCTCTGTTTAATCTGTTCTGAGTTGATCCCCTTCAGTCAGAGCCCTCTCCTTTACCGTCTCCCATCAGTATCTCGTGCTTTTTACGCCCGTCAACCACGTGGAACCATGTCGAAGATGTGAGAGCGACGAAAAGTGAACTGAGCTCGCAGAGTAAAAGGTAACGCGAGCTGTCTTACTGCAAGCATGGATTTAAACGTTAAAGTATTTGAAACTCTATCACAGATAATTGTTGTAAAACTCTATTGGCATTATTCTGATTTAAATACAGCTGAAGACTTTATGATCAAGCATTTGCAAGCTTTTACAATTTCATTTTTTTTCTCATTTTACATACAAACTTCATTTCGCGAAACAAGATTAGCTCATTCTTTATCCGACTGACCTTTTAGTTAACAGACACAAATACATATCATGAAAGAGTTTTCAATTTGTTCGCTGACCTATTAAATTGCATTTAGAGATAAGAAACAAATGTTAACATTTGATGCCAGCAACACCAAAAAAAGGGTTCTTTCTCATCTTTGGCATGTGGAACTGTGCTTTTTTTCCCCCAAAAAGCAGCTGAAATGTGGAGTCATCTGACCACAGAAACACGTGTCTACTGTCTCTCTGCTCATCAAATGTGTCGAAAGAACTCATGTAGTGCAGCCTGAGGGCTCCAAGGTCAGGAGCATCCAGCAGTGGCATCTGGCCTTAGCCTTAACGGACTGAGATCTCCCCAGACCTCCTGAGAAGTTCTGCCGTCCTACGCAATGTAGATGTTGACAGACAGACGAAGATTTTTAGTAACTGTCATTTTCTTTTATAGCCAATCCTGACACCATTGCCTGTTAACAGTTACAATGTGATGGACTGGTGCCCTGTCCAGAGAGCACCCGCCCCCCCCTCATCCAGTGGTCACTGGGATAAGCTCCAGCCCTTCCGTAACTCACACCTGCATTAAGTGGGTATAGGAAATTGCATCTGTTAAAGTAACACTTCTTTGTCATGTTGAAAAGGCCACAAAGGCCACATAAAAATCCCCCAAAAAATGTCAAGTAACCGTAAAGCAAAACGATAAGGTGCTGGGAACCATTGTTGTAAACTGCGGTATCCCGGTCCCCAGGGGCTCCAGGCCACCTTCAGGCCTGGGAATGTGCATCACGATGGTGAGAGCGCTTCAAAATCAGCCAAAAGCACGTAGTTTGGAGGTTGAAAAACATATGTGCGACTGCTTTCAATGAAAGTCCAGATTAATAAACAAACTAAACAAGTTTATATAGTTTTTATCTTTTTCTAAATGTGCCTACTTTTTCTGGAAATATTGTGTAAACATGTGTTTAACAGTCGTTAAACAGATCAACGTCAAGAACAAGAAATGGATACGAAACATTTGTCACGCCTTTTCTGGAATGACCATGAAGCATAAAAGGAGAAAGACGTGTAACACAGCTTAGCATTCAGTTTGGCCTCTTCACATTTATCTGCGGTGTTGACAAACGCTATTAAAACATGAAAAAAAAAAAAAAAAAAAGTGATGTCAAATTATGCAGCCTTGTTGGTTTTACAAAGGCTTAGTAAAATCTTTGACAGCGGAGGAATTAGATGTCAAAAATCTCACCTGTAGGGAACTATAACTGAATGAATATCATAAACCTCCTGTGTGTTTAGCTGTTTCCTTCATACGCTCACAGTAAACCATGAGCTTATCAGGTGTGGCACTCTCTTACAGAGCCTGCTCCATCATCCCCTGCACTAAGCTCTTAGTTACACTCTTTGGTGGCTTTACTAACCCACTCAGTAACCTGCTGGCCATTTAGTCTGTTCAAAGATAAGGTGTCGCTGAGGGGACCGGGGCAAGCATTCCCTGAGCGAAAAGCTTTGATCTGACAATACCTTTTCATCCATTCACTGCCAAGAGCATCCACCACAAATATCTATGTGGGTGTGAATGCATGTGGCTGTGTGGGCTGAGAGGGTCCCCTCCCTCGCCCATGAAAAACTATCTAACAGAGGCATCTTCGCTCCCGCTGCGCAGTGTAGGGTAGTCTTTAAAGTGTGCAAACAGGCTCACAGAAGTGTTGAGTCACACAGATACCGCCAACTAATATATGATGTGAAGACATGGGCCGGATGCTCACTTTTGATACTTAAATGCTACGCTAAGTAGCTGCTTGCTACAGGCAAGAAAAACAATCCCGTCCAAAAGTCGACGTGCTTTTAATCTCCTGGATGTCTGGGAGTAAACATGTTTTGCATAAGCAGTGTACTGAATTGACAGCGACGAAGCTGAGTGCAGAATTTGTGATAGGAGCATAGCTGTCAAGTCCGCCCAACACTTTGAAGCTAATGAAGAGCTTAATGGTGCTCTGAGTCACAAGAGGCAAATGAGTTGTCAAATGTTTGGGCCATTAGAGAGAAAACTTTTCACTTATGTACTTATAATAAAGCTTTAAATCCAGGGTTTGTTTTTTTTTGGCATTTTAAGATTTTCTATGGAGCTACGATAGAGACATTTGTTTTGTAAGATGTACACGTGTCTGTAATGTGCGTCACCCTATTTGCGTGAGTAAAAAACAGGCTCACAAATCAAATCGATGCATCTGTGGGTACTGATTACACGTACAAGCAAAGATCACATCTTCAAATACAAATCGATTCTACAAGTCTGAACATACAATTCACCTCTGCAAGTGCAAAGCTTTTCTTCAGTCTTTTACACGCCTGACTGAATATCCTCAGTTTGACTGGCCAATTAGATTTATCTAATCACTAATCAATCACCCATCTGACCCATGACTGTAGCGGTGCTTTTCCACACGGTGTAAGGTGTGATTGCAGACACAGAGGGCTCGCCCCCATCTCTATGATTGGAAGGTGATTACATACAACTGGCTGGCGAGTCCAAGTAAACACCTCTGGGTATTTAGATCGACATTCAAAGGGCAGGACAAAAGCCTTGTACCTTCAGAGGGGACTTGCATGCTCAGACTTATAGAACTGATCCGTTCTTGTGAACTTGATCTGTACTTGCAGATATGTAGATTTGGCTTTTACTTGTGCTTGTTTACACACATTCAAATATAGCGAAAGGAGTCCCACAATATAAACCAATTCTAAAAACTTACGTCTCTATATTAGTTCCATATTTTTCAGACACAGTTCAGTCACATTTGATCTGCAAATGTCTCTGCTCTGGACTAACAATACTGCATCTCCAGCATGACAAAGTGCCAAACTGAATAAGATATTTTCACTTTTAAAAAGGTTTTGGCTTTTAAACTCATTTAACAAAAGTCATTTTCTTCAGTTCTCCTTTCCATTATTCATAGAAAGGCCTGAAATTAATTTCACATTCTTGAAAATAGCTAACTGCAAGAAAATCGACATGATTGAAATGGGTCTGAGCTCCCCAGAATTACAACGATGGGTGATATAATGAAACAGAAAAGTGCTTTTTTTTTCAGAAGGGTATTTCATGTCCAGGGTGAGACTGAAAAGAATGGATTGAAATCTACGGCTCCTTTTTAATTCCAACTATGCCAGGAAATGGGAAGGTGCTTTTTCTGGAAACGGCACTCTAAATTAATATGTTGCTTTGTACTTCCCACAGAATGTTTTCTGGTCAGGTGAAGAAATAAGATTTGTCACCAATAACAATTGGATTTGTTGTGTGGATTCACCTGGTGTTGGAACACGTTAACTTGATTATTGTGACATGAGTGGACACTTCCCTCCTCAACCTTAATCATAATCAATCAGGCCAGCCGAGAGACATAGTCTCTCCAACGTGTCCTGGGTCTTCCCCGGGGTCTCCTCTCCAGTGGGACGTGCCCAGAACACCTCACCAGGAGGCATCCTAACCAGATAGGGCATAAACACAAACTCACCTCATCCGGCTCCTCTCGATTCATATTTCTATTTCTTATTTCTTTGAAGTTGTTGTGTGAGGCACTGATGAGCAGTCAGCCTCTTACCTGCAGTACTCAGCAGTCAGATTGCTCTCAGTTTGGAAAGCCAGGGAGGGACTCAAAGGGGACCTAAGCTAAGAGCTTCTCAGAACAGGAGCACAGAGGAGTGAATTTTTGCCTCAAAAATGGCAGTTTGAGAAAACCTTTGGCATCAGATAGTTGTTCATATTGTCGCTATTTTCTCATCCAAAAGAACGTCCATGTTGCTCAATGTCATGGCGAGGCCTACATATCCTGTTGTTAATCAGTGACTCGTTATTTTTCACCTGTACATCTGTTCATTTTACACCAGGTACAAGACAGTAAAAGTGAATAAAAAGCCCAGAAAAGCAGTACTTATAGGCAAAAGTAATGCCTGGCAGTCAGCTCTCCAAGGAGCAGGATATACGTTCGGGAGCCAAAGTGTTTGTAATGAAGCAGAGTAACATGGATGTTCTTCGAGATCTGAAGTGGCCAGAGATAACTAAAACTGCAACCATGAATTCCACTGAAAGCGAAAATAGACATAACCAAGAATAAAGACAATTTAGAACTTTCTTGCAACTTCTGCTACAGAGTTGTTACAATTGCACCTACACACTATTAACTGCTCAAATAATCCTTTTAAATGTGAAAGAACTTGAGACAAGCAAGGTCCCTCCCGGGTATGTTCTCAATTATAACTAAGTAATTATTTGTCTTTGAATAAAAGCAATTATTCCATGACAGAAAAGCTTTAGACATCTAGCATACCGCAGTACAAACTGGTTGGCAGGATGGCAAAACGCATTGTTTCTTTATTGGTCGGATGAAAATAAAGGGCATCCTCTCGGCACAAACAGTCCAACACCAGAGAAGGACTTTTAAACGATGTTTCCATGGCAACAAAGTCCCCTCGGAGGCATGAGTGCGGAGACAGAGATTGTAACAAGGACTATAGAGTTGCTATCACCTTGTTTCCACATGCACACTCACACACAAGTGGCACGCATACACTTAAGAAGTATGACTCATTTGTATATCTCAAGAGTTTTCACTTATGAACATGGCTTTTCTTGCTCTTTATTATAGTTTCCACTGGTATGGATCGCAGACACAAACACACACACAGACACACTAAACCCTCCAGTGTGATCCGTTTGGGGCCACTGAGTTTGGAAGGTGACATTTCAAAGGGGGATGATTATTCATAGGTTAGCCGGACAGCAGCCATGGCGGTAGGGAAAAAAAACACACCCACCTACGCACACAGACAAGCACACACATCCAGTGTCTTGCGTGTCTTTTGTCATGTGATATTCAGTATGGAGCATGAGCTATGTGTCCATTCGGTGAATAAATGAGGTGGAGAACTGCTGTTGGCTGCATGAATCATGGAGCTCTGCTGGACCTTTGCTACCTGCAAAGCTTGTCAGGTACTAACTGCTGGGAAAACACTGCTGCTTCAAAGCACACACAGCGAGACAAACACATTCAGTGTAGCTATCATCTACTGGGAGCAACCTCTACAATCAGTCAAGGCTACTTTAGTTGCAAGGTTGATGAGGCATAGTTGGCATATCTGCATGGAGAATACTGAAGTGATCAGAAATTAATCTGACACTGGCTGATGGCTAAATATTCTCCACAATTCCTTGAACTATGTAAAGCTGTTAAACCTCAGCAAAAGAGTTTAAACCACTTGTTAAGGAGATAAAAAAATTCTGTGTGGATGTATAGAACCTTTAAACGACACCATTCATTACCTATCGCTGTCTTACATTCGACAAACAGTATGTGCCAAAAAGTAAGAGCAAAGTTTGCTGCTTTTCTTAAGCACTGACTCACATAGGTCACTGGAAGCTGGTCCACCCATGCGAGCTGATAAGCCAATGCCCATCTAAAGTATTCCAGTCTGTGGGCTCATGCAGGGCAGCTCTCATACCACAAAGGAGGATGTTTTTCTTCAGCACCATGATGAGACGGGATTTCAACAAAAACATTCTGCCTGGGACTGCATTATGCCGTGTCTCCAGATGATACCATCGTGGCTTACCTCTAAATTATATTAGCTGCCCCAAAATCAATCCTTAGGGAATCCCACAAGTTATTTTGGTGCTTGGCTAAATCCTTTTCGGTTGCTTTGAAGGCTTTCCAAACTAGTCAGAAAATGTAAAAGACATCGTTTTTGTGATTCCTTGGTCTACAGTGCAGTAAAAAAACAAACAATTTCTGATTTTACCCATTTTGTGAGTATCTCATAAACCCTGCCAAATCTTAAAACACCAAATCTAACAAGAAACAAAAGCTTTAAATGAGATGATAACTGTATCCAATGAAGCTAAAGACCCTTTGAAAAGAAAAAAGGTCTGTGTAAAACCGGCCATGTTCAATCAAATCTTTCCCTGATTAGAACATTTTTCAACAGCATCAGATAGCTAAAAGGTCTCATTATCACATGCTGAAATTCAAAAGAAATTCAAGAATAGCTGAATAAAACTAGGATTGAACTCTGGAGGGGGTTACAAGGCTATGTTGAGTGTTAAAATGGAAAATTAGGGCATTGTAAAAATCTGTGAAACCTACACAAGGACGAGGAAAAAAATCAGGTGGAAATAGTGACTGTGAAAGTCTACATAAATAAGTAGAAATACAAGAAGATTTAAGGCTGTTCTAACAGAAAGAAGATCATTATATCTGCCTTACCTTTGCTGAAGTCACCTTACAGGTGCTAGCTTATTGATATACAATTTTCTGTAAATCCATGATGGTTTTTGTCTAACACTAAATAGAGTATGTGCTGGCACAAACCAATAGTGAATCTGACCGATTACCAGCAAGCCCAGTATTAAAATAATAAGTAAACCCTCCCCCAGAAAGCGCCAACCTTCCCAATTACAAGGACCAACACAACAACTTATTCAGGGAGATCCTGCAACAGTTAAGGTCAGTTTTCATGACTCCGCTCTCTGGAAAATGCTAAGCAAAAATGGAAGCCGTAAGAAAGTGGTGACGCTGGGCAAAAATGGCAGCCAAGACTTAATGTTCTTAACTAGCTTTGTCTACCTCTTAATTACCCTCCAACCCTTTCGGTTGGTCTGATGTACTGGTGAGTTGAACGTTGAACTCTTTGGAAAACGGCTGCTTCGTTACATCTGGCATAGACTCAACAAAAAATTCCACAAAAATCATCCTGAACTGGTCAAGCATGTTGGTGGCAGTATGATCATGTGGAGTAAGTTAGGACAACGTCCAACCACTGCGGGAAAACGACTTTTGACTCACTGACTGTAAATCTTGAAGAAGAACGTGAAATCATCAGTGCAACGAAGCAATACAGCAGGGATACCCACATCCGGTCATCGAGGGGCTGCTGTCATACATGTTTTAGAAGTTTCTCTGCTTCAAACCACCTGATTCAGATCAATGAATCACTAGCAGGCTTGTGCAGAAGTTAATAATCTTTTGAAGAGATCCATTTAATCTGAATCAGGTGTGTTGAAGCAGAGAAACATCTGAAACCTGCAGGACAGCGGCCCTCCAGGACCCGATGTGGGTATCCCTGCAGTACAGCAAGGTGATCGAAAACACAAGAGGAGAGGGTAGAATTAAACATGTTAAAATGAACCGGGTAATCAACTGTATAAAAGCAGTGCTTTGATCAAGTGTTTACTTATTCAGTATTTGACTACATGTATCCTGTTGCTAGCAGAGAAGGGTAACGTCTAAATGTGCGAAAATTCTAATTAAGTCAAATATCAACCACATCACACAATAAAGTGTAATGTACATGGATATCTGAAACAGACTGATGATTAATTTAACAGTTGTACTTTCAACGAGGCCTCGATGCAATACCTTTGGTTGATTTATGATAGTAAAGTAATGCACAGATGTGTAGAAAGCAGTGAGACGCTGCAGGGACAGATGTATAAACCACTCCCAACTACTTTTCACACAGTGAGATGTGAATAACTAAAGATTAAAGCTGAAACAGTGCCAATGAGACTCTGAAAGAGGCCCTCCCATTGACAAACTGAATGTACTGGGGCAAGTAACTGAAATACCTGATACAACCAATGTACTTAGACAAGAAATGGACAGGCTTATGTCACAGAGCAATTATCAGCATTTCTTACTTCTTTTCAGAATGTCTGTCTCTGTTTGATGAACTGAGCTCTAAACTCAATTGTTCCGGATAAAACCGTCCCTACAGACATGTAGAGATGATGACCTGTAGAGATACACTTGGCACAGGCCCTGTATTTAATTTTGACTGGATCGCTTCTTTATCCTGTGACTCAGCAGAATACAGTCACAGAGTGATGAATCCCCTGAAAAGCAGGAATGCAACACTTAAGCTTTGAGAATTACACTAAATACAATAAATCATCCTCCACAGTGTCATCGTATCACATATTATTCTCCCATTCATTGTTTTTTTGTTTGTTTTTTTGCTTTGAATAAAATTACATGTGCATTCAAAAATACCACAAATTGAAGTGAAGCACCTCATTAGTGATTTGATTGTTCAAGTATGTCCACCTACAACCCAATCAGTGCTCCCACACAGCTGCCCATTTACACACTTTCTCCCCACACAGAGGCGAGGGATGGATTCATCATTCTGTGTCTGACTCCAGAAACTCGCTCTAAAATTCAAGCTGGGATTTCCTTACCTCTTACATGAATAATACAAAGACAGAGCGCTGTTAGCATCCTGTTGTCTTTCCTCACACAAGCCATGACAAAACACACTGTCACTCAGTTCAGCTTGATGTGCAGTATTATCCCACTAACATTAAATGATTGTAATTAAAGGAACCAACGTTTCATCATGATTATACGGAGCAGTTTCCTTTACATTTTCATATGTGAGACACCAGGGAGGTATTTTAATTACAATTCTAACCAATTAGCAGAGCAATATATTGGAATACAAAATGATTATGAATGAGAAATGATGATATTGTGAAGTAAAGAAATGGCAGGCTGATCTTTAGAAGCTAAACTACAGTGCATCATGCGTGTGCACACACACACACTCGGCAGAGGAGGTCATGATGTGGTTAAAAGGGTCGTTAATAATGCATCACCTGTAGCATCATCATCTGCTGCTGATGACAGCAGCAGGTCACGTTTCACTAAAGACTGCATCTGCTCATGGTTTTCACCGGTCTTGTGTCATAATGTCATAAAGCATAGATCACAAACAAAGAGTAAACAGCAGAAAATGGGGGGCCAAAGGGTCAAGCATGACGTGGACTTCAGTCATGCTTCATTAATCTTTTGGTTTCAGACCGATGACGTAGCTAAGAATTTCTTTGTGGATCTCCCATCTCTAAAAAAAAAAAATAATCTCATCATCCATAAGCTCAAAGGCATCCAGGTAAGCAAAACATACTGGTGAAATGATGGAGATCAAACCTGCAAATATTTGGAATTTTTGCTTGAAAATAAAGTTTCGCTCTTTGCAAAATTTAAAAATGATTCTACTTTGGCGGAAAAAGAAAAAAAAATTCATTCAATTCAATTCATTCACTCATACAGCGCCACTTCACAACAGGGCACAACACAAACAAGCCACGAAAAGTTCCATGCACGTTTAATAAGATCACATCAAATTCAATGCAACTAGAATCCAAAATAATCTTTCTCTAAAATATAAGAAATGTGCTGTTCTTACTGCTCGAAATGCTAAAAATATGCCTTTCCTATAGATCCAATGAGACAATACTATCAAAGTTACAACTTCCAGGCGATACATTTTCCCCTTAAACAGATGTATTATTCTATGTCTTTAAGTAGATAACACATTAGCCAAATGTCATACTTCTGAAGAAAAACAAGCTCTTAATATAGTCCATGGAGTGATGTGATATTTGCATATGATGCGTACGCTGCCTTGCAAGAACCGAGGCTATTCTGAGCAGGCTGACAACTGTGACTAAAATACAGTTTAAAGACTCCATAATCAGCCTGTAGCACAGGCAGCTCCAGTCACTGATTGCATAATTGCTGCAGAAAATCAGATGTTAATCATATGCAGATTAAGTTCAAACTTCATGAAAGGCACTGTCATTTCTTGTACTTTCATCCGGACCACAGTGGCAGTCGTGCTCTCGAGGACAGGCCTGCACACGCAGGTTGCAATGTTGCATTTTCATGCACAGGAAGAAGTCACCGCTAACCCGGCACTCACCTTCCTGCACCCGAGTGTATCATGTATTACTATGATGAATGGATTAAGGTTGTAAATCTTCAAGTATGCTGAAGCAGCATAGATTTGGCCTGGCAGGCTTATCAAATTAGACCCTTGTGTACATTTCCATGTAGCTGTACAGTATAAATTTGTTGTGTTTCACTGTGCATTGCACCTCAGGGAGAATATAATGTTTGGTCTGATCCAAGCAGCCACCTCAGCTGATATAAATACAACAACAGCATTATGTGAACAAATGAGATTGCACAGAGCTATGACTGAAAATCTCAACTTCATTAAGATTAATGTTTCAGCCCTCCTTCTATCCATGTAGAAAAGCTGCATAATTAAACAGAGTTCCCAGGGAATACCTCCCTCCCAGGTGCTGTTAGGGTCTCATGAAGACCACAAAGACAGACAGAAAATTCTCAATTTATGTTAACAAGCTTTAGCTGCAGAGTAATTCAGATCCTGAAATGAATATGATGCTTGACAAACCAAGAGTGTAGGAAAGAGGATGAGTGCAAAAGTATGAAAGTATCAACATAGAAACATCACAGAAGAGGTGAAAGAGGTGGCCCGGGACTGACAAATCAATACAGACACAGCAATAGGGAATAACTGCCCCCTTCACACACACAAAATGAAAGGATTAGCTCGATATGACTAAGCATGGTAGTCAATGCGTGAGTGTACAATATCCTTGGATTCAATTTTAATCAAGCAGTTTGCCAGTTGTGCAAAAATTGTAAACAAATCCCTAATGCCCTCATTTTGGCATTTTGAAGCGGGGCATTAAAACTGAGGATCCAATTTTGTCTTCACCAACACAGACTGAATCATCATTGACGTAGTTCCAAAAGGTTCTGCCCTGTAATTTGTTTGCAATTAAACAATTATTATATGTGTAAACTATGTATGTAAATCAAGGTCAATACATGTAGCCTGCTCTCTGTATGCAGAGGGTTAGGGCTGGGAGCCAAAATAGTATATAATGCAGTATTTTCATACAGAATGGCGATACACAGTACATATTAATTATTTCCATAAATGTTATAACTACAATAACTATTACAGTACTGATGATAGTGAAAATGAGTACACTGTAGAGCCTAAATAAGTTTAAAATGTATGGGATCGTAATATCGTAATGGGGCTAAAATTAAGACTATCGAGCACTGGGCAGAGGCTACGCACTTGAAGAATGAGGCTATGTCACTGCCAAGCCAGCCACTGATATGACCAATGATAAGTCGGCCCTGGTAACAGAGAGGCCAGTAGTGGCCAAGGATGAAATAGTAACTCATTTCTGGTCAGTAACTTGTGCATCTAACGCAGCTAGTCATTAGATGCTGAGCATTAGCATAGAGAGGCTAGCAATCAGCATTTCTCGGGCCGCTAACCGTCACAGTGAGGCTGATGACCTACTAATTCCTCTATTGCTTTGGTTACTAGGAGGTGCCATGTGATACCATGTGCATGTACTCGTACTCAGTATCCATTAAAGTGTTCCCATACTACAGACCTGGTACCAGTGTGACAGGAGCTTAATTTTCCTGCAATGCGTTTGTGTTAAAATGTTAAAACAATATGTTGCACTAAGAGTAGTTTTATATTACTAAAATGCACAAAGTGAAGTTGTATTTGGGTTGAATATGCCTAAAGAAAAAAAAAACGTCTTTAATTGTAAGAACTGTAATGGCCTTGATTAGTAGTCATATCGGTACTCGGTATCAGCAATTACTAAAAGGTAAGTACATGTACTTGTACTCGGTCTAAAAAAAATGTGGTATCGGTGTATTCCTAGTTACTAGGTTGCCAAAGCAAACATGATTAACTGCTGAGTCGGCTCTTGTATTTAGCAGCAGATTGTGTGGTACACTACTGCCACCTACTGTTAGCGTGGGTGTGCCTGCAGTCAATAGTAGCTGCCATAAACTAGAAATCGTTTGCTGCAAAGTCTGTTGTAAAAGATACATTGAATCTCAGTGACACTTTCTGGTAAAATAAACAAAAAAAAAAAAACATAAAAGTGAATTCATCCTTTTAGTGTAATGGCTGCCATCTTTGGTGTCTGATCCATAGGTTTGGCATGGATATAGCCTCCTACAGCAAGTATGTAGCCTCTGCCGACTGTTGTATAATCTTAATTTTTGGCTCTTTTACTGCGCCATAAGGTTTTATTTTTGTAAGCTGTCAAATATTTGTTTACATATACATTTTACTTACCTTCTTTACATTAAGACTACTCTTCAATCAGCAATCACCGATTTTATAATCGCAAAATAGTCTGGTAAAATTGCTCGACAACATCTGTTTTGATTTCAGTTGTAATGAAATGTAAAATTGCTCTATGGCCAGGAATACACTTGTTTTGTAATCACACGTTCACGAAAAAGCAAATTGTAAAGCTTGTTACCGGAGGATTCCACTAGGGGGCACAACTGATGACTCAATCTGTCAGGTTTGCAGGATATAAATGGCAAAAATGGCGTCAGAAGAGGAAGTCAGCATTTGGTTGGCATGTGAGGTTGGCATAGCAATGGTGTTCTGCCAATGAGTGAAATTGACAGTGAAAAATATCATTGATAAACAAGGATATTTGTCACTGAGCAGTGGCAAAGATACATTGTAAAGATATAGATAATTATGGACTTCCTCTGCAAGCTTGTTTCGTGTATCCATAATTAAAAGCAAGTATATTGCTGGCCTAAGAATGTTAATTCACATGTGAACATGCAGGCAGAGATGAGGGAGGAAAACAGGACTGCTCTTGGGACACTCTTCAATGGAGTTTAGCCAATACGTTGCTACATTAAATACAAGAAGCTTTTTAGAAAAAATGTGCAGACAAATTAGGCAACGGTGAGAAGATGCTGTAAGACAGCCTGCTGCTCATCTTGTTGCTGATAAATATGGAGGAAAATCAGGGGTGAGGCTGTGCTGTGAGTGAGGGGAAATATTTCCTCTAATAGAGGCTTTTTTATAATTCAAGAGGTTAGGGTACCAGGCATCTATCAGAGGAAGGCCTTTTCTCCAATGCCTTCTCTAAATGACAAAATCTGGCACAGTGCACATAAACTCTTTGTGTTTACATGGAAGTTGTTGTTGTTTACAATGAACTATTAGCCTGACAAACTCTGACGACACACTTTCGGCGCCATATCAAACTGAAACCGGGATAGAAAACATCCCTGCTCTCAGCAGGGCTTTATTGTGAAAGACGTTCATCCCCATTGCATGCAACAGCTCACGGAACCGATGCAGAGTGGTTTAGAATTAAAGCAAATAAACAGTCACTTTAACAAATGCTTTTTAAGTAAAACAAAATTGTTGAAAAAAAAAAAGCATGGTTATATAACAGCAATGCTTTGTTTTTTTCTTTCCTCTCCCCTTCCTGCCGAGAACAGTTAGCTTCAGATAATACCTGAACAAACAGTATTGATGGTATCTGATTTTACGTCTGGTTTGAAAAATGACAGATTTAAGTCTAAAAGTTCAAGGCTAATGTTGGTGTTTCTGTTCTTTGTTATTCTCGGTGGCCCTCTGCTGTTCTTGGAATGTTGGGAGCCCAAGGAAGTGCGCTCTCTAATGTGATGTCATTTGGATGAAATCCATCAGTTTTGATAAACTGTTGGATGTTTGCAGTGATAATTCCAAATTCCTGAAATTCAATGTAACAATTCAATCTATATAATTTAATTCAACAAAGAAAATATTGCCTTTAGTGCTTTTTTTGTGATAACCAAAGCAATGAGCTGAGTCATGGCATCCCAGTTCGCTTCTGTGTGAGTGAAAATTGATTGATTTTTACGTTTTGTCATTTGAAGCATAAAGGCATTCTTCCCTCAGACAAAAATCAATGTCCCCAATGGACATGTAGCCAAAGTAAGTCCAATTTCCACTTCCAGTGTTTTCAGGTGCTATAAAATGCATCCAATGAACATTTGGCAGCCCAATCACTCCAGACATTGACAACATAGCATATCAGTGATTCGCCGATGTCATTCGCTAAACAAAAGCCCAGAGAAGTGCTCTACAGACCAGCCCGACACCACAGATAGAGAGACATTGTTTATTCAAAGGCCAACATAAAGCTCCACCACAGAGAGGAGATTACATATGAATTAGATGGAGCCAAGCGAGACGATGTGCACTCATTAAACCACCGCTGTGAACCACTGCACGCCAGACTGGAAGCAAGACAATATTATATCAGGGACAGTTCAACTTCAAAAAGGAAGGTGGAAGAGAGAGTCAAAGAGCAAGTGATGAAGAGGACCTTGATGAATGGAAGTGTGAAAAGATAAAACAGATAAAAGCCTCTATGGCCAATCAAAGAGAGAATAAATGTGGCCTCTAGCACAAAAGAATGGAAAATAAACAACAAAGTAATAAATGAGAACAAAAAAAACAGAGCGTTCAAGGTGTTAATGCCGCTTTATGTGTGTGAGCAAATAACTGTCTGAACTGCGTTCTAAATATAAACTTAAACAACAAGGTGATTAATTGGAATATTAGTGGTAACAGGTTTATGACAGGTGCACTCAGGGGTTTACAGATGGTGCCATTCTTCTTGCTTAAGAACTGTCGATGTAAATTAATCTGACTAATAGAATTATGCAAATGGGTTGGATGTTTGCATTAGCATTCAAGAACTTCAGAAGCTCAATTCTGTAAAAAGAACAAAAGCTGCTTCAATCTTCATTAAAAACAAATATGTCCAAAGGAACCCCTAAGCACGAGAAAGTCTGGGTAATAATTAACACTAGGACAGATAGTTTCATTCTTCACTGGCAAAATACATACGGTTTCAGTGCGTGAAAAAAAAAAGAAGTTTTTTTTGTGATCAAAGGTTGGATCCAAGCCCAAAAAGACACAATTAAGGCTACAGAAAAATGTTGCTTTGGGGTTAAAATGCAGTGCTGGTCACAACTACTGGCAATCCTTATCAAAAGCAAAGAACTTCAAATATCTCCTGGAACACTCTTTTCAATGATATTTGCAAAAGCGATCAAAACAACAAAAAGCCTTGCGCAATAATAATAATAATGACAAAAAGACGAAAAGCAAGAACTCAAAAAGGAAGAAGAAGAACAAACATTTTCAGAATTCTCCTTCAGGTTAAATAAAGAAAAGAAAAAGTTTGGAAACACTTTCACAGATTAGCCAATGTCATTCTTTGGCAACCTATTGAATCTAAGAAGAGAAGTATCTTGTAGGTAGCTACAGGAAAACATGGAGACAGTTCTATCATGTTGCAGGGCTGCTTGTGATGTCTCTGACACTAGAGTCTTCAAATGTATCCCAGGAAGGATGAAAACAGATTGTTACAGAGGCACTTGAGAGAGAAAAGTTTTACGCAGTGTAAAAAAACTAGGTTTAAGGGGAAAATCTTGTCACTTGAAGCAGGCCCATTTGGAGCAGCACCAAAAATAGTTACAATGAAAGTTAAAGACACTCAGGTGGCTTGCAATGACTTGTGTATCCTATTGCAAACTCTTGGAGAAAGCTTAAATCTTATATTGCAAAATTAACTCCTGTATAATTGAGTGAGTTTAAGAAACTACGGGTGGACAGGTGTAAGACACCTGGAGTTTGCTACAAGAGATGCTTTGAATCAGTCAAATATTACTGACCCATTGCCATTTACTGTCTGTAACATGATGGGGTCTATAAAGAGCAGCTCAGAGAGATTTAGTTGTACAGAAGTAAACATGTTGAGGTCACTAATTTGGGAAAAACTGTGGGCAAATAGTTCAGCTATTTAAGAATTTGTTACTCAGTAGCCTGTCACACATTGGTTGCGCCTTATAAGCAAAAGAAATAGATGTCCTTGTTAATCTACCGCGGTTTCTCATGCCAAACTGAGGCGGATCAG
Source organism: Leuresthes tenuis (assembly GCF_036924035.1). Lineage (NCBI taxonomy): Eukaryota > Metazoa > Chordata > Actinopteri > Atheriniformes > Atherinopsidae > Leuresthes > Leuresthes tenuis. The sequence goes on along the minus strand of NW_027325374.1, from coordinate 19,082,173 downwards.
CCCAGTATCGCCGCGTCCTTAGAGACATTAAGCCGACAAAAGCACTGTCGGTTTAGGTGGCGAGTTCCAGGATGTCAGCATGATGTGTCAGCACACACAAGGGGGGTAAACTTCGACCCCCTCTTCCACTTCAGTGCATTCACACCTGACATGACATTGGCTTTCAGTCCTGGCTTGAAAGGGCATATGTGAAAGATGCCCATGTAAAATTACAAAGAATTTGGAGATTTCATCATTAATAGTACTTATTGTTATCTCAAGATTCAGAGAATCAACTGAAATCTCAACCACTGTCAGTGAACCTGGCACCACACAATACATTACTGTTAGTTTAATAATCGATGAGGGTGGGATATGTCTGTAATAACGAGAGAATGAGAGTCATAAAAGCACCAAAACTTGCCTGCAGATATGAGATATCTATGCACCTGTGATAGTTTTCACACTCCTCATTTTGATCTGGCCAATTATGACATATAAAATGTAATGACAAACACATTAAACTGTAAATTGTCGAATGGAACGATTGTCATCATAACCAAAAGAATCCAACAATGATATGAGAAAACAAGGCAACAGCAGAGATTATTTTACTGGCTCGAAACGGCCATCAAGGCGTTTGTTCAAACGAAAGACACAGGGCTTTTTTCCTGAAGAATTTCTTAAATTTCTCACAGTGGGTACCTTGCATCATATAAATCATCAAGACACTTAATAAAAAAAATTTAAAAAGAGAGAAGATAAAAAAAGACGTATCATGCAAAATGTATTATACTTACTTGTTAAGCAAGTATAATACATTTCGTGTGTTATACATGGATGTTTCCCAATCCATTCTCTGTTTCTATGCAACGCCGACTAAATTTCACTAACGCAGATGCACAGAAATAAAAGGGTGCAAGTGCTGAAAGCAGTTCCAACTACCTCGCTGATTACAAGAAGGTACGAGTCCTGGACTACCACTGGGCCCACCCTTGTTAAATATGCACATCCTCAATACTGTAAGGCTTTGTGGAGAACAGAGCTCATAAAACTGCATATGCCACATTATCAAAGCCCACTTTGGTCTAATAGCAAGTCAGACACATCAGCCATTCACCTAACTGCAGTGTCTGTTTTCATTCTTATCTATCACAGTGTATGACTCCCAGTGTCTGTCTTTTGACGGTCTGATAGGACACAGGAGAGCCTGTCAGCGCTGTCTTTGTGGGAAAGAACAAGTTTATTAAAAACCCAGGCGGTGATCCCTATATGACTCCCTTCAGGTCAAGGGTTGTCAGCGTTACTTGGAACAACTCCTTCAGTTAAAATATTGCTTTTCCAAGTGTCTCTTGAAGCTGTTCTTACAGTTTTCTTACAGAAGCAAAACAGAGCGAGCCGCCCCCCTAAAGGTAGACAACTCAAAAGACATAAAACATTAAGCATTTGATAGTAAAGAACCAGATTCAGCTGTGTTTTACTCATTACTTCACAGAACCACATGTGCCGCTGCTTGGTGCTTGTTCTCTTAGCATGTTCCTTTCATCGGAACATTTTCTATTTTTTTTTTTTTTTTGTTTACTGCACAGGTAGAGATGTTGCTGTTCGTTAGTTATTTCCACGGCTGTTGTGACCACCGCGGTGCTTTCCAAATCGGATTTGTGCGCTCCTGCTGTGTTTGCTATGTCTGTCATGAATTTTGCTTTGTTTTGTTTGGAGGTTTCACTTCTACTGCTTTGACTGTTTACTTTGGATTCATAGCAATGATGTCCAAATGCAAATGCCGCACTAGGAGGGAATTAACACACCCCTTGCCTGCTTAAATAGTGAATTTGGATGGATGCAGAAATATCTCTCCTGAGACATTGCTGTGACCTTTCTGTGCTACTTTTACTAACAGACTAATAGAGTCTCCATACAACGAGAGGATTGACTTAATGTCTGCAAATACATTTCATTCCTTCCAAAAAACAACTTCACAGTAATCTCACACATAAAGAGATTGTTAGGTTTTTATACCCAACTTAAAATAACAATCTGACTCATACAGACTCGTACTTTTTTGCCTGAAACAATTGCTAGTGATAAAAAAAAAAAAAGATGGAAAGGGTATTCTAAATGTTCCACCAATAATGCTTACTTTAATAAGTGGCACAGTAGTGTAATGTGAGCAAGCAATTAGCTGATTTCCATAATATGTCATTCTGTATTCAAATCAATGTAATAAAGTCAGCTTAGTCGAGTGTGTGGCGCTCCTCGAAAGATGTGGCATTCGGTGAGAGAAATAACATCACGAGGAGTCTCTGACACCGAGAGACCCTGTTTGATGGCAGACAGGGAAGGGAAGCATGTTTTTCTGGCCCTGATCCTGGCTTCACAGATGGCTGTAACCTGCAGTGACACTTCTTAATCCATGAGATAAGCCTTGTGTCTATTTCTGTATAGCACCAAAGGGCACTCAACTAAACACATATGAACCCTTTTCATATATGACAGATCCATCCAAGTTATCTGCTGTGGCATCCCAGACATATTCTTTAATGGTCCCTAACATTGCAACTGGATCCAAATGTTACTTGGATAGGTAATTAGTTTCCCAATTTTTGGACTGAGAAAAATTCTCGTCATTCTTCTCAATCACAACAGTTGCCAATTTAGTGACGTTGTTGCTAATATATCAACTTTTCAGACAAGTTCAGCCTGTTAGAGGCCAAAAAGGATTTGCATTATAACTCAGACTGAGGAAGAAACCTGGTCATGGCTTGATTTCATCTGAGTGAAACATGTAATCGACGATGCTCTGCAACTAACATTTATGAAAGCCTGATAGATTCAGGTAATTTCATAAGTTTATCCTAATAAAATACTGTCTGGTGACCATGAAGAGATCCCTTGGCACCATCCTCAGATCAAAGATGAAACTATTATTCGCTTCCCTGTACTTAATGCTTCTTTGACTTTATGGCTGTTAGAGGACTCGGTCGGTATCACATAAAACAAAATCATTTTGTTGAACTGACTGGAACTGCTCGTTTTGTGGAGGAGACCGTCTCTGTGATACGGAGTATGGATTTCATTGCCCTGACTTGGTCAGTAAAACTAATAGGTTGCAAAGTTAAAAAGAAATTGCTCAAAGCTCTGTTGGTACAATCCCAATTACAAGAAAAGTTGGGACACTGTATAAAATGTTAATAAATAGGAAGCGTAGAACAGAAAGAAATTCTTTGAAATTCTCATAAAATCTCTCTCATAAAATCATGTAATGTTGAAAGTGAGACATTTTACTATTTCATGACAAATATGACCTCATCTCAAATTGGATGGCAGCCACATGTCTCAAAAGAGTTGGGACTGGGTCATGTTTCCCAGCTGGACCATAGGGAGAGAAATGTTATCTCATTGTTGTCTAATGTAGGATTCTAGTAGCTCAACAGGTTTGGGTCTTCTTTGTCATCTTTTTTGCTTCATGATGCGTCAAATGTGGGTTGGTGAAAGGTCGGCACTGCGGGAAGGTCCGTCCAGCACCTGGACGCTTCTACTGCGAAGTCATGTTGTGGCAGATGCAGTCTGCAAATTTAGCATCGTCTTGCTGAAATATGCAAAGGCTTCCCCTGGATGGGAGCTGGTGTTGCTCTACAGCCTGTACAAGTTGCCTGTTCCACATACACTAATGAAACAACACCAGAGATACAGGCTTCTGAACTGAGCGCTGATAACAAGCTCGACGGTTTCTCTCCCCGTTGGTTTGGAGGATGTGAGGTTCATGTTTTCCAAAAAGTTTTTCAACTCTCTACGGTGCTCTTTTTATACCCAGTGATGTTACTGACCTGTTGCCAATTAACCTAATTCGTTGCAACATATTTCTCCAGCCGTAGCTTTTAGCAGCACTGCGTGCTTTTCTAGACTTTTGTTGCCCCATCCCAGCTTTTCTGAGATGTGTTGTTCATATAAGATGAGTTCATATTTTTTGTGAACTAGTAAAATTTCACCCTTTCAGATATGTTTCTTTTTGTTCTATTGTGAATAAAGTATCACTTTACGAGATTTGATGCCAACTTTATTTGGAGTTGAGGCGGCATTTTACAGTACAAGTATCCTAGTTACTCAGTCTTAGTGGTGAAGAACTCCGGGTTACCAGCTATTGCCCAGACACAGTAAACACTGAAGATGTCATGTGTTTGCTGTGCTTTTGGTCATTGTTGCTGCTTTACCCTTGGCTAAGTGCCCCGTGTATACCGAGAACACGGAACACAAATCAAGTGATTTACTGTACATCATGATGCAATGCTCCTGCCACAGGCTGCCAGAACTTCCCTTTCCTCTGATGACTACATGTTGTTATGGCGATGGTCGGAGGGATGGGAGACAGAAGATAATAGGGTGAAAGGTGTGCGGAGACATCTGAGTCACGACGAATACATGCAGCACAAATTTCACACATATCATGTGAAGAGCACAAGTCAGAGTTTCAACAGTAAGTGCAAATGGAAGAGTGGAGCCGTCTGCCCTACCTGTCAGTCCTCCTCCTGTGCACTTTGCCACCCCTGATCCCAAATATTCTCTTCTAATATCATCTGTCCTCTCACAGGTTTCAAACAAGGGACAAATGAAAGGCTGAAATGACTGATATCCTTTTTAAGTTTTCTCCAGCTACCTCAGCTTCCTCCTCAAGTCTGAAAATATGCATGTTTGGTTAACCATTGATTCTAAACCGACAGCAGGTGCGAGCGGGGTTTCTACAGGGTGCCCTTTTGTATCAAAATAATAAAAAAATATAAACGTATCTTGAATTTCTGTCACCAAGGGGGACTGAATATTTCTTTCAAAGATACAGCAATTTTCACAGTAGTGCGAAACCCTACTAGAGTACAGCTACGCATCTTTCTTGGCAGGTTTATGAGCTGAATGAAGAGCATGATAATGTTAAAGGGCATAAGACAGAAGCCAGAACAAGGCAAAAGTTCAGTGCAACTATTGTGATTAACATGCCATGTTGCTTAACATTAAAAAAAAAAAAAAAAAAAAACACGTGTTGGTGTGCAAATGGCACAGGTGTCAAGAAAAAAAGAGCTTGGCTCAGGATATAATGAAATGTAAAAACATCTGATTTACATTCCACAGCACGTTGCAAAGCAGCACATATAATGTGAGCTCTTTGGTTCGCTCTCACCGCGGAGGAACAATTAGTCTGTTGGGTGCTCATCGTTAGATTGCAGCCGTTTCTGGCGCTAAAAACAAGACATTTAGAGCAGAGAAAAAGTACCATGAAATGAAGAGAAAATAAATAAATCACAAAAGCAGAAATGCTGAAGACAAATTGGTTTCGGGACATTTGCGATGATATACAAACTCCACCTCCTTTTTGTTTTTCTTTTTCTTTAAAACAGAAACTAATTGCTCACCAATTACTTTGCAGGTGTGGAGACTGATTGCTTTCAGTATTCCTGCTCGGGCTTTGTTCTGGAAGAAATAACCACCCACTGACAGGAGCTGGCTTCAGAATGGAAAGAAAAGTTCCAAATTAATTTTTGCTTTTGTAAGTCACCTAAATTGGCCTTTCCCGACCTTTAGATTCTCTTTTTCAGGAAGGGCACAATACTGAGATGTGTGGGAAGTAAAATGGAAATAGTGGAGGAGTGGTGATAAAAATGTCTTACTGGAACAGAGTCACACAGTAACTTGGTTACCTGATTCCATCACCCAGCTTAAAGGCTCTCCCGGCTTCTTCCTACTCTTTACCAACCTCGGCACCTCTCCCTCTCTCATCCTCCCCCTTACTCCATCTGTTGCCTTATCGCCCTCGTCCTTCTCTCCCTGTCAACCTCAGCTCCCACTCTCTGTCCATCTTGTCCTTCCACCATCGTTCTTCTCATTCAGCCTCAGTGTTTGCCGAGGAGCCCGTAAAAGTGGTACCAGCAGCTGTCCAAACACTGATGGCCCCCCACAGTGTGTGCGGGGGGCCATCAGTCCCCCTCCACGCCTCATTCTTACCACCACCGTGTTCCCAGTTGATTTTGAGCTATCTATTATCACAGCCCAGCGTTTCCACTACTGTCACCATGGCACCAGGGAAAGAAAGGGCAGGAGAAAAAGGACAACAGAGGAGCGGTGGAATATTTTGTGAAATGAAAATAAAAGAAGGCTGTAGGGTGCTGAGGAGGAACCAGGAGAGAGGGGCATGAGGCAGAAATGAAAGGAGCGTGGAAGATAAAATGGCATAAATGATGTGATGTGGCAAGAAAACAGGAGTCAAGGAGGATGTGTAGCATAAGCCAGCAAGCATTCATCTCCAGCTTTAAACAGAGCACAAATATAAGTGCCTTTGAAAAAGTACATTCACGCATAGTTTTTAGAAATGTTTCAGAAATGCATAGATCAAATGTGAATAAAAAAGGAGAAGATTTCAGGAGTATAACTTTGGATTCAGCAAACAAGAAGGAGGGAAGAGAAGAGCAATCTGCTGGAAAAATGTCCCACGCAGCAGCTTCGAGAGTAATACCTTGTGATGAAGAGCTGTAAGATGGTAGATGTCTGAAACGTGACATGAAGCCTGAGCTCATTCACATGGAAAACACAAACAAAAATGCACAGCCACACCTGAGCCAACAGGCAGTCCTACGTCTCACTCCCAGTTTGTCCCATACAGCCTCGGTCAGGATATGTTAACATTCCAACTGTACACACAGAGCACCTTTTAAAACCAGATTTCAATGATCCGGGTACATGTTGGGCAAAGGCGTATTTCAGGGGATAGTTTGGGTTTCTCTGAAGGGGACAGTTGAGTGACAGTTGTGAGTAGACAGTACCTTATCTGCAGCAGGCAGCGCTCAGAGCACTCTCTGTTTGGAGCACTCCTAAAGGGGGAGCCAAGCTAGCCGCCACTAAAAGAATAAATCAAACCTCAAAAGTTTCATGGCAGTTTGCGAACAGAACATGAGAACATACAAGAAGAAAGCAAGAGATAATCGTGATTGCCACAAAACAGCAGTTATTTCACAGCCTTGAAATGAGAGTAGGTTGCGGTCACATAAGACATATCAGACAGTGTGGTATACGAGTGAAGTGCTTTCCAGCTGTGAAGCCTTTTACTCCTGAGCCCTTAAAGTAAGGCTTTAAAATCTGCTGAAATGAGGCCCATTTTGAACACAATTGGATGGCAGGCCTATACTCTGGAAGTGTAACTTGTTTGCCCATCACTGCTGATAGGGATCGCCTTCACTCTACTACCAATAGAGGGTTGGTACTCCATGGAAGCATAGAGGACAGGAAGGTCATGCATCTAATGAGCGCTTACTTAGGTGAGAGGACAGGAAGAAACAAAAGTTAGATCCTCACAGGCTAAACTGACATTAGCTGCTGCTGAGACTTTTTCTCCTGTATGTGTTTAGTGGGAAATATGTATTATTGTCACCAGCAAGACCGCGACATTTAGCCACTGTGGCTGATATTCATTTCCTGGGAAAAACCAATAACTTCTTTTCTCATTCCTGTCTTAATCCTAATGCTTAAATAAATGCCAGGTTAATGATGATTATTTTACACTGTGCTCTATAACGAGCCCTGCATGGGATTTTTTCTTTTCTTAATTCAATTCCTGCTGGATTTGCAGACCGTGACCAGTCGCTCCCACACATTCTGACGTTTTATACAATCGTTCCATTGATTTTTTTTTGGCTTTTACCAAATGTTCGGTGTGTTTAACATGTTTTTGTCGGATAAATAGTAAAGCTTACCCATGTACCTAACACTGGCTGTAAATATGGACAGTGGATTCTGGCCAGAGAATCAGACCGTTTAGGTTTTCTTAATTTGAATGTTGATCCTTTGACAGCCATTAAGAATATATGTGCATGTCACAAACAAAGACACCGTGATAGCAATTATCTGGGCAAAATGATCTCAACACGAGCACATGCACTGACCATCATAGCACCTTACTGTGTTAATTAGCCAACAAAAGCACAGCTATTTATGGAAACAAGATGCAGAGGTGATAAAGGAAGGCCCCAAACAATTAGTATGTACATAATTAGGTTTAATGACACCCTGGCAGAGTAGAAGCACAAAGTTACAATTAGAAAGAAGTATAAGTGTCGCAAGTAGCACAGAAAAAAGAAAGAGATGTAAGGTAATGCATCTGCAAAAACAACATCTAACACGCACACCAAAACAAGGACAGACATTGCAACAACCTCTTTTTATCATCCTTAGTCCCTCTAACAGACCCACTAAGCTTCAAAGTTTGCACTGGAATGTCCTGCTTTAATCTTTCTATCACCTTCATTTGTTCATTCCTGTTTTTTGACCACCTATTCTGACCCATGGCAGCGACTGCTTCTGTGAGACCCGGGTGTCAGAACCTGAGGGATCCCATTGCTAACGCAGCCCTCGACCACACTGCCGCTTTTTTCTTTCCGTTTCTCGCATGTTGCATCTCATCTGCAGTGAGCTTACTTGATAACATGCTGCTCTTTTTTTAATCTGGTCTGATGATGAAGTCATAGTTCCTGTAAGAATGTTGCTTGGGGCGATCCCTGATACTCTGCCAACAAAACTGAAATAAAGAAATTAAATGAGGATTAAATCAAACGATAAAAAAACCACTTTATAAATGCTAAAGGGAAATTATCATGTTTTCCTCTCTGAACTCTAAGCAGTTGTAGAGTATGGCTATTGCTGCTGGTAGGAATTCCCTCCTGTACGTTTGCAGCATTCTTCTTTGACAATCAGTTCTCCAGATCTGGCCCAGAGTCAGCTTTGTTCATCAGTTTGTTCAGTTTCTTTGAGTCATTGGCTCTGATGCTGCTGCAACACAGGTATCTGCAGAGCACACTGCACTCTCCACCACAGATTTTTTGAAGATATGCAACATCTTGGTGCAGCTTCCTCAGTAAGTACAGCCTGTTCTGTCCGCTCAGTGTTCACTTTCCAGTCTCCTCTGTTGTTGAGATTTAGCTCTCACGTAACTGCAGTCATCCACCTCTTCCTCCACTATGGAAACAGTGTTAGGCTCTCCTTCTTGAGTTTGCTCTCTTCTCACTTTTTTCTGTACCTCGGCTCTCTCTTCTCTCTTCTTTTTCAGCTGTTTTTTAACAACTCTTTTAACTTTCCATCTCCCTCCCTGAAGGCTTTCCTCTTCATTTTTCAGCAGCATTTTCAGGTAACAGTGGTCCGGGGGTTTGTTATTGGGGAAAAACATCACTATCCCTGTGGGAATAGTACTCTTCCCACAGAAGTTAATGTAGTCTGTCACACACTCACGCATGGCATTAATGTCACTTCCATGTGGGGCTCACTGAGTGCAGTCTCGTCTGTGGCCTCAAAATATCTCAGCAGGTCTTCTCCATCCTTCTGAGACCACTTTATAAAAGTCCATATGATCACAGGAGGCAGGATGGGCAGAGGAGCTTGCATAGAATAAATCCAACTTTTTATTTCATCTGGTGGAGCAATTGACGAGCTGTTTAATGGTGTAAGGTGCCACAGGGAGATAAACAAGGTTGAAATCTCCAGAAATTGCCATAAACACAGTAGTCAGTTGTGTTTGTAGCCTGGCAACTACAGAGTTCTTGATGTCACAGAGAGTGTTGGTGTAAGTAAACAAACAAAAAAAAGATTTGAAATCCTAATCTCAACCTATACAACAGGAGAGAAGGCTGTCAGAATGAGCTCAACTGCCAAATTCAACCCAGCAGTTACTCAGGTCCCAAGAAACAAAGATGCAAAATTTGCGGTAGATCGGATTAGGGTGAGATGGGGATAAATGGGACAGAAGATAATAGGGTGAAAAACATAACTGTGATAAATTCAAGCTGCCGTTACATGCATATTAACATGCTCCATCCGCAAAAAGTGGACTTAATAGTCTGTGTCTCAATCCCTTAAAATGTTCTCCTGTCACACTGCATTCCTTGGTAACGCCAAACTGAGTTTTTGATCTCCAATTAAGAAAAGCGGCTTAATAAGTCCAATTTCCTTGATGGTAACTTGGGGAAGGTTTTTCCAACAGTAAAATTGGTCCCAAATTGAAAGGCTACATTTAAGAATGTGTGTGTGTGTGTGTGAATGACGGCAATATCGTATATATTATAATACATATATAATAATAATAATAATACATATATATATACATAATAATACATATATATATATATATATAATACATATATAATATACATATATATATAATACCTCATAAGTAATTCGTGTCATTGCTGCTGTCCTGGTGTGATTGCAGGTGCTTAAGGCAACAGCTGTTTTCTCCAGCTGTATCGACACATTTCTGTCATTCTCAGTCCATGTATCTTCATCTCTGTTGTGTTAAATTCAAATCAGATGAAGGCATGTTTCAATGAAAATGATCACAGTGTTGAAGCTAGCATTTATAAGGGAGAGGTCCTATTCGGACAGTAAATATGTGCAGTGACACACTGAGAGCGTCTGACGTCCCAGAGAAAGAATCATCATCATGTGAACAGTTCGGAAACAGTTTTCTTCTTTTTCGCGATTACTCTGATCTAATGTTGATCTTCAGTTAAGTGGAAGTCATTCAGTTGTTTTTTTTCTATTATTTTCATTTTTTGAAGAGGGGTTATGCAGGTTACAAATGAGAAATGAGAAGGCAACAGTTAGAGCACTCCCAACGCTAACAGGAGAGCTAAGCTAACAGCTACGCCATGAGAAGATCAAATTTTTCCTTTTGAGCGATGCTGTAATATGGAATTCCACACTGCTTCACTTCGGCATCAGACAGCGCCGTGGACCGGGTCCGTATAACAATCTCTGTAGCGACGACACACGAACAGCAAGCAAACTGTGCCACTTGCACCGATCTTAAAGAAAATACAGCGACACAGACAGAGAGCCAAAGCCACATATTCTGAAAGAAAGACTAAATACAAGGTCAGACAAAGACTTCAAAATGATCCTCCGAGTGGAAAAAAGGTTTTTTGAGGCTATAGCACAATCCTGGAGGCATGCGCACATAGATCCATCTAAAACACTTTGCTACGGGATGCGTTCGATCTCAGAAACTAACTTCTTTTCCCCTTTTAAACGCCTTCATTAATCAAAAGATATTTTGTGACCACTTTTTAACATCTTCTCTGAAAATGATTTCTGAGCTTTTAAAAAAAAAAAAAAAAAAAAAAAGTATGTAATTCTCGAAAAAAGAGAAACCGACTTTAATAGGAAGCTTCTAATTTGACTGAAAAGACTGTGGTGGTGGTGTGTGTGTCGTTTGTCTCTGTGTGGCCCTGTGATGGACTGGCGGCCTGTCCAGGGTGTACCCCGCCTCTCGCCTGATGACCGCTGGGATAGGCTCCAGCCCCCCCCCCCCCCCCCCCCCCCCCCCGTGACCCGACCGACGGATTAAGCGGGTATAGAAAATGAATGGATGGATGGATGGAAGACTGTGGTGGTTTTATGAGAATGAGTGGCGTCTCCATCCATCCAACCATACATTTAAACTGCATTTTATAAAACTCTTCACCATCTTGCTGAAATCACAAACAAGGTCATTCTTCTGTTTTTCTGCCAATACGCAGAACTCTATGGTATGTGTGAGAGTTCCTTACCAGCAGGGGCAAGGCCAGGTCAGCGAAGTAAACAAAAGCTGCTCCGAGTGTGAACCCCACGGCCACAGGCATGAAAGCAAATGAGCCGTACTTCCCGGAATCCTCCGCCATGTTGATTGCCGGCGCCAGCAACGACCAATAGGAAGCGGCCAGCATTACCTGAGATGCACAGGAAACAGAGAGACAGGCAAAGGTAAGAAAAGCGATAAATATTAGATGGTCGCTGGTCCAAACATACAGGAAGCTGTTGCGGTTAGAGCTAAAGTCTAACAGACTTTAACAGTGCAGGTGTTTTACAGATGTATTAACTGATATGCCTTCAGACAGAAAGATATGCCATTATTAATCATCATTACAAGAAGCAAGACATGTATTTGAAGGGATTCCTTTGAAAAGAAAAAATACAAATTAATACATAGGTGCAAGATTTTCACTACTCGCTAATTATGCCCAAAAGTGTTCACACGAAACAATATTATTACAAGATTCATGAGGAAATCACCAAATGAATCCGTTATCATATCATGTTCCATCTTACATTACATTACAAGTTAATCTATGACAACATATGTATTATAAAATCAATATTTAATATGTTTATTGGTAATATTGGTATATATCACAAAATCCTCTAGCTGCCTAAAGATGTGTTGATATTTAAGATCCTATTGTTAAGATCCTGTATAAGGTAAGCAGTTAACGAGTAATATCTAGAGAAGTGCTCGAAAACCAAGGTAGCAGTTAGTGGCGGTTTGAGACAAAAGCAAATCAAATGAATAGCTGATCTAAATGACAAAAAGGTTTGATGTGTTTGTACGGTTATTTCCAACTTTTTTAACATCCTTTAAGGGTCACACCTACTGCACGATGCAAAAACAAGCAAGAAGGGTGAGAATCAATTTGTCAAAGGAGCAAAAACAAATTCAGGGTAGAGAAGGTCCAAAATAAGAATAAACATTTAGAGCGGCTGTTTCCAGATGAAAGCTGCTAATGAAGAACTTCCATCTTTGGAGTGGTCAAAGTAGCTTGTTATGTACTCAAAAGGTAATTCAGCCCACTAATATGGATTAAACACTTTGACTTTGACAGCAGGTGGACTGCGTTGCCATCTCCCACTTGACTTGCGTGCTACTATGGGAGATGTTTCTTTGTCTGCAAGTGTTCGATGTATTTGATTCCCCCTTAAGTCATTTATCCTGAAAGTCTAAGAGCTGTCAAAGTCCAAACAGACAGAGAGCAGTTTTGAATCTCTGTGATTAAAATGCTTTTCAGAGCTTTGTTGTGAACTCTGTTGCCTCCATTGACCTCCATTCATATGTTGCTCCATGCCATTTTTTCAGCCAATTTCGACTCTTGCTCCTTCTCTCAGAGCAGCAACCTGACAAAAGAAAGGAGGAAATTGAAGCATACTGTTAGGTAGCAGCAGGCTTTCAGTTTAGCATAACGACACAAAAGCTGATTGCAACTTGTTTAGTTTGGCTCAGAATGGAACTGTAGGAGCAAAGAAAAACTTTATTCCTGTCTGATTTGTGTCAAATTGTCAAAGCTTGGCAGCAACCAAATTCTCACCGTGATTCTACGCCCCTAAAGATCCGACACCTTCAAGGGTGCTGCCATCCTGTTTTCATCTCCCTTTTCTGGCCCCTCCTCAAACAGTCTTTTATCCATTTACTGAGATGTCATTCGCTGCCACTTTCAAGCCTGTACCCCCATGAAATGTAATACTAGTCATCTGAAAATGAGAGCATATCCTCTTTTAAGTCAAAGGTTCAATGTGTCAGGAAATTAAAAAAAATTGTCTTTACCAGGTCTATAATCAAGAGCACCAAATGAATGAATAGTTTGGAGGCGTTAGATGTTGGTCTCGTCTGTCCGGAGGACATTGTTCCAAAAGTCTCTTCTGATGCAACGTTGCAAACCGAAGCTGTGCGGCCATGTTCTTTTTAGAGAGAAGAGGCTTTCTCCTGCAACCCTTCCAAACAAGCCATACTTGTTCAGTCTCTTTCTGATTGTGCTGTCATGAACTTTAACATTTAACATGCTAATTGAGGCCTGTAGAGTCTGAGATGTAATTTCTCGGATTACTGCACGCTCTGACCTTAGGTGAACTTGCAGGGATGTCCACTACCAGGAAGGCTGACAACGGTCGTGAATGTTTTTCCACCGGTGGACAACCATTGTCACTCTGGAATGATGGACTTATAACCCTTCCCAGATCAATGGGCACCAACGATTGCTTCTTTTTGTTCAACAAATAATAAGAGTGTAATGGTTCATGTGGGGTTGTTTATATGAGGTTATATTTACCATAATATTTTATTCTATTATGTCCTGAAACTTAAAAAATATAACTTTTCATTAAGTAATCGCTGTGATGGACTGGCGACCTGTCCAGGGTGTATCGTGCCCCTTGCCCGATGACAGCTGGGATAGGCTCCCTTTTTTTTTTTTTTTATAACAGTGTCGGTATAAAGACAAACATTCTAGAATCTGTTGTTGTGCGAGTCAAGCAAAATGGACATAAACAGCCATCGTATGTGATGTAAGGCCATCAGAAAAGGATTAGATATGGATTTTTACCCATCATACATACAACTATTTGAGGGAACCACTGGTTAGGAAGGCCCATTTTGTAGCCTAATGGTCACAAAGTTGACCCCCACTCCATGCTGTTCCTCTTCAATTTGTTTTCTATCATAGCAGACAGCTTCACCTCAGCGTAATGTGTTGGCCTAACACATTATCATTGCTGTGCATGCTTGTGTGTTAACTGGGAAACTTGCTACTTGAACCTCAGACCACACAGGTGGCATAAGCCTGAACACACAGAAAAAGCGGTTTTATTTTTCCCACTCTGGCTCTCTTCACATCCACTTTCCGCCGTCTGACAATCAAAGGCGCACTTCTGCAATCTGGGGAACCTTGAGATGAGGTGAGGAAATATCTACATTCAATAATCGACAATTTAACACACCGTTGTTGAAGATGCTAAACCTTCAGGGTGTGCAAACCAGCTACAGGATTGTTTAACCGATTAAATTTCCCATTACTACTGTCAGATGCACACACAGAGATATGTTCGGATGACTACAGATAGAGCCATAAAGAAAGAGGTTGGAGCTCGTAGATTTAGATGGAATTCAGCTTATGGACTTTGCAGTTACTTATTTATTCATTCATCTTCACTATCAGGGAAACTGACACCTCCTTATTTACACTCAACTTGTCTTACAAACGTGTCTCAGACAGCTCACTGCTTTATTATTTGAAAAGTGTAATTTCACGTATGACTGTAAAGCAGGAAGAGAAGGAGCCTGCCTAACATCTGAAAACAACTTCAAGCAGATCAGAGTGGCAGGGTGGAGTAAGACCCTTCAGACATTTGTATGCCAGAGGGAGAATTCTAAAAATCAATCCTATAGCACACAGAAAGCTAAAGAAGAGCACGCAGAATTGGTGAAATATGCTCACGCCTGTGCGCTCCGGTTAAAGGGCGAGCCGTCGCATTCTGGACAAGCTGGAGGCGTGAAAGGGAAGCCTGGCTAACCCCATCATAAAGACCATTGTAGGAAGTCTTGCCATGTCAGAACTCGTCTTAATTGGAAGAAACTTTTCCGTACAACGGCGCTCATTTGCTTGTTAAATCTAAAGTCAAAGTCCATAAGAACTCCTAAAATTCTAACAGTGCTCGTGTGAGGGCACAAAAACAAGGAAAGAAATGGACTCATCAGACAGGCCTGCACATACTGCCAAAGTGGAGCGCACCATAATCAAAAGCCTGTTGCACAAGCAATGGAAAGGCAAACCAAAGATTGTAATTTCCTTATTTGTTCCACCCCCATACAAGTAGCGGTTGCGCGGTGGTTAGCATTTCATCTCACAGCAACAGACCTCGGCAGCAACCTTCCTGTGTGAAGTTTGAACGTTCTCCCCGTGCATGCTCAGGCATCTCTCTGGTGTCCTCCCACCGCCCAAAGACGAGCATGTTAGGTTAACAGGTGATTAACTGGTCCTGAATAGACCATATGAGCAACGCTTGTTCGTCTCCGTGTTGGCAATCAGTCCCGCCACTCGTTCCAATCACAGCTGGGATAGAATCCAGACTCCCCGCGATGCTGGCCGACGGGACAGCACAAATGATAGTGAGAGCAAACAAAATGAAATACCTTTAATAAATAATATATAGCTTAAAAAGCCAGAGAGGGGGAGGTAACGTGGCATCACTTCACCTCACAGAGAACACATGCATTCATTTGTGTGATCTGTGACAGCAGAGGGCAGAAAGAGACACAATGTCCAATTCAACTGACAATAGCCTCATCTGAAACTTATCCTGATGGCTGCTATTTCAAAAAGACATAAGTGGAGACAGACGTATATAGATAGAAATCTGATTTAAATCTTAGATCTGCAAAAATTCACCCGAGTCAAAAAGGGTGGAAAAATAAATCCTCTCTACTTTTTCTGCAAATTTATTTCCAATTATCCTTTTTGTTTTCCCCTTCCTATTATCGGCCTAAACTTTCTGTTCCATCTCCCTCTATGCCTGCTCTTTGATTTGCCGCAGCTAAAACACAGGTCAATTTCACAGGCTCTACGCTCACTCATTAAGCCTGAATTAAACAGTCCCTCAAGGCTACTGGAAAACCTGTCAAACACTGATGCTAGCACCCAATTACCAGTTTCCCTTTATGCCTTTCCTTGCCAAACATAAAGCTTTTTGTATTTCAGACATTATACAAGGTACATATAAAAGGTAGAGCTGGCATTCATCTGGATGCATGTCAGGAGGCATGGTGAAATTTTGCAGATGGACTCTCCTTCCACTGCCTTCGACCCAAACATGTGTTCCACTGTACATTTATTCAAACGCATTATAATGAAAAGCAGAAACCTTTTAATGCATCTTTTTTGTCATGCTAGAGATGATACCAGATAATGTGTGGATTCGTCAGCCCATTTTGGACAAGGCTGAAATATCTCAGCAAGTGTTTGCCCCGGAGAGGGTTGTCAGGCATTACGAGAACGTGTCTAAAATCTAAAATCATTTGGATCTTATAAGAAACAAGAGTTTGCAGAGCGTCGATGAGCGCTGTCATAGCACAACTGATCAGAACACTCGCCTTTTGGGATGCCAGCGTGAATCCCTGGATGCTAACACAGTTAACACGAGCTTGACACACAAGATAAACACACGGCCAGTTGAAGACCACAACTAAAACGCAGCTCGGCAAGGCCAAAGGTAATTAAAGCAACTTTTTTTTTTTAAACAATCTTAAAATGTGGCTCAGAGTGACAGCTTTGCTATACTATAAAAACTATAAAAGAAAACATTCATAGCATTAAATAGTGCAATTTTTCAAAGCACATGGCATGTGTGAGATAAGGACATTTTGCCCCACAGTGTTCGTGGCCTTGTGCGCCACATGTGACGATATTAGATGCCAAGAGCAAAAGCTGATGTCACCGATGAGTATCTGCTCATAAACAAGCAACAAGCTTGTTACAGGCTGTAGACCCAAGCTTGACATCAGTTTAGTACAGTTATGTTTCCACATCCTTGTTTCATTTTCATTTTATTCGGCGTGTTGACAGCTGATGTCAACAGCCTCCATCTGTGCTGATTGGTGACGCCAAGGGGTCCTGGCAAAACAGGGGAATGTGACACTGCTGGAGGCAGAGCGGGCTGGACTACATCAGAGAAACAAACACCACCAAATGCACTCAAAAAGCCATCAAATTTTAAACATATACACGTATATATATATATATATCAACTCCATCCATAAATCAGACACCCCCTCGTTATCTCCGTGGCTCTGGGCATGAAATTTGCATACTGCTGCGATAAGTGAGGAACGTATGGAGGAACCACAGAAAGAGGAGGAGGCGAAAATGAATATTGCAACACCAGAAAGTTGATCAGTGGCAATCAGGAAGCAGACAGCTTTCATTCCTTTTACACAGCAGTGGGTTTGGAGCTGGTTCTCCAGTGTGCCAGTCAGTGGCTGCCCGCAGGCTGTGCCTTGTCTCTCTTTGGAAACAGAATGAATTGATCAAGTCTCTTGAGTGTATCAGGTCCAACTGTATATCCATGGCTGCTGAGAAAAGGGTCACTTTCAAAACACCTCTCATCAAATGAAGCAGTAGAAAGGAAATCTGTGTTTCCCCAGATACTTGATAAACCTGCCAAGTGTATATTTGAAACATTGTTTCATCTGTTGCAAAATGCCATCCCAATTACCAGCAGGGTATTTTCCAATGTGTGGTCTGTGATCTCTTGCAAAACACAGCGGCACTTTTTTCTATTTTTCACCTAGTGAATCATTTTAAGACAGGAGAAAAGAAAGACAACCCAAAGTAGTTCAATCGTTGCTCTCATTATTAATGCCTCTCATCGAGACACAATGGGGCGCTTTGGTCCTGCAATACTTCGAAGCAATCACCTGAATGCAGCACAATCAATGCCGTAATCAGCGTAATCTGCTGAGTGGGAGATTCTATGTGAGCGATACGAGTCAGGCTCAGTAAATAACAATGCCTTATTTAGACGTCTTATAATTAACTTAAGTTAAGTTCTAAACGCAATGTTCAGTAAAAGTGATGGCAAATAGAGCTTTATCACAGAATTTTAATGAAATCTCTGGTGCATGTTCTATATGGCAGGGATGAAATCTTTAAATCATTCATTCAAACTGGCCAAACTAGATTTTTGTCTTTCTGAAAGCCAGTTTAGCCACAGCAGCTTTCTTTCCAGGTCGCCACAACCCCGACTCAACAGAGACACCCCCAGAGCTCTGACTATTCTATCTCTTTCTCCGCTGAATTCTTCAACTCTTCAACTCTCCAAAGATCAGATTATAATCTTCAAAGAGAGATGACAGAGCGTTAGCACGAGTGGTAAATCTCAGATAAACTGAAAGCTTCTTCCGCACACACAGACTGAGCAGCAAAGACTCGACATTCACGCGAAATCGGACCATCTCCAACTCTGTCTTCCAGAAGTGAGAACAGCGTTGAAGAGGCGAGAGGAGAGAGATGTCTCTTAAAGACGGGTTGGGCATTAGCATTAGAACCACACTGTATCATCAACACTGGCAACCGTGCTGTACATGTACTGTTTTAATTTGTTCCTTAAAGTTGGTTTTGTGATCATGTCTAAATAGTAAGGTTCATTTCAGCTGGGTTAATGTTAGCTGTAATCTAACATGCAAGCTAATCCATCCTCCAGCCACCCACAAATGTTTGAATTGGCTAATCAACCTGAGCTAGACACATAGAAAAAACAACTTCATCTAGCTTCATGTTGTGCGTGTGCCGCAGCTTGCAGATGCTACCAAACCTGCAGGCCCAACAGGCCGTCCTTCGTCTAGAATTTCTGTTCTGTCACGAGACCTCACCTGGTACAGCTGCCATTTTGTTTTGTAGTTCCTTTTAGTTTCTCCTCTCTCGCACACACACTGATGGCTGCCTTTTTGTTGTTGTATTTGCTTGTATATTTTGTACATAATGTGGGAGAATGCAGGTGCAACTGATTGATAATCGCTGAGCTTAACTTTAGAAATATATATACATGTACTGTGATAGCTGCTGTTTGCGTAGGTCCCTGCTCGGACTCAGCCTTCACTGTTGCGTCGTATCTGTCCTAGATTGAGAGCATTATCAGCACATGGGTCTGTGACAATACCGTACCCATTATATATGAAGAGTAGGGCTGTAGTGATACACTAATCTCACGATACGATACGATACACGGCATTCAGCGATACGATACGATTTTATATGATTTGATTCAATACGATTTAATACACATCATTTTCTGAAAGATTTTAAAGGGACAGTGTGATTTGACATGAATCGTCGCTGATTGGACTGGTGATCTGTCCTTTGAACCGGAAAAATGGAAACAAACAAACATGTCACATGTCTATGTTAAGTCTTGTTTTGTGTCTTTTTAACCACTGATGCAAACCAATTTTCCCCCTGTTGGACAATAAATGTTTGAACTTAAACTTTTTGAGTAGGTAATCGCTTCAGACAACCAAATATAAGCTTAACTTAATTTTTTTTCCCTTTAATGGGTACTTACATTAGAGCAATGGGGCACAATGAGCAAATTTTTCTAAACAATACAATATTAGCTCATTTTCATCTCCTTGAAAACAGAAAACTTACATGTATTGTGCCTCAGTTCGACATACTGTGAGCTATATGACACAATTACTGTAAAAGTACATGCTGAATTGAGCTTCATCGAACTCGCAGCTGAGTGCTGTCAATCCGCTGTGTGGACCCAGTAATGTAGGTGATTCATTGCCTATTAAACGCTTAAATTCTTCTGGTCTCTCTAAAAAAAAAAAACAGGCTATTTTTTTTTGCCTGCAGCAGATAGTGTCTCATCTAATCACGGTCTTTGTATGGCAAATCTAGATAGTTTGACTGATCTGATTAACATGAATTAGGTTGATTGCTGCCACATAGAAGACCTATTTTAAAAAGTAAACATTAAAAGCACCTTGAGGCATGCGCACCCTTCACATATAAAAGGGCAAAACAGATGGTATCATCAAATTTTTAATCTTGCCATCTATACTATTTTACACTCTATGTACCAGTATCTTTCCAGATGTAGATTCAACTTTACTGAACATGAGAGGGGCGCTGCATAGACAGTTCTCTTATCATGGGTCTCATTTAAAGGGCCTGCATTGCCACATCAGGGAAGAATCCCCCACAGAAGAGAAAGCGCTTCTCTCTAGTTTTCCCTCTGAACATTGCATGTTCCCTCCTGAGATTATTGTCAATTCTATCCATCCAGCCTCTGTTGTTTCAAGAGCTACTAATGTTAGAGCAATCCACTTTGTCCCACGTCACTGCTCTCTTCCAACCTTAATCAGACACATTTCTCGGTTCCTGCATTCATCTATCATTATCTCTCAGCTAATCTTCTTTCATTTTGTGCTTCAACCATGATGGAGCCATTGTCTTTAACAGGACTCATTCTCTTTTTTTTTCTAGTACATAGTCATCGAGGGAAAATTTCACAGTGCTGGATATTTAGCTGTTTTCCACAGTAATTGCACAGTAAAACTATGGTACATGCATAGAATAAGAACTGGTTTCAGAGCAGTCTGACAGTCGATCACATTGGAACAGGGGCTTGACAGCGGCTTGATTTTCATAGTCATTTTTCTACCAATGCGCAACAACATACAAAAAGTCTACACGCTATATTGAGACGATTCTTGCCAGTTTTGAAAAGGACTTGATGACATCCCAGATGAGGTCAAAAATTCTTAGAGATTAAAGCACATCCTGAAGAAGAGCTCTCTGCCGCAGTTGTTGTTTGTTTCATTCCTCAGGGTTTGTTTCCAGTTCGGACATCTATTTCTACCACAAGAAACCTGCGGAGATAATACACAGCTTACAACAATTTTCCTCAAACCAATCAATGAAAACGCCTCCGATTCCCATTTCTTTTGGGGCTTTTCAAAAGATCTTTTCAGGTTTGCTTCACGAGTGAATAGAACCCCAGATATCTGTACGCTTAAAAGGAGAGCGATTGACTGCAACAAACAAAGCTGTAATAATTTGTCAGTTGAGTCACAACATTTACCTTTAAATCACAAATGAACATCTGCATTCCTCTGCCCAACCCCAGTGCTTCAATGGTAAAGAAAATAGAAGTTCTCAACAGAGAACAGGCGTTTTGATCTTCTAATCTTTTCATTGACTGATTCCTTTTTTCTTCTCTCTCTCTAAAGATTTGACCAAGCAATTTGGACCATAATAGTAAATAACAGTACAAAAATCGTTTTGTTTTGGGTTTTTTTTTTAACTGAAAATGCAACAGTAAGTTCTTAGTAAAACAAACTTTTACTTTGTGACCCTGCACTGGGTTAGAGTTCCCTCTCCGCAGTCTAAAAATAGTCTTCCAGCTTACCCAACTGAAGTATTGGTACAGATGAAATTCAACTGAAAGGGAGTTATTTCATATCTTCCACCAGATTGCTAGAATCCTTTTTCCCATTTCCAAACATCTCAAAATAACTGGCCTCACATAACTCAACAGCTTTCTTTTTCTCCCTCGCAACCCTTCAACTTAAAATGCGTGGATGTGTCAAATTGTGAAATCCTCTATCCCTGACTGCCGAAAAACTGCTGGTGATCCAGCGCCAGCAATTCCAGGCTTTTCCAGGTAATGGTTTTACTTATTTCATAGCTGACACCGGTGGTAGAAAGAGGAGGTTGCTGGCTCTGTGTGCTCTCCTTAGCTTTAATTTTAGCTGCTGTACATTGGGACTTTTGGCTTTTCCTGACTCATACAAAGCCAGGCAACAAAAAGTGGATCGAGTTTTTTACACAGTGGTATTTGCACTCCAGAAAGGTTTGCCAAGTGATAACTTGTTCAGTTAACATTGAAAATATAAATGTTTTTCTTTCAATATAAAGGAAGTACTTCTGTTGTGTCGAATTAATTCGTTTCCATTAGGTGAACAAATCCAATTCGGGTTTATTTTTTATCTTTTCGTGGGTTGAACAAGTTTTACTTTAGCTGTTGAACGACCAAGCACAGGTTTTGTGGGGTTACAATTCCTCTTGTTTCAACACCGATATAAGTCACTCAGTTCTGGTGACCCAAGCTATACATACTAGGACTAAACTGAATTACTTCATGCTGAAAGCAAAGCATATAATTGTTTGGAAATTTTCTCCCTTAACCAAATAGATGCTCTGTTTAATCAAATAGAATGGAATAAGTGCAATCAGCCCTTGTTGAGGCCTGTGGGGAAAAGGCCTATGTTTCCAATTGAAAAAAAGCCTTGAGTCGTTATTTGCTTTTCTTTAAATGAAGAAATACTCCCCTCTTTTAATATTATCTGTTTAGGAGCTGTCGTTATTGACTACCGTCACACATAGAACTTGCCTGCAGCTGCTAATAACGATCACTAACTGGTCCAAGCTAATGTGCATGAGCCATTAACGCAGCTTGAGCCATTACAACTCCGCCAAGATAGTGATCTGATGAAGACTGCTCGCTTCCACCTGCAGTAGAAGATAAGAATTTGTTGGCTCTCATTTTAGTCAGTGCGCCATAAAAGCTATAATGACCTTATACACGATTTTATCTGTTTATTACAACCTGGATAATGTTCAAATTTATTCAGAACTCTAATTTCATCATATCTCTAATCACTTAGTTGTTTGTTGAGCTCACACTGTAAAAGCAGGCCTTTTACTGTTTCAACATCTGTGTTTAGATGCTATGTATTCTGAGCAAGAACGATTCAAATCTTCTTCTATCTTTAAAGAAAATTCTGTTTTTTGTGCAGGAACAGTACACCCTTCAACAGACAGGAACATAATCAATGTACCCGGAAATGAGCGATGAATAAAACAATCACAAGCTGCACAGATTAGCTTCCACCAAGCACTGTACCATGGGAAACATGAATATTCCAGCCAGCGTCATCTTTTCCCTCCGCATGTCCTTTAAAAACGTAGAAACTAAGTGAAGTGGAATAAAATGTGAGACTCGATCGCCTGTTTGGCTTTTGAGGTAAGATCAAATAGAAAAGTACGAGATCGCATCGAGAGCCCGGCTGAACAGAAAGTGGCGTTCACTCTGCATGTCGAAGCCTGCCGCAGATGAAGCTTGACTTTGTATTCCAACAGCACTGTGAAGCCAATCATCAAAGCCCACAGTAGGTTTTTCACAGATCAATGAAGAAAACTACTAGAATTTAGAGAGACGAAGGAACTCTTCCAGAATACATGAATGCGGAATATATATTCAAAGAAGATCTGTCTGAGACCATCTGTCTGCCTGCATCATCTCAAACCCAAACACATTCTAGACCTGCAGTTCCATAAAGTTTCAATGCCAGTGAGACGGCACGTTTTCTGTGTTATCATGTAGCCTCAGCAATGGCATCTCAAAATGCCTCTTCCTGCTCTGGTCAAATAAAAGAATGTGTTGATGAAATTCATTTGTATTCAAAGCATGCGGCTGCAAAGCATCACGCAACAAAGCTGAAGGCAGCAGTAATACTTTTCATTCAACTGAGAATTAGAAAGCCGTGCCTACACGATGCTTCAAGGGTCTCCGGAAAACACGGACAAATCCGCTTAGGTCGTGGACATTGCAAAAATGTTCCCATGGCCTTCGAAGCGTAACTTGTCATTTTGAAATGAAAGTGTTGTCTAAATTTAGGATTAATTCCCCAAAAGAAATGAAAGAAACTGGAGCAAAATGCAGTTTACAGGAACAAAGTTGTTATTTGGCCTGATTTTCGCTTTTCTCATCAGGGTCCTGACTGAGTCTCTGGGACATAAATAAATGTATTTTAGAACAAATGTTTATGGCATACTTGCCTGAATATATGTCAGACTGTGAAACACTGAAATGTCCCAATAAATGTTCAACTTTTCTTGTTCCCTTGACCATATGAATATATAGAGTTTCACATATTCTCATCTCAAAGTTGTGCAGTCCTGCTGGCATTCAGAGAGCCAAACGAAGAGTTAAAGCACTGAAAAAGCCCATCCAGCGGCGCATCGGTGAAAGAAGATTGTAAAAATGAACAAGGAGCCTGAACAAAGGAGATGGGAAGAGAAAAACACATCTAACAGCCCACACAACAGTCTGCAGCAGCTACATTACACCATTTTCAGACAATGCTGTTCATAGCCTTTAAATACAATCTCCATCTTTGAATACTAATTTGATCTTTAACATTCAGCAAGTGGTTTCAGCATTTCCTGTTTTCATAAAGCAGAAGATGTGCACAGGTATGCTGTAAGATGCACAGAGACTGCACTGCTCTATCCTTAAAGAAAAAAGTCTTAAAACGTATTTTTGTCAGTGAGAAATCATCCTTTAATTATTCTTTTTTTAGAACTGGAATCAGGACATTAATCAAGACTTTAAAATCACCTGAGTATTCACAAGAGGAAAATATTCACACACTGCACTATGTTTAGTGAGAACCAAACACAGCATTTCAGCACAAAGCACCTCAAACCAACTGTCAAGCACGGTGGTGGAGGGCTGATGATCTGGGCCAGAAGACCTGGGTGGCAGTCATTGTGGTGACCACGAGCTCCTCTGTATACCAAAGTATTCTAGATTTAGGGCCATCTGTTTGACAGCTGAAGCTTGGCTAAAAGTGGGTCGTCAACACGACGACGATCCCAAACACAGCAGCAAATCTACAACAGAATGTGTGAAAAACCCAAAAAATTAAGACGTCTGCGATGACCAGGTGAAAATAAGGTCACTGAAAATCACATGCGCTGTTCGTAAAGCAGCAAATGCATCATTAACATTTCCAATACAAAAATCGTATCATCTTTTATCACGTTTGTCCTTTTCTGCCACATGAAACTTACTGACTGAACATAAGCTACAAATCCAAAGTTGGCATTACACTGAATCATTATTGGCTTAATCGAAGCCAGTAATTGTGCTACAAAGAGACTTTTGTCATCTTTGGCAGCGTCACTGTGACCAGAGGGATCCGCATGCCACACTGAACAACAACAAGCTGACGTTATATCCAGTTTCTTTCAACTGTCTTGAAATAAATAAGGCACACGGCTTTTTCCATGTTAGCTTGCTCATCTGTATTACCGAATTTGAACACAAATATTCCCAAAGATGGTGTCCTGTGTCTCCACTGGCAAGAACCCTCCAACCCAGCTCAGCGATAGATTACAGTATTTAAATATCTCAATGTCAGTTTAATAGAAAGGGAGCATATGTTTTGGATATTACTTAAGATTCTACCTTGGGGATTTATGAATGTCACGATACAGCCCAAGCCTTGAAGCTGACCCTGCAACTGATACTCCACACCACACCACACAGCCAAGCACACAGCAGCCACAGTATGGGAAATACTGATCTTCTATCGGTAGTTTGCATAGACTTCAGACCCACGTCTCTTCCAACAAGCATACATCTCAATGCAACGATGCATTACTGACTCTTCAGTTTAAATAGTAAATGGACTGCGTTTATATCATACTATACACTACAGGCCAGCTTCACCCATTCACACACACTCTCTCACGGCACTTCTCAGTCTATGCAGTGCTACAGGCTTCTTTTTTCTGTATCATACTCACTCGTCAGTGAATGCATCAGAGGAAAAGTGGGGTTCAATGTCTTGCCCGGGGACACTGCATGTTTTTGGACTGTGGAAGAAAACCTTGATGAACTGGCTGACAAGCATTCTCAGCTGGCCAACCAGACCTTTGACAAAATGTGGAAATCAGAACGGGAGGAGAAAAATGCAGTCAGCGTATCTCTCGGTCTGTTACTGCATCAGCGCGGCGTCATCCATGTTTCCACACTTTCAATTAGCCAGTTTCAAAATAGAAACAACTCAGTGTCCCACAATTATTCATCGTCATTTTGACTCATTTATCATTTTAGTTGCAACACACTCAAGCATCTATATTTAGTGTGTCCACATCTTTAGAAAAACTACTTGCCACTCACGCTGAGTATACTCATTACTGATAAGTAATGTCTACGACTCAGGATGGCCATTCTCAGTCATGTCATAAACACATCCATGTGGCAGAAAACCCACATTACGAAGAATGTTGTTTTCTGGTAAATCCTAAAGGCTTTGCACCGTGATAAATCTCCTCACTGTGTTTCAGCAAATGAATCAAATAATAAAAAAAAAAAACATCTTAGTGTTGGCAATCAGCGGTAGTTTTAGTGCGCAGTCAAACACAAGTCCAGCATATGAGAGCTCACCCGACACCACATTCAGCAGTCGCCCTGAGATCGCTTACATCAGTGGGTCAAACAAACCATTTTACTGTATTTGCACTGGCAACCAAAGTTAACTGAGCAGAGCTGTGAAAGAAATTATTTTGTTTCTGGCTGAGAGAACTCTGCGGTTTTCTTTTCTGTGATGACCTGAGGATGAGAGTTACAGTGACACATATAAGTCTGGTCTCTCCAGAACAAACTGTCCATGACTGTAAAGAGTGACCCGATATCCAAAAGGACAACATGTCAAAGATTAAATAGCACCATGCAAATGTTAGGACACGCCAATAAATGTTGACCTCGATGAGAACTGTTCGAAAGGTTTCGGTCCTCCCTTTCCTTTTTAGGGGGATGCATGTAAAGTTTCCTCTTGGCTGGGTGCTTTCAGAAGTTTCATTGCATTTTTCCCCCATTCAGACAGTAGTCGTGCAGTAGTTTTCGCTGACATTATCTGCAACAGAGTTCCATGTTCATTTACTTTATTCACATGTGTGAATTGATTTAGTCCGGATATGAAATGTCTCTAGTTTAAATGACAATTTATATTGTTAGTGCATAGAGAAGATGGAGCTGTCAACCACCACTCATTGGAAAACAATTAAAAACATTCAGATGAATCACTGAATCTATACTGTAATGTGCAAAAGTCTTGAGCATTTCTTTAAGTAGTCTTCAGAAATAGTTCTCCAGGCAAAGGTTGTTCTTCAAACAACTTTATGTGACCATCTGTTTTCACAAGATATGAAATTCAGTACTTAAAGTAGCATGACGTACCCTATGAATCAGTGGGTATTCACACAATTTCTGCATTTATTTATCTGAGAATGTGGGCTTGGCTCTGACTAAGTCAAAATACCAGACAAACTAAATCTGAAAACAGTGGTAGTTTTTTTGAACATGCAAAGTAAAATATTCACAGTAAAGGCTGAACATAGTCTGGCCTAAAAACCTTTCCAAAAGCCATTGCAACACATTACAGGACCTCAGCAGAAGCACCGTGCAGATGCAATTAGGCTACAAAAACATTTCTGTCCTTCTCGGCCTGGGTGTGTTTATCAGCCAACCTAATATAGTTATTTAGAATAGATTAACAAAGAACATAGTTCACACATGTATCACTTCATTTGTCCTCATAAGAGAATGATTAGCATTCTTTCTCAAGTATAAACAAATTATTCTAAGATACTAAAATGTTTCTTTAGTTCGACACGCATGCACGCACACACACACACACACACACAGAGCCTCTCTAATGTAAATAAATCATCTAATGCCTTATGCAGATGGTAAACAAATAACTCCTACCCCACTCCTCCCCAAAGCACTTTCAAACGCATAATTAAAGTCTGTCTGCTAACTTGTTGACCATGTCAAACACACTGTTATTCTATGTGTTCTCCCTTTAATAAATAATGTGGTAACTAATGAAATATTTCTTCACTTCCAGTCACCGAGCCTCCCCTGAAAGTGTTTGCAGGCCCCATGGGGAGGCCCGCCTCCCACACTGAGAAGCTTTGCCCTAAGCTGATGGCATAGACGGAGTTACACGAAATGCACAGCAGAAAACTGTGTTACTCCACCGATGTCTGACGCACTCTCACCAGAGGCAGCAGGCACTGTCGCTGCTGACTCAGGCAGAGCGTAACCATAGTTGTAAAAGTTCATTCTGTCTAAAAACTATCATTACAAGCACGGTGTTACAGCCACGAACATGTAGGTTAAAAGTTCATTTTTTTGTGTCAAACACAGCTCTGAATAATCGACAAAGACTAGCTGAAATGTGTTTGAATAACTCAAGAGCCTGTGCTTCCCCCATCATGTCGATTGTGTGCATTTGCGCTTTTTTCAGGCATTTACCTGAAAGCCAATCAAACTGATCGAATTCAAATTCAACGTGTTGAATCAGCTGAATAGAACCTCAACAGGTCCGACAGAAATAAAAAGGACGACAGAAAGTCGGCGTTTCTTCCCGAGAGCTGATCGTCGGCTTGGTGTGCTTCGGCCTTCCCAGCTTAGCTGGTATGACGATGAATTTGGATGTATCAAAAGACAATCAGTGTGAGTCTGCGTGATGCTCTGGTGCTGCCGTTTCTGCTCTCATAATCCTGGCACATCGGTGTGTCATGTGAATTCGGGGCATCTAGCTTCGACGTCGGAAATCATGCATACATAAGGAATTACGTAAGTTTAGGCAGTGGCACTCATTCATTTAGATTGTGTCCTCATTTTATGCCCAACGCCAAACATCAGACTATTTGTGATAAAGGCCGGGAAGCCAAAATTTGTTTTTAAAGCACATTTCATGGAAAGCTCTTTGAATAAGCAAGAGCTCTGACGTGCATTAAACACACTGTTGTGACATATGTGATCTCATTTCAAATGAAATAGTAAATAAATGATTTTCTACTGAAATTTTTATGTTGCAAGTGCTAAGTAGAAATAGGAAATTAGTATGTTTTTTTACAACTCGGTAGACTTGTTAAGTAGGAGCAAAGTGCGAAGAAACATGTTTTTTTCTCTAAAGATGGAGTGTGTATCCTTTGCTATATTGGTGTATTTCTGTCTTCAACTAACAAAACACAGGACAGTGGGGTTTTTTTGGGTTTTTTTCCAACCCCCAGGACACAGAACACCCTACGGTACCATGTCTCCAACAAATTCCGCTCACACTCTATGCAACGAGTCGACACTGGCCAATACTTCTTGAAGGAAATGTTAGACTGCTTGTATTTTGTTCACTGGCAGCAGCGTGTTCCAATGCAGC
This sequence comes from Leuresthes tenuis, assembly GCF_036924035.1. NCBI lineage: Eukaryota > Metazoa > Chordata > Actinopteri > Atheriniformes > Atherinopsidae > Leuresthes > Leuresthes tenuis. The sequence goes on along the minus strand of NW_027325374.1, from coordinate 19,053,063 downwards.
AGGTGGTGTGACGTTCGTACACAGCAGTGAAATCTCACAGCCAATGAAAATTATTAGTCTATGAACGCAGCAAAAGACTTGCCACGATGTGTTCGGTATCAAATGAGCCTTGAAGAGAAAAAGGACGTTTATTTAAACTGTTGTGGTTGCTGACTTAAAGAGGCAAAGGCCTGGGCTCAAACTGTGTCCATTAACGTCACCGGCTGCAAATGCTTTCTCTTAACGCTACTATCCAAGAATGAAGAGCGTCGTTAGCTTGACAGCGTGCCAACAGAAGTGCAGCCGGATGAAGAAAGAAATTATATAGTTACATATATAATTAAAGAAGCGCAAGTTGTTGTGATCCTTCACCGACAATCGCAGCTGAGAGATGCTGAGCTCTGAAACAGCATGACGCCATAGGCTGACAAAGGCTGGATTCTGTGGGTTTGTGCGTGCGTGTCCATCTGTACCCAAATCTGCGTGTGTGTGTGTGTGTGTGTCGCATGTGTTGGACGTGTGAGTTGGGGGAACATCAGCTGTAAAGCATGGGAACACGATGGCATCTGAATCACAAGATGTACAAAGTATGACACACGCAGACCTTCACTGAGCAGAGCCCCGGCTGAGAGGATTCAAGCCCATCCCATCCTTTGGTGTTGCAGGGTGTGAGAATTCAAGATAAATCATGTTTTGTCTTGTTAAATCCGTTTAATTTGTTCATATACTGTTTCACCATGTCTGCATTTAACGCCTTCGACACATTTCCAAAAAGAAAAGCTGGAACGAAGGCAAGTATTAAAAGTGCGTGCTGAAGTTAAAATTCTTCAGCCGAGCTCCTAAGGATAAAGTGTCTTTGTGCAAACAGCTGCAGTTCTTTGTCCATTATCTATTATCATCTTTTTCATGGAGGTAATAGTTTTCACGATTTTCAAGGAAGTGGTGACTGAGAGATAAACGGGACTCTGACATTTCATTGGAAACTTGGAAAGAGGCATTTAGAATTCAATTCCATTCCAACGTATTTATATAATTGTTCTCCTCTTCAGTGGCAACAAAAACAACTGCTGTCGAGGTGCACGACACGGTGCATTTATAGAAAGATGTTTTTTTTGTTATCAGCTTTTTACAGAGCCAAGAGCAGACCAGACGGACGTGCCGCCTTATAATGTCATTAAATGATTAAAGTGCAAAAAGGGCAAAGGCGTACATTCCTGATCACCGACCCTTCAGACAGCACTGCCTCAAGATCCATCATCTATCTCTGATTCAACCACATGGGCGAGAGATTAAAGCAGGAAACCTGCTCATACAGTTTTAAACATGGCATTCCAAACCCACGTTCAGCACACATTGCAGAGGCATGGCTGAGGAAGAGCCTGGGCACTGTAGGGAAACATTCCCTTCACACAGAGAATGTGTGAAGAATTTTTAAATGAAAAACGCAACTGTCGCACACCTTAAGACACGTTTCCAAGAATAATGGTACATTCTTCCCACTGTTTGACCATTGTATCCTCAATGGCAGAACATCCTGTGAGTGCTGAGAAGGAATGGCAACATTACAGAGCGGTAAAAAGCTTTACTCTCCCAACTTTATCTGGCATTCGTAGCAGCACAATTTATTCCTGATTTGGAGTTGCGTTACAGTGTCATTATACTACTTTCTATGAAATATAATCACAACATCAATGTCGCCTGACTGATGAATTCTTCGCTTACCATATGTATGGTATTTAATTTGTATTGTTTTAACCTATGCAGGGCGATGAGGGGGTGCAGTCTACACCAGCCTCCACTGAGGCCTCGGCACATCGCCAGTCCATCCCAGGGCAAACACAGAGACAAACAAATAGCCACTCTGCACCAACGAGGAGAAAGTTACAGAGCAAAAGAGCAGGGAGAATTGCTTAAAGTGACAACAGGTGTTTATTTCCCTGCGGTCTATTATCCAGGGCTGATGAAGTGACCGTGTTACACTCCCTCCCACGACATCTCCCTCCCGTCTTTTAACTGACGGACCCGCCTGACCTTCTTCAACTCTCCATCTGCAGTCAAAAAGCAATCACTTGCTGGAAAGGATGTCAATCTTTGAAAGTAACATCAGGAGCAATCTGATTTTGTTCCTTTTTTTTTTTTTCCTCATCTCCACTCAACACCCTTCACGATATGGCTGAATGACTGGATTTGTTCAACACAGCTGGACAAAATCAAAGTTGATAGCTTCCAGTGGCAGTACTTCGTCTATCTCCATCCATATATCCGTCAAATGTTGGCACAGTTTAAAAACCCACGCACCGACTTCCATTTCTGAATTTTCTTCTGAAAAAAATGCTCTCATTTTCTGAAAAGCCCCAAATCATTTTTAATTGAAGTACAGAACGCTCAGTCAGAGCCGAGGCGGTGATAATTTGACAAAACTGGGGTGGGAAAAGTACTTCTGACAGCTACAGTGGCAAATTCTGTTGTGAAAGCTGAAACTAATTTTCCAAGACCGTTTAGGGACGATCAGGGCAAAAAACATATAAAGGCTACAATTTGTGAGGAGCGTTAAACATCTGAGTTTGATTCATTCTACATAAATGACTGAAAAGCAAATCGCGCCAACGTAAGGCTGTAAAGTTAGAGAGGCTCTGCCGGTTTCCATCAATAATTCACAACAGCCGTGCTGAGTGGATAAACTAATGAAAAATACATTTCAGAAAGACGTCCAACACAGAAAATTGGAAAGCAATTCAGCATAAGTTTGGCAGGAATGTCGGAGCACTTTTCTGTTCATAACAATGTCGAAAAGCAACAGCAACGCTGGGGATGCAATTGATTAGCTGTTAAGACCAAAATAGAGATAATGGAGGTGAGAGCTGAGATTAGATGCCTGCCAGCTTTTCTCCCCCCCCCCCCAAAGAAGCGTGGGCTCTTGTAATTTGGCTTTAAGTTTTCCAGCCTCAATTATGTCCGTCTGTAATTGTCAACATGTTCAGGACCAAGATTTATATAATACAGAGTAGCAGATCCAGTGTATGGTAGTTATTTCTAAAGCTTGAGTCAGATTCATAAACTGCATCACCTTTTATTTTAAGATGGAGGCCATGCGGCGCTCGCTGCGTCGAATATTAACCCCTGAAAACCAAAACTTTTGTTTTTCTGGTCTACTTAAAGCCTCACCACCCTGGCAGTTATCGATCCCCTATAAACTCATCTGTGTTCCCCCTAAAACTGCACATTTTTAAAGTTTTTAACCGAAAAAAAAAGGGGGGTGAAAAAGACTTCTAATGGCTTAAAATGACTTTAGTATCACTTTGGTATAACTGGCAGACATAATGGATGAGCTAAGAGCCCTGACAAGAACAGAGCAGGAATTCTCAGGGAAGCGATATTACTTTTTCTTTACGGACACCTGGCTGCAGGAACACCTCTACTAGAGACAACAGACAGAGAGGTAACAGTGAAGGATGAGGGAATACAGTGCTTGTTGGCAGTTGATGATGTAATCCTGAACATGTTGCTACTCTGGAACCCAGATGTTGTTGAGCTGATGGCTATGGGTTCCTGCCCATGCTGTTCCCCTGTGTAACTGCTGCGCATGCGAGGTACAAAAACAACACCTCAATCCATTCATGGCTATCTCTGAAGATTCCAACCACACCTCTCTTTGCTACACCTCAACTGATTTTTATTGTGTTATCATCGATAACAACAGCATATCTAACAATAAGTGAACCGAGTATGATTCTACCCCCTTTTCCCTCATTCAGCTAATCGGGATCTATGAATACACTTATCTGGTCCTGCTTTCATCTCTGGCGCCCATTAAATGAGAAGCTAGCTCAAACTATGAGGAGAAGTTAGATCGTTAGAAGGGGCTAGTGTGAGTTAGCAACTGGTTGACCCAGATTTGAGTCCTGGCAGTTAAGGCCAAGTCCCGACGGTTTGGGTCCACTTGCTAACGTGTCTGGGTCCAGTTCCAGGAGCTAGAGGCTAGCGCTAGCTTCTCATTTAATCAGTTCTTTACTGCACATGCTTAAATAGCTGTACTGTACACAGCCTGCAGTGGTCAAAACTGGTTATTTCAATCCTGCCATGTAGAACAGACATACTGTCTGATATCTTGCTTTTCTGAAACTATTCTTGAAAATTCAAAGCCGAAATCCTCAGCCATTATGTTAATAGCGTCTATAAAAATCTGTCTTTTAATAAATGAAAGGGGACATTAAATATTTCATCTCTCAGCCTCTAAATAAACCAGAAACATTGATTAAAAACCATTTGACTAAGATGTTACATATTTTCTATAAGTCTGCGGTGGAGAGTGCAATCCGCTTTTCAGCCACATGTTAGGGCAGCAGCATCAGAGCCAGTGACTCAAAATAACTGAATAAACTGCTGAAGAAAGGCTGGCTCTGTGATCTATTGAAACAACAAAGTATGTTCAGTCAGAGGCTTCTTCAGTTCTGCTAGAACACAGAGTGATACATGAGGTCATTCTTGTCAGCCATAACCATTCAAACCTTATAATGGTTATTATATCAATAAATAAATAAAAACTGCTACAAAATAATTTCTCTTTGGGATTAAAAAGGTATTTTTTCATTTAGTTTTCATTTAGTTGATTTTCTCTCTGTACGTATATGTTTTTAAATTGTGGATATTTTGCTTAAAAATACTAAAGCTACTACTATGTCGCAACATATTTGAAAGGTGAAAGCGCACACAAGTGCCTGAATGTCGAAAACCGCTGAAGGTAAATCAACATCTTTGATGAGGAAGGAAAAGACACTAATCACGATGCGTAGAAGTCGTGTGACTGTATTACAAACAAGGAACACACTCACACACAGAGGCAAACTGAATAATGTATATGTGGTCCAAATGGTTAAAAACCTGTGCTGGCATTGCTGATCCAGGACTGTTTTGTTCACTTTTTAGTGGGAGCACTTGTTGAAGAAGTAAAGTGTTCGGATGTCTTTGTGTGACAGTGACAGAAAAAAACAGCTTTAATGTTTTTGGGTTTGGTGGGTGTAAACTTTTGTCCAATCCCTCCTCTATCAACTTTCACTAAGTTGAAGCAGTTATGTAACTCCTCTAAATCCGTTTAGAGTGAGTTTAGCGTGTACGAGATCACTTTCATAGGTTTAACAAGTTTATTAAGTTATTCTAATTTTCATCCCTGATCTTTTTAATCATCGTTCTTTAACCTCAGGCTTCCGCGCCAGTTCAGATTACCACTTTAGATTCCTGCTTTGAGACACTTAAAAACTATTGCTCATCCCCTGCAGGAAATCAAAGATGGATGGGGTTTGCAGGATGCGTTTCCAATTGCAGCATAATGCCTCTTTAGACGCGATAAGGCCGAGTCCTTCCTCGGGGGAACACCTATCTCAAATTAAACAAAATAAAGTGGAATCGTTAACTGTCACACTTTATCTGAGTCTGCAATGAAACATCCAGAACACCATCATATTGCAGCATCCTCCCACCTGCACTGCTCAGTTCAGAAGAAATCAAACTCACCCCAGCTGCAAAGCCCAAACTTCCATCCAAGATGCGCTTCTGAAAAGGGCAGAAAAAGAAAACAGAACGCACGCAGGTCAGTTGAATCAATATCCTCAAACCCTGACAGTATATGAGCAAACATTCCATTAACCCCTTTTTGTCGACTTAAGTGGCAGAACTTAGTAGCAAAGCAAAATAAATATGCAGTCCTATCAATATTTCATGTGAAGAACTGAAACACAGTCTCAAGAATTCTTACTGACACTGAAAAACGAATAGCAAATGCTGTCTTTTCATATGGCTGTTAACCTTCTTAAGGGTTTTGTAAAGCACAAACCCCAATTCTAAAAAGTCTGGTTCCTGTGTCAGATCCAACCTTAGATGGTAGACGCAAACCTGCAGTTATCTGGTAGTTTGTTTCGCATTTATAGTGCGTAAAAACTGTAGTTTTTAACTCTGGGAACACAAAGCAAACCCGTGCCTGAAGACCTGGGAGGTTTTGAAGGTGAATCAGCTCTTTGGCGGACAGAAAGTCTGTCTCGGTGAGGACTCGAGCAGCAGCGTTCGGAAACAGCTCCAGTCTGATCGAACCTTTATGCAGACCAGTAAATGCACTGTTGTAGTAATCAAGTCTGCTGCGGAGAAATGCATGGAGCAGCTTTTCTAAGGCACATTAGTCCTTTCATGGCGCCTTCATAACTGACTTCATGTCTAATTTCCGGTCCGAGTAACATCCAGATTTCTGACTTGGTTTGTGGTTTCTGACATGAGAGACCGAAGTTAAATTCTCAATCAACCGGTTTTTATTTGGTTCACCTGGTGAGACTGTGTTAAGGATTATTATCCCTAAGCAATCTGGTGTAGTAGATTTATGCGTCATCTGCATTAGTGTGGTCACTTACCTCGTTGCTTTGCATAATCAGAATTAGCAAATCAAATGAATAAAAAAGGCCTGTTCAGATACGTTATTACCAGTCTCTGTATTCTAAGGAAGATTTAAACCAGTTAAGCGCTGTGGCAGAAAGTCCCACCCAGTTATCCAGTCTGGGGAGCAATATGTTGTGGTCGACTGGATCAAATCCAGCAGAGATCCAGTAAAACTAAGAAAACTAATACAGTGCTATTGTCGTGTTTAATTAGATGCTGTTCATAACTTTAACAAGAGTGGTCTCAGTACTGCGGTGTGGACGGAACTCTGACTGGAAGACACCAAAACATTCACTGTGTGTCACATGTTTTTTTCTGATTTGAACTAAAAAAAGTAAGGTTTGATATCGGCCAGTAAAGATCGCTGTCTTTAGAGCCTGTGGACCAAACGCCTGATGGGAGAGATGAGTTAACAATATCCAGGAGGTCTGGAAACATTCTCGAGAAAGTTTGTCGTCAAAATGTCGAGCCAGCAAGCTGAGGCTCTGCGGTGGTTTATCATTTTAATTAAAATTGGACTGTCATGACCTGTGGACACTGGGACGGTTCAGTAGCTGTAAAAAGGAAAACAAGCATGAATTGACTGTGAAGATTATGACCGTGAAAAGGCAGAAAGGTCATTGCAGGTAGACTGAAATTCAGAGGCTACTGGATTTGATAATCTGTCAACATTAGCAAGGAAGGTGTGCGCATGGTTGTTGCTCTTGGTGATGATGTCAGCAAAGAAGGACCGTCTTTGTAGATCTCACAGTGTATCTGGATTTAGGTTTTAGTCATCCCAGCATCACTCTCCTTCTTCCAGTCTGACTGAGGCAGTGTTTTGCCTTTTCTTACCAGAAATCACCATCGCTTCAATGAGTGCGGTGGCATAAATAACCTTTGTAATTTTAGAAATGAGAACTTCTACAACCCCAAGGAGCGGGAGGCTGTGGAAGAGAGAGCCTGAATAAATAATTAATTGTTCTTTTCAGTAATATGCCAATTCAAAAGGGTTTCTTCTGAATCATTTACGTGTACACAGATATTACCCTCAGAGAATACACAGAAATGAGCAACATAAGTCACCGCAACCTTAGAGATGTTTACGCCCTTGGAGACAACCGAATCTAGAGCGTGGCTTTTGTTGTGTGTTGGCTCAGAAACATGCTGAATCAATCCATAGTTATCAAGAACACAAAGTAACATTTGGTTGGTTTGTCCTGGGAATTATCAGCATGGATGTTAAAGTCAACAATAACAACAAGAGCTACACACTCAGACTGCTGTGTATTTTGTTGGTCTATAGTACAGATAAAGTGGTAGATATATATATATATATGTATATACATATATAAGGGATGTGAAGTTTCCATAAATTATCTTCCTATAGTCGAAGGAATCATTAAACAGAAGAGTAAGTCCGCCCTCTTTCTTATGAACTGTAGTTTCACTAAGGCGAGGGTGAGGTTTCTGTAAGCCTGTTTTCTAAGATTTAATGCAGGTTTCGAAGGTTCACAGTGAGGGGGGATATGTCAGAAGATAAAGGGATGCAGGCTGGGAAAAGGGGCATGGGGCAAGTTTTGTCCCAGCTGTGACCAGCTCTGTCATCTACTCGATCAACTCCATGATGTGGGAGGACGGTGACCTGGGTTTCAGTTGGGAGGGCAGGGACGCCGGCTCCTGGACAGCTGCAGTTGCTGGGGAGGTGGAAGATTTTCCTCACAGGCTGGGGCTGAAACGGCTCTCCTTCAAGGTTTTCTGCTGCATTGAGTCATCTCGTCCTCCTCCTGCAAATCCGCTTTTATCTTGTCCTTGGCAGAGTGAACGGTGACTGATGTAGGGAGTAAAGCGCGTTTGAGTTTTTATCAGCGACCCGTTTCAGGCAAACTCCATCTGCCTTAAAAAGGTGTCTGCTGACCCGGAAAAAAGTTTAAACTGTCAATAAAATGTAACGAACGCACGGTACAGAAAGTTGTGAGCCATGTGTGCGGTGTCATCTTTCAGCTGCTCTTTTAACTGGCAGAACCGGGCCACTGATGTTTCACAGTGTCACTGAATCCACATGCGACGTGACACATTTCACAGCTGGATGGGCAGCCAAGTGGAAACGAGTCTGAGACCTTCTCTTTTCCACCAATTCCCCCCAAATCAGAGTCTGACGCCCAACCCGTAACGTTCTCTGTCACCCTTTGCTGCCTGCTTCTCTCACACCTTACTCTGCTGAGCGACGATGAATGGTGGATGATATCATCGGGACAAAAATTCAGGATGTTGCAAGGTGGAGTCCTGCCAGGATCGCAAATCTCAGACTGCTGAGCTCTGCCCGTTACTTTTTCCTCCATTACTCGTAGAGATGATTTACTTGAACTTCCTACGGCAGGGCGGTAACAAATATTTTATGAGGATAATACAAGGAACCCTTCCTGACAGGAACGCCTCATACAATCTAATCAGCTGAGGTATTACAAGGAACTCGGTGTGCTGTATGTAGGCCCAGCACTCTCTGCAGGGCAAAACGTCTGTCGGAAAAATTCACCCAACTCAAAGACAGGAAAAAGTTGGAAAGCACACCAACAGCATAATGCATTAATTATTAGGGTAGTGATGGAACTGCAGCTTGTCTCGCAAAAGTACATTAAAGGCCCGTGTCTACAGCTCCATCTGCAGAGGAGGCTGACATGACAAGCGGTGACACTGATGTACCAATATGCAACACTAAGCATCCATATTTTCTCTCCCCCGTAACAGCCTCACTGAGAAATCCTGTCAGATAAAACTTTTAGCCAAGGTTAAGTCCAACAGGTACCTCTTTCTCTCCCTCAGAGATTTGGAAGACAGTAACGCGTACTCTTATTTAAACTCGGCCAGATTATTGTAATTCCTTAGATCGGTATAGATCGGTCATCTCTCCATTGCCTGTAACTGGTTCAAAGTGCAGCTAATCATGCTTTTTATTTTTTTCTTTGACATAGACAAAAAGTCTTTCATTCTGTATAACACCAGCACTGGCTTCTCTTTATTGGCTTCCTGTTTGTCTGATTTCAAAATGTATTCACTAGTCTTTAAGGGCCCAGATGGTCTGGCTCCATTCCTTCAAGAGGTACTCTTGCATCATTGTGTTCAAGCTAAGACGCCGAGGCCAACTAATCACTTTTCCTCTGATCTAAACACAAAAATAAAGGAAAACATGCCCTTTCAGCTGCCCCTCGTAATCTGTGGAACAACTTAGCAATTCATATAAGAACTGACTTTAGAAATATTCCAGACGTAACTGAAGACCCAACTTTCCTCGTCGGCATTCAGTTAAAGTAGACCTTGACACCTTGATTTTATCCATTGTATTTATAGAAATAATAAGATACTTATCTATTTTATAGAATGGGAATGAGATTAACTGATAGATAGCTTCGGTTTCTACGATTAAAACAGCCCATGATATGAATTCAGTGATGCTCCATACTCCAAATAATCTTTGTGTCATCGGATCCGGTGCCTTTTGGCAAAGTCCCAACATTGTCATGCAGATTTCAGCGATGAGTGGCTTCAGTGTGGCCACGCTACCTTAAAGGCCCGATGAGCTTCTCCCTGAAACCTTTAGTTTATGATGGCTAAAGAATGAGCTGAATCCACTTCAAGCTGACTTTCAAACCCTGAAAATCGTACATTTTCTCGTTTATTTGTACCACTTGAAGTTGCGCTGTAATATCCTGACGTCAACATTGAAAGGAATTCCTTGAAGCATTGAAGGAGTTTTGAGTGACCTGATGAATCTAAACTTGTTGTTTCAAAACTGAAAGTTTTTTTTGTTTATAGTACACAAACACCCAGATCTAACGTGCCAATCAGGGAGCTTCAGAGATGCTGGCAGGAGGATTTCGCCTCCTTCGGACAGAGCCAGACACGGCATTTCTTCTGCATCCAGCCTTTATGTTGAGCTTTAGGCTTAAGTGCTTCCGACTCCAGCTACATGTTTACGAGTGTGGATTTCACATCAGGCATTTCAAAACTATTCCTGTCAAACAACGTCTGAATTGGTTACTTGAGATAAGAGCAAGAGTGCGTACCTGTCGGCTGGAGAAGATGAACACGAGGGCAGCTCCAGCAGCGGTCAGAGCCCAGGTGAACAGAGTCCCCAGCAGGGCCTGGGTCACAGGGCTGTAGCCTTCCAGCATGGTGCCAGACCTAGAAGAAAGACACGGCAGACTAACACTGTACTTGAGGAAGAGGCAGAGGATATCTTTCTTCCTTCTTTCAGGACGAATAGTGTTATGGGCGAGTGGCTTTAAACGTTCCAGCAACTTTAGCACTTTGGAGCGCTCCCACCATAATAAAAGCCTTAGCTGCAACACCTTCAGACAGTTTCTGTCTTTGATGGCCAAGTATCTTCAAGACTGACAAAGTGCACAGGCAAAAGAAAAGAAAAGAAGACTAAACACACTTATACTGGCTCCTCTTAAACCCTTAAACCTTAAACTATCTTGCTCACTCCCACTTTGCAAATGAGCATCAAATCCTGTTTGCTCTGGATTGTAATATCCTGGACCTCTTCATTTCTATCTCTGTGGCCAGATCCAATGGGGCTGCCCCGTTGCTTTATTCCTCTTAGTCATCCATCAGCACACATGTTCAGCATGTAAATACATTGTACGTGTCTCTCTGGCACTCATACAGCTTTACTAAATAAACTGTATTCGTTTGTTAAATATTCCTGTTCGTTTAGTGCATCCTGAACTAAATTGTGTGTACAGATCACTCTTGTTTTAAATCGAGCACAAGAAACTTGCCAAAAGCAACTTCTTAAATGTCTACTTACAATAAGAGGATCAAAAATGATGTAACTGGGTGTAACAGAGCCACAACAAACTTGTTGTGTATCAAAATAAGCAGGAACCTGTTTCGACTGCCTATGAAATTCATCTTTCCACATAAAAGTCACTTTCACGAGCATATGTGACAATAAAAAAAACATGCAATGGTAATATTTACCACTCAGCAGCTGTGGAAGCATTTTGTACATTAGACATTACTTTATTATACTTGGAATAAATTTGGGACGCTAAGCTACATATACTTCTTGTGTACGTGGTCCGAGGTTGCATTTGATGATATCAATTTAATGAAATTCAATCAAATTACAGATTTCAGGCGTTTTTGTTTTTGTATTTTTTTTCTTCATCAAAACGAGTCGCATCTACAGCTAAAACATGACTTCATTAAAGCTCCACTGTCTGACAGAATTTGTTTCCGTACACCTTCGTGAATGTCGGCTCATAAATACTACTGACACATACACAGTGTGCAGGAGCTCAGACAGGAGAGGGCCAGCCGGCTAACTTTAAATTCTTGGCCGCAGGGTACTACATTAGCGGAATATTTTACTCAAACGCGGTTTGTGTTATCGTGAAACAATATAAATGAATTCGACACAGATACATTTTATCTTTGGTTTACGTTATAGGCAGTGTTTGCCATTAGTTTCAGGTCTACTCACTTGTTCCCAGTGGCTCCAGTAACTGCTGTGTATTTACTTCCTGCTTCCAGGAACACGTGTCAATGACAGTCGAAGCCCCGCCTCTACTCGCAGCCTATTGGTCCATCCTTTGGCGAGAAGCAGCAGTGGGGGAAGCTTTCAATCAGGACACAATTCAATTCATCCATCCATCCATCCATCAATTTTCTATTCATCCATCGGTCGGGTCGCGGGGGGGGGGGGGGGGGCGGACTGGAACCTACCCCAGTTCTATTAATTAACCTATTCAGTTCAATTAAATAAATGTTTATGTTACTTTTGGGGCGTTGATAAAGAGCAAATGCTGACCACTTCAGGGGACATTTTTTGCAAACCTGTCATTATATATAAAAAAGTAAATGTGTGTGTCAGTGGTCATGATGGGATATATTGCTGTCAGTATAAATGAGAGATACTCAAACTTAGCCCTTTAGTTAAAAGGGAACTAGTGTCCTTTAAACTGCACCATCTTTATTTGAAGCCTTGTTACCTAATTAATAAACATTCTACAATTAAACCATGTGATGTGCTCATAATAAGCATTCCAGCAGAACAAGACCTAATATGACCTGATCATTGAAACATCACACATGAATCACTTAGTAATATCCTTCTTCCTTTTTTACACCTAAAGTAGTAGTTTGCTGTACTATTCTCAATCGAGGACTTTACTTGTAATAGATTTTCCTTTCTCTTTCAATAGGATGTGAATACTTTCCCACTCCTTTTGCAAGTGCACATGAATGTTTGAACTGTTTGCCGTGCTTTGATGAGGACCAGATTTTGAGGACGTCGCTGGGGAATTTTCTTTCACTATTATAGAAATTTCCATAGTTGCTGCTGTCATTTATCTCTCCAAGGAAATTCCTGGGTATCTTGACCCCTGACCTGTAGACTGATCAGACACATTTTGAGCTTTACTCCTCGCTCAGAATTTCCTGTTTCCCAAACCTGGAATATCCTGACAGCGCCACAGCACCGACCTTTAACACATCTGACATGAGTTATTAGGGGGTTCAGTCATCAGTCTGGCTGTTAGAGGCGACATACCCATCATACCAGCCAATTAACGGGGCTTTGTTTGGAAGTCTTGTTTTTCTTTATAAAACTGCCAATGTGGGATTTATTGTATTCAGTTATTTAAAGCAAAAACTATTTTGTTTCCACAGAAAGTTGACTCATCATGTTTGTCCCGGGATACTCTTTAATTTAAAAGAAATCACTCAAAATGTTCCAGTAAGTGCTTCAGTGACGCAGCAGGGGGTTGAGAGAAAAAAACCTCCACAGTGCTGGACACCATCAGCTAGAGATTTGAAATTCAAACCATTCAAGGAGAATTTCTGTCCCTGCTTTCTGTTTCGAGCTTGAGATGCTTGAATTGCACCCGAACATCTAACTGTTGATGGATATTGGATTGTGGATACATATCTGAATGCATCATTATTGTTGCTCTTTCTTGTAAGTTGTGGCGGCCCTGATGAACTTTTGGTCCATATGACCTTCATTATCATCACTACCTGGCACTTAGATTTGAATAGCAGGGTAATTTTCTCCAATACTTGATGATCCACTATGTGGCCTAATAAGACAAGAGCTCAAGTTGATTTAACAACGGGCTAAAAATTCAAATAACTAGTAGAATGTAGTAGAATAAATGGTATAAACTTGAAATGCAACTGTTCAATAACTATGTTGCATTTTTTTTTGTTTTCTATGAAAGTCTTTCTGCCTATTCCTCAATGGATTTCTGTCAAAACAGGATTATGAACCACTTGTCCAAAAGGGCAACTGAAGAAACTAGTCCTCATCCTTTGATCAAGAGGAGCTGACATCAAATACGAATCTGGACATATGACGTGTTTGAGCCCTGTTGTTTTATGCAAATACAACTTCAAAACCATTGCATCTAAAATATCCCAGAGGGGCAATCTTGATAATTAGTGTTGCTTTTTTAAGCTTTTGGTGTCCCCGCCCCCCTTTTTTAAATTTTGTCTGATTCTCACAAGATGTTTTTGGAAGTGTATCATGGGAAAAAACAAAGGAGTTTACAGAGAACCTCAGAAAAGGTCATGCTCCCACCTGCTAATCCTTGGAGTTACAATTAACATACAAGGTTAGGTTTACATATTCACTAATATACGGTTGGGGTTAGAAAACCACAATATCACAGACTACACCGTTTGATACATTGAAAACACTGCATCCCAGGTTTGTGAGACATGGCGGTAGTCGGGATGGCTTTCCATCATTGATGCAACACTAAATTCTGGATTATATCAGTTACAAACTGAATCTAAAGAAAGAGAAGGTCATGCAGCAAGGCAACAATCACCAAGCACACACGTCACTCTCATAAAGTGGTAGAAGAAGTACAAGATATGTTTTTATACATCAAAGTCCCGATATTACGACACAAGGAATGTGGAGGAAGGACCTGAAGTTTGCAGTGTGTGTGAGGGAATCCACAAACATGCCAGAGTTGAAGCTCTACAGAGGATTGAGGCAAAACCAGTTCCAGTAGTTGAAGGAGACATTTAGTTATGGTTAGCAATTGCACACTGGGGTCACACCAGAAAGTAAAGTTTTACAAACTTATTTGTCTCACACAGATATGCTATTCTGGATCTCCACTCACAGTTCATAATAAGTGTTGTATTTTTACCTTTTTAAATGATCTTGTTAAAAATAATTCAGAGAACATAGGAGTTAATAAGTCACACCGGACACAATAAACCCATCAAGTGAACTATTCAGATTACACCATGGAAGCTTTATCTTAATAATGAAGCACTGATGCAAGTGCAACATTCCTTTGTGTGGCAACTAAATCCACATTTACATCACACACAAGCGACAAAGTCGGTGTTGCTGGGAAACAATAGGAAGATGAAAATATCCCGGTTCCAACAAAACAATGAACAACATAACAAGACAAGCATGTTTTCCAGATTTCAGCTTGCTGAAAGTATGTGCAGCATTCCATTCCACGTAAGATATCTTACTGGCAATGCTCACATATGAAGTCATTTAGCCAAAGCTTCGTAACACTATCAGATTCACATTTTGCTGGAATAATTGTTGCACCACATGCAAGCTACAGATGGTCCCTGCATTTCGTTTAAGTCTTTTATTAGTAACACCAGCAGCTTGTCTCTGTGAAACATTTAGACTGTTGCTTTACCACTTTGGTATGGACTGAAACAACTAAAAAACAATTGGATGGGTCACCTTGAAATTTTGTGCAGCCATTATTGACCTAAAAAGGATGAACGTCAGCATCTTTAAGGATCCCCTGACCTTTTCTTTTAGCATTGTTGTTTAGCTGCAACAGTTTAGACTTAATATATTACATCTAGCATAGATATTTAGGTCCACTAAGGATTAAATCAAATGGCTTTACTTCATCTGATGTTTTTTTCATAATGGCTAAGAGCTGGCCAAAATACCCTCCTATTCAGTTAAAATGTTTGACTTCTATAAGAATGGTGGACAAAATCTTTGAGAGATACTAATGATTATTGACTTTTATTCTTGCACCGTAGTAGCTGACGACTTTGGTTCAGAGTGAAACACTCAGAGAGACAAACTACTGGGTGGATTAGTGTGAAAGTTCAGCAGAGATCCTGGTCAGTGGAGGATAAAGTGTAATCACTTTGGTGACCACATTAGGGCACCATTAGCGGGTCAAAAATCGCATTGTTCAAAGAAAGAAAGGTCTACAAACTCTAACTGAATCCCTTTACGTCATCAGCTGTTCTTTGGCAAGTTAACAATGTAAAGTAATGCTTTTTAACACCAAAAACCGCATGTTTAAAAGGTATGTTTTAAGCGTGGGTACACCCACTAAAACAAGCTGATTAAATCCTTTCCAGTCGCTGGTCGTAATATGTTTACCCTGAGTGTTCTGAGGGCTACAGTGTGCACAGAACTGGAACTACATGCATGAACTACAACTACCTCCCAGCCTTTAAGTTACAAGATAAAGGTATGACTATGCGCTGTACCCTGTAGGCTGCGTGAGATAACAGTTTTTTGAAAAGCTTGACTTTCTGAGATGATAATGCTAGTTTATCACTTTTGACTGGACCATGGACATCAGCCCCACACAGCAAGACACAGAATGTGCTGCAAACAAGCGTTCAGTTCGGTGAAATCAATCCCTGGTCTCTTTTTGTCAGATGTAGAGTCTGAGACAATAAGCCTGGTAAACATTAGCTTAGTTTTTCTAAAAAGGCAGTGAGCTGTTTCCACTCTTGTAGCCCAGATGCTAACTGTCGTTGAAAGCCAGCACGTGCACCTCAGTGTTGTGTTCGCATTACAATAAATCCGCATCAATCAATGACGTATGAAGCCGATTATTATCTGCAATTACAGCAATCATTTGACACAGGACTAAATGCTGATTAACACTTTCCCATTGTACTCAAAAGCCAGAAATTACTTGTTTTCTCACAAGTGTTAAAGGACAATGTAAATCGTAGTTGCTATAAATATAAATAAGTGCTGTCAGAGGCCAGGTTTCAATTCACTATCAAAGCAGTAATATTTGTAAAAAAAAAACAGTCAAAAAGAAATGTGAATCAGACATTTTCACATTAGCTGGCTTTATAAACTAGAGCAGTATCATCAGCAGGTGGCAACATAGGTTACATTGCCAGTGGTTGTGATTCAGTCGAGGCAGCAGCTGTGCTAACCGCTGAAACGGACATCCAAGAGCTCCTCTTCAAGAATAACATCTGCCGTGATGTACAAATTGTATATCCATTCCCACTAAAGCTCCTCGAGTCTTGTTTGAAGCAGGCAAAAGAAAAAAACAACAAAAAAAGCACCTCTTGTGAGTGTATAATGTTTCTTTTGCGCATTAGTGGAAAAAACAGAAACTCGACTATTGTTGGTTCTGAGAACACATTAGATCTAAATCCTACTATTAGGATTTATCTAAACGCTTCAATGTGAATAAAGTCATAGTTAAGGTATCAATAGCACCATCAGTTACTTAACAATGAATACTATAAAATGTTATTGAGGCACTTGATGCACAGAGAAAGGAAAAAAGAATTACCCAAACACTCATACCACACAACAGTTACGTTCTATTCTCTTGGGAAAATGTCCTTCTTGTTCATGTGCTCACTCACATACCACAGTGCTTACTACACAGAAGATTGCGGATACTATTTGGGTGGAACGCAGCTACATATTTATGCATCAGACATTGTTATCTCTGTCACATAAACATCAGAACATCTGCAACCCTTCAGAGGCGGTGCACAAAACAATGTAGCTGCTTTCTGCATGAGTCCCTGTGACTGACAGAAACTCGCAACACTGAGATAAAACACAAATCTTTGCACGGAGAGTTTTATTTACACTTTAGACTGAGCCACCAAAGTTCTGGTCGGCGTTCCGGCGCTAAAACATCTGAGCAGTTTTTTGCTCAGCTTCTGCACACTATATGCAGTGTGCCTTGTTAGGATGGTGTATGGCACTGTTGAATCATTGAAATTCACGGCTGAAGATTCCAACAGCTCTATGAAATGGCTGAAATGGCTGGTTAACTGTACTATAATCGAGTATATCATAAGCAAGTGGGTCTTTTTTAACAAACCCTGCGTGTGAGAAATGTTGCTAGTTCTAGAGTTATAAATACTGTGCTGTCCGGTGTGGGAAAGCACTCCTGTCAGACTTTTAAAGGAGATCAGTCAGACTCTTAATAAAAGGTCCGTTCCATGATGTTGTCAGACACTGACATCAATCTGAGCCTGTCGGTTCCAAATAAAAGCATGTTGCCATGTTTGCCCAGTGTTATTATGCTGTAACTATGTAGAGGTTGTCTGTCCTTATGTTCTTGCTCAGTGCTGATCCTATTTTACACCTGAACACAAGAGAAAACAAATTTTTCTTTTAAGGTCAGATTGTTTTGTTAAACCTAGTTGTAAGGCAAAAGCATTTATAGCTGTTCCTCTGTTCTCTCACAGGGGCAGTAAAAAGCTGCTCGCATAGAGAAGGAGGACATGTGATAATTGTTTCGATATGGGGACAGCTGCAATGACAGAATATCACACTCACTCGTGCTGAGCAACAGTGACATTAGAGTTTGAGACTGTCAGAATCATCCCAGGCTTATTTGATCTCTTTTTAAAGCATCAACACAACAAGTGAGCACAAAGAATGCAGATGGAGTTCAAAGCTGCAGCCAGTGGAAGTAAAGATCCTTTCATGTACACAAAGTGATCATGCGAGAAAGCAAAGTCCTTGGGGGCAAAATAAGACCTGAAAGCAGAGGATTTATTTAATTATTATTTTGAAAAGCTTCTTTTTTTCTGATACATAGGGAAGTAGCTTTGAGTTTGCCAGTGTCAGAATTGACATTTGATCTCCACATAGCTTATCCGCTTGCTGCAGACAGCTCTGCAGCACGTGGACATGGATGCCAGCATGTCTGCCGAAACATCACAGTTGAAGTACTGCCTGTGAAATATGAAGCTGTCAAATGTGTCCAAATTTAACACCATGAAACAAAGTGTTTAGAGCGGTGGTTTTATGGGGGGGCTCGGGCTGGGATGTAGAGGTGTCGGTCCCAGCCTTATCAGGAGTTTAGACATTAGACATTAATTTTCCTCGAGTCAACTGAGACCAGTTAAAAGTAAGAGAGATGATGTGTCTTGAGAAACATTTGTGGAAATCTGATGAACGAGATGATAGATTTCATGATGAGCGATGAGTGTCGCTGAAATGAGATTAGATCAGTGAATGAATGCTGAAGCGATGAAGGGAAAAACGGGCTAGTTTAAACTGAGTGTTGATGGGAGGTGGCGGAACGTGATGGAGGACTGTCTGGTGGACACTCCTGGGGTATTCCAGCTATGCGTGTCGGAGCAGCAACAGGACGGAGGTCATCGCTCATCCAGTCTTCACCACCCTTCAACCCCTTCCCTTCTCCCTCTGTAAACTTTCCTCCATCTTTTTCTGTCCTTCCTCTCCTCTTCATCCTATATTTCTTAGCCACTTTTTTCATCCCGGTAAGAAAAACAAGGTGGGAGGGCTGGAGGATGATGGAAGGAAAAAGAATAGCATCCCATGTCAAATGTCAAAAAAACAAAAGCGCTGAGAAAATAGATAGCGGGTTTCTCCTTCCTGTCGGCAGATTTACTCAGTCTGAGCTGCAAAGGTGGGTGGCCAGACCTATGAGATAGGGATATTATCTGTTCAAGTTTAGTTGTGTGACCCCCTACTGAACTGTGAAGGAACACAGGGGGCAGAAAAGAAGGACAGAGGGGTGGAGGGAGGTGACACAAAATGGATGGTAGAAGAGGAGGGGTGAGGTAAATAGAAATGAAGGGGAAAGAGGAAAAAGTTATGGAAATAACAGTGTTACGGCAGAAGGGGCCAGGGTTTACCTTGGAAACCCCAACACAGACAGGCGTGAGCTAAGCTGGAGTTTATCACAGTCTTCTGAGACTGATGAACAAGAGGAGGGAGGTGCAAGGGAGGGTGTCCCACACATACAGCAGCCGACACACTCCTCACACATCGAGGGGGGAAGAGATATAAAAGGACTCCCGAGGAGAAACAGCAGCCAGGCAAGCGTCCGAGCGGCTGTCCTGCTCTTCTCCACCCTGCTATTTTATGCAAGTGTTTGAGTGTGTGTGCAAGAGAGCGCAGATGTGTATCAGAGAGAAACGTGCTGTGTCCTCCACAGAGGGATAAACTTTTTTTTTAGGATAAAGGGAAGTCACGATTGACTGGATGCACTGGAGTTGATGAGTTGCTGAATCCTGGAAAGCCTGGTTAGATTTTCAGGTTTTTCAGTTGAGTTGTTTACACATCTCTTCTGAGAACTTTTTACCTCCAAGACAAGGAAGCGAGGGGTGACTCTGCACACAGAGGAATTCCTTCTGAGCTGCCACTGTCACTGAGGCTTTTTTGTCCCCTTTTTGTTCTACTTTTTCTATTGATTTTCAGTGGTTGAACTGAGGTAGAATGGATACGTCATTTCTGCTAGATATGGACAACAATCACACCTACGTGGAAGAACATTTCTACTTTGAGGACAATATTGATGGTTTTAGCATCACAATAGCCATTCTCTACCTGGTGGTTTGCATTGTGGGGCTAGCTGGGAATTCCCTCGTCATCATTGCTATTTTGAAATTGGACAAAATGTCATCTTCCACAACAGTTTACATCTTCAACCTGGCTCTAGCTGATGGACTCTTCATGGTTGGTCTCCCGTTTATAGCCAGCCAGAACTTCCAGAACCAGTGGGTGTTTGGCGACATTGCGTGCAAAGCGGTCATGGTCCTGGATGGCATCAACCAGTTCACCAGCGTCTTCTGTCTGACGGCGATGAGCATCGATCGCTACATGGCCCTAGCCGACCCACTTCAACATGCCCGTTGGAGAACGCCACGCTGCGCCAAGATTGTTTCGGCACTCCTGTGGCTCTTCTCCCTTATCACCATCCTCCCTATGTCGCTCCACTTCTCAGCTGACCGAGGCTTGTGCATACCAGACTTTGTCTCGGACACCTGGTGGCTTGGCGTCCTCTCTTACACCTTCGTCATGGGCTTTGCCTTACCCTTTACAATCATGACAGCCTCCTACATGGCCATGCTGCTCACCCTGCGGTCCCAGCGGCATCGAGCCTCAGCTCCAAATCATGAGAGCCAGCGGTCTGAGCAACAGGTCACCAAAATGGTGGTCGCGGTGGTGGTTGTGTTTGGCGTGTGCTGGCTGCCGTTCTACACCCTCAACTTTTGCTCCCTGTATCAAAGTGGCCTGGTGCTGACTTTTGCCAGAGCATTTGAGTGTGTGGTCTTGCTGTCGTACTCCTGGAGCTGCGCTAACCCCATCCTCTATGCCTGCCTCTCTGACACCTTCAGGAGGCACTTCCGTGCCCTGCTCTGCCCTGTGGCCAAGTCATCTCCCAGCATGCAGTGCAACACCGAACGGTATGACCTAAACGACACGAGTATGCGAGATGTCACCATTCTGGCATGAAAAGGAAGAAAAAACAGACTCACCACTTTTCCTAATTTCCAGTCTTTATGCACTGCATGATACTTTTGAACTGTATTTACTCATTAGGTGGCTCTTGCTATGACTGAAATAATAAAAGTTATTTTTTCTCCAATTAACTTGGAATGTATCAAAAGCATATTATTTTCCTCCAAGAATAAAGTTGTACATATTTTCCTGGAGTTTGTTGGACTGTAGTTGATCAGATTGTTTTTCCTACTGACTCTGGATTGATTTGCAGCTTGAATATGCATCTTTATTTTCTATAATGGGCTCCAACGTAAGTGAGACAGGCTTTTCAGCACACTGTTGATCACACGCTTCCCTGACTGAATAGTGACTGTGAATGATTCTGTCCATCCGATGAGATCACCCTGTACTTTCCCAGAAATTAGTTGATGAAATCAGTTAATTTCTTGTTCTTTCACAGGCGAATAAAAAAGGAGTAAAAATCACAAAACACCATCATATTTTGGTCATTTCCAGAGCTTTTTTGAAGGCAGAACTGATAAGCTGTGACACATCAACAGTTAAGTTTGGAGAGGTGGAGTGTAAACAGAAGAACAGGGGTCATACACCTTAAGGTTAGCTCCAGCACAGACACATACACATGCATAAACACCTAACAAATAACATAGCCAAATCTCCCACAGCTGAATTACATCCCGGTGTTATTAAGTGTCAGAGGGCATCAGATCAGCGTGTTTGTGCATGTGTGGCCATGAATGTGCACTTTCATTCCGACAGCTCAGGCTCTCTGTGGGATTCTGTATGGTGCACATCAGAAAATGACCAGAATTAAAGGTGAGCTCATCTGCCCATTACGTGAAGCTAATTCCATATGCAGCATGTGAAGAAAAAAACAAACATTTATTCTATGTTCCACTTCAATTCTTGGAGTCTTTTTTTTCCTTTGTGAACAACATGAGCTGATTGAGCTGATTGTCTGAGCTAATTGTCTTTCAGTGCTGAAAAATAACTGACAACATTCGTTGTCATAACATCAATGTTATGTTAAATATATTTCATTACATTTCAGTTTTATGCCACTTTTTACCTCTAGATTTATATGATACCTATTGTTACAGATTCTTTTGTAACATGTATTCAGTTTGTCGAATATGCCTGCATGTATAATACACAATATCACTATATACAGAAGTAGAAATTACTCAGTCAGCTGATACACTGTGATGTTACACTATGTTACACAATCAACATGTAATGTTCTATTTGACTGAAAAAAAGCACTTTGTTTTTGATTGATGGAGTGTGTGATGATTTTACATGTATTAAAACTGAATGCCAGTCTGAATGGAGTCATTTCACAGTGCGACTGATACTAAAGTCTGTGTAAATAATTCGAGAACCTCTTCCAGCAGAAAGCAAAGAGACTGAACTCATCCATGTGAACACAAAGAGGGTGAAAGGTCAGATCCAGAGACATTTGGCAGATGAAAAAAAAACATGGAATGCTTAAAAAGAAGTATGTTTTTTGTCGTATAGATGCACAGAAACAGCATTGAGGACAACAAAATTTTTTTTTAAAAAGTGGGTTCTTAGAAAAGCTTTGAGCTGTGAATTGACAGTGACGTTAATATTTATGAATGAGAAAGAGACTGTTTGTGACAGTGTTGTGTTTAAGCGTGCACCGGAGATATGCGTGACTGATTGTTAAACTGTTTGTCTGTGTAATCCGGTTATGTCACAGTCAATCGCAGACAATACAAGCTTTGTTAATAGGGCTGTGCATGGAAACATCTGTCACATTGTTTTGGAGGAACTTATACTTACGTAAACAGAAAGTTCTGCTTACATAGGGATCAGTCCACCCAACAGAGATCTGAAAAATACTCAGTTCAAGTCAGTACAGTTCAGCTTATTGATATAGTGCCAGTGCACAGCATAAGTCCCCTCAAACCACTTTAAGGAGAAGGTAAACAAGTTAATTGCAATTCCAATTTTGTCCAACTCATTCACCCACCCAGCAGTCGAGGCCTCGGAGCATAACCAGCAGGGTGGCTCAGCCCTAACTATGAGCTTTATCAAAAATGAAGATTTTGAGCCTGATTTTTAAAGATAGTGAGGGTGTCCGTCTGCTGAACCCAAACTGGCAGCCTGTTTCACAACACACTGTAAGAGCTGAAGCCTCCGCCTCCCATTCTGCTTTTGAAATTCTAGGAACCACAAGTAGGCCTGCAGTCAAAAAACAAAGTGCTCTGTTGGGAAAATCCTAAACTATGAAACTCGGAACTATGAAGGAGTTATAAATTCAATTCTGGATCTTACAGGGAGCCAAAGTGGAAATATATCATCCGTCCTGCGATTCTCATCAGAACCCTCGACTGGATCAGCTGGAGGTTTCTCTGTGAATTTCTGGGGAATTTTCTGCATCATTCTGATACAGGGTATTCCCAATTTTAGCAACATTATGTAAATCAAAGAAGGAGGCTCTTTTGTATGCATGTTAAAAGACCTCCGAGGTTCACTCAAAGCCACTAATTTCCTCATTTCTAAAACACCGTGGTCTTCATCTGTGAGATGAAGCAAACTGTGTCTTGTCATGGCTGTCTGCTCTGATATTTTCCCCAGAGGGCATGTCTGTGAACTGGAAAGGCTCAGTAAATGTCAAGCCTCGCTGAGATCCACTTGTGTCTGCTGGTTTGGTTTAAAGAAAGCTTAAAAAGAGTGTTGAGGTGGCCATGTTCAGTGTACAGAACACACTTGAGGATTTCACTGCATGCCTGGAACTGCAACTTAGTGATGGTTCTGATGGGATGTCGGATCATCTGAAGTATATGCTTAAATGGGTTTCCAGTATCTATTAAGTGTCTAAAGTTTCTAAAGGTGTTCTAAAGGTGCTGGTCAACAAATAGAGAACATTTCTGTCAAATTATTCTTCCCTCCTTTGAGAAATAAAGCGCAAAATGGATCAGAATGATCAGGTTTTGTGGGTTGTATTGATTCCAAACTGCAGTTAAAACTTCAGGAGGAGGCACAAGGTCATTGCCTGCTGCGTCGTGTTATCGTTCTGCAAACACTGAGGTTTGGGCCAGTTGAGGTGGTGGAGTTTAGAAAGGGGGAGGGTTGGGGCATGGGTACTGTGTTACTGTGTCATAATACTGTAGATGGAACAGGTGAGCAGTGTACCGTTCTTTTCCTGACTATTAGATTCTGGCTATTCATCAACTATGGTTCTGATTTGAGTTTTTTTTTTATTGGATTAGTGGTAAAAATGATCAATTATCAACCCTTTAATCAGATGCTGAATAAAAACCAAACCAGTTGAAAATTAAAAATTACCTTTAAATTACAAAAAAACTCTACCAAATAGTCCAAATTCTTCAACTGCATTAAATTGAACAGGCTTTTTCACTTATATGCATCACCTTCTTCATCAAGAAATCAAAAGACATCCTTTAAATACATTATTCTTTTATCAATACGCTTAGAATAGTAAAAGGTCATACTACTGAGTGTGTTCCTTGAGATCTATTTACACTGTACACAGATTTCTGGAAAATAGGTCTTCTTGGGGTACAAACCTTTGTTGACATATATCCATGAAATGAAAAACTGATTGCTTGCTTCCACTGATTTGTATGTGTGGAAGAGGATGCAGACCAGTGTAAAGTCTTCAGTGAAGAGCCAACAAATGTTACCGCAACCAAAAAAAAAAGAGGAAAACAAAACCCCTGCTGAATGAAAATGATCATTGAACAAATAGCTGAAATACCTAACTGATCAATTCATTTTAGAAACACATTTGCACATTTTTCAGGAAGAAACCCTGTTGCAGCGCAATTTTAAGTTTCAGTTTGATATAATCTGTTTGATGTACAAGATGTTACATTAATAGGCATCTAAATCACTGTTTGGTTTGGAGGGTAGGTGGTTCAGAAAGTAAGCTTTAACTGAATTGTAAAAAGGATCATGAGGACATTTTTAGTAGAAAAGCTACCTAAAAGTAACTGCACATCCTCTACATAACAAGGTGTTCAGTCAGAGGCTTCTTCAGCTTCGCTGCAACAATGAATTGTACAGGTCATTCTTTTACTATGACTTATAACCATTATTGATTCTTTATACAACTTCTATATATCTTTTAATGTATCCTTTATAACATTTGGACAAGTATTAATCAAACTTCTGCCTGGCACTACAGTGTGTGCACTTTCCTTCCACAGTAGTCGAGCATAACGCTGCCAGTTCAATTAGGAATAGTTGCAATTCATGATGGTGATCTTGCTTTCTGTGTTATCAGAAAATGGTGCCAAGTAAAGCTCCAGCAATGTTGGAATAATTCAGTTACTTACTTGGAAGGTTCCAATTAAGGATCAAATTTTCCGTTGTGATACAACTCACACAATAACTAGTCACAATAACCAAATGGTAAGAGGAAATTTGCAACATCTTATGCTCTAGTATTCTAATAATTGGGAGGAAAATGTGTGTGCACTTCACCAGCCAATCATGGCAGCTTGTCATGAATAATACAGATTTTGATTTTAGGAGCTTTTGAAACATTCTGCCAGAGCTCAGAGGGGAACCTGGACTATAAGAAGAAATGGATTTAAAGACAACTTAACAAGTTTCTGTGAACAAAATGTCCCTTTTTTTAATTACATCTTTAACTTGAAGTAAAACTGCAGACCCTGGCTCTGTGTGATGTTGCACTTCTTAATCTTACAAATGAACATGCTGTAGGTTTCTTTGGTATTCAGACTTGTGCCCGCTGGGCTGTAGCTTCATAATTCAACATGCCGACGTGAGGTAAAAATCATTCATTTCATACTGGTGCCAGGCATAAAAAACATGCTTGCCCACTGCTTCAAGCCAAAGCAACAAGTAAACACTCACACAAAATAACACATCTACAATTGGGATTAGATTTTTTATTATTTTACATAACAAATCTTCTAAGTGGTCTAAAGCAGGTCGTGCCCGTCAAAACAAAGCGTGTTGCGACTTATTTATCTGGCCATCGTTTAAGCAAAACGGCTGAATGTCGGGAGATTTACAACTCGACTTTACACCGCAATCAAAGGTCACATTAATTGATACATCTGATGCTTGTGTGCGTTTGTGTGTACCACACGTGTTTGTTGGTCTCGTTAGAGTCCTGGCAGGCAGTTATTTTCATTGGCCCTTTTTACTCTGACTGATCCAGCCTTCAACCTCTATGTGTAATTAAGACCAGATGCAAACTGTCAGAGAGGTTTCTCAATAAAGAATATTGATGGGACCCCTGAGAGAAGATGTGTGTGTGTCTGTGTTTGTGTGTATTTGTGTATGACATGATTAGAGGACCGGATCAATAAAGGTCAGTCAGACAATTTTAATACCCAACTCGCTGTCAGGCATTCCTTTATCACTTTTATGTGTTTGTCTGGAGTTCCTCCTCTTCCTATTTCTTTATCTTCGTTATCTGGCAACCCTCCTCCCCTCTTTGTGTATATCTCCTTTCCCTGTGATGATTCATCTTTCTTTCTCATTATTTTTGTGTAACAGGACTGTCAACTGATCAGAACTGATGACAACAACAAAGCAATGCTGTGATCTTGTGCAAGGAAACATGAAATATAAACTGATCAGTTATTTTCCGCCATGGAACTTACAACTTTTAAAATGAACTAGAGATCTACTCGACAGGGACGACTGTTGTCCTCCTTGTGCCCTCTTTTTTATAAACTTTTCTTTGTCATAATTGTGCTACTGGGAAAATATTTCAAGCTTTTATGATGCCGTGAATCACAAGAACGAAACTTGAGGAAAGTGGTATCTGCAGAATGGCAACAATAGAGGGTGACGGAGTTCACAGAGATGCTCCTGTATGTCGGCTGGCTCTGAGGCTGGAGCCCACATTCAATCGTCTACCCATAGAGCACACACACACGAGACAGAAATAAACTTCAGTACATTCAGTTATTCAAGTATTATTAAAGAACAATTGTGAGGCATTCACACTTTATTGATAATTTTCTATTTATATTCTAATATAATTGTTCTTTATCATCAAATCTTGGTGGTTTATTGATCAAAATCCTAATTTTTGATGCCCGATTACCGTAACTCCGTGCTTTTTGGGCACAACGCAGTTTCAAGGAAGCGGATGACGTCGTCATAAAACTGAAAAATCGTTTTATTTGTGTCCAAGTGCATCTTTTTTCTTTGTGTGTGTGTGAGGAAATGAAAGTAACTGCACGGAGGAATGCGTTATTAAATTTATAATCAGCTCAATGAATAAGTTTTGTCTCTAAACTTACTTTGCGCTGAAACTTTTTTGTTCTCCCCTGCTGGTTACTTCTGCTGTCAGTCACTTTTTGGTTAGGTTTAGGCATTAAATGCCACTTGGTTAGGATGAGGTATCAATGTTTACATTAAAAATTCTTTCTAAAATCAGCACATAATAAACAAGTTTTTTTTCTGGCTAACAGGGTGTTGACTTACATCCCATCTGTAAAAGGCAGAAAATGTGAGGATGGTACAAACAAAACCCCCAAATGAAGCATAAGTTTGTGTTGAAATTGTGTTAGTTTGTGAAAAAAGAAAATGTGTCCTTTCGTACAAAGGGTTTAGTTTTATGACAATTTCACATTTTCCAGGGAGTATGGGTTGTTTGAAGTGTTTCTGGACCGCTTCCCATATGTCTCACAACTCCTGTGTGATTCAAATCCTCTTATTATCAATTTCACTGCCATCGTTACTTTGTATAATACTGCGCAAAGGTTGTGAGCCACCCCCATTTTCTTTATATTTTGCCTCAAGCAGTCAGACTGTCTTGTAATCTTTTAAAGTGGCTTTGATCAATAGTGCTCCAGGCTTTCTGAAGGTCTTTCAAAATTTTTCTTTGAACATTGGCTGTCTTTTCATTCATTTTCAGTCCAGTCCTTGTACCTGACCATTTACAAAGAAATGTCTTTTTTATTTCACTTTCTAAGTAACTTAACACTGAGCTATGAATCATTCAGCATAAAAAAACATGCAACTCAAGGGATGAACAAGTGTTCAACTTAGCAAATAACCTATTTTAAATAGCATCTTTAGGCCCTTTGTTACGAGCAGCCTGTCGTAAATAGGCCTAATTTAGTTCCATTTATTTAGTTACATCTACAAACATTTTAACCATAACACACTCTGACAGACATAAAAGAATATTTTTGCTCCAACAAGGTGAACAAGCAGCTGGAAACATGCATGTTATATCTCTGCGTGAGTACAGATACAGCTGGAAAGCAGTATCTGACAGTGATGTCCTCAAGAATAGGAAAAGATCCAGCAAAGACCTGAGACCATCTGCTGTTCACTGAAGCCTCATCAGAAACTGTCTCCAAGGAAATATGGCTGTCAGAAAGCCATTCTTAAGGAAGGGAAATGGGGAAAAAGGCTGAGATTTGCCACAAGAAGTGGAATGAAAATCAGTGGCAACAGGCTGCAACAGAGAAGATCTGAGTTTTAACTATGCTGTTGTTATTCCAGCAGAACACGAATAATCAGTAAAATGGATTTGCCTTGTTCCAGATCTTAGAATCAGGAATCATCGCATATCGTGGATTTGTCTGATGAGACATTGTGGCATTCAGGAATGCTGTCAAAGTTTAGAAGAAAAAAAAATACACAAAATAAAAACAACCAGCCATAAAAAAGGGACCATTAATGTGTTTTAATGGGCAGTTCTGAAGAATAGTCACTGACATAAAAGAATAATCATAACAACTGAAAATAATTCTTCTTTTTTTCTCTAGCAGTAGGGTTAAGGCCACTGTTTGCATCTTCTTTTTCCAAGTGCGTCCTCTAAATAGAGAAGTTAATACATATGTGTAATATAAACATATGTAGTGATATCTATACTGCCACGTACTTAATAATACATTAATGGAAATGTACCAACATGCCCTCTAAATATTCAGAAAACGGATCAGGATATCGTTTACGGAGGAACAGATTAATAAGGCTGTGAAGCATTGTGTGCTGAGTGACAGGGCTATTTCAAATAACCAATGCTTGCTTGTTTCCATCTTCCCTTACAAAAAACTACTTAATAGAGGAACATGCTGAACTCTGAAATTAACTGTGAGAAGCTGCAATTTGTTTGTGGTATGAAACAAACTCTTGACACTATTTTATTCCATTTGCACAGACCTAAGGGGTAATTTCGTATCGCTGCAATTCATTATTTTCTTTTCAGAGGCCACGTTGGACTGATTCCTTGTGATGACTTTCATTGTAGATCACTCCTGTCCTAAAACTCCAGGAAAACTTGAGATGGCATCAGTGTCAACCAAAATTATGCTAAATGCAGGCAGATGTGTTTACTGTGTTATAGTGTAAAGACAGTTTATAGTGATATAGTGAAATCAAAAGCCGTCTCCCTTGGAAATCGATGGAGTCAGTGTCATGCTGAATCTGAAAAGGGGTCTGATATCAGACAGTTGTGTCTGATATCAGGAGCTGAAGGTGCACAGTACTGGGAAGTTTTCTTAAGTTCAGTGTTTCTGTGGGTCAGGAACCTTTAAAGCCAATCTTTTTTGCCGTCTGGTGTTGTGATGATTATCTCTCTTTGACTGCACAGAGCCTTGACTGAGGACGAAATGAAAGTTTAGACACCTGTGGACCTCACATACCCGTCGATGCAGCAGATATAAAACTTGGCACAAAAATCTGCGAGTTTATGTTCAAGGTATGGTTGACATCTTTACCAGAGTTTGTTGGAATCCAAACTATATTTATTGTGATATCCATCATACAGTATTACCGTATTATATGATGTTTGGCCTAAAGCTGTAGAAAGATTCCTTTGCCTCTATAGAACTATCCCCTAAAACAGATCAATTATATAGATAAATCAATGACAATCTAACAGTGATATACTTTAACCCATCAGTAACAGGGACATTTTTTTCGCAGCACCTGTAAGTAACATTGTGAATGCAAGACTTACTTGTTCAAATGCATCTTAATATTGCTGTAAATCCCTTTTACTTAAAGATTTGCATTCTTCTTCCACCATTCACACATGCCACACTGAGCTAAGGAAAAACGCATCTTCTTTCTCACATTAAAGCAATGAAGGTGATATTTTACCATACAAATAAGGAGTTTTTCAGGGTTTTTGAAAAGTAAGTCGAATGAAAATGGATTCAATTTTCCAAGCTGTCCCACAGGCCTTGAGTATCGATTCCTTTAGTTTGCTTTATTTCGCAGCCTTGATTATAAAGAGAACAGCCACAAACGAACAGACTGATTGAGTCTGAAACTAGACACATTTGGGGTTTGGTCTTGATAAAAAAAAATAAAAGGAAGGGCGTTCCTGTGATTGGAAAGATTTCAGACATGCAGGCCCACTTCAGAGAGCAGACAACATTTGTGCTTTCAGGTGAAAGCTGAATTGGGAAACGTTTCACATCCTAAAGTGAAACAAATTCATTTTGGACAATCACATGCTTTATACATGTCTGCAAAATGTCATTTTAGCCACAGCTGAGCCAAAAAAAACCTTTAAAAATGAAATGAAAAATTAAAATGATGTCACTTGGTCTCTTTCACAAATGTTTCTAAAGAGTGTGACATGAGCTGAACCTGAATGTTTCTTTTAAGAGAGATTATTTTCAGGCTGAGCTGCAGAGTACCAACTGAACTCCAGCTGTTGTGTGCTGAAGTGAATCCAGAAGGGAACACAGACAAAACTACCACATCTGCGAAGACTTAATCAGTTTTTCAGCAAGACAAATCAGGCTTTCTTTTAAAATCATATTCCTTTAGCTGCCTCTCACCAACAAAGATCTTCTGTGGATGTTTTCGTTGCCTATTTGCATGATTGCAAAACACATTTTCCCTCTTCTTTCTGCATCATAAGCCATCGATCTCAATTAAGCTTGTGTGCTTGTCAGAAGGGAACAAACATAATCTGGATTCCCACTGGAAATAGTCCCAGGATCATGTGAAGGTCAGTGAAGAGGACTGAGTGAGATTTTATCAATGAGCTGTTTTTAGGTGCTGGGGATCTGATGATGGGCCAACTCCCACAGTGATAAGGTATAAGGATGTGCAGATAGGATACTGAATAAAGTAAGTAGTTTGTGAGATCCTTTCTATGTTGCTTTTCCCAAGCATCACCTCTTAGTTTTTTGATGCATTTCTGATGATATTTAGCATTAGAG
This sequence comes from Leuresthes tenuis, assembly GCF_036924035.1. Taxonomy (NCBI): domain Eukaryota; kingdom Metazoa; phylum Chordata; class Actinopteri; order Atheriniformes; family Atherinopsidae; genus Leuresthes; species Leuresthes tenuis. Next base: position 19,021,995 of record NW_027325374.1, on the reverse strand, counting down.
TTGCATGTGGCTAATACTGCTCAGCTAATGACCCAGTATCTCTTCCAAATGATTCTGTGTAAAATTAAGGCTTCCAGTAAGAACCTGTATTGGAATTTATGAACAGAGAGCTGCAATGTGTCTAGATTATTATTTGCACTAAATGGAACATAAATGATCTATGTTATTTATTTAATTCAACTGTCGGTGCTATAAGTAACAGCAACTATGCACTACAGTCATGATGGGTGTGGAAGACCTTGATATTGAGGCTTCATAAGGAGAATAGGTGTTTAGACATTGTTATCTCTTTGTTTCTCCCTTTTGTTTGTCTTTTTTTGTTTAACTTCCCTCTACACTTAGACAGTTCAAGTAAAATATTCTTTTAAACTGGTTTGGTTCTGTTTATGATTCCGCCGAATAAAACAGATTTCATTTCTATTTTTCTCTGATGAGTCTCAGTTTCACATTTGATTGAATTCTTGGTTCTTCTCTACTGCTGATCTCGTTGTTGTGTCTATTTAAATGTGTTGCAAAGTGTCTTGATATGCAAATGGCTCATTTAAGAGAGTGTCCACCTCCATTCAGGGTTAAAAGGGTAATTCTGTTTTGTTCCAAGTGGGGTTGTTTGATTTACTTATCTGTAGTTAGTATCTTACCTGCAGACAGAACAGATTGTTGAGCTACAAAACTACAAACTACAAAGGTTGAAATACAAAGAAATATCCATTTTTGTCATTCAACCTGTGCCTGCTTGTCTTTACGTCACACCTTGACAATGAGTTTGCTTAATTTCTTATCGACTAGAAATGTAAAACTGCAATGCTTTCTCCTCTAGACTGGGCTGTTTGAACACCTTTCCCTGTTTATGACTCTGTACTAAAAGCTTGAAGTGACGGGAGATAACTGATTGATTGATTGATTTTAAGTTTTTGTCATATGCACAGTTCAATTAAATTCTTTCTTTCAATATGAAATCTACCTACAAAATAAAAAAGTAATAAAACGCAATAAAAACAGTTTTAAATGGCAGCCGGTGAAAAATCCAACAGAAATATAAATTATGCAGAAATATGACTATGCAGATAAAAACAGAGCTGCAAACTATGATTGATGGTATGTTCTTTATCTTTTTCCCTTTGCTCGTCCTTTTTCCCCTAACATTGCTGAAGGTCACATAATTTAAGCTATATATAGAGCCTAACTGACATCTGTGTGTTTGTGTGTCAAACGACTCTGTCACCAAGATAATTCTGTGGCGCTGTTGTGTTATTTGAAAGCATACGTTATTAGGCGCTACTCTTTTGTGCTGACATAGTGTAACGCTGTGTAAAACATGGCTACTTATCGTGACAATGTTTGCCTGGTTCTGGACTACTTAATTAGTCAACTCCATGCAGTTGACTGCTAGCTACCAGCTCATCCAGTAGCTGTGGGTTCGCAAGCTCCAGTGAGCTAGATGCCAGCCTTGGTATATGCTAACACCCACCGGGGGCAGTAGTTAGCACAGAAGGCTTGGACATATGATTTTCCACCAAGGGCGAATAAACAGTCATCTCCTCTTTACCTACCAACGAACTATACTTTTCTGGCAACTGGTTATTAGTACCCAGATCAGTGGCTAGCTTTGGCGATGATATACAGTCCATTTGCTTCTCAATAGTTTTAATTTAGCTCCTCTTTACTGTGCCATACAATAAGTTAGGACCCCAGTTAACTGTCATGAACCTCAGTTTCATACAGAGGTTTGCTTGAAACGTCCATGGGTTCAGCAGTCATTTTAAACAGTTGGCTTATCAGGGGAGGTTTGAGTGCATTTGTCATGTTTGTCATGTTTGTTGGAATTTAAATAGGCACTTGATTTACATTTCTATACGAGGCATATTTGTGAAAGAAACAGAATATATATGCATAAACAAATATGGTAGCCATTTTGCAGCAGGGCACTCTGGGCCATTACTTTGTTACCACTGCTCCACGGAGATTATCAGATAGCAGTGATTTGCACAAATACTTCAAAAGAATTGTACATTAAATGCCTGAGATTCTTATAACATTTACTATGAGCATCTGGCTTGCATTTAAGCTATAAATACTTCCCCATAAAACAGAACGCGGCCTGCTTAAAGTCAGAGCAAAATGAATGAGATCCAGTCAATTTTTAGGCCATTTACATAAGAAGATTTGACTGTGCAGAATCACTTTGCAGATCTGAGCTGTTATGTGTGCAGTATACGTTCTGTGACCGCAAATGAGAGCAAAAGCTATCACAGTTGTGCATATTGGTTGTCTGGCAACCAAAGACAACTTACAGGAACATACATGGGTGTGCAACACAGATATCTCAGTACATTTACTGAAAAAACAACAACATAAAAGTTAATCATGTTTCCTGAAAACACCATCACAGATAAGAATGAATGGACACAACAAACTGAAGGTATAGCCATTAATAATGTGTTATAGCATCCAGATTTATGTGGAAACAGCAGGCTGGTTCAAAATGCAGTTTAAACCAGTGTTTCTAATTTGGTTTGCTACATCTTTTATTTCAATTAGGAATGGATTAGATTGTTAACAACTGTGGAAGTGAGCTATGGGCATTGAATTATAATTATCTATGCATTACATTATAGTCAATCAGTGACGTCTCTCTTGGGATCGTCACAGTTACTGGTTGGTTAGCTTTATATTTTCTTCTCATTTGAGCAGAAGCTAATGACACTTGACACTTTAAAGATGCTACTCCTTTAAAATGTTCACAAAGGACGATATCTGCCTCGCCAAAATTTTCCTCTCACAGAGCCTCAATATTTACCTCTGTGATCCCAGTCGCTAAAAAAAAAAATCCAGAGGAAATGAAAAATGCAGAACATTTTCAGAATGTTGTAAGTCTAGATGTGTGAGGCTAATTCAGAGACTTTGACCAAAAATGAAGCCACATAAAAAGATATTTGCTCATATAACGTGCATGGTATGATAAGGCTTTTGGGAGCTTTCCGGGTTTCGATTTGTAGGAGAAGTGTTGACCAATAACTATCAGGGGTTTGGTTTCTGACAGCAATTTTTAAAATAACACTACTATAATGCTAATTTGCCTTCAAACAATGCATAATTTCAAGTGATACAGGGCCACTTGATTCCCCTTTTAACTGCATTTTAGATATCAAGTCATGGATGGCAGCAGACTTCCTACAGCTCAACTGACAAAACTGAGGTTTTAGTCAGTGGTCCTAAAGGCCAGAGAGAGAAACTTTTAACAAAATTACAAAATCTTAAACCAACAAAAACTGTAAAAAAAATCTGGTCGTGATTTTTGACTCTGAGCTTAGTTTTATTCCACATATTAAAAACATAACAAAGATAGGTTTTTATCATCTTAAGAATATAGCCAGAGTTTCTCTCTCAGGCCAGCACGGAGGTGCTGATGCATGCTTTTATCTCTTGTCGTTTAGATTACTGTAATGCCCTGCAATCTGGTCTTCCAAAAAAAGAGTCATTTTAATCTTCAGCTACTCCAGAATTCAGCCGCACGAGTGCTGACGAGGACCAGAGGGCGGGAGCACATTACACCAGTTTTAAAATCGCTCCATTGGCTCCCCGTACATTTCAGGATCAATTTTACGGTTCTTTTACTTGTTTTTAGATGTCTTAACAGTCTTGGGCCTTCTTATTTATCACACGGGGAGGTGACTTTTAGTCATTATGGCCCCCGATTGTGGAACAGCCTGCCGGAGAACCTCAGAGACTGTTGATGTTTTTTGAAAAAGGCTCAAGGCTCACCTTTTTTATCAGGCTTTCATTTGATTTTATTGATTTTTTTTAATCATATTTAATTTTTGTTCTATATTATTTTAGTTATATATTTTAAACTCCTTGTTTTAGTTAGACATTTTAACTATATGAGCTGAAAAGCTTTTTATCTATGTTGTTCATTTTACACTTTTTTATCTTAATTTACTGTTTTAGTTTTTCAGTTTTTAGCTCCAGTGTTTTGATTATTGTTATGTTCAGGTTCTTTATGCTCTGGTCATGTTTTTCCCCCTGTCACTTAGTTTCACTCATGTCACCTGTTTCCTTGTCATCAGCTGCACTCACTCAGTAATCACTCCCTCCACAGCATTTAGTCTCCTGGTTTCCTCTCATTCATCGTAGAATCCTCACCTACCCTACATGTCTTAACACGGAAAGTCTTGTTTTGCCTTGTTATTTATCCCAAGTCTTATTAGCTTTTTTCATAGTTAAGTATTTATGATAACTGGCCCAGCTGCGCTTTCTGTTTTTGCCTTGCTCCCTGTTTTGTTTTTTTGTGAATAAATCAAGTTTACTTTGAAGAACTGCATTTAGGTCCGACCTCTAACCACCGACCTTGACAGTTTTTAGCCTCTGTGAGGCACTTTGTGTTGCTTTTAAAGCATGAAAGGTGCAATATAAATAAAATTTGATTTGATAATTAACAGAAATGGAAATCTAGGTGGAATTTTTTTTTTCAAAATGCTGAATAAAGGTTTTGTTACAAAAAGAAAAAACAAATAGAAAGAAAAATAACTTTTCTTAAGAAGGAAAGCCTTTCCAGTTCAGTCGATGAATCGGCTATGGAGGATGAGATTGTTTAGGACTGGGGTAAAGATTTTTAAACTGTAAGACTTTCACAGTCAAAAAAACTCATCATGGCTCAGCTTGATCTGATCTTTCTGTCTTACCAAATTTGGCCTGTTTGGTCCATGCTTAAGTCTGACAGATGCCTGACATCTGTCATTTTAGTCCAAACTAAACGAATGAGTAGCAAAAAGGCTTTAGACAGCAGTGGGCACCAATGCACTCAGCCCTCTATTGAGTGATTTATCTAAATCAATTTGCACAGAGATTGACTCATTATACCACAATGCCAAACTCAATAGGGACACAATAGTGGAGCTTCGAGTGAAAAAAAATGTAAATGTTGAATGAATAACATTACTGAAATGCATCAAATAACCTTTTGAATCTGATAAATCTTTGCTGATAACCTCTACTCAGACAAGGAGGAATGGCTTTTTCACCATAATTTAAAACAAGAACAGGGAGGAGAGAATGCAGGATCTGTATGTGCTGGCCGAGGCCATCGTAGTAATATCTAAATATTTTCTGGACACTTATTGGGCATGGGAAAGATTTCAAATATGGACCAAAACTATTAAAAATGTTTAAAATAAGAAGATCGTGACTAGTCTTGGTCGAAACTGGCATGACCAAAATTCTCACTTGCTCCCCTTTGTTTTCTGGGTCCGACTCAGCTGCTTCAGTGGTAGGACCCCCACATAATGGCAGCACACAGTGTGACAGACACAGATATACTCATGAGAAATAATAAAAAAAACATATAGATAAACCCTCGGAAACAGACTATTTGAGCTTAAATACCGTGGTAGCTTCATTTGTTCTCTCTTTTTAAAAGCTGGTAAAATTGCTTGTCAAAGTAATTTGCTGGTGTCTTTGTTTCACCTGCGAGTGTGTGGACACTTGACATAATGGCCTCTCTGCTGGGTGCTATTCAGTAGTTGTTAATGATTGTCTCAGCCTATGAAGTAAGTCATGTCTGGTGGACTCTCGGGTCAAAAGGCATGCATTGACCTGCGGTTGTTTATTTCCAATACGGGCTTTCCCTTATCAATCTCTTGTGTTTGTACATCATTTCTAATACTTGGCTTTCGTGCTTTCTGAGGGAAATTCTTGTTACTTACACTTACACTCGGTTACTATACTGCCCTTCCTAATCGATTCACTTGGCGGAAAAGTCTCTTTAAACACAATTTGCTGAAATATCTGCACATAAATGTCCTGGCAAATGTTATTCTGAAGAGGACCAACAGAATATTTGGAAAAAAACTGTTTTTCCTGCTTCGATTTTTAAACGTGCCAGATTTCTTCAAATAAAAACACATGATTCAGTTAAAAGCTGGATCGATAGCAAGGGACACAAACGAATAAAGGTTCCTGATGCAGACGGGAGGGCAGAGAAGAAAATAGAAAAGGCACACTTGTCCTTACAATGTGCACGGCGAGGGCAAAGTTTTCATTTGAACCACTTTTATCTAATTAATTTAATGGAATAATCATGCTGTTGTTACATATAAAGGATTTAGAGTGGCATATTAGTTTGATATAGGGCAGGAAAAGTTAGTTGTGTAGTAAAAGCTTGTCAAGCTAGTCCTCGGTTACCCTGTTCTCTAACTTCCCAACATACAGTGCTGTCTCTACTGTTCACCGCAAAAGTTAAACCTTTTCGTTGTCTTTAAAGCAAATTGCGGAGAGGGATTGACCACAGAGTTTTTCCACACCTATCAGAGATTATGAAGAATTCCTATAGGAAAGAAGGGACTCTCAGGCATGTGAAAACAAGGCTCGAGTTTCTGTGCACTGTACCGGATTTAGTTTTAATGCATTCAAATAAGGCATAGTAGAAATATCTAACAAGGCATTCGAACAACAATGAGTATTAGAAAATAAAAACATGCCTCTAATAGACCCTGTTCTTTCAAGCTGAATTAGATAAAAGTCTCAGACTTTATTTGAGGGCAGAGTATTCCATTAATTGCTCCACTGGTTCTGCTTTCATCTTTATTTTTTCCTCGTTCTCTTTATTGTTGGGGCTCAAGTGTGAGGGCTAGTAGTTTTATCCACAGCCCATCCGTGAGTCAGAGTATCCTTGGGCAACATGCTGAATCCCTCATCGCTTTCAATTTGGTCATTGGTGGGTGGAATTATATAGGAAAATATGCTGCTTCTACAGAATAAGAGGTGTTTCTTTGATACTTTAACTGAAAAATCAAAGAAAACAGCTGACTGACAACTAAGAATACCAGGAATTTTAATCTTACTATCGATACTGTGTGAGCTGGTCATGATAACACAGCTACCGTTACAGTTTACATTCCACAATCCTTTTTTTTTTTAGCACAAACACGGTTGCAAGCACATTAACCCTGTAGCCATTTTCACATATGGGATCTGACTGAAAGAATTGAAAAAAATTTCCTTGTTAACCTGCTGAAGTGGTCATTTCTACATGCCACACAAAGGAGGATCAGCGCCATATTAATACACACAGCAGGCTGATATTGAGGAATCAGCTGGGAGAAGTTGTAGCTGCATCCAACAATGCAAGCTTTTTACTGAACACAAACTGGCAAACTGTGGCATTACAGGGAAATCCACACTACCCAGTGAGCCTCTCAGTTAAATATCTCAGCTGCAAAATACATAGACTTTTTTAATGTCATTCAGCAACTTTTAACTTCTCTGAAATTGGTTTAATGCTGGTAAAATCTCATAGTAAAGGTCTCTATGATGTTACTTTGAACACTTTCATCCAAAAGGGCATTGGGGCTAAATGGAAGTCCTTGTCATGTCATGAGAAAGACATATCTTATGACATAGATTCCTTTTTTTTGATCATTTGGCAGATGCTTAATAAGTGGGACTTCATATCGGTGCACTGGTGTTTGACTGCTCTGACCACAGTAATAACACAACAGCATATAACATACTTATTATTATTATAATTATTAATATAATAATAATAATTATTATTATTATTATTATTATTATCTCATCATGCCTCACATTCTGAGAAATATTTCCATGCAGCCTCAAAGTTTTTAAGCAGGGCCATGATTACTCGTGCTCTGAGTGAGTAGAGATTTCTTAAGCAAGTTTTTCTTATAGAGAGCTAAGAAAAGAGCGTTTGAAGTTTAATTCAGGCAGCTGGCAGTGTGCCTTCTGGCTGCGTACGTAATCTGGAATCCCCCACTGAGAACACTTTGTTTTCAGGGTCTGGTCTATACAGCACCACACTGGTTTTACACTCATATCTGTACAGATGAGGGCTTCTGCAAGTGAGTAATTCCAGTTCATTATGTGCATATAATTGTTGTCTCACCGAATGATGCCACTATCAAAGGAAATACTGAGTTTCACACAAATTACAGCTTTGATTTTGCATTATCCATTTTTTCTTATAATTTATAGTGATAACTGAATTCCTAAGTACGACCTAATAATTAAACACATGTAGACGCATCTTTACATGGCTGTTTGTCACTATGTTTTGGCAATTAATGATGTTGCAAGAACCATATCCCACTTCTCTTACAGGCAATAAATGTTGTCTTGACAACAACAACGTTCATTTTAGATTTCCCTATCTGCACTTATGTTTGTGCAAAATGCTGTTGCTAAACTTCTTTTAGACTCTGAGGGTGAAAGAAAAGACCTGAATATTCCAAGAATATATTCCTTCCATGGCCAGTATTAACAGCCTTAGTTAAAGTTACTTTGGTTCTATAAGGTGCACAAAAAGGTCAAATTATCATTTGAAATTGGAGATTTACTTTAGAGAATTGTACGCACAATGATTTCATAATGTGCACATGTTCGCAATATGATAATATAACACAAACAAACAACTGTTGTTGCAAAAGCATGCTGTTTTTGCTTAACTTCCTCAGGGTGAGTATAAATTGCATCTCGAAAGAAGAATTGTTCCCCCGACATCATTTATTCTTTATTGATTGGATTTAATGTGTTGGCCATAAGTCAACAACTGGCAAAACTGTCACAGTTCATCTCTGCCCCACCACTCTGCACCTGCCTGCTTCAATCACCCAATCATACACACCCCTCTCATCACCTGTGCTCTCTGCTCTGCTCTGGCTATATTTAAGCCCCAGCTCCACACTCACTCATTGCCAGATTGTTCTCGATGCTTGCACCAGACTCTCCAGCGTTTCGCTGCCTGATCTCCTGGTTTCGACCTTGCTTGCCTCCGACTATCCTGCCTCATGGATCTCCTGGAAATAACCTCAGCCTTCCGACCACGATCCTCGTCCGTTCCTTTCTGAATTCTGCCTGTCTGCTCCCTTGGCTATCCGGTGATTACTTGATTCAGCTCTACAGAGTGAGTGTAACTCCTGTCTCCTCTGTGGCTTCCTGCAGTTCTGTGACTGATTATTCCTTCACTGAGTGAGTATAAGACTGCGTTTCACAGACATTACTCACCAGTGTCCTGGTCTGGGTCGGCTGGGCCTAACCTCCAATCCTCACTAGAGACTATTAAAGGCCAGTGGCCAGAAGACAGACTGTTTTGCCTGCTGGACATGTGCTAATAGTTTGTTACCAACTATACCTGCCTGTCTTTTAGCTGCTATTGGGTCCAAACCAAACTCTTTACAAAAACGTAAAGAGAGAGATTAAGCTAGGGTTGCATTCGTGCTGATCAATGATAACCCAGAAATGTTTAAATGACTGCATTTCAGTGGGAGATTTTCTTTTTTTTGTGCTACGTCATGAGAGTGTCCGTTTTAACCCAAGCCATGATGTTTTCTTAACTGTATCCAAGTGTTTTTGTTTTTTAAGGGCTAATAAAACCAATGACATTCGAACACCTAAACTTTGATCCGTGACAAAATGAGGTCGTCCTGCTTTAAAATGCAAAACTGTGAGTCGTCATGCTTGCTTTTGTAAGAATAAAAGTCATGAAACACAAGTGATGGGGGAAAAAAAACATGGCAGCAAATGCACCATTTGAGTTTTTTAAAAACGGGAAATATTGTATGGTAACATGCATGAAAAGCACTCAAGCAGTTTACAACAATAGTTTTTTTTGTTCAGGTGAAACAAAACAAAGCATTTCAGCTTTACTTATAACAGTCCATCTTTCATCACTTTGTATGTCAGAATTTTATTCTTAAAAGTTACTTGGTAACAGCCGTGGGTTGTCCAATAACCAGAAGGTTGGCGGTTCGATTCCCACTCTGTGAAACTGGCTGTCAGTCCACCTCCCTGTCACAGCTGAGGTGCTCTTGAGCGAGGCTCCCCTGGTGCTGTGAATGGCATCTGTTTATGTTTATGCATTTGGCAGATGCTTTTATCCAAAGCGACTTACAAGTAGGCAGTGCCAAAGGTAAGGGGGTCTTGCCCTACTGGACGTAGTACCTTTCATGCAGGGGATTTGAACTCAGGTCTCCCACATGGAAGGTGGCAATCATACCACTACACCATCCAGTCCAGCATCTGTCTCTATGAGAGTGTGTGTGACCCAGTGCATATGTGTCAACAGGTGCCAACCTGAATGAATTAAAAGCGGAGGACAAATTTCACGTGTATGACTGTATACATGACAATAAATCTGATCTTAATCTTATAAGAGCCTGACCTTGGTATCTGAAGCTGTCACATAAATGGAATAAGGTAAGTACAAGATTTTCTTTTGAAAAGGAGTGGAATTACAGTGCAAGTATAGAAATGCACAAGTAGCTCGTTTTGAACGTATTTGAAAACGAGTTACAAACTGTTCCAGTGGGAACTTCTTAGTTTATTAAATCTCTTTTCATTACAGTTTCACAAACAGACTTTGGTGCCACATTAGCTTGCTAATAAAAGTCGTTAATTAACCAACCTGGTGGAAGTGCCTATTTGACAAGCATGAGTAGTCTTAAGTCTTCTTCTGAGGTTTAGAGAGTTGTCGTTTTTACAATTCTCACTATCCGCAGCCTCTTGAGGAATGGATGCCCCTTCACTCAAAGGAGCCTGCAGTCACATCATGGCTTCTCTCTATTCTGGCCACACAGTTTTAGAACGAACTCAAGTCTGCAGAAAAAACAAGTCTGCAGAGTGCGTTTGACCTGCCTCAGGCTGAAAAAGCCCCGTTTTCAGAGTTCCTTCCTGATAACATCAACCAGGGCATAAACACAAAAAGGCAAACGTTCAACAAAGCATTGTCTTGTCTCTAATAACTCCATCAACACACACTCATGCTTCACATTTAGTGTTCCACCATCTTTCTGCCAGTATCTGTTATGATTGAATGTGGAGTGTCTCTCAGCTGCTTTACATCTACCCAAATTTCAGCTGTCCCTTTTTACCCCAAAAGAAAAATAAAAAAACTGAACAAAAGCACTGCACTTGAGACAGCAAATCTAACAGAGCAGGCAGTGTGACATGCTGATGACTGTCATCTTTACATTTCCATCTCCACTTTGACGCCTACACCTCTCTCCGCCGGATGACAGGCACAGCGCATCAGTGTACGAAGTACACTCGCAAAAGAATGAAGTGGTGCACCTAAACAACAAACACCTCGTACAGGTGACCTTCCACTCTGCAGATAAGTGATTCAGGTTTTCAGGTTCTTCTTCACATGCTGCATATAAGCGGCACCAAAAAAAAGCTTTTTCAGGTTTGATAGTGATGATAACTACAGACGTGTCCGAGTAATAATGAAATAAATTAGAAAAATCAGTGTAACAATAAAAAATAACATAGAAATGGCAAGTACAAAATGACAATGAAACGGAACAAAACAGTTATAAACAAAAATACAATAAACAGATTCAAACGGTCCTTTCGAGAAGTGGTACTTCTTGTAAAAGAGGACTTTCAGATATGTAAAAGTGGTTGTTTAATTCTTGAGTTCAAGGCAGTTCAGTACACATTTTAGATGTCCTAAAAGCCCATCTCTGCTTCCTCTAGTCTCTAATGCAGCCTTGGGAACAGCTAAGAGGCTTTTGCTTTGGGACCTCAGGCCTCCTGTGTATTGTTGTCAGTAGTGTTTGGGCCAAGGAATAAATTGATTTGAATAATTTTTGGGATGTAAAAATCATCAAGTATCCCTCGAGACCAGCTTCTTTTTCCTTTGGCTTATAAGTGTAGCTGCAGTACTTCCAAATGACTACGTGCAGAGCATGTACACTGGACCACAGGGCAAATCCAAAGCTTAACATGAACTTGAGATATAAAATAAACAAAGGAAACAAAACATCTCTTGAGAAGTATTTAGGATTTCAGCATCTCCGGGTTTTTCCCAAATCGTCCCCACTGTATATTCCAGTTATCCACAGATTTATCCACTGTGTGTTTGATGCCTAAAGTATACAACAAATAAATAATCATTAAGCCGCTTCAGAAACTTGTTGGTCAACCAAGATGAGTAAAAACTTACACTGAACCCACACTGCAAACTTTGAATCCTAATTTTCCCATCCTAAAAATCTCTAGGCTTTGTGGAGAGCCTCTCCATGTTCAAAGATAGGACTCTCTGGTGAGTCTGCAAACTTTCCTTTTCAATTCTGTATTTTTTTTACCAGCCCTCCCTTGGCAATCCCTTGTTTTGCTATTCTTCATCTTATTGACATCTTTTTACCCCGCCAGCCACCATCTCCTCTCAATCTCACGTGAATCATACACAGCAAACCGTAATGAATCCATCTATTTTGTGCCCACCTCTGAGTCTGCGTCCTGCCTCTGGGTCCCGCTCCTATTCTCTGTACTGTGAATCAACTGTGGCAGAATGTTGAAGAAAAATTACACAGTTTTACACATTTTTTTTCTAGTGTTAACTACGTAGCGAAGTAAATCCTTAATTGTTGAATACTTCATTTTTCGATACCTAGAGGAATGTGTGAGAAGACACAAAACTGTGATGAACTAAAGCAATATCCTTCCAAGGAAAATGCCTTCTGGCATAAAACAGCTAAGTAACAGATGTAAAATAATGAAATCTTATGAAAGAGCTGCAAAGTGAGAATGACAAAAAATGACAACAAAAATAAGGATATATGACCAGGAAGAGGCACAAAAAGACTTGAAAGCACACACAAAATGACAACAAATAATCACAGACTAACCCTGGGGGCCTTTCCATCAGCTTGGTCTGCTCTGACCAGCTGTGACACCGACAATCCGTGCTGTCAAGCGCTAAAGAGCTAAAGTGGTCAAATCATTTAAACATTTATGTGAGGCCAAGAAAAAAAGAAAAAGTTCACAAAGCATAGTTTGCATGAATGATTAAAAGCAATTCCATTATAAGCCAAGCAGCGGGGAACTTTTCCTGTGGGCAATGCTGTCCTTTTTCATGGTGTTAAGGCTGTCACAGAGAACAGAAAGAGACCCAGTCACTTAGGTAGAAAAAGATTCACAGAAGTATTCAAAACTCGTTGATTTTGAGGTCTTGAATGTTTCTGTTTGTGCTGCATGATCCAGTGGATGTACTTGCCCTTGACATTGACGTGTGTTTGTGTGTGTATGTGATATAATGTGCTGTAGCAACAGTCAAGGTGGTTGACAACAGATAAATCGTGTCACAAGGAATGCCTACTTTCTCTCCTACAATGAGCACAGTGTCATGGGTCACAAACTCAATCAGTCACTTTGGAAATGTGCTTGTGTGCTCCGTATGCTGAGAGTCATGAAATGTATGCAAATGCCGACTGATAGCTCATGACAAGAGTAAGAGGCAGGAGCTGCTGGGTTGTGGAAGGAAACGGAAGTGTATGTGATTTGACTTTTTCTGGTAACAACTTGTCAAAACGGTGAAAACTTCTTGACAAAGAAAAAAAAAAAAAGGAAACGCTGCAGTCCTCCATCACTGTCTGTCCTTGATGTGTTCAAAGGCAATAGACAGAGCTCACAACTCAAAGTGCACATTCGCAGTCCTGTGCAGTTTTCAGAGTATGGAAGAAAACCGATGGGTTCTCCAATCTGCATAGTAAGAACTCAGACAGGAGAGTGTGAGTGTCTGATCTCAGTGTGTTTGATCTTTGGGCCTTATCATGAATGGACTTCAAACTAGGCATCATGTTGACGCAGATGTGTGTAAAAGTTTGAGGTCAAGTAGAGAGTTGTTGACTCACGGATGTTCAAAGCTATATGTGTGTGTGTGTGTTTGTGCTGAGAGGAAAGGACAGAGAAATTCTCAGTTGTATTTAAAATATTGATACAAGCAAAGAAAAGGCATCTAATTCAGTGAGATTCCAGCTTTTATGATTATCCTTCAATTTGAAATTCCTTCTGCGGAGTTCTCTGTGGGTGGTGGTAATGACCTTTTTTTTTTTTTTTTGATGGATGCTTTTTTGCTGATCGTGTACACATCAAGACTACATCTAAGCTTCACAGGTGTGGTTTACAACAGTATCCAACACTGCAAAACCTGTCGCAACTGAAAAAATGATATTACCATGAGATCAGTAGAAACTGGTCTTCTCAAGGTATGAGGCCATGGGTAGTTTGAACATGCAGGCCAAAGCTACCAATAATAACGTTCGAGGGATATGCAACCTCTACTGGTCAGAGCAGCTGCATGTGGATTGTATAAATCTTGTAAAATTAAAGCTTTTTTTTCCATCATTTTCTTACACCAAACAAGTAGTTTTGATCTGTAACCCAAACAGGAGGTGATAGTTTTGTTATGTGATGCGTTTACATATAACCGCAGCAAACAGCCAAATGGCATCCATGAGGCATTGTAAAAATAATGTATTTCACTCCTAACCGTGATGGTTTTCTAACCCTAAGAAATTTTGATTTCTAACTCTAACCAAGAAATGTTATTGTGTAAAGATCTGTAGCAAAGTGTTTTTCTGTTATTAACTGAACATATTTCAGAAGTGAAAATATAGTTGTCATTTGCCGGTGAAGCTGTTGTGGTTGAAAGTGCACGTAACAGCGCCGCCTTCTTTGTGTTTTTACTCGTGAGGATGTAGAAAATAACTGTATTTTGTGTTGATAAATTTCACAACTGAACATATCCATTTGTTGCTTCTATAACTGCTCAAAAACACTTACTTACACAAGCAATTTCACAATTGCAGGTACTGAGCATATTGACCAAACAGATATGTCTTGCTGTAATATTCCTTGTGCCAGTTCATCATGTCACTTACTTTGATGTTCAGGTTCTGGCTCGAAGACGTACGGCTAGATCTTGGATGTTGTCATGCTTAAAATCAGTGTTTTCTTGTATATGTGTTACTGTAACTTCTTAGCTAGCAACTGCAGTAGTGCCCTTTCGTCCCCTTTGCTTCTCTTCTCTACAGCAAACCTCCAGGATTTCGACCAATCAAAAGACACTTTACAGAAGGTTTCAACCTTTTCTCCTTTCAACCCATAATGGCCAGCCTTTATTTCTCTTTTTTTTCAACCTCTCTTTATAGAAGTCCCTGTTTTTAGATAAATGCTAGCTTCTATTTGAAGAAGTACTGTATTTCACATTTTACAGTGAGTCTAGGTTTGACTAAGCCAGTTGACGGATGTGTGTTTAGGAGACATCATTCTCAAAACTAATGTTATCGCGTCCCAAAGTCACACAGTAACACACACATACACACAAAATAACCAACAGAGGTGGCAGTTGACCAGCAGCTCTTGTGTTGTTGTTTTTTTTCAATGGAGTCTCATGGCTTTGAAGAGCGTATAGATAGATATAACACCCTGACACAGATAAAGAAATGAAAAGACCCCAATACACATCAACTGATGTTGATATTCTAGGTGCCTTTTTCTCTCAGTTGTCAGTGGAGAAGACTGTTTGCTTTCAGTGGCACCACCATCTAATTTTAACACAGTATCTTCATCTACAACTCAGGTCCAAAAGTCATGCTCATTTCATGCATTTCATGCATTTCCGTTTCACTTTTGCAAACATTATATCTCTTGGTAAACTGGTACAATTTGCCTGGAAAATGTAGCCTCAGAGAAATATTTGCTTGAATTTGTGCCTGCAAACATCTTTTCATGTGGCATCCAGAAGGTAACAAGAATTATTCCCAGTGCTCAGTCTTTATGCTGAGACTGAACATTGTGCCCATTAAACCCAGTCTCACGGCAAAGGAGGAGACAGGAATTCTAAACTGAGGCATATTTTCACTTTCTTTTTCTTATGTGTGCAACTGGAGATGAAAAACTCAGTAGAGTCAAAGAGCACCCCCCCCCAAAAAAAAAATGTTGCATTATAGGTATTTAACAACTGAAAAAGTCATGAACCTGGCAAGCCGAGGAGCCAAATTCAAGTCCTATTCTAACTATGAATATTCAGATTGTCATCTTATAATTTAGTCGCTTTTTCCTTGAACTTTCACTCTCTGTTTTGTGGATTAAAAAGGTCACGGTTAGGATTTGGAATAGTTGGAATGTACATAGTTTGAATTTAAACATGAACCGCATGAATATATCCTTTTCTTGGTCCCATTTCTTAAACACACAAACTGATTTTGGACACTCGAACCAGACAAACTACAGAATGTATTTTGATTTATATTTGATTGTAAATAGATTTTGTCTTCATCAGCGCGAACACAAAGTTTTCTGTTTCTTGAGTATTTCACGTTTTGCCATGAGCTGGACTGTTCACAGCTAGCTTGATATTAGATGTGAGAGCGGTATCATTTTCATCCAACTCTTGGCAACAAAACTTCCCCTTTAATATTATTCTTGTTCATGACCTTGAAATAAAAAGGTAAAGTTGGGATTCTTGGTGACCCAACCTGTCAAATTTACTATGAAAACCTCCTAATACCAAAGTACATCTCAGCAAACACACTTCTCTGATGGGGCTCTAACTGAAGACACGAGTCCTTCAAAACTCAGTTTCTCTCAATTTCTTGCGTCATACTTCCCTCTCTGAGTATCTTCAGCCCCTCCGTGATTTTGGACATAAATAGGACTATTAATCTTTGATAAGACAGCATCTGGTTGTAATAATAGCTGCACTTTTGTATTCCTACGTTGAGATAAGTGCAGGACATTTTCCCATGGAGTTCTCCACTGATAGAGGTCATGGAAGATACCCACCATCTGCACTTGCTTGAAAACCTCTCCTTTAAATAAAGACGGAGTGGCTCCCAGATTGGCTTCATCCCTTAGATCCGAGTGCCATTGCTGTGCGCTCTGCACGTGCAAGGCCAAGAAGACACTTGAGATCATTTCAGTGGAAGCTGATGAGTGTGAAGAGTCTCTCTGTTTGCAGCATCATTACTTGTGGCTTCCTGGAGGCTGATTTTCCTTCTTCCTTGGGTGCTGCTTTGCAAGAATCAACAAACAAAATTAACCGAAGCATCAAAGCAGAGAGACATTTTGGGCCCTAAAAGTCCAGGTATGTGCTGTATGGAATGTTCCAGGATAGAACAAGCTGATCTTTGTACATTTGACATAGAAGTGTGTGTGTGGAACATAGTTTCCCACTTGATAAGAACTGTGATCTATAATGAACCAAAAATAAATAAATAAAAGCGCCAACTCATGATTAAAATCAGCAAACCGCCTTAAACCAACGCAGAAAACGGTGACTCGTTCAATATTTCTATCTCTCGCTCAAACCATCATCAGTACCCCCCTCCTCTCTCGTCTCCCTCCCTCCCTCTCTTCTCCTCTCCTCTCAGTTCAGCTGCGAGTCCCGCTGCTCTGTTGGAGTCGTCGCGGAGGATCTGGTGCCAAAGACTTTCTCGTTGGAAGCGGCGCACGCTGAGCGCACGGCGGCTGTTCTTTCTTCAGCGTTTAGCCGCGTTCTGTCATACTTTCAGTTCACAAGCTCGGAATATTTCTCGTCGATAAAAAAAATGACTTGAGAGATGTAGTGTAAAGGGCTGCTCCGTTTAAAGCTGCTGAATCCCGGCGTCGTGCGTAACACTGTGGGAGCAGGTGGATGGAGAGTCTGGAGGGATGCAGCTTTCCAGCGGGTCGGCACCGCTTCTGGGCGGCAGGACTCCATGTCCTCTGCTGCAGGACACCTTGCCCATTTGGACGCAATAGGATGTTGAAGTTCTCCTTTTACGTGTAAGTGCAAACATTAGGACAAGAGATAGGAAAAAGATTGTGTTTAGCTTTTTTAAATTGAGTTCTCTGAAAGGTTCTTCTTTGACTGGCTTGTGCGCACTACATTTTGATCCCTACATGGTCAGACGTGTCACAAAGTATAGACCGGCGGAAACATCAGCACTCATTTTGTGTTTGGCACCCACATGAAATCAAGGAAACTGTCACATTGAACCTGAGACCTGTGTGGGTGGTTTTTTTTTCAAGACGTGTGTCTGCATTTTGATGTAAGAGGAAGGCAGATGTTTGCTGCGAAAATAAGTGGAACAAGTGCAACTACCCTAAGTTAGATAAAACAAAGTACATATATAACAACTAAATTGACAACTTTGGATACACATCCAAAGGTTTGATGGTTAAAAAGTAATGTTTCGTCTTTATTGTCATTCAGAGTGTCCCATTGGACTTTAAGCACACACAATCTGGAGGTTAACTGAGAGGCTGTGACACACTGAGCTACTGCTTCCCTGCCATCCTCTCACTTCATCACTTCACACAGTCAGTGCAGAGCTGAGATGCTGTAAATGCACTTTTTTTTCTAAGAAGAAGCCCATTGGACTTTCCCTTTGGATTAGTTTTTAATAGAGCAGCTACTAACGCTCTGTGAGAATTGATAATGCAATTACAGTGCCTTGCGATGAAACTGGTAGGTTTTGCCAAATAAAGCTAACACATGCACACCAGATACCACTGTCTTCTCCTGCCAGCAGACAATATAAGTCCTTTCTCTGACTCACTCGCTCTTAGGCAGCTTCATCTGTGAAGAAGCTCCGTGGCAATGCTGGCTGACGTTGTTTTTGTGGATGTGAGATTTATTTTTTCATCACTTAAAGACAAAATCCTTATGATATTCAGTCTATCAAACAAATTCCACACGAATACCATTTCATGTATTTGGATTTAGCAACTGTCTGCCTGACTTGCGGCTTTTTATTGACGGTGTCAGGGTGCATCATTCCTGCACTTGTTGTTTCCAGCTGTAACCACCGGCGTCACTAAATCAACCAGCACAGAAATATCAATGAAAGAAAAGGTCACCTTTTTTTTTTTTTTGCACATTCCCTCAAATTGTCCGAATGCAGTGCATCCTAATGATACATTCAAGTCATTTTACCCTTAAAAAGTACATAGATTTGGACATTTAAGTTGAGCTCTGAATCTGAAGTCAGTGCAGATGATCCTTCCCTGTCACCACAGGCTCCTGTGTCAGACCTGTTTGTCCCAGAGATCAATTGAATAAACATTTGTCTTCGGTAGCGCAGTGCCCTCGCAGTGCCTTTTTGAATGTATGCATTAGTGGAAGTGGCACATACATACATGAGACCCGGAATGTTAGGCTTAGTGTATATCAGGTCGGCGCTGCAAAGCAATTAAAATTCAGGATGAATTTGTTTTTACATGTACAACTGTAGAAAAGAAATGAATGTGACAATAAACATGAATCTAATGTTAGATATGTTGGTCCCTTACAGCTATGTTGGTCTTGAATATGTCAGAATATAATACTGAGTGTAAATGTGTATGTTCAGATTGTAATTTTGATGTGTACTGGTAACCGTTGGCTCTGCAACAAACCCCAGAGCCCCACTTATTTGCAATTGCTTCCCACCTTGCCAGATTTCTCTTCCCCCACCGTGTTTCTGAAAAGACAGACAAAATGAGCTAAAAGTTATCTCGACAACGCTGTACATTTGTCAAATTTTGGGCTCGCTCATCTCTTCTATGTGTATCTGCCAAAAGAAAAGAAAAAAAGAAAAATTGAACATATAGAGGCACTACCTTAAGCATCATTTAGAGAGGACATTTCAAATGTTACTCTGGTTGTAGGAATGAAAATAGTTATGTACAGTCACCTTGCACCTGTTGCCATGGATATTGAAGGACTATTATTAATAGTCAATTCTTTCTTTTTTCTTCTGCCAAACTTACTACGTTTTCTGTTGTCTTTCTCTCCATAGATCTATCTTGCTATTTAACGGTCTCTCTACAGCTGGAATGTGATCGCTGTGGCTTCACGTACATGAAAATCCCTGCTCATCCCAATCCCCACAACCCTAGATCCTTATATTCCCAGTGCCCCAGGGTGTTATCTTTTATCTTAGGATAAACCCCTGGAATTCCCTTTAACCTTATCTCTACAACCTTGTTCTGTAAATACAGTGCTTTGAATTACATGAGTCATACGCATTAATATTAACTACTGCCATACTGGTTAACCCTAACCCTACAATTACACCATACTTCCTACGCTCATCATCTGTAGACATTCATCATCTCTGATCTCATAAATCCATCTGAAAGTCATGGCGTTGGATCCATGGTCATTCGTCCCCCCTTCCCCCAACACCTCTATCCCCGCTCCCCTTCTCTATGACTCCTACAACCAAGAGAATGAGTCATACTTGGACTTCAACGTCTCACGGACCAACGAGTCTCACCAGGATAAGACCAGCTCTGCGGTCATTACCCTCATCTACTTCATGGTATGCGCTGTGGGATTATGTGGTAACACCCTGGTCATCTATGTTATCCTGCGTTACGCCAAAATGAAGACAGTGACCAACATCTACATCCTGAACCTGGCAGTGGCAGATGTTTTGTGCATGATGAGCCTGCCATTCATTGCACTGCAGCTGTCGCTGGTCCACTGGCCCTTTGGAGAGGCTCTGTGCAGGGTGATCATGACTGTAGGTGGGTGTAAAGCAGAAGGCAAATGATTCACTGCAGACTGTAGGAGCAGCTTTGCTGCGTAAAGAAGAGCTTGTAGGTTCCCACAAGGGAAAGCTGTCCCTGACTCACTATCTGCTATGGTTGCAATAAATACTAAAGGAATATGTTTGCTTTTTATCTTTAAAAAGTGAAACATTGTCATTTCATGCCTCTTAAAAACACAGTTTCAATAGGACAGAGCTGTAATTTTAGTCATCCAAACGCCTCAATTTCTATTGGCCATTTTGTTCTCTGTCACGAGGCATCCCATCATATTAAATCAAATCAAAGTTTGTTTTCTTTTGAGGTTTGATTATCCCTCATTTAATCACATTGTATCAAAGCCCATTCTTTTTCTGCAGTCCCTTCTTGAGAGCTTCCAATAAACCAAATGAATGGAAACATGAATAAATTAGCATTTTGTTGAGCAGATTTTATGAAATTTGCTTATATTAGATTTACCACATATTTGAGAGAAAACCCAGGTACTGAGAGAATACTTATCATCAGTTTTACCCTGGCAACTAGGGTGCACTGAGCTGCAGCTGAAAGAGTTCTTGATTGAAAGTTGGGATGCTATTATTAGATGACAATATCCAAAGCAATCGCACTAGAAAGGTATAGGCATAAGAATTCTTGCTGTGTTAATTTTAAGGCTGGAGGCATTGAAAGAAAAAAAGAACCATGACACTTAAAGTATAGTAACTATAGTAAGAACCAAGTCTGACAGGGAGATTTGCAAAAAGCTA
Source organism: Leuresthes tenuis (assembly GCF_036924035.1). Lineage (NCBI taxonomy): Eukaryota > Metazoa > Chordata > Actinopteri > Atheriniformes > Atherinopsidae > Leuresthes > Leuresthes tenuis. The sequence continues at coordinate 19,000,933 of NW_027325374.1, read as the reverse complement.
TTCAATAAGCTTGACATAGGAGCAATTTTTTTCCGTCTAAACAATCAACAAAAATGCAATGGTGATTTTAGCGAATGCTATATAGAGTAATTGTTTATTCACTATTTCCTCATCTGAATAGCTGCTAATTTTTACATGCACGGTGGTCACTTAACCTATCCTACTGCTGATCAGCTGTGACTCATCAATCTTCCGGCCTAATTCTGAAACGGCATCCAGAAGACGGTGGAAATAAGCACAAATGCCCAGCAGAAAGGCATTCATCAAGTCCGACAGCTCCTGACAGGCTCAGCTGATCAGCAGTAGAATGTATCACCTGTTTACTTTGCGCGCAGTCACATGGAGCAATGCAGATGTTCTTCGGTTGAGACGATAGTGACAAAATGAGTAAATGGTGGATTTGTAAGGGATGCTGTGCAATATCAGGTATGTAAGCGTTTGATCTAACTGTGAGGGATTTAAAAAAAAAAAAGTTTTGAGAGATTTCAGAATGCAAAAATTTGCTCCTGTATGGTCCAGGCTCCGAGTAGCTGAATTCCAGCTGATTATCCAAAACTGCAAATGCTTTGACCTTTGTCTTTCTGATAGCAACAGATAGTAAGACATTGACTACTAACTCAAACCTCTACTACACAGACCTGCTGAAAATAATTAAAAAAAAGAAAATTAAATTTCCTTTTAAGCAAAGCCACGGTCTCCTACTTTCAGCTTCATCTTTAACAGACAGAAGATTGACATCTCTTGCATTTTTCTGTTCAAAAATGGAAAAAAGCTGAAACCTATTCCTATTTCATTTTATCAGCATAGCAATTGTGCTGACTAACCATGTGGCACCTATCCACAGCTAACCTTTCTCCTGTCTTCACTCCTCTGTCATGTCTCAGACTCTCTCAATCAGTTCACCAGCATCTTCTGCCTGATGGTGATGAGCATCGATCGATACCTGGCTGTAGTCCACCCCATTAGGTCCACAAAATGGCGGAAGCCCCGTGTAGCCAAGCTAATTAACCTCACAGTATGGGTTGTTTCCCTGTTAGTCATCCTACCAACCATGATCTTCAGTGGCCTGGATAAGGTGCCAGTGTGTGGGATAGTGTGGCCCGAGCCTCAGGAGGTCTACTACACAGCCTTCATATTCTACACCTTCTTTGTTGGATTCTTCCTGCCACTGGCAGTGATATGTCTGTGCTACCTGCTCATTATAGTCAAGGTGAGATCCTGCCATCGGATGTGTTGCATTATATTTTGTACTTTTTCCTGTTGTTGATGTTGTTCCATTTCACCATGTCCTTCAAATGCACTGACCTTTTTAATTACAACCCAAATTCCCAAAAAGTTGCTGACAAATGTGAATTAAAAAAAATTGGATGCAATGACTTGCGGTTCTCATCAACCACTATTTTAGTTATAATAGACGATAGAAAACATATCAGATTTTGAGAGGGAGGCATTTTACTATTTCATGAAAAATATTAGCGCATCCTGAAATTGATGGCAGCAGCATATCTCCAAAAGTTTGGGATGGAGGCAGCAGAAGGCTGGAAAAGTGCTCAGTACAAAAAGGAAACAGCTGAAGGGCTAATGAGGTTAATTGGAAATAAAATAATTGGGTATAAAAAGCACCTTAGAGAGACAGTCTCAAAATTAAAGATTGGCAGAGGTTCAGCAATCTGCCAAAAACATCTAAAAAATGTGGTGCGACTTCAGAATACTGTTCCTCAACATTAAATTGTAAAGGCTTTGCATATTCCATCATTTACTTTATATAATATGCTATAAGATTCAGAGAATCTGGAGACATTTCTCTGTTTAAGGGACATGGCTGAAAATCGATATTAGATGCCCCTGATCTTCAGGTCCTCAGGCCTGAAAGTCACTGCATGGGCTCAGGAACACTTCAAGAAATCAATTTCTGCGAACACAGTTTATCATGCCATCCACAAATGCAGGTTAAAGCTCTATTACACAAAGAAGAAGATATATATGAATGCAATTATCTCTGGGCCATAGTGCATTATAATGGACCGAGGCAAAGTGTAAAACTGTTCTGTGGTCAGATGAATCGAAATTCTTTTTAGAAATTATGGACATCTTGTCGATAAAAGAGGAGTAGACTAAAGAGTGGACTAAAGAGGAGAAGGATCGTCTGGCTTGTTTTCAGCACTCCGTTCAATTCAGATCTTTCACCAACTGAAAACATTCACAAACTGAATTCATGAAATGGAAAATACAACAAAGCAGACCAAGGACTGTTGATGGCCCTGTCCTGACCTTTTAGCTATCTTCCAATGAAAGTTACATGTAACAGTACAATGTCTCACTTTCAACGTGTAACATTTTTACAATATTCTATTGTGATTAAAATATCAGTTAATGAGATCTGCTAATCATCACCATTTACTTGAATTTTTTTTTAAATTCTACTATATGCAGCGTCCCAACTTTTTTGGACTTCGGGTTGGAATTTTCTTTTTTGTTTGTAGTTAGTACAGTCAATTCAGAAAGGAACAACCTTGGTCAATAGCGCTAACAGCAAAAGAAAATATATTTGATAAACTAATACCACAGTAGGATATATGGGTTCTTGTGCGGCTGAACAGAATTAAACTAGCTCTAAAGAGCTGTCCAAACTAAAGAGGGAAACCCTGGATATTTTTATTTGTGAATATCAAAGGTATTCAATCATTTTGGAATAGCAGAAATCCTCTTTTAAAAAGTGATTTAGATTTGGAAAAAAAGGCTATGTCATGTGTATTCTCAAGGAAAAAGAAACTGTTTCATCTGCTTCTATCAAAGTAAATGCATAGATTTCTTCTTCTTTCTATGTTGCTTGAGTGCTGCCCGACAGCACATGTCTCAGCACTAACACTAGCTGCTGTAAGCAGTTTTTAATTAATTATTAACTTCTTTACTCTCTTGCAGTTACATAAGCGATCATCTCTCCTATCTGTCCATTAAAAATAACAGGCATGTCTAAAGCTTCCTAATTAACCTGTTGTATCTTGTTTATTGAAGTCGCTATGCTCAGAGAAGATGAGACTTAACTTGTGTAAAATCCTAACCTCACGTTGTTGAACTACATCTAATTTGGAAAAAGCCAACATAGCAGTCTTAATTAATTTGCTCATTATTTCATCAGTTAATTGACTAATTATTTACCTGGTTACAGATAGAAAAAAAACCCTCTATACTCTAAAGTATAGACAAAACACAGATTTAGAAATGTGAAACCATAGAATTGATGTCTTTTTACATGAAAAACATTTAAGTGATTAGCAAAATGGTAAAATGAATTTAAAGACAACCAAAAACTTAATTTGTTCTACTTTATGAAACGTAAGGCATAGCAAAGCGTTGCCTAACATAGCTTCAATTGGGTGCTTGAACTTTAATGTATGAGTGAAGCAGGTCAATCAGGTGCGACAGCCATGATGTGGACATAGAGCAGAGGTCGGGGTAAAAACTGTGATGTTGCCCTCTGACTCTGTTGTTGTTTTATATAGCAGTATACTCCATAATGTGCTTTTATGCCTTGGTTCCTCAATATAGTCACCAAGTAAGTGTACAATGATGTACAAACTCATAAAAATTCCTTTTAGCACCACTGTCTTGGCTAGGTTTGTCACTGCCTTGTAAACAAAGGAGAAATTGCCACGCAAAATGATGTCGCAAGCCCAATACCCCGGTTTTCCAGTGCACACGTAACCGTTACAGGTGCTTACAGGAGTAAGGAAAATTCTTTACCCTTTCAGTTCCCAACTCTGCATATGCATTTGGACAATTGGTGCCAATGCATAGAAAAATCTGTGGTTAATGAGACCCTGTTTCCATGTGTGCAGGGCCTTAGTTACCATCATTCATTTGTTTCCATGAGGTTCACCAAATATCCACATCTAAGAGCTTATTTACAAAGCTCCCCTCCTTAGCCTAACATTCAGAATTTTATGCAACTTCATTCAACTACCAGCCGCCACTGAAAAAATGCGTCCTTGAGAGATCGAGTCTTTCAGAAGTAAAGATGTGTAGACTTTGTCTGGACTTGTCTGGGTGCCTTTTCTAAGATTGGAAAACTGTCTTCTGTTCTGACATTCATAATTCCCAGATTTGGTAAAACGCTAACCGTAATGGACTGTGTATTTGACTAAATAACTAGTACTTAAATAAAAAAATACTTGAACTGCAAACCTACTGCACTACATTGCAAGTTTCAACCAAAAAGAAAAAAGATTTTGGATGATTTTTTTGGATAATACTATAGCAGATGGTCTGCTCAGTTTCCAGATGCTTAGTGTCGTTTAAAGAGATGACAAAAAATGGGGTTAAATATACTCCTGTTCTAACTTTCTGGAAAGAACACTGCCAGTATATTGTAAGCCAGAAGCATATTTTCAGAGCAGCCCAGCTTCTTAGATGGCAGTTTTGAATTAATCTTTTTTACCTTTAGCAAAAAAGTAAAAGTATTTGTCTTCATAAATCACATCTTATACTTTCATCCTTTTGTATAAAAATTGTGCTTTTAAAGTTTGGGAGGTTTTAAGCCACTTTCTTCTCCCTTTGCCAGGTGAAGTCGTCTGGATTGCGTGTGGGTTCCACAAAGCGCAAACGTTCGGAGCGTAAGGTGACACGGATGGTGTCCATCGTGGTGGCGGTGTTCGTCCTGTGCTGGCTGCCTTTCTACATTTTCAACGTCACCTCCGTCACCAGCTCCATAAAGCCCACCTCCGCCCTGAAGAGCACGTTTGACTTTGTGGTGGTGCTCGGCTACGCCAACAGCTGCGCCAACCCCATCCTCTACGCCTTCCTCTCAGACAACTTCAAGAAGAGCTTTCAGAATGTTCTGTGCCTGAAGAAGGTGGCGGGCCTGGACGAGATCGAGCGCAGTGACAGCAGGGCGGACAGGAGCAGGATGGTTAATGATGCAGTGACCGCCAACTTGGAGGCTCACAATGCTGCGCTGCTCAACGGCGAGCTGCAGACCAGCATCTGAGGGTAACGGAGCAGCAGTAAATTAGAGGGAGGCGGGAGAAACTGATTTCAGACTAATGGGCTGCTAGTGACCCCTGTTCAAAGATGCGAGGGATGACGTAATCCTCTGTCATGGACACTAACAGATGAGCAAAGTCCAAGTGAAAAACAAACAATTTCTTAAGGGTTTTCAGAGGTCAGGGAAAGTACACTGACTCCAGCTAAAATGTCTCGATGATTGGGTTAATGAGGCAACCTCAGCTTTTTGACCCAGAGGTGGAAGGGGGAAAAAAATCCATATTTTGATGCAGGTGATTTTCAACAGCGTAGGGGAATTGATGTTGAAATCAAACATTTGTAAGAGTGCTATTTGCTGCCAGTTCAACTAACACAAGATCGAAACAAGAGGCAGGATCAGGGGAGACTGCTGTTCACCCAGTGAAGAAATGTCAGGGTTGGCAGACTGATGGAGACAGAGCCCCATCTTTGCTCTGATTCATGGGTTTGTTTTTCTTTCTTTTTTTTTGTTTTCAATGACAAAAAGTACTGGCATTGATCGCTCCGAACATGGAAACACTGTGGCCAAGTTGACCGAACACTGCGGTGGAAAACAGGAACTGTAATTCCCTACAGCCTTTCAAAGATAAGAAACTGAAACAACAACCCTTCGGTGAATAGGGTCCCTGTCATATTTCATTCACATCAGCTGGTTAGTTTGGTCGCACATGATCAAAAGGGCAACAAAGTGGCAAAGCTCTTCTGTCTGCCGAGAGACAATGGGTGCTTTTTCTCCCTCCTCTCTATCTGGCATCTTCACGGGAAAAGCAGTATTGATTTGTAAACTCTAGAATTCAGCCTCCTGGATTATTGATGAAAGATGGAAAACCATCTCTGCAGGTATTCTACCAAACAGCTCGACTATGTATATAGGAAATGGATTTCTGTCAGCTCCACAAATGTTCATGCTGTGTTCAGAAAGTTTTTTTTTTTTTTTTTTTTTAAAGGCAAACTCTGCTTCACTATTCCTTACTATTATTTGTGGAAAAAAGAAAAGATTAAAAAAAATCCTGATTCATACATTACAATCTATTCCGATGCCACCTGTCGTGCTGCTGTGGCAAGTCCATATCTGCTTGTAAGAGTGCTGTGTTTTAGACTAAGTTCCTGTCAAAATGTGACCTGCGGTGTCACATTCGATTTGGTCAGCGTGTGCTTGTGAAAATGTCCAAATTTAACAGAGGGCATGAAAATGTGTCGTCTACTCCAACAGGGAGAAGGAGAGAAGGGCGCGAAGACATGCAGAGAGAGGGAAACTGCAGGAAAGAAAACCGATGTGTGCATTGTAACCATTGGGGAAAAAAAAAACACACAAATGAAGACAAAGTTTTAACTACCAAAGTAGGATGTATACATCTAAGAAAGTGGAAAAAGAAACTGTTTTTTTTTTTTTACGTACGGGCGAGGGATCACAGACAATAAGACAAAGAGTTACTACCTCTTGTGTAAGCTTGAGTTAGACTTGCTGGTTTTATATCTGAAGATACATGTCGTTCCACGATGGTGGAATGATAGTAAAAACAGGTGCGTCCCTATCTATCTTCAAGAAACTCGATGACCCAACTCTTCAGAGAGCACCTCCTACCCTTACCCTGTACTTCCCTACCCCCTCTACTGCACTCTCTCTTTCTGTACTTCCCTCTATGCCTGCACTCTATTTCTACATCGTCAGCCCTGTCACCTCTGACACCTCTGACATAGCCTAACTAGTGGTTTTCCTTCTATGTAGCATATTGTTAGCTTCGATGTTAGCTGTCATGATATGTCCTCATTTGTAAGTCGCTTTGGATAAAAGCGTCTGCTAAATGCATAAACATCAACACATAAACACAAGATAAAACACAGCAGCACAATTAAAATTGGGGCTGTGATGATATCACGCAATTGTCAGTACTATAGCATTTATAGTAATAGGGGGTGGCGGGGTTGTCTCCTGTTTTTGGTAGTTGAATTACTCTCAAAGTAAAAGGTGTGGAACATTTAAAAGTAAAATAATGCAGTCAATAGCGTTTTAATTTTATCAGCTGTGTATTAACAACATGATATTTATATGTTAAAGGTGTTCTAGCGGTTGCTTTTTTTGCAGTTCCGTAGAAGTGGAATGACTCAGCTGTGATTTTAAATACATGGCTAAAATGGAAGCAACAGGAGCTAAGTGGTACAAAATCTTTTGTTAAGTACAGGTTTAACAAAAAACAGCCAGTTTCATGTCTCATGCAGTTGGATGTAATTGGACACCATTTACCCTGGTAAATGTCAATTTCTCACACTGTAGATACAGCAAAAAAGTTTAAAAAAATATCCCATTACTCCATGCATACATTGTGTACTGACTTCTTTTGAAGCATGGGTTGGGGATGGGAAAACTAGCAGTCGTGGTTCAAGAGATAGAAGAAACAGTCTGTCAGGTCACTGCACCACGTTAGCTTTCATTGGAAGCTTAAGATGAACAGGAATGGCTTTGGAGATTGTCTAACTCTCATCTATTATCATGAGGTCAAGTTTTCATTTGTTCTGTATTTAAATTTGATCGGAAATAGAACTAGTGATGTCCCCAAACCTCAGCTGTAAAGGGATCATTGGTCAGGAAAGCGTTTACTGTCATTCTGTTCTGCCTTATCAAACATCCGCTCAAAGGTTGTAATAGATTTTTCCACATTTTTTGAAAGACCCAAAGCCATTCTTCAAGAAAAGAGACATCATCTGACCTTGTTATTGTCAACATAGCGTTATCAGTGTTATCATGGCACATTCTGTCAATACTTATGGGTCAGTACTTATCCACTTACTTGCAGGCTGTGGCTTACTCATGTTGAAAAATTTTATGTTATTACGGATTGCTCACTTCAACAACCCACAAAGTCTGCATTAGGAGGAAGGAAGGGGAGGTAGATGGCGGCATTTTGTATCGTTTTCAACTGTGGGACTCCAGTTTGAGACCATGATACAGCTACTTATTCTTCACTTGTTTTTATCACTTTGACTCTTTCGTTTCAGTTTCAGTCCCTTCACAAATGCTTCACCAAGGTTAGGGGAACACAGTGTCATGCCTTGCATTTCTCTATGAAATTACTCCGCTATAATTAGAAATGGTTATTGTTACGAAAACATCATGAGTTGGGTTATCGACATGTGAAAAGCATTTCAGCTCCCATCTCAGGAAACTACTTCTTTTGAACATTTTATTTTCATACCAGACTATAGAAGACAGAAATTTGGATTATTTTTCCTCCATTTTGTGACCAACCCTTTTCTCACTCATCACTTCCTCTGCCTGTGCAACAAGAGTGAAGGTGTTTAGCTGAGCTGTCAGTAGCCTGAGCGCTAATGTTAGCTGTGGTAACAGTCTCTCGGTCAACATTTGAAACGGAGCATATAAGCAGCTATAGCTATAATTTGGATTTTCTTCGTCAAAGAAACATTATCTGCAGTTTGTTTGCTTGATAGCATTGTCAGCTTTTAGAGAAGGTTGCTTTTCTTTGGCTAGCAAGAACAGTATTTGCAGTGTGCACAAAAACATTGTGACTTTCATTGAACTCAATTGTAGATTAAAGAACGCTGAAGCGGATTTGTTTTATAGGCATTCCTTTATTTCTTTAGCATAAAGTTTAGCAACACATTTGCCGTGTTAATGTTAATTATGCATTATGCTGTAAATACAAACCCAACCTTTTAAGGGGTTTCAAAAACTGTATATATCTGTACAAGGTGCATATTTTGTATTATCCACAGTATTGTGTATATTGTACATTGTGCTCAACTGGCATGTATGACATGCACCAGCATTTTATCCATTCATTTACATTTTTTAAAAATTTATTTATTTATGTTTTGTTCATCCAGTATCTGCGATCAGCTTATAAATGTTTGTGTTGGGTATGGGCAAGATGGTTTCAAAGAATTGAATAACAAAATTAACACATTTTAGACTCGGCAATGGTTTATATCACATCGCCTGAAATATTGTTATATTTTTGTGTGTATGGATGAGGTGTGGTCATGACCAGCAGCCTGAATAGTCGGCAGGGGTGAATGACTCAGAAAGATTGAGAACTACTAATTCAACAGATTAATTTTTATTGAAGGAAATACCGTTGTTAATTGTGTTTAAACATCAGAAATCTGGCAGGCAAAACGTAGTAAAAGACACTGTCACAGTAATCAGAATGTCCAGATCTTATCACTCCATTAGTGCTGACTGAATGAGTCCACGTCCACATCAGACACCCAGTTCCGTTTTAGCTATCAGGCATAGCAACTTCCCCTACAGACCTGCATGACAACACCGCACCTGGTTGCCACGACATTTGTCCCCGTAGCAGTAATAAGGTCGTTGGCCATATGCTGCATTGTCAATCTGCTTTCATCCTGGTTTATCAGTCACGTCAGAGGTCATCAATCAGTGAAATCAGAAGAGATGAGTAAGCAGACGGTCCTTGTCCTGAGAGGTTACTGCTGACAGTTATTCTGTGTGGCCACACACACACACACACAGTAGTACATGTCCCTTTTGGTTTTGGGAAACATGCCCTTTAATTTGTCATGACATTCTCTGTGTTCCCACTGCAATGGGTTCTACTTCCCGTAGGGTCAGTCACACCGTGAATCATGTTTCAAAGCAGGAACACACACATACAATACATTTGCAGTCATGTTCACACATTGTTGTGGACATGCGTAGATACAGGTGCATATGATTTAGCCGTGTTGCTCATAATGTGTCACACAGATGTCAGCTCCTTGTACCGTTGTACCGTGTTCAAGTATCTGATGAGGGTGACCAATTCTGCATCAGGCGAGGCACAGTCAGCCATCGTGTGGAGTGTGTATGTGTAACAATAGTCTAAAACCAAGAGCGTGGCAATTAGTTATACCCACAATCATGAGTCAAACATGCAATATTTTCCATCGTTCTAATTTTCCTTCTCATAATGAGTAAGTCATTCCACATTCTCATTCATTGCAGTTATGGTTTTTAGTCCCCTCATAACCACAGTGTAAATTCTCTCATATTCCACAGTTAATTACTTTTGCTCTGGCTTTGTCTTTCCAGCCGATTCCATTTGTTTGCAGAAATGGTGAAGAGCAGTGTGACCTGGTACACATTTCACTGTGCGTAAATTTACAGAATTCTAATAAAGTAAGCACACTAGGCCTGTTATTGCTACTTGCCATTAGGAGATATTAAATGGACTTTAATTTAATTTAATGTACATAATGGAATATGTTAATGTTCAGTAGATGTTTGTAAAGATGATTTGCACCAAAGCCAGTGCAAATGTAGCGCTAAAAAGACAGCCGAGGTGACGAGATAGGGTCTGTACTGCTGCTTTCCTTTGTCATTGTGTGAAACCAAAACTTGCGTCTTTCTCTTAGAATAGGTTGTGATCTGTAAAAAAAAAAAGGAGAAAAAAAAGAAAAAGGTTAAAAAAATACATTAGAACTATCTAAGTTGGCGTGTATCTTAGCTTTGTGCTTACTGGGTACAGATCAGCACCAAATGTGAAAAGGGCATTTGTCTGGATTCCTGGCAGGTTCCTGCAACTGTATAGTGTACAGATGAGAGGCAGAAGCAGGGGAATGGAAAACCTCTGTCTTCTTGTGCTCAGTTTCTTTGTTTTTGAAACGTAAGTTAATTTGCGAAGGGCTATTACGTGCACTCCTGAGGATGCACCGTTCAGTACTAACTGTGTGTTTTTGACGTATCCTTTGTTCTTGCATGGGGAATGTGGCATATCCCACCGGCTGTGTCACCTCACCAACTGAAAGCAGTGTTACACTTATTGCTAGATGCCAGCATTTTATTCTGAATACGGAAGATAAATCAAGCTTTTAAAATGACCTGCAACATCTGTATGACATTTCATATTCAGTGTAATCCTGGTAATACAAATCTTAGGTGAGCTGGTCATAACTGCTTGCTTCTAGTGTACAGCTGTGGATATGTACTTTACTGTGCTGTTACTTATATCTATGTGCCTTTACACTTACTACTGTCTAAAATCATGTGATGACATCTGTGTACAGCAAAACAAAACTCCAACCCGTCCCCCCCCAAAAGCCAACCAACCAAAGGTCTTTGTACACTACAGACTTGTTTACCAAAACATCACAGAAACCTGTTGTATATCACTTTTACTATTTCCCCAGCTTACATAGCTTATGTTTGTGTGATACAATGTCAAAAGCAGATGTTTTTGTGACTCTTTATTGTTGCATACTGTAGATTATAATGTGATCAATGATTGTACTGGACAGACTAATGTCCTCGTCTCTGCAATTAAAATGCAGACCATGGTCAAATCTGTGTATTTTTTGTGGAAGTGACTGGGTGTGTGTACTGAAGCCTGTGTATAGTTACATGTCATTTTGTATTTTGTATATTCAGCCACTTACAGTATCTTGGAATGTTCTTGGAACTGCAACTCGAGGGGCCCATCCCTGGTTCTCTAGGAATACTTCCCTTGGGGAAATTTCAAGTTTTTTCTTGATCCTTTGCACACATCATATGGAATATGTTGTGTTACAAACAGTAATCAAAGTGGGATGCACAGAACACCTGAAAAAACACCCGACATGAAAAAGGTTCATTGACCTATCTGAAACAAAAGTTATAACACAACCCAAAGCCACGGGGATAGCATTGGTATGAATCAGTCCTGACTTAGCTGAGACTCCCTTTCAACACCAGTGATGTCAGTGATGCCTGGTCAGAGAGGCGGGACCCATTCATAAAACAAAACTGCAGGTATACATACATGTATATATATATATATTTTTTTTCCACTAAAGTGGAAACAAACACAGAATGTAGACTTAAGGCCAGTTTTGAACTTTTTTGGGTAAACATGGTAAAATTCAATGAAGCTTGTCGGCGAACACACTGAAAATCAGTCCCTTTAAACTTGTGCCCGTTTAATAAAGGTTTAAACAAATTAATATAACTTTTTGCTGCACTTTTAGAAAACTCAACTTTTCAGGAAATTGAGTTTTTAAACTATGGATCATGATAACAATGTGGTAGCCACCTCACATTTATGCAGTTTATGTTCAGCTTGTGGGCAGTTCTGCTACTTTTAAAACGGTCAACTTGCAGGGTCCCCTGCAATTTGTTGCTAATAATGATCTCGTTGTTGTTTTTTTGTGAAAAATACTGTAGGAGATGCATAATATACATCTTCTTTGGTTTAATGTCTTTTTCTATGATATGTAAAAGATAGGTGAGGCACAATTTAATACCTTCCACACATGATTGAGCCTACTTGCAAGAACATTCCCTCATATCACTTTTCATTTTCTCTGCCGCCAGAGTCGCCTCCGTATGACTCACAACTCTGTGCACCGTGCCAATCTTTACTGCTGAGGATTCAGTTCCACTGTGAAAACAATGTATTCTCTAATGAATGTCGTGCTGGGGAGTGTTTTATTGGGGTGGTTACAGATGAGACGATGAAGATGAGGATTAAATGTACAAAGCGGAAGAACAACGTACACATTCAACTTCAACCAGTTAAATACGGGTTTTATGAAAATCAGCTTTGAATGTCAAAGTAAAAATGTCAGCTAACACCGTGTACCCTCGGTTTCATTATTTCGGGTCTGTGCTGCTTTAAAGCTTCGAAAGGGTATGATCAAGCCTCTCTATGTATGACCTTTTCGATAAAGAGGAGGAAAAATGACCAATCAAACCACTCCTGAAAAATCTTTTGAAAGTGCTGTTGAATAATATGGATTCACGAGAGTAAACTAAAAGCAGTGCATACAATTTTCATGCAGCACAGCTCATATGAACTGTGCAGGAAGGTATTCTTACAATTACAATTAATCACTGTGCTGGAGTGCACGTAACTATTTGGGGAATATTTTGCAAATAAAAAACCTCCAGGATGTTAAGGAGTGTATGCAGCTCGGCAACTATTTCACATTGTTCAAAAATGCCACTAACACCTGGCTTTTAAGTGTAATGGGGAAGTCTTTCATCGTCGTTCAGTTCTGTGTCAAATGACTATGCAGCATTTTCAGTTAAAAATCATCTCTGGCTGTGGCAGTGGGAATACAATACCCTGGTGAGAATGCTAATTAGGGTGCTGTGTCCAGGGCTGCAGGTGGGCAAACAGTTTACTTTCTCTTTGTAGAAACACACATTTACCAACCGTAATGTCTCACATGGAGCGTCTGAAACGCATTGGACAGGAACTCACGGACAAATAAAACCTCCGGTTTCCCTGGGCCACATGCTGAAGCGTCCTTGGGCCGACCGGTGCATCTATCGGTGTATGAATGTGTGCGAATGCAGTCGAAAGCACTGTGTAGTTCTCTGGACAAAGATGTGCTGTATGAGTGTGTGAATGAATGTGGCACCTAGTGTTAAAGCGCTTTGAGTGGCCAGTAACAACAGAAAAGTAGAGTCCATTCACTATTTTACTATTTAACAGCAGACAGCTGCTTGGCGTAATGTCCGCAGTCCAGTCTAAAATGATAAAGTAGCACAATTATCTCCAAAAGTCAATATCATCAGAAATGTTGTGACACACAGCTCATTGGATTCAGTGTGATGCCATTCCTGAATGCTGTCATATACTTCCAGGTTTGTTTCCTGAAGGGTAATAGTAGATACTGGACATAACTCCAGTTCTGTGATTAAACTGCAGCCCTCGACAAACAATCTATGGTAAACAAGCTTCTTCTGGCAATAGGAAAAGATTTAAGTGACTGGTTTTAATAGGTTCCAACACATTTAAAGTATCCCATTTCAGTTTGCTACGTCTGGTATAAAATTATCTAAAGTTTTAGCTTCGAAGCAAATCATTCTCCATTTATTTCTATTAGCAGTTTGCATCAGTTCTGAGAAGCAATGTCTGGCTCTGTGAAGCCTAGAATGAAGCTAGAATTTAGGAAGCTAGAATTGTTCGGTAAATCAACAACCTGAGAGCAGTGAAGAACAATCAAAACTGCCATTGAGATATTTTGTAACAGTGCGGAAAATGGTGGAGTTTAGTGTTAATTCTCAGTTTATCTCTTTAAAGTGGGCCTTTCTTCTACAGCAGAAATGAGGCGATCTAAACGATAATAAAGAGTTATTAGCTGCCGCAGCCTTTATTATTTTTTTAGATTTTTTTCTTCGCAGTGATATATGAAACTCCTCAGGCAGAGCTGTATAGAAGATGCTATAGGAACACCACTTTCAATGTTCTGCTTTGGTTACATCTGTGCCACTCATGAAACTAGAAAGAACGACCTGACGGGTGAGTGCATAAAAGTGAAGAAATAGATGGCTCTTGGCCATCTGATAGCAGTTGGTTCGTGTTGGTAGGATCAATATAAGAGCACAAAAAACACACAAGTACATTCTATTGCATAACTTCCACCTGCACAGATGAAATAAAGTATGGTGTCTGGCTGGAAGAGAGTTTTCTCAAACAAGGCTGTAAACGAGGTCATGCATAGATAGGCTGGATCATACGCTTTGACTCCGTAGCTGGGGGAGATAAATGTGCAAGTGCAATGCTGTCTGTTTGATTTGGCAAAAATTATTGCTCCTTGTGGATGTAAATATTGTCCAGTAAATGAGCATAAACTCCATGTGTGCTAACATCCTATGAATATATTTATATATTTGTCATTACGAACACTGTCTTAAGCTCTTTTCATCCCCTCCACACCAGTGCCTTTATCTTTCATGTTCAGTCCAGCGTCCTTGAAAATGATGTATTTCTTGCTACTTATTTGTAAGTATTCCAACGAGCTTAACAGATTACAGAACAATAAAATCAAAGCCACCATGATAAGTACACAGACATATGCTGGAAGTTTTAGTTGATGCTGCAGTAAAAATCATCTGTTGTCACATTCTGCTGGCTGTCTCCATCTACTGGTCTAATTTGGGTACTTTTGATGTTAACGTGCACTATTCCCGTGTTGAGGTCATTAAATAATGCCAGGCAAGGTTTTTCAGATGTTTTGCGACAGATTCTGAAAGGCTATGGTCACAACTGTTTTCAAGTCTTACACTAAGGCAGATATGTAGAACAAAACCAGCTGGACAAGGTGAAGACATGTCTGTAGTTTTTGATGGCCTTAGAAAAAAGTCCCAACAATGGATGCGATGGGGGACAGATTCCTAATTGGATGCACTATACAAAGTTTATACAAAACAGATATGCAGCCTCAGCATAAAACCTCATAAAAAATCAAATCAAGGGAGTATCCTCTATAGTTATTGTGTATTTAGTTAGATTCTCTCTGCTTTGCTTATTTAAAACATTCTGATAAGTCAATTAGCATCAGTTGCTAAATGACTAATTTAGACCTATTTCAGTCTTTTTTTTATTGTTCTCTATTCTCATGTGAGCTGGCTTCCTTTTCCCTTTCCAAAATTTGACTACCCATCTGCAGCGAGTCTATTCTGGGTGAACTCAGGTTTCTGGCTGTGGTTGTTTTGTCAGAGGTGCGATCCAAACTACACAAACACCTTCTTTGTCTTCTTGTGAGTCCTCACCAATCACGTTCTATCTGCAGTGTGTATTTAACAATAACACAAGCATGCACGAAACTGACTTGGTGTTGTTTTTGATATCTTTTCCCACCCAGATATAGAAGTCTTTGCTCTTGTTGTTTTCATTCTTTTGCAAAAATACATGTCGAAAAATCTATCAATGCTTTTTTTGCTGCATGCCATCATTTTAAATATTCCTTCCTCTTTTTTCAGTTTCAAAATGATGATTCTGGCATTCAGTCCCTCCAAATATAGCAAAAATATGTATGGAGGGCACTGCTTTCAACACCCGCTAAAAGAAGATAAGCTAGCCATTAGCTTTTCTTGTCCTTCTTGATCTTTTCTTTTACATCAGGACAAATGTTTAATGTCCTCTAGAGGTAAATGTCATCTACTTTATGGTTAATACAACTATTGCATGCATAAGAAGCATTTTGAGCAGGTGTGCCATTTCAGTGGGCAGTCGTATTCACACAAAAGGCAGGTGCAAGACATGGGTGATTGCGATCGAATTTGAAGTATAGTGATTTTAATACAGTGTGATTGAGCAACAATTCTCTGACATTTCAGTTGTCTTTTCATTCTCTAATTTGATCCATATCATGTTCTTTGCACTTGGAATAGTTCCCCCCTCCTACTGCATGTTGCCTTTTTGCTTGTTTGGTTCAGCTGCCCTAATTAACCTCACCTGATTACTCTTGCTCAACATACAAGCTCTTCTTGTGCTGCAGTGGTAGCTCTGAAAGAACAGCAACCATCTACCAGTTGGAAGGTTGGTGGTTCGATCCATGGCTGCCTCCCATGCATTCATCAATAGCTGTGAGTGTGTATGGCAGAGAAAAAGCACTGTGTAATCTGTAACACACGTCCCCTTTTACCCGGACACGTTCCCTTTTACCCGGACACGTCCCCGTTTACCCGGACACGTCCCCTTTTACCCGGACACGTACCCTTTTACCCGGACACGTCCCCTTTTACCCGGACACGTCCCCGTTTACCCGGACACGTCCCCTTTTACCCGGACACGTTCTCTTTTACCCGGACACGTCCTCTTTTACCCGGACACGTCCCCTTTTACCCGGACACGTCCCCTTTTACCCGGACACGTTCCCTTTTACCCGGACACGTCCCCTTTTACCCGGACACGTCCCCTTTTACCCGGACACGTCCCCTTTTACTCGGACACGTCCCCGTTTACCCGGACACGTCCCCGTTTACCCGGACACGTCCCCTTTTACCCGGACACGTCCCCTTTTACCCGGACACGTCCCCTTTTACCCGGACACGTCCCCTTTTACCCGGACACGTCCCCTTTTACCCGGACACGTCCCCTTTTACCCGGACACGTCCCCGTTTACCCGGACACGTACCCTTTTACCCGGACACGTCCCCTTTTACCCGGACACGTCCCCTTTTACCCGGACACGTCCCCGTTTACCCGGACACGTCCCCGTTTACCCGGACACGTACCCTTTTACCCGGACACGTCCCCTTTTACCCGGACACGTCCCCTTTTACCCGGACACGTCCCCGTTTACCCGGACACGTCCCCGTTTACCCGGACACGTACCCTTTTACCCGGACACGTCCCCTTTTACCCGGACACGTCCCCGTTTACCCGGACACGTCCCCTTTTACCCGGACACGTCCCCTTTTACCCGGACACGTCCCCTTTTACCCGGACACGTCCCCTTTTACCCCGACACGTCCCCGTTTACCCCGACACGTCCCCTTTTACCCGGACACGTCCCCTTTTACCCGGACACGTCCCCTTTTACCCGGACACGTCCCCGTTTACCCGGAAACGTCCCCTTTTACCCGGACACGTCCCCTTTTACCCGGACACGTTCCCTTTTACCCGGACACGTCCCCTTTTACCCGGACACGTCCCCATTTTGGAGAGCTAAAAATTGCATCAGGTTGGAATTTCAAAATTGTCCCGTATTTTGCTCTGTTTCAGCCTTGAATATGTTAACATCAGATTTGTCTTGGATTTCACTCCCCCTACTCACTTATTGTTGTACACTCGCTCTCCTCATAGCCCTACAGCACAGATGAGTTGGACGTGACATGGGTAGGGGAGAAGTTTTGTCCCACTTTCTTGCGCATTCTCTGTCTACAGAAAATTACCAACATTGGTCGATACCCAGTACCCCAACCACCTCCCCCCGCGGACTATTGCTGGCAGATTTCATCAGTTTATCATCAAATTCTGTGCATGCAATTTCACTGTACAACCATTCACACGAGTAGGAAGGATTGGTTCCTCCAGTGTTCTCTGTGGAACATACTGACATGCCTTTCTGACACTCTAGGTGGTGCTATGCAGATTCAAATCAGAAATTCCCAGCATCTAAAGATACAAATCTAAGGCGTTGTATTAGTTGTTCATCTTTGTAGACCCACATCAACATGATTCACCTTTGCATAATTACCCAACCTATTCCAAGTGCAGTCAGATACACTCAGATACTCATCTTTTTTATAAGCTCCTGTTAATCCATCCTGACATCTAGCCTTTTTTTCCCATTGCAATCAAGGCAACATATTTAGGAAAGTCCAAAGGGGATACACTGCTTTTGAACTATAAGATGGCAAACTCAACCAGTAAAACTTGTGGGAAGACAGTGAGGGATCATTAACCTATAAAGTAGCAAGACCTACAGTTCATCTCTTTGAGATGGTTACCACATAATGGCCCATCTGAACCGATCCTGCAGTGTAACTGGAATAGTTTGTAAATGTGATCTAACTATCCATAATAATGATTACATTTAAAACAAAGAAAAACAACAGTTCTTGTTTCATCAAGAGCAATACCTGCCTAACAATTTCTTTCTTTCTATATTACCACATGTGCTTATCAGTCAAAGTGCACCTGCTCTTTTTACTATGCCAGCCCTACTTGTCCCAAAGCGGAACTAAATCAGTGTGTTGTAAGACTAAACTAACACCTTTTAATGACTCGCCACCACATCATTTCCATTAGCTTCTAACAGCTGCAGCAGCAGAGCCTCTGTGAAAATGGAAACCTGACATCTTTTGACTCACTTTTGTCATTTTTACGTCTCTTTTTGATTTCCTATCATCGATACCATTAAATTTTTAGAGGAAAGAAAGAGGAAATGAACACTGAAGGAAGTCTAAATAAAGTCACACAGCCCTGAAAAGATTAAACGACTTAAGCTTCTCTCTTCGAGACAGAAATAAATCTCAAGTGCCCATTTTTAACAATGTCACATGTTCGTACTGTTTAGAAATAATCATTTCTATGTACTTTCCCATGAGATGATGTTGTACAGGGCCAGAAAGACTGAACTGAAACACTGAAATCCTGTTTTGTGCTCAGTGAGCAGTAAAACACATGGCGTTGGAATTGCCCAACAGTTTCACACTGATGATGAGAAGTTGCCGTCGTCACATTTGTATCCCACAACTTCCAGTTATGCTTCAAAATTAATTAGTTACTGTTGACACTGAGTCAGTGGGATAGTTAAGTGTGTGAATACATCTGGCCTCCACCCACATAACTTTTAAAGAGTTTTAAGCAGCAGGACTGGAGACATTTTGTTTCTTCATTGCAAACTGCTGTTTTCAAAGGCAAGAACCAATCTTTCTGTCTTTGTACAGTCATGTGAAAAAGGGGGTATGCCCCCCTTTCAATTTTACGAATCAGAACAAAATAAAAGTAACTCATCTGATCCGTACCAGGGCTTAGAATAAGATGAATGCATTTTCTCCTGAACAACAACAGCCCGTGACATATTACACAGTGTCTGAGTAACAAAAATCTAAACAAAATGAAGAAGCAGTGTTGGAAAAACCATGTCCGTCCTTACTGCTTTCATGAGAATTTAGAGGTAAGTTGCATTCATGTGCTGTTAATTAAACTTGATAAACTTGAACAAATACAGATGAAAGACTGATAACCTCATACAGAAAATCATTACTTCAAGATTTTAGGGCTAAAGGCTGTTTTGCATGCTACTGAATCATGAAAAGCATTTTCACATACTGTATCTCTTTATTATGACCTGATATACGGCCTAAAACTGCTGAACTGAGAGTAGAAGCACAAGTAAAAATGTACAATCATCAAAAATCTCATTTCAAAATCAAATTTCATTCAAAACCTCCTGCTTAATTTACATCAGCTGTGTTCATTCTTATGAGAAACACACCGCAAAAGGGAGTCATAATGTTATATAGGCATTATAATGGTCTGACCTTAGTGTGTTAGGGTGGGGGATCCTTCTGACAAATAAGGGAAAGTCCCAGACCAAGAAAAACATTCATATCCAAATTAGCGTCCATGCAGAGATACAGGCCCATCTTGCTCTTCTTCAAATCAGGGATTCTCCTACCACTTCAGTTTCACTGGGTAAGTAATCTTTCTTAAAATAATTTTCAACTAAGGATAGGTACGGAAAGAAGAAAATAAAAACTAAGTTGACTGTTTTTTGTTGGCATTTCCCATGTAGGTGTGATTCAAAACTCACTTAGGCCAGTGTTGTTCAAGTTTTTAATGAGTATGACAGCAGTATTTACAACTTGAAGACCAACACTGTGTCTTCTGAGGAATCTGGTCTGTTATAATTGGCTCTCAATACAAACATTTTTCATTTAGAGACGAGCACATTGACACAAACCAGAGACAAGGCAGCTGAGTGATACCACCGTGAGGACCGAACAGTGAATTATACCAAACACTACAGCGTTAATTCTGGGTTATAATCTTAAGTTTCTATGTCATTAAACAGTTTTATTTTGAATACTGGTGATGGAATACACGGTATTTGTAACAATGCCAGGGTGAACTAACTGCACGTACAATCAGAAACAGACCCTAGCTGCTGGTTACTGGGGTGTGACAGAATAAGTTACAGTTCGGAGTGTGAAAGCAGTGAAGGGTGGACGAGAGTTAGATCTGTGAGTTTTTCACACTTGGCTGACTTGGTTCTTGCCAGACAAAAAAAAACTGCCTTTGAGAATAAAAGCCATGATGTCTATAAGGATGAATGCAAAAGAGTTACAGCCAGATTGCAATGTTGTTGCAGTACTAAAAATCCATGAAAACAGCAAATTGCACCGATTTTCACAGCAGAAAATCATCTCTGCAACATCCAGTATTAGGTTTTTTAACTTGTTTAAGCATAGACCCAGCAGTGTACAAATGTCTCAAGTCATCAGAACTTGCACGAGCATCTCACTGTTCAGACATTACTTCAGTGTGATAAACCACATGCTCTTTCATAGGTGATGGCCTCATAGTTTGAGCATAACTGTGCACCTTTAAAGAACTTCAGTTCAGTTGAAACTGCACTTAACTGTATATACATGAAGCTTTTGTTTAAAACGTTGTAAAAGTTCTGACTGTGTAAAAAATTAAGGGGAAAAGAAATTTGCAAATAATTTGAAAACTGAATTCAATAGAAAACCATACAAAGATTATAAAGTGCTTACTGAAACGTACATGGTGATTTAAGTGTGTGTTCTTCTTTTTCTTACCTCATTAGGACTTGCTGTGGTACCATCACTGACATTGTTAGGACCAGTAGTCTTTATGGGGACCAAAGCCCAATCATTATGAGGCCAAATGTCATTTCTGTGGCCCTGGCTAAGGTTTAAACTGAAGTTCAGTTCCTATTTGGAATGAACTGGTAATGGTTAAGGTTGAGTTAGTCTAAACATAACGATGGAAAGCCAAATAATTATCTTAATTAGGATAGCTGCATGAGTTGTGTGTGTGTTGCTGTCGTTTCATTTTTTAACATGTCGTTAATAATTAGGAACTGAAGGGACCAGCTGCTTTAGTTTTGGATGTAAAATGTCTTGTCTTAGTTGCTTGATATAGAATTTCAGCTGCTCCACTGTCATATTTTTCTTTTCTTTATCAATGCACCAAAGGTTGTCAAAGGGTGACGGGTTTGGACTGGAATTCATTGGATAGGAGAGTTTTGACTTGTATTTCTGGATTCATCAATGAATGGCAATCACTGGCAAAGGTTTTTTCTGACATTCCTGAGCCCATACAATGATTTTCGCTACAGACTAGTGTAATTTTATTTTGTCAAGGACTTGACACTGAATTTTTTTTGAAAAACTGAAACTTACCTAAACTGTAAAATGCCTCATGAGGTAGCATCAAATTTAAGATGAGCTCAACGTCAGGCAATAAACACAAGTCATTCAAAACATCCAGTTAATCAACTTCACAAATATCTCCCATTTTGTTCAATTTGAATGACATTTTATACAGCATCTCAGATTTTTAAGGGGAAAGGGTTCCAAGTATAATGTGACAGCAGGGCATTATGTAGTTAATTTTTCATACCTGCTTTATTCTGTTCAGGATCATAGGGAGGACTGGAGCATAATATAGTGTAGTATATCACAGTGAAATGTCTTGCAGAATGATGTAGTAAAGTGTACTTACCATAGAGTGTAGAGTTGTGTTGTATAGCAGTGTGACATAATACAGATTAAAGGGATATACTGTGTAGTGGTGTGGCTCAGTATAGCATAGCCCTCAGTAGTGTAGTAGTACAGCAGAACAATGCAATGATTTCCGTATCTCAAATCATTTTCAAAAGTAATGATAGGCAGCAATCTGCAAAACCCTGCATTTACAAATTGTGGAAAAATTTCAGAATAAACTGTGTTGATGTAAAATACTCCATCATCTATAGTACATACTGTCATCTGTACATAGATTTATGGACACAGCAAAAAAAAATCAATATTGGATGTCCGTGATTTTCTGGCACTCAGGCAGCACTGCATTTAAAGCAAGCATGTTTCTGTCATGAAAATCACAGCAAGGGCTCAGGAACACTTCCAGAAAAAACATTGTGCGGTGAACACAGCTCAACATGGCATCAACAAACACAGGTTAAAGCTCTATCGAGTGTAGAAAAGTCAGAGGTGCCCATGAACCAAAAATGTTGCCATCTTCTTTGGGCCAAATCTCATTTCAAATAGAAAACTGTGGTCAGATGAATCAAAATTTTTAATTATTTCTGGAAATTATACAGTACATATGCCCTCCAGGTAAAGTGAAGAGGAACCATCTGGCTTGTTATCAGCATTCAATTCCACATTCTGCATCTCTGATGGACTCAAAACTTGCACATCTGGAAAGGCAACATCAGTGCTGAAAGGCATATGGTGGTTTTAGAGCAACATACGCTCCCATCCAGACAATGAGTCTTTTAAGAAAGGCCTTGCATATTTCAGTAAGACAATGCTAAACCCCATACTGCATCTACTATAACTGCATAGCTTCGTAGTAGAAGAGTCTGAATGCCGGACTGACCGTCCAGCAGTTTAGACCTTTTATCGATAGAAAACATTTGGTGCATCACATCAAGAAATGCGAAATACCACAAAGAGGACCCAGGAATGTTAATCATTTAGAATCCTATATCAGACAAGAACGGGACACCATCCCTCTGCCAAAAGTCCAGCAACTGGTCTCCTCAGCTCCCAGATGTTTACAGACAGTTGTTTAAGAATGGCGAACATGGACCTGTCACAGCTTTTTCATGAAACAGCAAAATGTCTCACTTTCGGCATTTAAGTTTTCTACGTTTGTCGTGAACCAAATGGATACAAACACAAGAAACAGAAAATTCTAAAGATAAGACCCTTTTTTTTGCATACATGCATGCATGAATTATTTGGAAGTGTTGTTCAAGCTTGTCAAAACAAAACAAAAAAAAAAAAAAAAAACGGGCTGAGTCAATTCTGAGACAATCCTCATCCGATCACTAAAATCACAACTTCGATTTACATATTTGTAGTTACTCACACGCCAGCTGCTTCCTTTAAGAGTTTCCCTCTGTGTGTTCTTGTCAGAGTGAGGGGTTATCGGGGCCGATGGGTGGAAGATGCAATGAGGTTGAATTCTGGGATGCCTTGATAAGAAAATGCATGCACTGTCACGCGTTATGCCAGCAGCCAGATGTCATGCCCAGATGCATCATTTACTGCGGTAAGTGCACACATGCATGCACAGAACAGAGGTATAAGAATATGTAGCTGTTTTCCATAATCTGTGATAAACTATGGAAATGCATTTGTGACCATTTTAGTGTTTCCAATTCATTGGCACGGTCAAAGTCTGAATCCCCCTTAGAACTATGAACGGAATGCTAAACTTTAACAGATTCACGGAAGTAAATTCACAAAATTCGCACACCCCTCCTGATTGCTTTCACACAATGTGCTTTCTTTCATACAGACTCTGCAAGTTGCAAAGCCAAGCCTGGCCACTACTACGACAGGCTGCTGAAGAAATGCATTAGGTGTGCAGAGATCTGTGGCAAGCATCCAGCAGAATGCTCCCACCACTGTTCGAGTGAGTACCACTCTGCTCTGGATTAGAATTTTGAATTACTACCTAGCTTTCGGTCGAAACTCTCTGCACAAAGTTTGCAGGTCAGCAATTGGGAAAGTTGAATGGCTTAGAAAGTCAAAGAAGAGCATCTGAGAACCACTGAGATTGGTTTGAATGTCAAGTTTTTTACACTTGTGTGAAAAAGAAAGTACCTTTTTCAAGTCTAAGGTCTTATGTATAAAAAAAAAACCTCAGATGAACAACAACAAATAACAGTGTGAAAAACTAAGAACAACCTTCTAGCTTCGAAAGGGATTAAAATGGCAAGCAGCAGCCAGCTGCTGATCAAATGTGCTTGATTAACTGATCATCAGTAAGTGTGAGCACCTCTATCTGGTCTGAAAATCTGAAATTATGGGAGTTGGCTGGTCTGGAGGTGTGTGTTAGCACAATGCCAAGGAGGAAAGACATCAGCAATGATCTTAGAGAAGCAATCATACCAAGTACTCAAAGGACAAATGTGAGGCCATCTGTCTTACAGGTACATGAGATGTACGGAGCAGGAAAACGATCCCAAACACATTAGCAAATCTGCAATAGTTGTAGATTTACCTGTGCATAAAAAAATGTCTGTAAAGCTCAATGAACTGAAGCAATGTTGTGAAGAGGGGTGGGGAAAAATTCCTCCTCAGAGATGTGAGAGACTGGTAAAGTCATACAGAAAAGGATTACTTCAAGCTGCTATTTGTAAAGGTGGATCTACAAGATATTGAATGGTAAGGTGGACTTAGTTTTCCCATAAACTGCTTCTGCACTCTGGTTTAGTTTTTGTTAGTTTAATATTCTAATATATCCCTCCAGCTTCGCCACCTCCTGTGACCACAAAAATGCTCCTGACTGACGTTACCAAACAGACGCCGAACACAAGGATGCCCCAAAGATTGGATGACTTCTCGATCCTGCTATACTCCCTCCTGGCCGCTAGCATGGTGCTGCTGTTTTTCAGCCTTACTCTAGCCTTGATAGTCCTCCTAAGGGGACGCCAGGCCAAACCCAAAACCGTGGGACCCACCATAGGCACTGAACACAAGCAGAACTGTGTGGTCCAGCCAGAACCGGAGCCCAATTTTCCAGTCAGCCAAGCAGGGATGAGCTCGAAGGGTCAGTGGAGAATCAATTTAACCAAAGGCCTCAATCAGTGCAATCAGTTGGATTATGACTTCCTGGCATTTCTCTTATATAATCATTTTGCTTAATTGTGTGTCCACTACACATCTGTTTACAGGTTTTCAAACAAGTTCAAGTTGTCCCACCTATCGTGAGCAATCAGATGACTCCAGCCCAACAGAGACCTGTGTGTGTGTTCACTGTTTTCCTGATCTGAGAATTCTCTGTCAGGACAGCCACAGGCCACTGAGAACACCTAACTCCATCAACCAGCCAGCTGTGCTTCATAAAGGCCTCCTCCAAAATGGGGATCGTGTCTGTAACGAGGGGAGCCTCTACATTTCTGGGCTGAGGGTCCAAGAAGAAGCAGCAGTGGGATGAGGTCCATATGGGTTCTCTAAACATATCTATCCGGAAAGCGGGAAGAGAAAAATGTGTCTCTCAAACATCAGAGGTGCAGTTTAATCACATTTAACTTTCAAATTTTACATATTTTTTTTCACAAGTTGAGACACTTTTCGTTGCATGCTTTGGTCGAAATACCACAGAGATACGGTGCAACACTTATCCTTTAAACCATCAATTTACAGACCTTTTCATAGCAACTAGACTCCATTCCCGAACTGAGAGCTGTCCTATAGCTTTGCCCTACCATGTAAACGCGAATTTGGAGGCCAGATTACTCTTAGTAAACATCGAAGTGCATCATCACTGAATGAGAGCAGTGTAAATAGCCTGAGAACTCGCACTAGCACACACAGCAAAACCCCCTCAGGCTACCACAGTTTTCCTTTCAAATTCTCACATTCCCGTCTTCAGTTTGACGGCTGATTCCGATCTCTTTGGCAAAATCTTGTTTGCTGAAATGGCTCAAGATGTTACAACAGAACCACAGACAGGAAGGCTGCAGTCATGCGCCGGCCAGCAGGTTAATATACCAATAAAAAAATGAATAAGATCAAGTCATTCCTCTGTCACATATTGGCTCCAAAAACCTTTCATTGTCGCTCTGTTTCTCTGTATTTTAAGGATGAATTGAAGTTATTTTTGAGTTGAGTTGTGAAATACCTTTCCCCTGCAAATGAGGAAGTCCTACTGAATGGGATATTCTCTTACTTGGAGACCCATAGACAAATTTCCAGTGTTTTTTTTCCCTAGTTTTTCAGTTGGTAGAGACCTCATACACTTAAATATATGCTCTCAAGCACAGAAACAGTATTTTTAATGTCCTCTTAAAGGACAGTCAGCATCACTGAGAACATGTTGACTTTTACATGTTGCCTTAAAGGCAGGCAGCCTGCTGCAGACACTTCTTGAGGTTTTCTACTGAGCTTTTTTCTGTGAAAACATAGATCTGAAACATTTTTTCTGTGCCGTTTTGGATGATGTGCTGCTGGAAGGATTTTTGTCTGTAACTCTGGTCATTTTCTACAACTGTTATGATGCATAACCATGGCAACAGCAAAGTTGATAACCTGCTGAAGCTTTGCAAAACGTGATGCCTGAAAGACCTGAAATTAAGAAGAGACTAAGAGGTTAAAGAAGAGACTAAAAAGTCTAGGATGCAGAGCAGGAACAAAAGAGAGAAAAAAAAGGTAAAAGGAGTTTAAAACATTTCTTCCCTTGATCATCATGGGAAGTGTGAGATCACTGGCATATAAAATGGACAAGCTTGGATTCCAGATGAGGACACAGCAGGGATATAAGGACACCACCATTATTTGTTTTCATCGAGACGTGACTGCAGGAACACCTCTAACACCTCTCGAGTTGGTTTTCAAACTATACGGGCTGACAGAGACAGAAGACAAAGAGGTAACAGTGAAGGAGGAGGATTACAGAGCTTGCTCACAACAGATGGTGGAATCCTGGACATGTCACTGAGAAAGAGCGTCTCTGCACCCCAGATGCTGAGCTGTTGCCTGTGAGTTCCTGTCTATGTTGTCTACTGAGAGTTAAACTGTTTCACCTGCCAATGCTGCTACAAAAACAAGATCCCAACCCATTGATGGCGACCTCTGAAGATATCTACCACACCTTCCTCTCTGCCACACTTCAGCTTTCTACATGTTTGTCAAATGACTTGCATTGAAATTTGTGCTCCATCTGTAACAACAGCATATCTATATCTATATAGCATAACTAATACTGCAGAAATATAAGCTCTCTCCTGGGATTAATAACGTATTATTGAATTTAACTGAAATTTAGAGCTCCTAGTCTGAGTCAGTATCATACACATGTACACTTTCTTTTGATTTTCTCTTCTGTTTTCTCCAATTCATGACAGTACAAAAATGAGCTCAAATGTAAAAAGAACAATGACAACAGAGTACAGGTTCAATGGTGGACCAACAGCATTTGACTGCCTTGTCGAGGGTAAACTTGGCTCATCAGACCACACTTCAAAAGACTTGCATTTTTGTGCTTATGCTGTAAATTTATGACTTCAGCCCTGGAGACATTTGATCGTTGCATCTCCAGAATAACAAGTGAAACACACTGTGAATAAACACTTCAATCAAGTGTTAATATAGAAAGTCAGAAATGCTAACGTCCAAATCGAAGACGAAGCCTGTAAAGGTAAAAAACACATGCAGTGTATTATTTTTAAGAAACAATATGTTGTGGTGGAAGCATGTCCCTGAGGTGAACTTCCCAATCTGCCACCTGCAGTTAGAAACATCAGTTCTCTTAAAAATAATCAGTGAAGTGCCAGCATGCGTTCATTCTGAGTCAATAAGGTAACTGACCAGATTCGGAGTCTCTCCATACATTCACTTAACAGCCCCATGAGGCGAGGTGTGTATGTGATGTTGATTAAAACCCCCTCCTCCAGTGAAAATGTGCTTCGTCTGTAACTGCACTCGTTTGGTCTTCAGGTTTAAGCAAATTAAGCAGATGCAGAAACGTATTGTTAAGACTGTTTTATAAATCGGGCTTCAGCTGTGATTTCACAAACTCGTGATGACTTTCAATAAGCGTGGCTAATGCAGAAAGTGAGATTATTTATCTCATTTTACCCTGACGCGGGAATGCAAAGCTTAAACATGATGTAAGGGAGCCCCCTGCTGGTTGTATAGAGATACAGCAGTTTAAGACTCGCGTTCAAACCTGTGGTTAGGTTGATGGTGTGAGGAAATCATTTCCACACTGTGTATTGCTGCTGTAGAGCAGCACCAAATGCAGTTTTCTTCTTCTAGTTTCAACATTAGTTGTATTTTTTCACTTTTAAAAAAGCCCGTCCAGCTGATTCAGATATCCTTTTAGATAACTCTAATAAACACGTACAAAATCCTTTTTTTGGTCATTTTTAATTGAATAAAACATTCAACTGTGAAGGGAATTTAGTATAGCCTAAAATGCTTCAGAGCAGTGCTGCGTTTGTGCTTTTGGGAAATGTAAACACACAGATTGGACAGGTAACTGTGGTTTTATGCTCGACGGTCCACCCACCAGCTGGTGTAGTCACTTAAAAGGGTTGCGCTGCCCGAGTCGGACGCTCCCGTGTACATGCAGCCTCCAGCTGCATCCAGATGGGGGTTGAATGGTTAATTTGCTAGAATGTCTCCTAAAACTGCGAGTCTTCAGAAATGCTGGCGTGTTGACCGAAAATGAACGCAACAGAACATATGTACCAGGTAACAAAAAAAAAAAAAAAGAGGCAACGAGGTACCTTTAGGTTCTTTTTAATCCAAAGCATTCTGTTGGAAGTGCAAATGTAAAATCTAAGCACGCTTCCATAAATGAGGTCCCTAGCTTGGACACTAATCATGGACATAAATTAAGGTGAAATAAAAAGCTTTTATATTCATAGTTCATGAATTTTTCAACAACGGAGAGTGAGCAGATGCCATTTTTAAACCTGTTAAACATGAATCAGCATGTAAAGGTGAATAGTTTTGTGCTTTTGCCAACAATGTGGGCGGGGGGGGCGTTTGATTCCCGTTTCTGCAGGCCACATGTCAAAGTGGCCTGAGGTAGGACACAGAACTCCACGTTGCCTCTGATGCGTCCACCAGCATACGAGTGTGTGTGAAAAGAAGCCCTGCAGCAGGACTTTGTCTACACAGGCTAAGCAGGAGTGTATGTTAGAAGCAAAAAGACCAGAAAAGCTCCATTTACCATGTCTGTAGGGAGGAGAGGTTGTATTCAAGCCATCGTCCCCGCGTTTGTTCTCTGTTCTGTGCGTGGCAAGTTCGGTTTGACCCACACAGCACAAAGGACTGTTGCTATGGTTACCAGCAGGTTGATGTAATCTCACCCATCCTTCAGTCAGTAAAAAAACCTGAATTAAATACCATGAACTGTCGCATCTTCTGTAAGAGACCTCAGCAAAAAAATGAAGGTTATACGACGACATGAAATGAAAAAAAGAGCACTACGAGTGTTTAGAGATATAGATTTGTCTTTATTTGAGTGTATTTCCATCACTGTGTCCAGTTCTTGCAGCAGTAACAACAGTGTGCGAGGAATGACTGACCGGCTGACTGATTACGGCCCTGCGGCTGGATCCAGCAGTACAGGAGAACAAACCAACTCTTGAGGTTTCACCATTTGTCTCACACATACAAACTGTACATACACTTTTACATACGTCATCAACATGTGGAAAAAGGGAAAAAAAAAGGATCAAACTGTGATACCCAGCTCAGACGGCATGCTGAATGCAAGTACTGATTCAGTACACAAACATACAGTGCATACGCACGACACACGTGCATAAAAACAGGAACGCGCGCGCGCCATTTTCTTTTTCTTTTGTCTCTTTACACGCAGCAACACAACTTTACACAAAGTGAGGTGGGCTTTTTTTCCCTTCCTCTTTCTCTGGGCCATACACACACACACACACACACACACACGGATCAATTGGAGCGACATGCGGTCGACAGATAACACTGCGGGCCTGAACTTCTGACCCATTATGTACACTCTGTACTCTGAGTTATGTTTCAGTTTGTCTTTTTTTTTTTTTAAACCGTTTACCTGAAACAGCATCGCAGCGACGTGGAGAAAAAAAAAAAAAAAAGCCGTATCGTGTTAAAAAGAAAGAATCCATAGCAGCAGTTGCACAAAAATGATCAGCACTGTTTTGCCTTTTTTTTTGTGTACAAAAAAAAAAAAACTTGATTGACGGCACAACGTGACACAGACGAACAACATGAGAGTTTAAGGAGAATGCACAAAAAAAAAAAAACGTAAACAAACCTTTTAATTACAAGATGTATAAAAATATAATATTCACGGTGTATCTGTGACCCCTCTTTGACTTTTGGAAGCTGAGAGAGAGGCAGAAAACAACGGAGTTGTCACATCCTTCCCCAGAGAAAAGCTTTTCTGTAAGTACCTACGTGTGCGCGACTACGAACTGACGAATAATCAATGGAATAAACTTCAGAACACTATGTCAGGTGGGTTTTTCACCACAACAGACGAACGAAACAGAAAAGAAAAAATTTTAAATGCATAAGACAACTTCCATTCTGGGAATTTTTGGTCTTTTGGAGGAGTGCAGGTGTGTTGGAAACACGTGCTCGTGTCCAGAAAGAGTCTTTGCAGATACAGTGGGGGGGTGTGGGAGCTCTTCCTGGAGAGCTTTATACCCCCAGTGGGAGGCTGTGGCTTGCCTTCTTTGCACTCGTGGATGTAAATGTATGGAGCTGTGCAAGCATAGAGCAAGACGTGGGTGAAGAACAGCATTTGGGATCAAGTAAAACTTCTTTGCCAGTTAACAGAGAAATGCCGGCTTAGGAGACAGTTCCTCCTGTGTGAAGGTGAGTGTAGAATATCACAGCTTCTTCCTCCTTCATGCCCTGAATTCAAATGAGACTTCAGCAACAATACAAATCTCCCTTCTGTGTTTGGAGCGTTTTCTGTGGGTCCTTGTATTTTGCTTTATCCTGCACAGCAGACAGTGGATCTGGTGAAGCAGTGGAAGAGTAATCCATGTAAGAGTGAGAGCCGCAGCTCGGAGTGAGTCAGGAAGGCGTGTGTTTCTGTTTCCTCCCTCTTTACTTGTTCCGTGTAACTAATCCTTGCATCCTTCTTAAGCTCCACCCGTGGGCTCCGACTATTCGTACTCCAGGAACTGTTTGTGGTAAAACAGGAGGTACCTGTGGAGGTGAGAGCAGCGCAGAGTCAAACCGAAGCCTGGTTAGCAAGGGAGCAGCGGTGTGCTCAGTATACGACATGCTCACCCTTCGCTGTCAAGCACGTCCTTGATGCTAGCCTTGGTGATGATGGCGTCGTCACACTTGAACCACTGGTCCTTGTGCTGCCGGATGAAGGTGGTGTAATGGCCGCTCTCCAGCGTCCCCTGGTGGTTCACCACTGCAAACAAGCTGTACCTGAACAGAGAAGGCAGAAAGGAAAAAGCCTGCACTTCAGCTTCTACTGTACTGCGTTTAATGCAACTACAAATGGCTGAATTACACTGGAACTACAAGGATTGTGGCTTTGTAAGCAACGTTTTCCAAAGCAACTTGAACTTCGAGACTGCTACCATCAAGGAGACAAGCAGGACACTGCCAGGCCTCGTTCTGCATAGGCTCATCCATACAGAGAGCGTGTGTTTGAATGGCCTGTCCACATCTGTCTCCACATCTGTCTCCACAACAGACTGCCATGCAGCTGAAATCTTGGATTCAGCAGGAATGGACACAGACTCCAACAATTTCCAAAACCATTCAAAATGTCATTGTGACAACGATAAACAGACTCTGTCCCCACTTTTGAATGAGCTGAACACAACAAAGCTGGTAATAGACACTGAAAATAATTTCCTCGGAGTCACGTCTGACATAAAAGGTTAAAAAAATATATATATTTTTTTTTTCATGAGGTCACTGTTAGCAGCAGAGTGGGGATAAACTGGTTACTTCTGCTTCTGCTGGTTCAGAAAGTTTCCCCACGTTTGTCTTACTTGTTGTCGTTGTTGAACGGGTCCACGGTCTGCTGGTACTGCCCGTTCATCCGGCTCTCTTTACTGTAAAAAAACACAGCAGAATAAAATCGCTTTGTCTCAACAACTGCTCTTGGTGTTTGAAGTTAAGTCACTAAAACATATTCTTTTAATCTCTCTTCACCCACAAAGAAACAACACACTTCTACATCCAGCTATAAAAAGCTGAGACACTTCTGCTGAAGCACAGAACTTCCTTTACACTCTCCTTTCATCTCAACTTCTAGATTTTAGCCAGTAGCTACCTTATGCTGAGAATTCCTGTGTGTGCATTCAGTGAAAATATTGGCACGTCACCCAGGTTATCCGCAGGTGTTGTTG
Source organism: Leuresthes tenuis (assembly GCF_036924035.1). Lineage (NCBI taxonomy): Eukaryota > Metazoa > Chordata > Actinopteri > Atheriniformes > Atherinopsidae > Leuresthes > Leuresthes tenuis. The sequence goes on along the minus strand of NW_027325374.1, from coordinate 18,968,626 downwards.
TACAGGGGATAGTACAAGACTAGTGTGAGATCTTATATGCAACCAAGACAGCTTAAAACAGCTAAAACTGCTTTGCCTGATTAGAATCTTTCCAATGGTTCCACAATTTGGTTTGACAATGTGCTCAAGCTCCTTAAACTATTCCCACAGCCGAGAGTTTAAAACAAGTGAAAACATGGAACAAAACACGTGTGGGCAAAAAGACTGGTGACTGTGGGATGTGCTTGTAAGATGTGTGCCTCCTCAGTAATAACAGGCTGCTGCTGCTGCTTTAATTAGTAGCACACATTAGTTGCTTTCTGTGACTGATTTATGTCCTTTGGTATTCTGGTCACCTCGAGGCCATGAAGGGGGTCATGTCCAGCTCTAGTGGAAAGGAGACATAAGTCGTGATCTTCCGCCGTAGTTTGGCCGAGTGCTCAAACCTCTGACAACAAACACAAACACACATACAAGACAGTGTAAGACCACTGCTCCGGTTATCAATATCCCCTCAATGAGGAGTGAAACTTGATTCTCTTACTTTGAGGTGAAAGCAGGCCACAATAGGCAGCTTCTTCATGGTCAGCTGCTTGGTGGACTCCTGGTAACTATGGCAACCGCTGCACTTGATCTTGGCACTGCTGCCGAGGTGCTCTGGTCTGGTGAACCTGGAGACAAAGAAGAGTATTTGCGTCTATGTGCACCTCTATCATCCGATTCCTGATAGCTCTGCTCCAACGGATTTAGGAGGGAGACCTGAGAGTCATCATTCTACTGGACAGATTGGATCTGACTTTGTTCCATATGGATGTTTATTTAGGGGAGAAAAAGATAAAGCAGCAATCACTTATCTTTTCATACAGATGCTGCCCGTATAAAACAGATTCCAGGCCGTGTTACCTGCGCAGACAGTCGGTGAGCGTCGTGGCTCCGGTGGTGTGGCTCTCTCCATTAAGTGCCGTTAGGTCTCCTCCGGGGCTGAGGGGCCAGAATGGTGTGGAGGAGCCTGGCAGGTCCAGACTGATGTCCCAGAATGGGTCTATGGTTGTTGAAACACCGCTAGGGAGAAGAGGAAATTAAATATTACAGATTCCAGGCGATGCTTTGTGTCAATTAGAGCATATTCAAGTCTGTTACCAGCTTCATGCGGTTTCCTTCATTTACACCTATGGATCTATGGTGTTATGTTTTTTTTTTTTTTTAAATAAATTAGCACAAAGTAACATTAAACTACAAATTATCCAAATGCCCGTTGTAGTAAGTCGGGTGCAAAAAAGACTTTCCTCTTCCTTACTGCTCTCTAGCAGCTTTATACAGAGCCGGCAGCAGATGCAGTCCTATAACATCAAAGAATTCCTCGACAGCACGCTTAAAAATTCTTTTGATGAATTCATTGATCATTCTCTACTCATTTAGGCATTTCACATAATCAGAACAGCTTTTATAGCTGGTGTTCATCAGCTGCTGGTGAGAGATCCTTGATCTTCTGTTGGCTTGAGGGCAGATCGTGTTCTCAACCGCCCGAGCAAACCCAGCACAACGGGAAGGTTGGAGATTTCATCAAGTATTTGCATGTGGAAAGAAATCTATCCGAGGATATGTATTTTTTAACATGCTCATTCAAAGGAAGTCTGCTGAACTGTTTGAGCTGAATCTGGAAAAGAAAGTAGGAGTCAGTAATGTTAGAATGTGTTACTGAATGTGAGTATCAGCGAGTGAGAACTCTTCGAGTCGGATTTTTTTTGTGCGTCTGGCATGCACGATTATTTGAAACACTGTTAGAAGGAGCTTCTCATTCCTCTTCGTATCAAATGCACAATTACACAACAGGCAGAGACCAATTTACAGTCGTATTTTTGTCTGAGTTTGGGCGGCTCGAAGGCCACGCGGAGTGAAGACTTACAGGAATTCAACCAGCGTGAAGGATATGGAGATGGATTTGTGTGCAGTCCTACAAAAAGCACCAATAGTCAATTGCCTCTAGGAGATGACGCTTTGGACAGGTGGAATACTGACTGACTGAGCTGGAGAGGGGAAGACCACAGAATATGTCACAGAGAGGAAAAAGTGGGAAAAATATAAAAAAATTGAAGAAAAGCACAGACAGTGAGTGGAAACCACTCCCTCTATAGTTGATTAAATAGTGAGGTCGCCATTTTGCAGCGCTGTCTGAACGTTTAGTGAGATTGTTTTATATAACCTCTATAGCGGACCAGACGTTTTGGAGCAAATATACCACAACATGCACTGAATGAAAAAAAAAAAAAAAAGGCAGACGATAAAACACACACATTTACGTCTTTAATTGTTTGTTTTTCCTTAAAACTGCAGGTGGAAGTATAAAAATACAAAAATAACCTTAATTTATCATGAATAATGTGAAAAGTGCAGAAAATCACAACACGAGGGTTCAAGGCATTTCGTATTAATTTATTTGTGTAAAAAAAAAAAAAAAAAAAAAGCCTGTAAAGCTGCAGCATGAGGGCTTTTATCAGGGCTGGTTCCGGAACTAATGGCATAACAAACTCCTTTCTTACTAATCGAGAGCCAAATACAATATATTAAGGCTAAAAAATTATCATTATTTTTTTAAAATCTCTGACAACCTCTAATCCTTTAAGTCTTGTTTGGAAAAAAAAAAAGTCCCGTAAAGCATCAGTAGTTTCAACAACCCAGCAGGTGGAGCCAGAGAACAACATTACAGCCTGCGTGGCCGGACGGGTTTGTTGCTGCAGTGTGGCACCTCGGGGTGTGCATGTGCGATATGTGCATGATAAAGAGTGATAAAGAGTGGAGGCTGCTCACCTCAAGGCAGGAAGTACAAAGGTTTAATGCGGACAAATGGAATGGACTCAAAGAGTTCAGAAGGCTGCAAAGCCACAGCTTTGTTCCATCAGACTTTACTCCCCAAACAGCCTCCAGTGAGGCACTGATGGTGTTTTGCTTTTACACATTCACACACAAATGCACACTTACTGGCAGACTTGGCAGGTGACGTCAGACTGCAGGCCCCCTGTGAAGATTTGGTCGATGATGCAGTTACAGTGGTTCGGGTTGTTGGCTTTCTTCCCATTGTCATCTGTGTGGATACACACACACAAATGTACACTGCCACTAAAAGCTATCCTGTGCAACTTCACAGCCACCCACTCTGCTTCTACACTGACAAGCGTGACAAAGAGATCCAGGAGCATCTGAGCGGTCTCAGTCAGCCTCGATCATCTCTTTTCATCCTCACAGCTCCACTCAGCCAGTCATTCCATGAAGCTCCTCTCCTGCTGTCCTGAAGCCTCTTCTTTCTGTCCTCCTGCCTGTCTCTTTCCACTTACACGCTCTACTTTTTACCTTTGCAGTGTCTGTGCAGGACGTCCAGTGCTGCAATGAGGAACTCGTGGGCGTCCTGCTGCTCGTAGCCGGCCAGGTGACGGGCGTGGGTCCACACCAGGTGGAGGAGGCGGAATGGGATGTGGGGCGAGCGGTGGCCTGAGTAGAACTGGAATAGGAGGTAGTGTGTGTGAGACTGATGGCGACAGAAATGTGTCCCTTTTGGACTTGCTATTGTGCCGTTTCGGACTAGATAGTCACCTCCTGGAACAGCTGCGACATCTCGCACACCAAGCAGGAGTTGCTCTGCATTTCACATTTGTGTCGGTCGGACAGGAAGAAGTCGCGTAACAGCGGAGTGTGCGTCAGCGCTTGGACGATGCAGTTCATAAAGCACGTGTTGCCCAGGTTTATCAGTCCACGCAGGCCTGAGAGGGGACAGCAGAGAGAGGGGAGAAGGACATTAAGAACTCAACAGTCAAAGAATAAACAAAAACACCAAACAGATCCAATCAAACCGTAGACTTGACTTCTGAGGCCCCTCATAGGATAATCAGGGTCCTGTTCTCTCAGCCAGTAAGATTTGACATGAGTTGACAGGTTCCCCTTTAAAAACTTTGACTTATTTCAGTTTATCTGAGGCAAGAACTAAACAATGTAGTGGCACACTTTACATTCATATTAGCAGTCAGAAACGTTGGTTTGACTTTTGGAAGCCAGGTGCTCTACTGCGTATCAAGCGATTGTAATGCTGCTCTTTTCAAAGCCACTGAACTAAATGGATTTTATGTCTAACAATTATATTATAACCATGCATATATCCAGTGACATTGAATGGGTGGGCTAATGTATTATAAAAGCCAAGTAGTTGTATTTCAACATAAAAGGTGTCCTGTTAGAATGTAAGTTTAAACTATCACAACAGCACAGGCCTTTTCAACAAACCACCCAAACACTATTTAGAAGAATGCACTGATGGAAAATATGCCATCTACCCATCTCTCTGTAAATACACATACTTTCACACCATAAAAGGTTTAAAAAAAAAAAAAAGTCAACCAAGACTTGTGCTAAAAAATAGGTTTCAACTATAGCCTATAGCTATTTGCTTTGGAACACAATAATCCAAACATCAGCACAAAACTAAAATATTAACTCCAGAAAAACAATGTGCCATCTGTGTGCCATCAATGGTGGTGGTCTACCTTATTTGAAGAGAAGCTTCAAGTTACACAAAAGCTACGATTTTGGTGCTTTTCTTTCTGTGTAATTTGCATATCCTCTGGATGATGTGCCCCTACTTTTTTCTCCGAAGGACATTGAAGAAAACGGATTCGAAAGTAAATAATCCACTTCGTTTTGCCCTACACAACCACACACAAGCGCGCAAGCGCACAACTCCCATCAAGTAGAGTTGTCTGTGATTGGCCCAAATCTTCTGGCTTTGGGCTGTACAGATTTAGCCCAAATAAGCCGCAAATGGAGGGGGCGATATATGCAACCTGTCACTCAAATGTTGAAGAAAAGTCAACCGAGTAACCAAGTTGCTTCGCTTGGGCTGTAAATAATTAGCCCGTTTTCAGCGATTTCATGGGTTTCAGTTAAGATTTTGCTCCGCCTCTGATCAAAAGTTAAAAAACTATTTGTTTAAAGTTTTTAGTGAATTATTTATATATTATATTCTCATTTTTACTGAATAATGTAGGGAGAGCTGAGCCCTGTTAGCCCAATTATACCAGCCGTTCCTGCATATATCTGATATATGTCACTAATGTAAAAACATAGATGTTTCTTTTTATATGACATGGGTCACCAAAACTCTTTCAAACCTAGTTTTAGAGGATAGAAATGGTGAAATAAATGAAAGTTTCAACTTATTCTGCAGAAGCTGTCCACGTGCTCGAATATGATGGGCTAAGAGCACAAAGACCCGACGCATCAAATTAGGTGCCAGGAAGTGATGTCGGCAGTCAGTTAAACCCAAATAAAGGGTGAAAAGAGATGGAGATTCTCAGAGAATTCTGATGCAAACAAATAGTAGAATATACCCGAGGCTATGCTGGACAGCGGACCCAACCACACAGACAGAATGAAAAGTAGGGAAGGTAGAAAGAGCGCTGAGCAGAAAGAGGTAGTGTTCTCACTGATGAGCTCGGCCTGTAATTGTCCTCATGGTAAAACGTGGCCAATGATGTTAATGGTGCTGGGCAGATCTCTGCAGGCTGCTACAAACTATTAAAAAGAATGCCTGCTCCCCTCAGTGCCACACGCTGCCCGATGCCCTCCTGCTTCATTCTCGACTGTGTGCGTCTGTGTGTGAAACAAACCAATTGTACAGTTGGATGTGATTCTCCTCCTCTTGGGATTGTGGCGAAGTAGCTCCAGCTCCCTCTTGGTTGGCTCCCATGTGGAGTACTTCTCCCCTATGCCTGAAACAGATACAGGGATGTACGTATGATCATCTGGTCCTTCTTACTTCCTTTCAGACAAGGTTATGTGAGTAGCACCCTGCTTTAGCGATGCATTCAAAGGTTTTCTCTGAGATGAAAAAATAAAAATAAAAAAAATTGAAGAGAACGAATGTGTGCACCTCATGTTTTCTTCAAAGCATGAATTTTAGAGCAATGTAAACCTGTCAGAAGGTGGAAATGGAAAAAAATGGTGGCATAAAACAACACAAAACACAGTTTCAAGGAGCTCGACTGCAACAGTGTTTCACGGTCGTGCTTAACGACTGAGAAAGACCTTGATACGAGACTTCCATAGAGCTCTTTATCTTTAGCAAGAGCGAGCCGATTGCTTCGGTTTATCGTTTCCATTCGGAAGCTTTTGTGGCGTTTGCGATTCCAGAAGGGAAGCCTCAAAACAAAACTAATTGAAATTCTCTCAACATTCAGTAAAGCTGCTCTCTTACTTCACTGTTACTCACGTTATCGTGTCTATCATCTGTGGTGGTGGTGGTGGGGGGGATTATACACATTTATTTTACATCCAAATGACAATTTGGGGTAGTTTCTGCATCCATTCATGGATTCTCGCACATATGCACATAGCTTCTACGATTGATCTTTACGAAAGAGCCACACAGAAGCACAAACTCATAAATCTAGCAAAAAGAATGTATGCAGACTTTTGTCCTTGTGCAAATAGGCAGCTTCAGTCATGAGATGACAAACAGTTTTATTCCTCATACTGTGACCAGGAAACATCTGCATTAGACCATGATCATTAAGTGACATGATTGTATGAAGACATGAAAAAATACAGGAAAATCCACATAAACCTGAGAGAACTGTGCCATTTGGGTTCAAACCAGTGGGAGACTTCTCTTGGCACTGTGTACGTGTGTCACACTGGAAGCAGGACTATGTGTTCAGCAGTTTTGTACCTTGCATCTTCCAGGCTTTCCTTTGCTCCTCTTTGGCAATCTGTTCCATCTCTTTGTCATAAATGTAGTCTTGGCACATGAAGCAGTAAATTCCCCCGTACAGCAGGTCGATAGCTGGACAAGCAGACAAAAGGGGGGGGGGGTTAGAAAAAATTAAGTCATTTCATTACAAAGTCGGAACAATCTGTTTATTTGACAGTCTGAGCATTATAAAAGGGTGTGTCGATGCGCTATGATCACCTGTCTTTGTACAGCATATAGAAACAGCCGAAAGAAATTAGGAGTCAAAGAGATGAGGAGAAAGAGGTAATGGAGGAGGAAGGAGGTAGGGAGGCCCATCTGTGCTAACTTTCACTATCCCACACTCACTCAAGTGTCCACACACGGGTTAAAAAAATAAAAATCCTTCCACTCCCTGTTCCTGCCCTCTTATCACCTGCTCTGTACCCTGCAGCTACCTGTTTGATGTTGCTATAACAACCTGACTGCAGGCCTCTCTTGGCTGTCATCCTCTGCAGGTATGAAGGAGATAAAACGAAAAAATAAAAAAGAAAGAGGAAGAAATGTTGGAGGAAGGTAAGGAAGGAAGACTTTCACTTAAACTGATAAGCAGTGAAGAAGAAAAAACAAGAGGAAAATGCAGCAAGAAAAGACAAGTCTCAATTAAAGGATACCCTTCCAATTCTGAATATCAGAAGGGTCATCATGTAACCATGGGAACAAGAGGAGTGGGAAAGAGGATAGAGAGGGAGATGAGCCCATATGAGGCGGCAAACAGAATGCGGCAAATGGCTGAGTAAAAAAATAAATATTAAAAAAAAATGCATAAAATGGATGGATGAAAGATATGAAGAGTAAAAAAAAAAAGAATACAGGAGGAGGAACAGGAAGAGAGGGATGATTATTTAATCAAGGCTGATTCCACTGGGTTTGTCAGAGAAGACTTAATTACCTCCTCACCAGTCTGCTGAGATCTGTCCCTTTTTTTTCCTCTCGGTGTTGCAGATTGTTTCGTGCTGTGTTTTCAATTCAGCAGCTAAGCTAATCAAACGCACAAATCTCCACTGACAGAATGCACCAGCTTACCCATTACAACCAGATACCTCATCCTAACCATTACCCTGAACCTAACCATTACCTATTTGCAACTTTCACCCTAAAACCAAGGTTTTGCGTCAGCATCTTGATAACATAAACACTAAAAACACACACACCACGTGGTTGAATGCAGAGTTAAGGAGGCGTCATACCATCAAATGGTAGATTGTCAACATCTGCCAGGCCCAGCTTTTGTGTCGACGCCCTGAGTGCCTTTGCTGCAGCTCTGCTCTCCTGAAACCACTGCAGTGCTTCACTCGCAGCTCCAAACCATCTAATTCTATTACGTGGAGAATAAAAAAGGAAGCCGAAGCTGCCGGCGCAGCTTTCAAACAAACAGGACAGAATAGAATAGAAAAATACTTTATTCATCCCCCAGTGGGGGAGATTCAAATGATGCTTTATGTAAAAGATACTTCTGAACGTTGCCTCCCAAGTCTGCCTTTTTTATTTTTGACTCTAAAACAGCTGAGCTCCAGTCACTGGCTAAAAACTGACAATCGCTTGGAGGACGTTCATTCAGCTTTTTTATTTCGTTAAAAAAAAAAAAAAGAAACACTTTCACTTAATAGCTGAACATTCTAGCTTTATAAGAAATATATATATTTTTTAAAAATGAATAAAATCGTTGGTATTTATTTATTTCATGATTTTTCATACAGATGAGGAAAATATTATGGAATCAAGAACAAAACAAATGGGTTAACGCTGTATTCTCTTGCAACTCCTTAAATTCTGCGAGACATGGACATCGCCAATGAGCCGAGCTCCAACTTTCATGTACCCCAGCATCACTAAACCTGCTTTCAATTGACGGAATGAGCAAAGTGGCCAAAATGTCACCCGAGTCCACCTGAGCAGCTCCTGTAGAGCTAACGACTGCATCTCTGTGTGTCCAACACTGGACATCGACCACATAAAACGATTGAGGTAATGTGCTTGTTTTCTTCAAGCAGTCATCTTTATATGCTTAATTGGACCAGCACCAAACAGAAGTCATCCAATCACCCACAGTCCATGACAGCTTCTCCTCAGCCCACTGTAACCTCGTCCTCTTCGGTTTAGGAGTCAGTGATGGTTACATTTGGCTTTTCTGGATGGAAAACAACTGTTCCTTCAGCTGTGTGTGTTCTAACAGTTCAGTCACAAACAAAGATTCCTGTTTCTGTCCATTTGTTTTTCCATCTCTTTTATTGCTTGGCTTCTTTTTTCAGACAAATTCCTTTAAGTCCTCTGTCTTGGAGCCTTGACATCTCCCTTGGTCGACCTGAATGTTTCCCTTTTCCAACATTTCCCATTTTGTATGTACGAGTTCCAAATTTTAGACGCAGCTGACTTAGAACAACCAACATCTTTTACTAGACTCCAGAGTTGAATTATCTTCTTCGTAAGCTTTATAATCCTTTCCATCTACTGACGGTTGCAGCGGTTCACGAAGCACTGCACTACACTAATATCTATAAAAGTGTTACAGTCTGCTCTATATCAGCACCTGAGAGCACCGCATATCCATTTTCTATAGCCACTTCTTCCTGTTCAGAGTCATGCTGGGCTGCCGGCCCTCCGTACTGACTGTTGGTGAGAGGTGGAGTCCCCTGTGGACGTGTCAACCGGCCATCACAGGGTCAGCCAAGCGAGACTATGTTCAGTTTAATCACCAATTAACCAGCTGAGAGGGGAGACCAGAGAACCCAGAGGAAACACAGGTAAAGCATCTAGAGAGTCGACACAGTGAGCTAAATGACATCTTTCCTATTTGTTCTGGAAACACGCCAACAAAAGACCAGACCTATGAGCTGAGGTGACAAACAGAGCGACTGGTTCGGTTCCTGAAAGAATAGCTGCGATTTTAAATGAAGATTGTCGACGAGTCACGTGATGCACAACAAAGAATATCGTCACGGTTGAAGTTTTTGAGGGATTTTGGAGGGAGAGGACTACAAACCATCGAGTGGTGCCAAATTAACGTGCTTAATCTTACTCACCAACCGAGGCTGACCCCAGTCCCCTGTTCACTAATGCATTTCTGCCTTCTAATGAGCACCGCAAGGCCAGATACACGTGACATTCAAATCTCTGCAGGCCTTTAGAACGTGTTGCGATTCTGTTGCTCTGGCATGTGTAACGACTCACAGCCGTTCACCTGCCGCAGATAGCTTCTTTTGTCCTCCACTTGCCCAATTTTGTCAAATTATTTACGCAGTTTACAATACACAGCGCACCATGTTGAGATTTGCCAAGTTTTTCAGCTACGAGCTCTTTGGGAAAGAAAGAAATGTAAGAGAATGATGCGTCTTTGCAACATGCGTGGGTAAACAAAGTGTTAAGTGGAAGGTATAAGGAGTGGGAAAAAAAGAAGAAAAACATGAGTGGTAGTTACAGGGTTTTATACTGCTGGATATGTCTGTGTCTGTTTAGAAGAAAGTTGTTACATCACGTAGACACGAGAGGCCTCAAAACAAGTCATTCAGCAGCAGCTGGACGCTGCAAACATCTTTGTGTATGAAATTAGCGAGTGTGTGCGTCATACCCAGGTTATGCCTCTTGCTCTTGGCATGTTCGTGGATATGTTTTTTGGCAAAGCAGGCGAAGAAGACGCAGTAGAGGCAGGAGTGGAGTCTGTTGAGGTGGGCGCCGCACATGTGACAGATACATGACTTGGCCTGAAAGAGAGGGGAGAAAAAAAATGACAGATAAAAAGGACTGAGGATAAGAATTCCTGAATGTAGGATTTAATGAAATTAAATGCTGCTCAAATGCAAAAGAACCAATACTTTTTTTCTTTGCCGTTCCAAACAAGCCGACGCAGAAATAACGGCAATAAACTTATCAAAAAAAAAAGCAACAATATCTCAAGAATATTCTGACGCATGTAAAACTTTGCTTTTTTCCAGTAGTCTGCTGATAACAGAGGTGAAGATACTCACAGTGGCAGGAAATCATCACCAGTTTGCAACCAACCAGCATACGATCATTAATTGGTTATTTTCTGGGCTCAAGTAGTTAGGTAACGTCGTTCCTCCGTGATGCTAAAGCTACTGTGATGAGCAACAACTGAGCAGGAACTGAAGGGAGGAAAAAACTTTGTGCTTTGCAAAACTGGTAAAGCAACAAAATGGTTGTGGAGGAACCAAATCAGCTGCATTTTTTTTTTTACCCTGACCTAGTTTTCTGCAACCTTAAGGAAAACAACCAGCCCGGGAAATCAGTCAAGAATCGACGTGTCCCTCACACTCTGAGAGGAAGAGGATCGCCACATCACTCAGCTGTGAACAGGAGCAACGGCCGAGTCTGAAAGGCAGCGCTGACAAACTGCAGGAAGTGAAAAGTAACACAGCAAGCCTTTAAGAATGAGCATCTCCAGAGCCAAATGTTCTGTATATTTAGAGATTTATTGGTAGACATGTAGCGTGGCGCTGCATGTTCATAAGAAAAAAAACAGAAATATGGTTGTTGCTTTTACTGACATGGTCACCAGTCATTTCAGTTTTTCTTTCCACCTTATTAATAGCTCAGCACAGGCGGTGACATGTTCAGTCTGAAAAGTTTGACATTTCGCACGTTTGCTTTCTGGCCGAGAGATTAATCAGAACTCCATCAGGTCCAACATCTGCAATAAGACTCCACCAATGCTAATCAGATGAAGGGGAAGAAGATCCTCATGCATGCAGATTCGTTTTGCTGAATTTGTAATAATCTAATGTTTGCTATATCCCAGTGAAATCACACGCAAATCGCTTTCAAAATTCTCGTGCAAAGAGAACATCAAATGTGAATAATAAATAAGTCCATTTTAAAGCAGCAGGAAGCTAAATTATTAATCAAGCTTCCTATACATTCTGTTTGATAGGCACGGTGGAGAGGAAAGGGTGGGCGGCGTGTTTGTGGATATACGATAGATAGCAACGGTTCAAAAGCATGCAGATGACAAGCTGGCATGAAAATGAGCCAGTATGAACATGAGGAGGTAAGGAGAGATGAGGGAGAGGGCGGCTGGAGGATGCGAGCGCCGTAGGACTGACAACGACAGGAGAGCAAATCATAAAGAAAATGATTGCTGTTCCTCTCCAGAAGGTTAAAACTACGCAAGGGTCTAATGTAAGCTTTCATTTGAACTTTCAAAATGAACTCAAACATCTGACGTCCAGGCCTCTGTAGAGCAGCTGGCAGCAGTAGAAGCTAATGTTGCATGAGAGAATGGAGCCGGGTTTGTGCATTTCTGTCACACACTGCTGCGTTAACTAGTAGCACATGCATTATCGGATGTTTACTGACAAACAACCGGCCTTTTCAGCACATTGTGGAAAAAACTAACCCCCCCCCGCATCAATCTGTCCGCACTCATTCTACAGGCCGTCAGTGCTTAAATATTGTTGCTGTCCCCGATGACACGGTGCTCACGAAGGAATCCGTGTCTGTGGAGCATCCCCAACTGTCAGATCAGGGACTGAGAGTCTGACTACACATACCTGTGGGTAGTAGTTCCTGTCATAAAGGCCACTTCTTAAGTGAGGCTCAATATTCTTGGCAATAATCAGCTTGGACGGGAAATGTGAATTCAGTAAAAATGAGTAATTTTAGGCAACGTCTGAGCCCAGTTAAACCACTCCTCATGTTATTGGTGAGAAAAATGGACAGAGAAACACACTTGCGGATCCATTGCTCCTTAACAAAACCTGACACTTGTCAACACAGCACACATACTTTCAGACATCCCCTCAGGGCATTAAAGAGGAAACACATTCATGATAACGCTGTGGTTCAAACATGTATGAACCACAGCAATCCAGAAGGAAAGCTGACTCCAGAGCAGCGACTGATATTAAAACCACCTCACTAATACAGTGCAGACCCCCCTTTGTGCTCCCAAAACATCTCTGAGGTCATGTGACACGAAAACGGGACATCTGGGTCCTGTGGTGGGTCAGGCTTGGCATGGAGAGTCCTGTGAAAGCTGGATCAAATTGGAATCTGGAGTGCCAGGCCCCAAAGTTTTCTGGTGAAACCCTGCCTTGTAATGAGGTGACCGATGCTGTTCACCGCTTTTGAGGCTCTGCTTAATCTCTGTATATTCACATTTAGAGCAACACTTGTCAGTTCTTTTACGGGAAGTAATTCACTTACTTCGTCTGTCATATTGATTCCTTTTAGCGATTCTACACCTAGTGAAGACAGTAAGACTCTTCCGGCGGACGGCTTTGACAGGAGTTGCAGACCTGCCGAATCTGTTACAATCTAAATGATTATTTGAAAATTAACCACGATTATGAGTGAGTATTCAACATTTCTGTATTATAACGAGAACACGATCCCGCAAGCAACACTCCACGCAGGAGCATCCTTGGCAAGAAACGAACGCAGCCAAAGAATAGAGCCTTCAAATGCACGAGGGAAACAAACGCTACAAATTCAATCTGTGTTCGAAGGTCACCATCTGCCTGATGCAGACTGAGTGTTGACTGTGACCAGCAGAAGGTGACATCAGCTGTAATGGCAGCAGAGTCGTCTGCATTTTTCCCACCAGAAACAGTTTCAAGTGTTGCTGCAGGGAGGCTACACAGTGGGAGTAGCCATGGAGTAACCCGCCGCATCAGAGAGCAACACTCCACGATACGCTCATTGTTATGATCGTATGACTGTCATTAAAAACGTGTAAATTGTGTCTTCCATGAAAATGAATGAAATAAAATAACCGATGTGCACGTTTCCTCCAATTTGAAGACATAGTCAACTGAGGCATAATTAGCTCAAATGTCCTGACAAAAAGGAGTTCACACTGAGCAGGGGTGCCCTGCTGGTTAGGGCGGTAGCAGAGGCAGATAACCCAGAAATCCCTGGAGGAGGAGACCCTAAACACACCATAGGTTTCAGTATACATGGCTGTTACTAACACTCCCAACTGATCCCCTGTACTTTACTGAGAACTCAGGGTTGTCCCAGAGCCCACACAAGTGTAGGATGGATGTAACCAGGCATTCAACCAAGCCCACACTGCAGATGCAAGCACAGCATGCTACCATTTCGCACATCTGTACAGTGCTCACATGTACGACAAGTGAAGGGCGGGCTGGCTTTATGACGCATCCTTATGGTTAACAGCAGCATACTGTAATAAAGGATAATAGGTATAGGCTCATTTGTGGGATTCCAATTTCGAGAATGCTCCATAAACAAGGAAATACCAGTGTCTACTGCTGGTGGAAGGAAGTGGGGCCATTGCAAACAGATGCACATCAGCTCTGATCTAGCATGCGGTCTCAGGCTTTGGTGGTAGATAACGTTCAGCAGTGATAGGTTAACAAGATTGCTTCAGCTTGGCTGCAGTGCAGCTGTGGAAAGCCTGTAGACTCGGCGTTTTACACTGGCTCAAGAAAATAAGAGCACGGGCTGGTAGTATTTAACGGAGGACAAACGGTTCTTTGGCATCAAGTGTCTAGGTATCGGACCTTCGTGTTGGAAGGGCGGGGAACTGTGCACGCATGCGATGGAATCTCAAACATACACATAAAAGAAGAAGAAGAGAAAACACGGTGTGTTGGGGTTCTTTCATCACACTCGTTTCTCAGTTACTTGTTACCTTGCGTTTTCTGGTCTCAGCGGAACCGCTCCACACGAAACACTGATAGATGAGCCTCAGGTTCTGCTTCCAGTTGTCCACTTTGAAGCCGTTGACATGGGGGCAGCCTGCAGGACTCATGGTAGTCACAGCATTCGGCTTTCCTCTTCTGTTTGCGACGAAACCTGTTCAAATCCCTAAACTGAGCCCCAGTCCAAGTGGGCTCTCTGGCTAGCTCGCCAGGTTCGTTATCCTCCGAATGCTGCGTTCTTGGCTAACTGGACATGTCCTAGTTGTAGTACCTGAGACACGCGCAGTAGTAAACATCAAACCAAACTTTACAGTTTGCTCCTTGTGAATATAAATATCATTCACCAATATACTTAAAAATAACGCAGCACATTTTGTTCTTAACATTCGTTAAATTCGTTAGCACGTAGGCTAAAGTTGATTAGCATTGGAATTTCAACAGTAGCTTACACGGTAAACGTCATCAAGGCCCACCTCATTCATGGCGGTGGACCAATGAAAGCCGAGTGGTCGGCGTGATTGACGTGCATCAAACGGTCCCTTTTCATTTATGTCCCGCCTCTACGGAATGGGTACTGCATCGCGATTGGTTGCATTTTCTTACAAACCACATCCGATTGTCGAAAGACGTTCATTGGCTAAAACATAAATCTGCTTCATTCCATCAATCAAGAATGTTATTTGACAATCAAGAAAGAATGGCAATCCAAAATACACCTTAGAGAGCAAGAACGGAGAGCTATATTCTTAAACAATTTATTATTAACAGATCCACAATCGCAAAGCTCAAGCTCCCAAATGACATGACAATTTGGCTTCATCCGTTGACTTCACTGCCTGTAATAACAAGCTGTCAAAACAGTTTATATACAGTGCTATAGCGACCTCTAGTGGATCTGAGCTAAAAAAAAACTAAAAAAAAGAAAAAAAAACAAAGACAAAAACAAAACAAAACAAGAAAAAAACAAATAAAAAAGAAAAACAGTGCACCAGATTGTGAATGACTTCTCCACAGTGCCGAGCTTGGTCAGGGGCATGTCCACGTGTACAGTTTTGCAATTGATGATATCTACATTCTAACCAAGGAGTGAGAAGGAAACGATCATCGCAGTCTTTACAAATGTAGAATATAATCAGATTTATTCCTCGTCAGTCATAGATGTTATACCTCATATGTAATGCCCTCCAGTTGTGGCCGTCATGCAGCAGAACCAAAACAAACTGTGAGATTATTCACACATGTTTGGAACAAATAAGTCCAGTTTTTATTGTTGTGGTTTCTGTCAATGTAGCAGTGGTGCTCCAACCTGAACATTGATAAATAAAACACTGACAAAACTGTAATTTTTTTCTTTTTTTTTCTCCTTTTCTGTAAGGATCTTTTTGTTATCCTTAAGACACGTGAAGTAAGAATAACCAAATTTATCATCATTCCACACAATTAGATTTTCCTTGACCAAAGTCCTTATGCAACAGAATGTTTGTTTTCCGCTTAAAAAAATCCAACTTATCCTCGGGAAGAACATGTTGGCTGGCTGGCTGCAGCGTTCTCTCCCCGTCCAAGGCCCCTCAGGAATAACTTGATGTTTTGCTACCAACATCATCCTCCTGCGATCCCATACTCTGGGAAAAGAAAAAAAAAAGAAAACAGATGAATAATAACCCAAGACAATAATCCAACATAACATCGTCCATGCAGAAATGAGTCAAACTAAGAGGAAAGGCCGACATGTTGATAAACACAGCCTCACCTTCTGCACAAATTGTGGGTTTACTGTGATTTCTTGATCCATAGACTTTAGTTTCTCATCCAGCTCTATACATTTCAACATCTGAAAACAAATAAGGACAACGTGGTGTATTAAGTCAAAACAAGAAGGCGCGGAGAAAGAAAGAGAGGATACTCCAGGCCGTTTTTCTGGGCGTCACCTCTTGGTCAATTTTGTGGAGCATTGCTGGGTTGTTGTATTTTTCAGGGTTGTCGTGGAAGCAGACCATACCATCCTTTTGGTTAATGCTAGCGTAGATCTCACCATCTTCAATCTGAAAGCAGAATAAGGAGGAGCATGTGTCAACAGTAAACTGCACGCTGGCTGACGACAGACAAAAATACATTTAGTTGTTTGAGATGAAGTTAAATACATTCATAGATTACTGTTCGCTCAGATAACATCCGTCCACGGACTCACCATGTGTAAGACGTATTTCTCTGCTTCCTGGGGACCTGAAAGCTGCACTCGACTCGCCATGTCTTGCAAAGACAACGTCAGGAAGGTCTGCGGGGGGCGTATGAAACAGAACGTGAGATCGTGAGAACGTGAGAATCAAATGCTCTCATCTGCATTATCACATGCAGCCCCTGCGGAATATATTTCACAAAATCATCAGGTCTGCAATGCATGTGTGAAAACACATCGAGCCACTTTAACTCTTTTAAATTTTTAATGTTTTTTTTACTCGCTCTGATGTATGACAACAAAAAGAAAAAGAAACAAAAAGGCCTCATTTCATCCATTCTTTTAGAAAAGAAGCCCATTTTTTACTACACTTTGAGTTGCTGGCGGCTGCTAAACACAACCAGACCACAGCCTGATACATTACAGAGTCTTTGTCAAAAACTTAAGCAATAAACATTTTATGGCTTCTTGCACATCTCCACTCGTCTTGAGGTGCAGATTTAAGCTCTGGTCTCGGCTGTGCCACATTCTAACATCAGAAACTTAAAAAAATAAATAAAATAAATACCCAGAGCACAGTTTACACTTCTTATACTTGTACATCTCAGAATTTCATGCGTCAGAGCCCAATAAGAGCATTTAGAGCAGGCTCAATGTAAATAGGATTGAAAAGAGTCACATACTCATTTTCAAAGTCTCTTGCTGGATTTTAGTGGCTACAAAATGTTGGTGCCAATCAAAAGCAACAGATAGAATTTGACCCGTCAGGCACAGCTGCTGGGCTCCTTTCAAATGATACAACACTAATCTGTGGGAGCAAATACTGAAGAAACAATCATTTTGGTCTCAAAGTTTTACCAAAGTAGATTTTCAAGTTTTTGCTGATTATCCATCAGCGGATTAGCAGATTACTGGATTTTCTACGTCAGCGTTGGAATTCGTGTCGTAGGCGCTGAGTGGACCTCATGAAATGAACTGAATCTCACAAATCTTAGCTTTCGAACCAAATTTGGCGCGTGCACCCACTTACGCACAGTGTTTGTGTACACAGCGGGTTGTGTGGAGAACAGCTGCCCGCCTGAGGGCTGGCCACCTTATCTCATGACAGTCTTCACACAGTCTCAACCCTTCAGTGCAGTCGTTCTCGCCGAATAAAGGAAGCTCGAGGCCCAGAATAAAGAACTGCTGGCTATGAGACATCTGCATCTGCCTTCTAACACTCACGTTTGGGGATGTGACCGTTGTGATGTCTGATGAATTGTACCACGTTCGACTTTGACACGTTTTCAGATTAGTTTTGCTTTCCTTTTCCATGGTTTTTCAATTAAAACTATCCCGTAGTCCCCGCTGTAAGGACCGCAGGATTTCATTTACTCTTCTCTTGTGAGGAAATCTGCTGCATGCTAACATAGAAATCAATGACACACACACACACACACACACATATATAAGGTGCTCCCCACCTTTGTTAGCCTCTGGATGTTCTTCTTGTAGAGGGAGGAGAGGCACTGTTTGACCAGGCCTGTGTTGTTGTCTCGTGTGAAGGTCTCGCTGTGTTTGTTGACCAGGTTGCGCAGCTCCGCTGGGTTGTTGGTGGTGTAAACCTGAGCTAACTCGTGATATGCGTTGCTCAGGGGCTGAGGGCAGAAGGAAAAAAAGAAAAAAAGATAAAGAAAACACATTAACAGCAAAATAGCACACTGCCTGCATGGATCGTCACTGGCTTCCACGAAAGGTTCACACAGCATGCAACATGATTTATAAACACCACTGGAGATGAGCTGATTGGAAAAACAGATGGAGAAACTGAGATTTACAGCCAATATGCTGCTCACAGTTAAACAATCGTCTTGAACTTGTGTGTGCATCCGTTGCTGTTCAATTTCACAGTAATAGCTCAGCATGACAGCGTAAACTTGTCAAGCAGGAAACAGACACTGGAAGCTGATTTCAGCTCGTCTCTGATAACATGATAAACAGACGTGTTTTAATTGTCACAACGTGTCACAATTTATTTGCTTTAATGCCAAACCTGTTAACGTTACAAATTACTCAGTGTTTGTCAGTGTTGTTATTTTTACCTTAGAACACAACCTCTGAGACACAATCAGAGATTTTTGTTTTTATTATTAAAGGTTTATTACGGTTAAGGGTTAACTATCAAAACGACATGTGCCCTCGTCTCGAAAAATGCGTTGGATCGGGATGTGAAATCGGCCCAGTCTTCAGATCATTTAATCGTGGCCGATAGGCGATCCAATCGCCTGAGAGGGCGGGCGCAGTTACGTCAGCTAAAAATCTTTAAAAAAGTGTTTGGCAAGCAAGCAAGAAGATGAAGAACAGAGGAGTCAAAGAGAGCCTGCGTCCGTGGCTCGCACCAGGGTGTAATTAAGAGTTTAAAATTAACTCCTCAGTTGCACAGATCAAAGGGCCCTGTATGCAGATCGAAAATCACTCCATTCAAATACAATCAGTAGAAATGGAGGCATGATGTCGCAGGTTGGCCCATCGAGGGTCCCTACATTCAGAAGAACGCAAGCGTGATCCTCACAGTATGGCATGTAACACAAAAACAATGACCTAAACATTTAAAGGTGCCGTATTAGACCGTCGGAATCTCTTAGAGCTCATAGAAATCAAAGTTACGCAAAACCATAAATAAAAATAAAAAAAAAACGCTGAAAAACGAATCACGTAACAGCAGGAGTCAATTCTGCAAACGTCAACCTAAACAACATTTTAGTGATAAAACGAAGATTTCTGACTGAAAAACTATGCTTTGTTTCCGCTCGCCATTCTCGCCCGAGCAAACATAGTCGTGTGCCAAAGCTGACGCCACAACCGCTGACGCTCTGGTCGCTTCTGTGGCGTTTCTGCCAGTCGCACACCTCTCAGACCCAGATGGGTACAACTATTGTAAATGTTACAAAAACATTAAAAAAATAATTAAAAACAGCTTAAAAGTGAAACAGAGAAGGTGAAACTTTTTCTGAAGATACTCTTGTGGCGTCACGGAGCCAGTCAGTAATGATACCGACTGTTTAGTCCAGCGCGCCTATTGTCCGTTACATGGTGATGTGGAGAAATCCCAATTTAATCGTGCAATGACCAATGTGGCGAGCATAATCACATGGTGACACATTTCCTGGGTACTACTAAAGTGCACAGAAGTACCAAAAGATCCAATATTTTCCATTTCAGCAGTGGCATGCCATGCTTCCGTACCTTGATGAACCTTCCTACTATTTGTGAGGTGTATTTGGGCAGCTGCTGCACTTTGCCGTGGAGAATGAGCGACACCAGGATGTATTTCTTATAGGCTTCCAACATGATGTGGCTCACTGCCATGGCTGGAGTGGTTATTGCCTGTCAAGGAAAAGTGGAAAAGTGAATACGCACTCAAAAAACAACAAGGCTGCAAGTGACAAACACAGAATCGCTGGTCAGATTTGAAATGAAAGAACTTCTTAATGATGCAATTAAAAAAGAAAAAGAAAAGAAAAGTACCTGTTCATAAAAATACAGTGCTCTTTCAAAGTTTTTGAGGCCCGTGTAGATCATGCCGCCATAGTAGTAGTAACATAAAAAGTGCTTTGCATCATAGGCTCCATTTTCCTTGCAGATGTCCATCATGTCCATCTCCAAGAAGGGCAGGGCGGGCTTGAAGCACTTTGCTAACAAGCACAGCTACAAGGGAACAAGAGAGGAGGGTGACTGAGTGGGTACGACTGGCCTGTCACGCAGCAAAGGACCTGTGCCCCGACTAAACCTGTGTCTGAATTATTTAGCTCAGCTATACTAATGACATACGACACAGCACAGGTATTCAGCCACCACTCATTTCTTTATTTACAGTAGTTCCCTCCTTAATGTTTGACACAAATCACATTTTTCTTCCCACAGTGTAAAATCTTAAATCAAACAATTCAGACGTGATCAAAGTGCACATTCCAGACTTTAATACATTTCAGTACAACATTGTTTTATACATAGTCCACCTCATGAAATGAGCGTGACTGTAAATAAAAAGTGTTGTAATTTCTACATAGGTCTGGAATGTGCACTTGAATCACATTTGAACTGTTTAGTTTTGAATTAAAGGGGGAATTCAAAGGAAAAAAAATTTGACTTTGTTCCAAACATTATGGAGGGAGCTTTATTTTAACAAGAAAACTGGGAATAAGTGCAAACATAAGTGGAAATGGAGGATAAAAGATAAAAACAGAAAGACAACTCTCACAAGCTTGAAAGTCAATAGTCCAACACAGCCTGAACCCTCTAAAACAAGCTTTCTGTCATTTCTTTAAGTATTCCTCAGGAATAGTTCTCCAGGCTTCTTGAAGGACATCCCAAAGCTCCTTCTCAGATGTTGACTATTTTACGTTTGTCAAACTATGTAAAATGTGTTTTTTTTTTTTTTTTTTTTTTTTTTTTTTTATAAATTCAACTAATGATATGGGAACAATTGATGTGTCTTTGTGACAGGCAACAAGTAACAAAGTGCCTAAAACTATGAGTTATGAGCACACACGACTCCGGTTAGTTAGGTGTCCGTTTAATGCTGGAATGAGTCATAGGTCCGCCTTCCTCTGAAGATGGTCAGGTACAAGGACCGGTCCGAAATAGCAGCTAATGTCCAAAGAAAAACTGAAAAATCTTCAGAAAGCCTGACAACTGTTGCTCAAGGCCACTTTAGAAGATTACAAGGACATATGGCTCATTGGAAGCAAAATATAAAGTAATGAGAGGTGGCTCAAGACTTTGGGACAGAACTGTATTCAACAAATATATTCAGCAGGAGACTGACGACCACAAATATAACAGGGCTGCTAACTATAACTCATGTACCTAATTACACCTTGTTGATTATCAAAATAAATGTGCATTATGAGCCTTTTTCTCATTCCGTTCGTGATGAGGAGGGATCAGAACCAGCGACTCACCTGACACAGGTCTGCATGAACTGAGGTAAGTTGGTTTGTGTTCATCTGCATTTTGTCTATTGCCTGTTTTAAGATGACAACACCCCGCAATGGCTGTAACGGGAGGAGAAAAAATAAAAGTTATTCTGCTGCAGATTCACTGAAACATCCAAACAAACTGAAATATTTAGCTCAAGAGTGGAAGGAAAAGACATGCTCCTCATGGGCGCTGTAACCCAGTACAGTGCACATGATGGCAAGACAAACAGGCCTTGATTTGGCAGCAAGGAGCAGACATAGTTAAAAACTAGATGCTGCACAGTGGACTTTAAAACAACACAAATGCATGAAAAAACCCACAACAGATCAACACCAAGTGGAAGGATGTGGTGGGTTCCCTTTTCCCTATTAGGCAGCAGAGGTTTGATAAATCATGGGTTTGTAAAGTAGTACTGAAGAGTGTTTCAGAGTTTTTACACTCCATACTGCACAGCTGTACTGATGACGGGCTAAAAAGGACCTGAAGGCACCATCGCTTTTAGAGCTGGTAGTCTAAATCATTTAAATAAGCAGTCCAACTACAAATCCCAAACCAAAATAGGACTGAACAAGAGGCTAAAAACAAAGCACAAACATCAACAAAACACCCTAAAGCAAATAAACCTCACTCTGCATTCTTGACAGACACTTAAAACCACAGCTCTGCAGACTGCTGCAAAGGCGGCTGTCAGAGTCGTGAATGAAAAAAAAAAAGGTTGCCCTTAAAGGATGTGAACTATTTTGTAAAGCGGAGCCTGAAGAGAGCTTCTGAAAAGCTATCCGACAGTCTTACCTGTTTCCGCTCCACAAGGGCATTTGTCAACTGGTGGCAGAGACCAGCAACTGTGAGGGGAGACAGAAGAATTAGAAAATGTTTAATCAAATGTATGATTAACTTTTTGGATTTGTGACCTTTTGCACATTAGCCTGCACTGCTCATTAAAGTACAGCGTTTCTGTTTCACAAACATATTCTCCGACAATGATGTCCACATGGCAGGCTCAGCCATCCCATGTGAAGACATTCTCTTTTAGTTAGTATATGATATATCAAAAGACCATCATATGCAACAGCCTTAACATGTTCAAGTCATTTCGGGTGTCATTGTGGCGTGTGTGAAGCTGCGGCGATGTGCAACTTAGCTGCATGTGTGTTATATTACACTGAAAAACATAGATCAATCTGTAGTCTAGATTTGTGGATAATAAACATCCTTAGAGTATGCAACCTGTACACACAAGTGAGATGAAATTATTACGATGTTATTTAGTTTCATGATATCAAGAACCAATGTTGTAAGTCGTGTGCCAGACTTTCACACCACTTCATAAAATAAGGAAGCGTGTTTAACGTCCTCTAGTGATGTTTCTCTGTGGCTAATCAGTAATCTGCAGTGTTTCCAGTTCGCTGCACAGTATGGGCTCAGCTCACTGAGGTAGTACCAAAAAGCACAACAGTATCAGTTAGGTGGTACCACCTTCAGCAGAAAACCAAAAAGCTGTTTTGTGCCAAACGGTGCCATGCAGGGCCTCCTGATGAGTCTTCTCACGTCATTGGCATTCGGGGAAAAAAAACAATTGCATTTGAACGCACCCCAAAGAGGACCTCCAACTGCCAGCAATGACGCACGGTCTACAGCGGCACAAGAGGACGTAACTTTGCAGTCCAGAATGTAGCAACAGTCTACAAATTATTCTAAAAGACTTAAAAAAAAACCAAAAAAAACTAAAACATACAAAACTGTATAAAGTCCGGTCAGTATTTGTTCAGTTTTGATTCAAAAACATGTTTTAGTTTCAACAAACATAACATGCACAGCTACCGTCGCTGTGCTAAACAGCCAATCAGAGCGACCGCTGTCCTGACCTACGCAATGACAATTTAACATGTTGAATCAGCGTAAAGATGTTGACCAGGAAGAATAAAGGTGTCAACAGAGCCAACGGTGTGTCACAGCCTCTTAGATTTCAAACGTTATCGACTAACGCATCTAAAGACTAATGTTATTAAGCACTATTACTATAATACATCATTTACACAGTCCACATTAGAGACATCAAACAATCTTATGCAACATAGGTAAATGAAGCAAGATACCAACAAGCATCCCCTGCTTCTAACAGTGAGCAGTTGATAGGTGAGGACTTACAAGTGTCTGTTGCATATCTAATGTGCTCCCCATTGCAGGTACTGATGAAGAGCTGGACTTGGGAGAAGAGTGTCTCGAAGTCTGGGATGTTTGGCATGGAGAACTTCACAAATCTGGAGCAAAAGGGCAGAAGAAGGACAGCAAAAGCTTTTCAGTGCAACAATGAGACTTTTATGTGGGCCTAAAAAAAGATGGGTTTCTGACATGAAAACGACTGAACGCTTCATTTCTTTTTAGGGTCATATCCATATGACGTGGAACACAGAAAAACTTATCAACCACTGTGAGGTTTATTCAGGAAGGAGAAGTTAACTTGTATCTCTTGTGATCATCGTTGATTTTAACCTTTAAAAAGATTCAATAAATATGAAGCTGCACATGAGCATCAGAGGATGGAAACCCCACTACACAATGACCATTTAAAGCCCTTTTCAGGCATGAGATATGCAACATTAATGGCTTCAGTCTAAAAAAAAAAAAAAAAGACAGCCAGTAAGTAGCCGGTCATAGTCACGTTAATAGTCTTCACACTTCATTCAGATGTACCTATGAAAGTGACAGAAACGAGCCACAGTGTATGGAATTGGTTAAGTAAGGTATAATACAGATAGGGTGACCAGATGTCACGCATTTTTATTACTTTTCACACGTTCCGCAAATCGAGACGTTGTCCCGCATTGTTATTGACAGACTCCAGTTTTGAAATGCGTGTTTTATAATCTGGCATTTATCAAATGTTGTGTGGAGAACCCAGTGAGGGCTGTCATCAGGGGGCGTGGCGGGGCGGGCTGTTTGATCATGTCAATCAAACGGGAACGCAGTCGCAGGTTAAGGGCGCGCCCACCAACAAAAAACTTTGCAAATCAGGTCAGAACGGCACCGGCATGCAGCACGTGATATGGTCAGAATGGGAGGAAAGCACAACTTGTACAACTAAGGAAAGAAAATGCAGCTGCAACAAAGACTGGGAAACTATCTACCCCATACCCTGCAGTGCAAGGTGAGTCTGGTCAAGTTAGAGAAAATATATTTTATAGGAAATAAATAATTGAAAGAACAATTGTAGTCCTGACTGTCTATTCTGTTTAACTGTACACAGTCAGGTGTGTTAACTTGAGAGGCACTGGTAAATAGTATGAAAGCTCCATGCTTACTAGGTTTTCCTACGTGAGAGTACTTTGGAAAGTGGATTTTGGATAGTCGGTTACGTGCTGCTGAATCAACCAGATGGCAAAGCATAGTAATGGTACAAGCTAAAGGGCAGAATAGAGATGGGTTTCTTTTTTTAAAGTTATTTTAGACTATCTCGGTGCATTATTGTCCCACATTGTCCCACACAAACATAGTCTTTGTCCCACATCTGGTGAATTGGACTCTGGTCACCCTAAATACAGAGGTGTCACATGTTCCTCACAACAGCATGTCATGTAGCTATAACCATTCATGCTAGCATGCCAAGTGTGCACAAGTTGTGTGAAGAACAGCAGCAGTGGACGGACGCATCTAAAAATATCACTTGTTTGCATGTTTCAGCTTACTGAAGTGTCAGTGGAACACTATTTAGGGTTTAATTGCACTGCAGCAATTGATCTCAGCTGGAATAAAATTGGATCTTTTACTTCAGTTTACTTTCTATTGTGGGACCCCATCTCTACATATATATACTCTATATATATACAATTGAAAACGGTAAATGGACTACATTTATACAGCGCTTTTATAGTCTAGTTGACCAATTAACACGCTTTTTACACTACAAGGCACATTCACACACACACACTCTCTCATGCAACGCTTCTTATCGTCTATACGACAGTTTTCTCATAATAACATATCGCTTTGCCATAATAGATAGCGAAATAAAGAACAACAATCGAGCCTAACAACTAAACAAAAAAGCAATGAATGGAAGTAGTTGGAAAATATTGCGACATAATCAGACTGCAAGCAGAAGCTGGAGCTAAAACGCTCTGAAATTTTCTCTTGTTCATTTGACTTAGACACTTTTGGAAATAACAGCAAAGGTCTGACAGCTAATCATCAAACCAGTGAGAGTTTCTCCGTCACCCAGCCACAAAATCATCACCAAAGGTACAACAGGACCTTCAACAGACAACAGTTGAAGAGCATCTTTGCCAATTTCAGAAAGAAAAGGTGATGTGAAAAGCCCAGTCATGGCAGTTGAGCACTTAGTTGGACCCAACTGACAAAACACAATGAGTAGAAAAAGATTGATGAGTGTTAACCTAGAAGAGGAGTGTTAAGGTAGAAGAGGAAACTTACAGCACAGCCAGTACACCTAGGGAGTGCTCCTGGATGTCCAAGGCCCCCAGCACCGTGTCCAGGTGGGACAGATTTTTGGCCAGCAGCTCCCCGCTCTTGTTGATCAACTCACACAGCTGAGTCATCTGGCCTGGAGGGGGGGACAAGGTGAGAAAAACAGTGAGCAAAACTGAGCCACTCTGGACTTTCTTATGTGTGCTTAAGATCGTTGACAGATCAAAACAGATAGCAAGTAACTGTTCAACTTTTTACTGCAGTGTACATGAGAACTGTAGATGCGGATTCAGCTTGTGGCCCGCCGACTGTATGATCAATAAATTTGATTGTTAGGCTGAAACCCCCCCCCCAAAGTTTTCAAACACAGAAATTCTGTGACACACAATAAGGGACACAAACACGAAAATGTAACCATAAGACTTACCAAAACCAGGAATGTTAGATAACAACCTGCCTTTCACGATTATTAGTAATGACAAAGTTCCCTAAACAACATAGAAAAGAGGAGAGCCATTCTTCTCATGCTGGTAATACCAAAGACATTTTCCTCACAGGTTGTATTACTGATAAATAAAAAAAAATTCTTACCTAAGAATACCTGCACGCTAATCTTTATACACATAGAAGTCAATGTGACTCACGCTATTGTTTATAACCATCGCACTGTTGAACATTTCAATCCAAATCGGTCGGTCAAGTGTCCTGTCAAGGCCTTGCAAAAGGGGTAAAGCGAGTGGGATTGACAGATGACTTTCAGCCAATAATATTCGAGAATTCAGTTCGCCAGCCAATCGTGTGTGTCATGGGCGGGACTACCGGTAGGCAGTCCCCAGAAATTATTTTCTAGATCAAAAACAAAAAGTATAATTTTAACATTTTGTTTTATGAGCTATCAAGTTCGCGGTTGTCCTTTGCATCCCTGTATAACAGCGCATCTTCGGATAATAGTTTACAGAACTCTCGTAGCCAGAGAAAGTCATTTTTGCGGTGTGTTTACATGATAAAGCAAAAAGAGGGCTATGAC
Source organism: Leuresthes tenuis (assembly GCF_036924035.1). Classification (NCBI taxonomy): domain Eukaryota; kingdom Metazoa; phylum Chordata; class Actinopteri; order Atheriniformes; family Atherinopsidae; genus Leuresthes; species Leuresthes tenuis. The sequence goes on along the minus strand of NW_027325374.1, from coordinate 18,941,657 downwards.
CAGTTTGGCTGCCTAGCTATCGGCAAGGCATTGGATAGCATAAGCTAGCTAAGCAGCTACTACTTCCCTCTCTGAAGAGTTTAGCAACCTTACCTTGAGCGGAGAGCTGCCGCACATTGTTCACAAACTGCTCCAAGGCTGAAGCCATTATTTCCTGGGTCCAAAGTGGAGGTAATTTGCACTGTTTTTCATTCAAACGTCAGAAACAACTCCGTCCGGACTGAGACAGGGGGCCACACAGCCGCCACTGATGTGAAGCTATCGCGAGATCATAAGAGCAGAACAGCCTACTTGGAGACCGACGAACCGTCATTTAGAGTCTTAAAGGGCCAGATACATGCTTTTTCCTACAATCAGAAATAAAGTTGACACCGTTTTCAAGTGAGCAGTTTTATTATAGTATTCATGTTTGTTTAAAACAATAATGCATTATTGGGCTACAAATAACCATTTCGGTCGGTAAAGTTGTGTTTTCATTCAAAGGATTAAAATGTACAGGAACTGACGTACTATTTACCGGATTATTAACAAAGATGTTTTCTAATGTAAGAGCTCCTGCCGAACAGTTTTTAAGGCATCAACTAAAATCAGACTTCTTGTACAGTATTAAAGGTATAATGAAACATAAATTATTTATTTTAAAACCTTGGACTTGCAACTCCATAGCATTATCTACGTGTTTAACCCTTATAAAAACTTGTATAGTAATAGGATGTATTCATATTTTGTTTATATTAAGTCAACAGCAAGTACGAGGGCAAGTTTCTTTTCATGTTGATCCTTGTAGAATGTTGTTTACTTTTGTACTGTTTTAGTGTAGTATTGTTACAGTATGTCTTGAGTGAAACTGTCACTTCGATAAAAATGATTATTCAATGCATCTATTCACATAGTTCTAAAACAGTTATCTTTGGTAATACATTTTTTATGGAAACCAAATGCCAGCAATGTCAACCAATCAAAAGGACTTTTGAACAGTTTGAATATAAATGTTAAATATAAATCTGCACTTTATGCATTTCATGCTTAACTGGTGGAATGCTAAAAACTTTTACCGCAAATACAGCAATAACTGGCTGTTACATAAAGTGAAAAAAAAGATGATCTATTTTAGGTGCACAGAAATGCAAGACAGGCAATGTACCTGCATCAAAAAAATCCTTCACATACCCCATCATACGCCTATATTTTTTTCTTTTTTACAGAAATGCAAAACATTTTAAACTTAAAATTGACACTGTACTTTAAAATATCAGAGGAGTGAAGCATCTGGTTTATTTAAAATATCTTTGTTCCAAGTAGGACTGTAGAACAGTTTGTCCCCAAAGCTAAGATTTCTTCCTCTGCAATAGCAGAAACAGACCAGTTTACTTCCCATTTTACTGTAGACAGCTTCAATAGCAATTATAACAGATGCTGTGGGTCGGCTAGTGGCAGCTCCAGGCCAGCCAATAAACTGACAGACGGTGCAAACAGCTGTTAGTACAGTGGCCAGTACAGTGTCACATTTGACCTGTGTGCTGCTGGTGATCCGCTAGCCTGTCACTTAGCCGACAACAGTTAGCTCAGCTGAACCAGAATAGCAGAGAAACGCCCAGAGTGATTCAATTAGGCTAACAGTGCAACAGAACTTTATCGGCAAACGAAAAAACTACTGGAACGCTAAATGATGACAAAAAAATCTAAACTGTCGCAGTATTTTCTAACTTTTTGACTTTCATGCGGACTCTTTCCACGCGACGTTTGGAGAAGGTAGTGAACGTTGGTGGCACTGCTACGCACCGCCGACCGAGGGTCCACGATGATACTGTTCGTGACATCACGCCTACTCGGAAGAGGAAAAAGTTTGCTCCATGATCCGTTTAAGAGGATTTGCATAAACATGTCGTCCTCCGCTGCTTCGGATAAGAGGCTGCGGGTTCTGGTTGACATGGACGGGGTCCTGGCGGACTTCGAGGGGGGGTTCCTGAAGAAATATCGGGCCAGGTACCCGCAGGAGCCATACATCACCCAGGATGACAGGAAAGGGTTTTGGGTGTCAGCGCAGTACGGCCAGCTGAGGAGCGACTTGTGTGTAAGTGACGTGTTTTGTTTTAAAAAAAACAAATGTCTGACAATCTCAATCTTGGAGCTAAATGTCCCTTTAGAGTGCCAGGAGACGAATAATTTAATTAAATAAATAATTAACTCGCGACGTGAGAAGGCTTTTAAAAGGTGGCTAATATCTGGAAGCAGATGAAGATCACAATGCTTAATCCAGATATAGAATGAGCAACTGCTCCAATTCTCCTTCAGAAAAGGATTTTCTTTTATTTGAATTGGAATTGAGTGAGTTAAAGGTAATTATTTTAATGATCCAAAGTGACAATATATGCTAACCCAAGACTTTTAAGAACAGTTTTTAAAAAAAAAATCTTTTTATACACACTCATGATCCAAAAGAAAAAAAAATAAAACATTGCTCATAATTTTTAACAAAAATGGGGTCATTTCAAACCCCAACCCTCATACAATCTCAATTATGTAAGAGCCTGTGATGAAACCTGCAAACCTTTGCACATTACAACTTCAGAGCACAGGTGCAGTCATGCGGACACACACACACATATGTTATCGCTGTATTTGTGTGTGTGTGTGTGTTGACTCCAGGATAAAGCCATCAGTATCTGGGAGTCAAAGGACTTCTTCATAGACCTGGAGCCTCTGCCCGGAGGAGTGGAGGCGGTCAAAGAGATGGCCAAGATGGATGAGTAAGTCCCGGAGATGCAGTGCACCCTTTTGCTGTATGATAACCGATTTTGGTGAGCTGTAGCGCACTGCAATGCAGATGGGTTTTTCTGAGGAATGTGATAGTGACATGTGTGCGCATGCCGTGACACGCCAGAGTGACACAAGAGGTAACCGTGCGCCATAAGCTGCATGAATCATCTCTGGAATGTGTGGGCATTGTGCGTAATTAGACATCTAAAGATTTGGTCACGTGGGAGGAAGAGGAAGGGTTTGCACAGGATTACACTGGTAAGATGGTGTTTTTAGGGTAAGACATCTCGCACTGCTTTTTCTCTTCTGTAAACGTTCGCCAGGATCAGTGTTCAGTGATCAGCCGACAGGAATGCGGCGTGGAGGGACGCGCTGGTCAAATCGATGCTAGATCCATTGTGTGAAAGCCTAAACAAAGCTGAGCGGTGAAGGAGAAGGAGAAGCCAAACAAGCTAAATGTTCATTTCTGGAATTCAAACTGAAACTGGTTGAGTTGCGGCAGCAAAAGCTCAGACCATGACCGTGCAAAGAAAGATGCAGCACAGAAGGAAACAAAGGAGGAATTACTGCTTCTTGGTTAGTAGCAAACCGGTGACCATTGTCCTGCACGGCACTAAATATGCCATGACCATCAGACATGGGGCCACTTCTAAAGTGTTAGTGCAGTGTTCCAGAACACTTGAAATGCATGTGTTTGCACTTATAATGATTATTAGAAAGAAACTGATAATTCCAGCTATAACTGAAAGCAGTCAGGTGTGTTGAGTTTGGAGAAATGACCCGCTAAGTTGGTTGTATTGACCTATTTATAGAATAGAATAGAAAAATACTTTATTCATCCCCCAAAGGGGGAAATTCAAATAACCTTATAATAACATAATCTAATAACCTTTGTGATCTGATGCTGATTGTCAGGACTCGCTGTAGAGTTTGGGGATCTCCACTGAGGCATGCTTTTGGCAGAGTTTAATCTCCAGATCTATGAGTGCATAGTCACTTTCAGAGCACACACGAGTCAGCGCGGCTGTCCCTCTGGACCCTTTTAAAAGTGTCTTTATGCAGTACGTTCGACTGTGTTGTCCTCCATCTTCCTCACCAAAACTGAATCGATTGTTTGTCAGGCTCTGAGTGCTACAGAAATACAGCAGTTTGAAAAAGTTGAACTCACTGCAGTTGGAGCTGTGGCATCCTGCCACGGACCTTTGATGCATTCTGTATGGCTCGTTGAAAGCATCACCATCTCCACCATCTGTTATCAGCTGTGTTGATGATGTTTCAGTCACACATGGCCATCATCTCTGTTTCCCAGAGCTTCGTCTGAAGCGTGGAGCACAGTGGGATAATGTCTGAAAGTAGCAGTCAGAGTTGGATCTTTTCTCTTCTGGTCGAAGTGAATGACTCTTAAGTCATCAGTGTCTCAGTTCGCTTCTTGTTTATCAGTGAATGTGTATTTTTAACAACTTTTTTTCAACTTCTTGGACTGGGAAACCCCAATTTTAACACATTTCCAGTAACTCCCAACCAAACCAGTCCAGCTCTCAGCACACTGAGATATAAATGTAATGAACTTTTTTATGTTTGTAACTTTCCTGCTCTGATCTTGTTGTCTCCTTTGTCTTCCTGCAGCACAGATGTCTTTATTTGCACCAGCCCAATTAAACATTACAAACACTGCCCGTACGAGAAGGTAAAGCCGTCTGTCGATCAATAACACGGATGAGTTTCCTCTGAATGGGTTGAGGTTTTCTGATAGATCTGCTCTGCTTTGCGTGTGTTTTTCCAGTATGCCTGGGTGGAGAAGCATCTGGGCTGTGACTTTCTGGAGCAGGTCATCCTGACCAGAGATAAGACGCTAATCTCTGGCGACATCCTCATAGACGACAAGCCTGACATTCAAGGTAAACTTTGTGTGGGTGAACTTTCCCTGTCCTTCCTTCCTTCCTTAGTCACCGTTTCCACTTCTGCTCTCGCAAAACGCATGTGCAACTCAAGATGTGTTTGTTTGTTTTTTTAAAACTTGGGTTCTTGGAAAGTAAAAGCAGCTGCAGCCTGGATTTTTACAGACTTTGATAACTAATAGCTGACAACATCGTTCATCAAGCAGAAGACATTGAATAATGACACTGAGATATTCAAAATCTTACATTTACTGTGACTGCGTACGGCACACAGTACGAACCCAAGAAATGTCCTGCTTTGTCTCTTTAACTTGATTCATTCATATATTTCTTTGCATTTCAGGCCTGGAACACATTCCAGAGATGAGATTTATTAAATATGTGCAATTGATTATATTCAATGCCGTTAATCTCAAGATCACAAAGGTTGATTTGTCTAATTTCCTTGAGAAATTGTATTGGCAAGGTCATGGCGTAGAGCGACTTGTCCTCGCCTGAAATCGAGCCTTGGTTTTTTTCGACATGGCGCGTTGATCACGATGAGCTCGAAAGTGAGTAGTTTCATCGGTCATCGTCGATGTCATGGCAGTTGGGGAGGATCTATAACATAGAGTCAAGGCGTGCACGTGTAAATCTGTGAGTTTAGGAAACATCCGTGGGCGTAGATAAGAGTTTAAACAGCTCCGCTACGCCTGTTAGCTGTAATGGGAAAACAAATTTTACAAGGCCAAACTCAAAAAGAAATAATCATCTGTTCTCTTCTTCTGATAATGCTAATGAAAATTCTTTTAAAAAGCACGGGGACACGGCCGAGGAAGAAGAGGGTACGAGTGCAGGCCTGACAGAGATCCAACGATGACAACTGCACACAGTCAGATATGTTAGCAGGAAGAATGGAACAAAATAACACCTGAAACTCTTCATCTCCTGATATCCTCAATATCTGAGTCTCTTTTAAATGTTGTGTTTAATAGAAGCCCCGCCCCAAAGATCCCTGATCATTTCCAAACTCCTATCTCTATACCAAAGCTCCTTTGGGGGTAAAATATCTTCTACAGAACTCTTTTGAGCCCCTGGACAATCACTCCAGCCTCCTAATCACTGATGGTGCCCCGCAAGTCAGTCAGTTACGTGCTCCGTGTGTAATTAGAAAATACAAATCACTGTCAATCAATTTCCTGTAGCTTCTGTTTTTAGCTTTGGAAGCACTAAAGGCAGGCACGACTTTCCTCTTTCCAGCTGCAGAGGTGTGTGAGGTGGAGGGCTTCATCAAACCGCAGTCAGTTAGTGTGAGGTCTCTGATCTGAGTGGGTGCATTTTCATGATTAAACACGGCAATATATAGCGCGCCGCAAATAGGACCGCTTCTAAAAATATCATTGAAACAAACAGAAAGCAGGTGCTAACATTTTAAAGGAAGAAACTGTCATGATACGCTTTTGTTTATCGTTATGTGGGGGTTATATGCTATATAACATGGTCAGGGTCTGAGACGGTGTTCTGCATGCTCCTCACGCTGAAGCCTGTGGGGTTTTTGGTAACTAAATGTTTGTGTCCTGATCAGGTGTGGAGCCCAAACCAACGTGGGAGCACATCCTGTTCACAGCCTGCCACAACAAACATCTGTCCGTGGGCCCCTCCCAGAGGCGACTCCTGTCTTGGTCGGACGACTGGCGGGCGATCCTGGACAGCAAAAGACAGTGAGGAAAAATAAAAGAGGGGGGTCACTCGGTGTGGAGACTCCAAGGGATCAGCACCTGCTGCTTTCATCTCTGAAGAAGGAAACAAGTCATTTGTTTTATATCGCACAGCTCACCTATCCACTTATTTCACCACAAGAGGGCACTGGGACTGTAGGTGTGAAGTTGTGTCGACAATCGCACCTCCACCGATTTCATGAACACAAGGACTGAACACAAGGAGTGAATAACGGCTATTTTAAAAGGGGCAGGCTGTGAGGGTGTGAACGAGGTGGTATCTGCTCTAATCCTGGGCATTTATGTAAAAAAAAAAAGTAATCAAGCCACTCGAGTGGTTCATCTTAGGCCCTCATTACAGAGGACGAACCAGCAGCTCGCGGTGCTGTGTTGCATAAATATGTCAGTGGACTGTAATTCCCACACAACATGGACCCAACACTGCACACAAAAATAGTCTCTGAGTCTGAGTCGTAGGTGCCGGGGAGTGTGTGACTTACACTTACAAGTACTGTCACCGTTTGCTCTGGTTACTGTTTTACATGTTCTTCATGGGAATACATTTCCAATGTAAACACACATAAATCTACTGCGAAGTCTGCACTGGTTTTTATAGAACTGCAAAAGCTGCTACGGTGCTCCTCCTTTTCTTTTTTTCCTCCTCTCTGAATGTGGTCTCTCTGCATTTCACAACGATCTATGCATCTTACATAACGCACTGATGAGAAAACCATACTTGCGCATGCACGTCGCCAAAATACCACCTCGTGCATAGATTAGTCACTGGAAAGCGTGTGCTGAATCTGATGCAGCTCCTGTTTTAAACAGGGAGAGGGTCACAAACCACACAACAGAACTGAGGACGGATTTAAGGCGTCCCCTTAGATCTGTTTCATGATTTATTAAAAAGTACCACAACAAGTACCACTTTTCCTCTTCGAATGGTTTGTTTACATACAGGATGCACACGGCATCTGATTTAAGCTGGAGGACTTGAGCTCTGAACTGAGACAGATCCTGCACACTCAAAAAAATCCATTTATCTTTGCATGTCATTTGTAAGTCAATGTGCGTCTTGATAGAAAGTATTACCTCACTTTTGCCACAAAAAGATCAGTGTTCAGTCAGTGTTCGTACTGTTCTGTCGGTGGATATTTAGTAAGTTTTCGAACAAGTTCTCAGTAAAGAATTCAATGAATCTGTTTCATGGTCAGTATGTAGAAGATGAGGCAGCGTTTTTGTTTCGTCTTGTATGATTTCTTTCGCTGCAAACAAATCACCAGATACTAAACTTGTGTAATGGAAACAGTACTCGGTCCTTAGAGGGTTTTTATCAGGCCTACTTTAATGTAAAAACTCACACATGCTGTTTTTCTGTCAATGGAGTGTTTTAATGCCATTTGCTCCACCGAGATTAAAACGGTCACAAATAAGCATTTTTTGTTGCTTTTGTTTTCATCCTTCATCTAAGGAAGTCGAAACTTCAAAGGGGAAAAAAAAAAAAACAGATACTTTTCACTAGCAATTGGGAACTTTCCCACCCTCGGGGTGGCATACTGACACCAAACACCATGAACACGCCTCTTTGTTGTCATTTCCTCCCCCCCGCTGATCATTATGAGTTATGAAAACATGAAACAACACTTTCATATAAGCAGTTGTCCAAGCTGCACTCTCCATTTTATACCTCCAGCGTAGATTTTGTCATGCATGAGAAACTTTCGTCTCTTGTGTCAACATCCGTCTATTTTGCAGGTGAAACCCCTTGGAAACCCTGAAGAACACAGATATACTGAAACATCCAGTGTGACAGCCTTAGCAGATGTTGCAAACAATCCACAGGAAAGACAATACTGCTTTAAAGGCCCATCTTTTAGGTTTTAACTCAGAGCAAGAGCTTTCCAAGCATGAGAGGATATGTGTAACACAGTTGAACGGTTAGTGGATGAACATACAAACACCACAGGAATCCACAAGAAATTCAAAAAAGAAACATAAATCCTGGGCAAGAACAGGTGCAGTGGTTTAAAACAGGATCAAACTCCATGAGGGGGAAGTTTTTTTTTTCATACAAAGTGTCACCCAGAAGAATTCCACTGAAGGTGTATATTGTTTGTGACCTGTTGCATTTCCTTAGCTGACTTTAAATAGGTCAGCTTCCCCCAAGGAGCTGGAAGCTTCTCAACTCAACCGAAGCGGTAAGTGTTCCATGCAATCGCCCCCCTGTTGGCTGCTTTGTTGCTAAAATGAGGCTGCATAACAGTTAAAAGCCAGTCACCCGTTAAATAAACACCACGTGTGAGTAAGTTGTATGTCAGCTTCCTCATGTACAGGAATGTTTCCTGTTTATGATGCTGATGATATTTTCGTACAGCAGCAGCTCCTTTACTGTTTGAAAATTCAAGCCATGACACAGAAATGATTCATTCAGAGAAGAATTACCTCTACCACAACATAATTATTTGATTCTTTGTGTCAGCTGGACAGGAGGTAGAGTGGAAAGAGGTCCTTTCTCGCCTCCTACATTTTCTTTAGAAAAACACTTGACGTCAGCATGTACAGTACCTGGAATAGTGTTGTTGAAATGAACAAAAACTTACCAGGATGTCGTTCACACTTTTCTTTCAATGAAGCTTTTACAGGCTTCAGAGCAGGTGGACAGGACAAAGATGTGCACACATCCTCAGCTCCAATGTGGAGCATTTCACATATGGAGAAATGCAGTCTTTCCTGTAATGACATGTTTTTAATGAGAGTCATTTATGAACATGTTGAACTTTCAAAAGTAGAACAAAATCATTGTGTGGTCAACATTTACCCAGAATGTGGGATATTCACCGTGTGTTTAATGAGGGATATATGTCTGAAGATTCTTTGCTGATAGTGAGGATGAAAGTCAAGTTATGTAAAGTAATGCCTGGAATAAATCCTCAAATTAAGACAAGTTGAAGAGGAGACATCAAAGATGAGGGGCAGGAGCAAAATGGAGAGCAAGGAGGAAGAAGTTTAAAATGTTTGTTGCCTCAGTCATGCATGGGAAATGTGAGGTCACTGGCAAATGAAATGGAAATTAGGCACTGACGAATACACGGCAGGAATATTGGAAATGTTCCACAAAGACATGGCTGCAGAAACATATTCCGGACTCCAATGCCTGTCCATCTGGCTCTCAGACTATAGAGGCATACGGGCTCTGTTGAAAAAGTAGTAAGAGTAAAGGAGGAGGCATTGCAGTGCTCGATGGTGTAAACCTGGACAGGTAATTATAGATTACAGATGCAGAGCTTCTGTCCATTTTATTTTCTGAGAGAAGGCTCGTCTCATCTGTGTGATCACAGCCTCCTCATCTCCTCACTTCTCTGTCTGCCTGCCTGTAGCCCGGAAATTGTTCACAGCCAAATATTTTGAAGCGGGTTACTCTTTGAAAAATACACCTGGAGGGAGAATAATGAGGAGAGAGAAGGCTTGTTGGCGGAGCAATAGGCAAGGATACAATTGTTAATCCTTTATGGAAGTTATTTTTCGCCATCCTCAGAAGGGGGCATGACACATGAGTCACTTCCTGTATCTTAAATCAGAAAAATATATACACTATCACAAACACTACCTTTAATCCAGCTTTAACAAAATACAGTTATATGCCTCAATAAAACAGCAGCTGTGTCACACGTCATGTTTAATTGACGTCAAATTTAATTTAGGTTCAGTTCGAAAGCAAGGGCATTTCCTCGTCTTCTCTCTCCTCGTGTTGGTCCTCGCCCCCTCTGCTCAGCGGTGGGAGGAACGAAGACAGGGAAGGTAGTTGAGCAGAAGAATAGAGAGTGTTAAATGGGAATTTTGGTCGTCATACGTGTGACGTGATCAGCTCAGTGGTTGCCAGACTACAAATACAACAGCCATTTCATTGATGTAGATATCTGGGATTCAACCACTCCTCTTTCTTTGATAGACTGTAACTTTGACAGTTTGCCAAATCTTTTCTGTTCCATCATTTTGTTATTTCTATCAGCTTACAGAAATAGATGAGAAATGTCTTTAATTTGTTTTTCTTTTTCCTCAATGGTTTATGCTGCTGCAAAGATTGCAGAGGAAAAATAAACAAGACCTCACAGCAACGATCAAGTGTTGTTCATTACTGCACACATCTATCTACACAAGAAACTCATTTCAGTTCTTTCATTACTTCTTTTTTTGGGGCTTCGACTGCAGTCTGACAGTGTATGCCTTTCTGATTTATTAAAATTAGTTCAGTTCAGTTGATGTCAGTTGATGTGTAGGCGAGTGTTAGTGGTATGCGGTGGGTGGGCAGGGACTGAGCTTCTGGGATAGAAAAGACTGGAAAATCTCCAAGCAAAGGGTTTACAGACATATCTTCCACCAGTTTAAACAAGGTGAGTGTTTCGGAGGAAATCATCTGTGAAATGCTCGTAGGCGACAAGTCTGTGTGAATTCTAAAGAAGAAGCGTCCGCTTTGATGTCATAAAACCAAAAATATATCATGCCTCATGTAGCTGTCCGGGTTAAAAAACACAAAAAAACCACGGCCAACAGTACGTCACTGAAACGGGGCGAAGCAAGGAGAAAAAAAGGAGAAGAGCTACTCAGCTCCTTTTTTTCTGGCTGTTGATAACCAGTTGTTGAGAGAATAAATGACTTTGATAAATTTAGAGAAAAAAGGTTTGTGTTTGCATGTGAATAAAAAGTTTGTGATCCTCACACAACACAAGCAGTATAAAAGAGTGACTTGTGTTTGCTTCCTCGCTTTCTGGCGCAGCAGCAATGTTTCTCCTGTGTGTGATTTTTTTTTTTAACCTGGAGGCAAAACAAACAAGAAGCTCTTTGATTTCTCGCAACTCGAAATATTTTCTCAGTATCTGCAGTATTTATGTTGGATCTTTTTGAGGCTGTGATCCAGGCCTAGATTGATGGCTCTGATGGGCTCTTAATAAAATGCAAACGCAGAGAGATGGCAGCTTAATTAGGCTCAGGTCAGCTGGGTATTAATCTAAACCTGCCTTTAGCTCAAGGGAAATTAACATCTGATTCAGAGAGGAAACCTGCTGGCTGCTGCTTTTGCAACCACATGCGAGATTACTGACTCTGGTGTAAATAATTTGAGACACACATACTTGGAAATGTGAGCAGTTGTTATCGTTACTAGAGCCATGCGGTCGTCTGTAAGATGACATTTTTTAAATAATAACACCAAGGAAATGTTCTCAATGTGTAACTGATATTGTTAGACAGACAACTTGAGAAGAAATCTAGAAACTCTGCAACTCTCTCGGGGGATGAACTTGTGTAAGATGGACAACTGTTTTCTGATTTATCAAAATTGGAAATCCTTTTTTAAAACCATCAAGTCTGCACGCGATGGAAGAGGCCCTGAAGCCCTGGCATCTGTAACGCCATACTGTTCCAGATCAGACAAGAGCTTAGCTCCTGATGCTACAGCAGTTGGTCTCCTCAGATCCTAAACTTTTACAAATGGTTGTTAATAGAAGAGAAGATACAACGTAGAGCTGAACATGCCCCATCCCAACTTTTTTTTGCAGCAAGCAGCAATCAACCGTGACAGACAGCTCCGTCATCTGTTCCACTCATTTAGGTGGAGGCCCCTTGTGTACACTACAAGTTGAGTGCTGAAGGTCAAAGACAGATTAAAAAATGCATCATGCAATAGATTCAAAACAGCTTTAAATTTTGATCGGACCTAACAAACACCTGCACCTCAGCAGAGAAATGTGATGGGGCTTCCAAGACATCCCTGTTACAATGAACAGTAACCACCGTGACATTCTAAACAAGTTATGCTTTATATCATTTTCCCCAGAATTATTCAAATCTAAAGTGTATGTATTTTCAAATCTGTAGAGTTATTTTTATTCTTTGTTTCTGGGAAAATTTGAACATGTGTTCTTGTTCTGAAAACGTCACATTTAATTTAGAGGACAGAAAAGCGTGGGGAAGAAAGAACACTGACTGCTTATCAGCAGTAGCAGTAAAAAACAAAAAAAAAACCTGTGAACAGCCTTTTAGGGGAAAGACACAGCAGCGCCTGGACTGGTCTGGTCTGGACTGGACGCTGCGCTGAGGTTTTGCGTCAGAGTTCTGAGGAAATCCCAGCAGAGCAATAAAACGGGGACTGGGCCAAGAATTTCTCCACAGCATTAACACAGAAGCCGTATGGGTGTGTACTAATGCGGAACATACAACAGTACAGTGTGTATTGTTTGTGCAGAGGCGATATAATGTACAAGATGTCCTCTCAGAGAGCCCTTATGGTCAGAGCAATGTTAAGTTTTGACTAAAGTTACTCTACGGATCAGCCACGTGCTGCTGATGGTGAAAGTTAATAATTACAGTGGGACATATTTCTTACACAGGTGTTTGAAGACACATATAGCTCAGGGTGTTTATGCTTGTGCCAGTGATTTATTTCTATAAAAAGTACACTCTGTGAGGTACAATATGACTGGAAAAACTGGAGGCACAGATAGCGTAATAAGCACATAAAACAGAACGGGTCAGGTGAAGCTTTTCCTGTTTGCTTTCTTGTTTTTGTTCCCTTCATAACAGGGAACAACCCCCCCGCCACCCCTCTGTTATCCTGTGGGCCTGTTTGTATTGCTCTCCTTCCGTTTGTCTAATTGCTTTATGGCAGAACGAGTGTGTTGTAAGACATGTTCCAGACAGGATCATGTGTAATCTCAGAACATGGAACCTGTGGGTTTTTTTTTTTTTAGAAGCAGAGTCAGGGAGGATTTCCACTTTTGTATGATAGAATGACTCCTATATTTAGCAGCGATAGGGCTTAGTTTAGCATCAGTGTTTGGATGAGTAATATTAATTTTACGCTTTCAACCAAATAACAAATTGTGGATAAATAGTCATCACAAGCCTCAATATATTCAGAATATTTTTAGAATTGATCATATGAATACCAATCTGAAAGAAGTGTAATTTGGAAGGTGGAGCTTCTGCTGATTATTTAGTTCATCATCCAGCAGCTTTTTTGTTTTGGTTCACTGTTGGCGTCAGCAAGCAGCTCTTTTCACCAATAAAGCTCAGGAAAATTCCACCTCCTCACTGGCAAACTGTAGATAAATACTGCTCGTAAATGGATGTCCATTTCGGACCAAGTTCTTTTTAGATTTGAACTAGAACTTGTCAAGCAATGACATATTTTAATCAAGACCTATCAGACGATTCTCTGTGTTTAAGTGCAATTGATTTACTGCAGTCTAATCACAAATTCATACATTTTGTAATCTCTTTGAAATCTTTCCATCAGAAAAAAAAGCTACGTAAGCATTGTTAACCTTGTTTAGTGTCTCAGAGGAGGAAATAAAGACCTGGTTGATGTAAAGTTACAACATCTCACTGTGATTTTCCATCACTGCAGGGCTGATGCACGTTATCAGCTATGAGCCATAGAGCCATAGACACACTGTGTTCATGAAGCCTGATTTCTGAAAACATTACAATGCTTATGCTGGAAACTGGGACAATTCCGCATATTTGCAGGAGTTTGAAACATTCGATTGTCATGTGTATAAAGTCGACTGATAGCAGCTGGCTCAAGTAGCAACGATGCCTTTCCTGGAAAGCTGCTGCTGTTTGTAGCTGCAGACACACACAGTTTAGTGTTTCAGGGCTCCTTGTAATATAGTCGACTGTATTTAATTTGGTGACAACTAAACTCACGTGGTCAAAGAGATTTTAGAGACATGTCTTCTTCCTGCATCATACTGCTGCCAACAAAAGAAGATAAATAAATAATAAAGACTCAGTAATACCTTTCAAACATCAAAAGACATGAACTGTTGACCAGGAATCAAATTATACATTCAACTGCATTATCAGCAGTAATTTGTTTTCTTTGTTTTAATGTGTCTTAGGCCAGGAAAATACTCGCTTTTTTGATTTTGCGCTCACTCATGTTGTTGATGGAATTGTTCACACATATGGTGGTCATCAACTTACTCAGACTCAACAGAACTTCTAGATTTGGAGGTTAGTATTTGGTTTATGTTTAGATGTTTTTGGTTATTTGTGGCCCCCAAATCAAAGGCCTTGGATAGCCGGTCACATTTGCTCCTACGCTGCCTCTACTGGTCACCTCCATACTGCATCTTGGGTACGCTAGATGCCACATATGAGATAGCCATAAAATCCATGGTAAACAGAATTAAAACCAAGTATATTCTTGGCTTGAAAAGAAAGATAGTCTTAATGTGTTAACTTTAACAGCACAACTTTAAACACATCATTTTAGACCATTTTGAACATTAAGACCAAAGAATGTTTTCTTTTAAATAATTTTTTGGGCATTTTTTGCCTTTAATGGACAGGTCAGTGGAGAGAGACAGGAAAGCACTACCAAGGTTGAAATACTGATTGATTTTTAGGAGCAAATGGTGACTAAATTAGTGGGAATGCCATATTCTACAAGTTGGGATAACACTTTGGCAAAGAAGGGTGTAAATTGATCAAATGGAACTCCCAAATTTGTTCAAGAGTTGGTGAAGACCTGGACAGAGGGTCTTTATGTCTGACATTCATAATGTACCTAAAAAGGACTTGAGTTCAAAGCTAATGTTGGTCCATAACTGCTTTGTGATTAAGAAATAGTTAGAATATACAATATAATATATTTAGTGATATATAGTAGTTAATTTATCCATTAAAATATTAATTGGTCTATCTTTTAAAAGATGACACGTATGCTTAGATGTTGCTAGAAAACTGAATATCCACAGATACCAACAACACCATTAAAAATGCAGCCTCAGGAATGTCATGAGCTCATCACAATCCCCTCCAATGACAGAAGATTTGCCAGTTAGTTGTATTTCTATGTGAAAATGGCTGCAGAGGGCTGTTCGGGACAGTTATATGTGCTGGCTTCCTCATGTACTATATGTATACATGACTTAGCTTTCAGGTGCGTGTGATTCCCATGCATGTGAAAAATCGCAGATGCTGCAACGTAATATCTGAGTCACTGGTAAGCATGTTTTAGCCAGTGCCAAAGAGAGTTAGTCACCAAGAGGCAGCATTCTGTCCACTGCGTTGGTCTGGTTTATTGTCATCCGTTGGTTTGTCTGTCATCAGTCATCTTTCCATCCATCTGTGTGCAGCGACAGGACACCGTGTTTTGCTGAGCTGGTGTTATGGGCGGAAGTCAAACACTGCAAGTAATTACTGTTAAAACAAACGCTGTCGCTGCCCTCACTGGCACTACAAAAGCACAGGTGGGATAGTGCTCTGAATATTTTTCTGTTTCTCCCATAGTGAGCAATCACGAGTCTCTGAAAACATAGCGTTTTGGTTCACATTTTCAATGAATGCACATTAAAGCAGAAACCGGCTAAAAGCTGTTTAGTCAGGTGTCTAATATAGGGCTCCCTGAGGGTGAGCTCGACCTGCAGGATGCTAACTGCAGAAGGAGAGGGGAAGATCAGAGGGAAAAATGTTTTTACTGTCATCAGGAAGGCAGGTCTGGTCCAGATACCAACTCCGTAACCCTAATGTGGGTTACTAGCGTGCAGCTCTCAAGTATACCAGCCTGTTCAGGCTTAGTATGTGTTTGGGATTCCAGGTCCAAAATTGTATTCCCAGGCACCAACGTTTTTTTATGTACTTCTGTTCCATGTTGAGTTACTGTCACAAGCATGATGACTCTGCTCCACATTAATGCATTTTTTGGCCACTTTGGCTACTGAGTAAAAAAAAAAAGGGCAATGTGGTTGTACTTCCTTGCTCTGTGGACAGCAATTTGAAGCCTCAAATTAAATTTTGATTGAAGAGATCTGAGCAAGAAACCGAGGACACTATGCACATCCATTACATAACTCACCTCTTACTCAAAGCAGTGTTGCGCAAATGAAAGCATTACTTTAGTGATGAATACAATCTAAATCGATGATAGGAAAAGAAAAAAACAAAAGAATATTCATTTTTAACACAGAGAGTCTGTGGAGATTTACAGACTGTTTTTGACACCTCAACACATCATTATTCAGCCCTGGAAGTTGAGTTAAGCTGAACAGGTTAATTCATGGCAAACATGTCCCTTACAGCTTCTTTGTAGATTTTTCCCATTAATATTCACCCAGCAGTCTCTCTGTCTGAGAGTATACTGACATTTATTAAATTATGACAGGACTCCATGGCTAGTCGCTGGCCTGTGGAAAAACATAACCAGTTTTTTGATGATTTACAAGTTGATAGGACTCCAAACTGGCACTGGCTGAGAACTTACCAGTCCAGTCACAGCACAAAACATATGATAGGTAAGTTTGTCCAAGTCTCCAAAGCGTAGAGTAGTAATGTCACAATCAGTGATTATTTACTGTGAAACTGCAATATTTCACCAGCTTGTTGGTTTGTGTAGGGCTGCACAAACACAAATTGATATGACAGCAGCCCCAGACCATGGACAGTAAAGTGTGTAAACATCTTTCATTTTTCAGCCTTACCCATGTGTTTTTAACACAGCAGCTCCATTATAAAATCTCCAAAATGGTTCCATTACCACTCTTTCCTTAACCTGTTCCCTGCACAGATTGTCAGCATGTCGATGTCCTGTGTTTCCACGCACGTTCCTATGTGATGATGTTCACTATCGATGAGTTAGCTGTCGTGTTGAAGTGTTTAGCTGGCCAGGGTGGTTGGCGGTCATGACAAAAGGCACTTATCCACGCAACCTTATCTAACTACAGTTCCTTAGTGGAAAAGATTGTTAGTTCAAGACCCGTCCTGTTCAATGTTTAGCATATTCATTGCACTGGTAAATGCATTTCCATTTATAATTCTTTCATGTTTTACTGTGTTTTTATCTGCAAATAGGTACGGTCAGGTGCTAAAAGTACATGGTTATGGTTAGGATTGATGTACATGGTTAGGTCTATAGAAAACAACAACACAGGGATATTTTACCATCACACAATTTACAACCATGGATGTTGACACTTTTACATTTTACACAAGGAGACAAATGCAGATATTACGGAATTTCTGACGAAACAGGCCTGAAATATCTGTAGCAGCTTTAATGTTTTTGGATGGCAAATGGCATAATATTCAAATAACTTCCTTTTCTAAGTTGCTTTTATGTGTATATCAGTTTAATGGGATTGGTAAAAGGAAAGCTCTGTTCCCTGGTTGCAGTCGATTCAGACTGATCTGAATCAGTGAAAATATTTTTTAGTGAAAAGCTGTTATTAAAAGATCATTACCTACATTTCAGCTTTTCAGAAGAAGGGACTTGATTTTCTTTGCAGAGAAAGACAATGAAATTAGCATTAACCTGGAAGTAGAGCAAGTAGTTTAATAAGTACTGCCTTGCATTCTAAGCACTGTGTTTAGTTTTCTCTGACGGAATTCTTCTACGCACATCACTAACTGTGAGTTAAACTTCCAAGTAAAGCTTGACAAGTTCTTCAGAAAAAAGAAAAAACGATGAGTACATGGGGAATAGATTGGTACTTGACGAGGAAATTGTGTGGAAATTTAAAGCCCTGTATGTTTCGGCTGTAATTTTGCTTGTATGCAGACTGAAAAAACACAGAACAAAAACACACTGTTAGCATGTTGGCTGAAGTGGATAAGGTGTGTGTAGTGACAAGTTAATAACATAGGTGTTCAGTGAGAAAAGGAAGCACACAGTGGGTGTGTTTATTCACACTGTCTTCACTGGGAAAAGAGATGTGTTTGTGTTGACGGCTGCAAACCAATGCCTTTGAGCAGAGATTAGAAAGACCACAGTCTTATTTTTGCACTGCTTTTATTTCCAGCAAAATGGCTTCTTCTTTTTCTTCTTCTAGCAGCTGGATTCATGAACATTCACGTGATAATTCATTCTGCAAGGCTTCAAGCTACCCTTTTCAAGCAGAAATGCAAACGTTAGGACCAATCAGCATCATGTACAGGCAGGTATGGAGATATCAGGTGAGACAACAATATGCAAGACCACTTTTAATTCACGGCTTTCATGCTGGGACTGATGCAGATTCATTGCACATCAGTGTTGTGCGGGCAAGGGGGACTTGGGCAAAGAGGTGATAAAAATTGCTATACCACAGATATGCCTCTGAATCAGGCATGTGTAAGGGCAAGCCTGTATGGCAGAACGCACTACTGTATCCAGCAAGGCTGTCATTACACAGCCAATCGCCCTCATGCTGGTTTGATGTGTGTAAGCACACACCGATGCGAGGCTGAGACTCCTCAGTCTGACAGATGTGGATTATCAAAGAGGAGCAGTGGTGGGTCAACAGTGGCATCTTTTTGCTCCGACAAAGTTAAAAGGGCTAATGGCAACGAGCAATGAATATATTGCTGGAGTCAGTGTGTCACACAGGAAATTATCTTAGGATGATCTGGGATCAGAATAGGCTGGTCACTCTTCGACTCCAAACAAAGTCTCTTAGTTATATCTCTACAGTATATCGCTCTGTAAAGCCGAAGATGATTTACAGATAGGCTGAGTCGGTAATTAATTTCTTTTCCACTTACTTGCCCTCCCTGGAAAGGTGATTACTGTTTAACTTATTAAACTTGATTATATGTTTTTTGCCTTTATGTTGTATTGCCTTTTTTGTCTGGATCTGTGCAGCACTTTCAAATTTAGCTTTTAAAACTGCTACAATTATACAATTTTCTTAGTTTACTTGCATGTAACCAGAAACCAGTACAAGGTCCAAAAAAACTAAATTGCACTCATCCCTGTGTATTTTGGCCCAGAGGAAGGGCAAAGATTCCCAGGAAACCCTAACCCTATCACAAATCACCATCTTCAACACCACAGTGCTTGTTCATGCATATTTCTCAGAGAGCCTCAAGGATACACACGATCTTTTAAAAATAGTGCACAAGTCGCTAACTTGGAGTTATTTTTGGCAAGCCTCCTAAAAAAGGAATGACCTGGGAATTTGTCCTTGGACACTTTTTTGCAAGTTCAGTGCATCAAGAAACGAGCCTCTAACAGACATTTTGAAAAGCCGAAACACCTGTTTGCCTCTTCGACTGAAACCTTAAGCAGAAGAAATACCGTGCAGAGCAAACATAAGCCCAATCACAGCGTCTGTAAGGACCACGCATCTGTGATTTAAATGTTAACAGAGCCTTGATTTATGCAGCCAGTTAGTGAACTAGAGCTGACATTTTTGACAGTCGTCACACCTAAGAAACACCTCTAAATGCCTGTATAGGACTGTCTCTATTGGTCTGCCTTGAGCCTGGTATGGATTCTCACAAGAACCTAGCTGCTTAACATGGTAAGTATTCTCCTCTGCCACTGTAAATCTGTCACTTGAGAAGGGTCCACATGTCCATAATAACGTTGAAGTTGCCGAGGGAATAAGTTATCTTTCAGGATTTTTCTTGCTAGCTTGGCAGCGGGGTATTTGAATTAATGTGACAAAGCATTGTCCTGCTTAAAGATGGTGGATTTACTGAGAGCTGCACACTTTCCTATACCACTGTTTGAAGAAAGTATCTTATGGAATGAAACCTTTCAACATAAAAAGGTCCAATTAGCTTAAAACCAGCCAACCACCAACTCCTAGATTGACCACTACTATCTACCTGACAGACAAATGATATGAAACAGTGCCCTGTGTCCATTTGAGGTCCAATTAGCTGCACCATCGTGTCAACCTCATTTCACCTCATTTCATAAAAATCTTTGGAAAATCTGTATTCAAGTATTTCTTGGACCAAGTTGCTTCAACTCGTTAAGATTTGTAGGCATTTGTGAATTAAGGGGTGTAGCTCAGGAGGAAGAGCAGTCGCCCACCAATCGGAAGGTCGGTGGTTCGACTCTGGCTTCCCCGGGCTACATGTCGAAGAGTCCTTGGGCAAGACACTGAACCCCAGTGAATGATTAGAAAAAGCACATAGTTAAGTAGTTAAGATGTCCTGTATGAATGTGTGTGAGTGGGGTGAATGCGGCATGTAGTGAAGCGCTTTTAGACTAGAACAAGTCCATTTACCATTTAAGGTCCTTCCACGACATTTCAGTCAGGTTGAGGTCTGGACTTTGACTGCAACACTTTGACTCTTTTTAGCTGTTGTGTTTGGGATCACTGTCCTGTTGCAGGAGCCAGTTTCAGCCAAGCTTTAGCTGTCAGACAGATGACCTCGCATCTGACTCCAGAATACTTTGGTATACAGAGGAGTTCATGGTGGACTCAATGACTGCAAGGTCCAGGTCTGTGGCTGCAAAACAAGCTCAAATCATCAGCCCTCCACCACCGTGCTTGATAGCTGGTATGAGGTTTTTGTGTTGATATGCTGTGTTTGGCTTCCTCCAAATTTAGGGCTGTGCATTATGATCTAACATATAAACTTTACTTTCATCTGTCCAAAGGACATAATTCCAGAAGTTTTGTGGTTTATGTGATGTCTCGCCTTCTTTGCATTGTGTTAACACACATCTGAATGCTCCAGACCAGCAAACTGACAAATGCTGATGATCATTTAGTCAATTAACATGCTAGTTAACATCTTAATTCCTATGGAAGCAGTAAGGGTGGACTTCTACATTTTATCTTAGTTATTGTCCAATAAAAACTGACACTGTGCAATTTGTTGCTCATTTGAGCTTGTGGTGACAGTGAATTTCAAGACCTGGTAAGGACCAGAGTACTTTGCATGATGTCATGACACAGGAAACATGTACTTTCTTTTTTCACACCATTGTATATGATTTGAGGACTGAATATGAGCATGGAAAATTTTGTGAATTACTCACTTGCTTCACAATTGTGCAGGCAGTGTGCAACAACGTGTCCGTCACTGATCTTGTGTATTGGTCACATTACAATATCAGTAAGGAAATGAAAAAAATAAAAAAGTGTTAGAATTGTCTGGAAATCTTTTATAATATGACATTTTTGAGAGCCAATCATGGTGCTGCAAATGTTTTCTGAAATTTTCTTAACCACTTTAACAACCTCATATCAGGGTTGAGATTACATTTCCAGAGTGAATCAGCATGCTGGTGAAAGATTTACTATTTTTGGATGCACGATTTGGTGAATGAGCTGCTAAGTGCTGGTATTCATCTCATATACCACATGCACTGTAACCCAAAAGGCTGTTCGACATTTCAGATATGAGTATGTTTCCATCATCTGGTCCTTTTGCAAGGCCTGCTCTTCAAGACAGTGAATTTTTCCATTGAAAACAGGAGCATAAATAATGCAGTAATAAAGACTCAGACTGCATCGGTGGGAAATAGGAGATGACGCAAACCACGCGGTGCGCCCTATATTTTACTGCTCAGTTCGTATGTGCGTGCGGCCTGAGAGGATAAAGAGAGAACTCTGTCAGCGCTCTGCACAGATTGACTAACAAAGTCTCTCTGCAGTGTGTGATGTGTTTTGTGTGTGGTTGAAAGCAAGCGAGGGAGGACGAGCTGCCAACATTAATTTTGAATCAGCTTTGCAGTGAGAAAACATGCTAAAATTAGAGAGAGAAAAAAGTGATGAGACAAAAAACAATGGCGGAATTACAAAAATACCTAATTTTCCCCGCAACAGGAAGACGAATCGTGTGTGGTTAGAAAATATCAAAGCGTGTCTTTCAAGCTGGTGCAAAAGGGGAGGATTTTCACAGGGATGTCCTGTAGATTTTAGATCTCAGGAGGGGTGGTGTGAGACTGAAATAAGCAGCTTGTTCTAATTGTTGCCTCAGACAGCTTGTGCTGCCTAATACTGATAGTTGTGTCCTACTTTTCCATTCTGTTTTTATTTGATTTTGTAATCCTTTTTGTAATTTAAATAAATAAAGTCATAAATAAGGATGACGTCTGTCACACCCCAACATTTATTACATAGATTTACAAAATTATGTTCTGGAGCTCCACATTTAATGTCAATATTGAGCCTCCTTATGGGGGTCAAAACACTCTTTTTTTAAACCGCTGACACCCACAGTGCAGAACGTCACCATATCATGAAATGAAATGCTCTTGAAAAAAACCTTATCCTGAATGCCTGCGAGTCAGACAAGAGATCTAAAATAGATCATTTCATGCAAGAGACAGTCAGACACAAGTGGAGGAGATTGTCCAGGGATGGCCATCCCAGCAATCTCGGTCCAAGTATGTGATGTAAAAAGAAGTCTCCATGAGCCTTAACGTTTCTGCACAGCACTTGCTGCTGAATCTACAATCAAAGAGAAACTGCACATCTCACACTGACATATAGAAACTGCCCTGCTTCACAAGGTCTTTTGCATATTCTCTGTTTACTTTCCAAGTTCTGTGCCCACTCCCTGTTGCTTTGTCTTTTTGCCTTGTGTTTCTTTAGACTTGTAGAATAATACTGAGGTTTACAATATCTACCTCAACCACAGAAGTTTTGTTGCCGGTTTTGTCTGTGCTTTTGATTAATCCTCAACTAAGTAAAGCTTTTTACTTCTTGACCAACCTCCAGTACGTCCGTATGCACTTGAGTCTTATCCTGAACTTATCTTGAACTCATATTTGAAAGACAACCAGCACACTAGCAACTACCAAATGCCTTTCATCTGAAGAAATTAAGGCTGTAAAAGTCAAAAGTTATTGAGCTTAAATGTAGAATTACCTCAAACTCAGTTGACTATGTTCATAGAGGTGATGGCATAGGTGGAAATCATGTGGCAGGGTGCGGGGAGCACGTGCCCCTCTCATTCTGGTAAAACAGCGACTTATTCCCCCTACTAATATATAATTGTAAACATAACCGTTTCTTTACATACGTGCCCATTGTAAACACAGACGTTTAAAAGACTGGGCCACTCCCTTCTGATTCCCTGCTTCACCTACACCAGCCAGCGGGGGGCAGCAGCTCTTGTGATTTCCAGCTGTAAGTAAACACTTTGTGAAGGCTAAATTGAAGTAAATGATGTGTTTGATGATTTTCTCTTCTGAATCAGAGTAAAACATGTTGACAACTGAAATCCGACTGCATTTCTGTCCTTCCAATAAATTGCAGTTGAATCATGTGCGTCTCTGTGAAGGCGTGTAGGTACAGAGTTATCCCAACTCGGTCAATTTCTTGTCTATTTTCAAGCAGTTTGATATATGTCGAAAGGCCAGACTTTTATCGACAATACTGGGAGATTGCATTAATTGACATTGACTGAAAATTAATAGAAGTCTGCTGCAGCAGAAAGACTAATTTACTCTTTTAAGAATCAGAGCTTCTCCTGCCATTGGATATAACCTTTGTGCCTCTTTGAGAGGGAGTCAGATCAACAGAAATGACAGAAAATGTCAATGTTTTTAAAATGTCCCTGGGGACATCAAAGATAGTTTGAAGTCATCGTAAAGAGTGAAGCGTTGATGAAAGTGTTTCATAATCACGCCATAAATTCAAAGCAACAGTAGAGAACAAAGCTGGTGGGAAAAGACAGGCAGGGAGTCTCAACTAAGTTTGCTGAGGTTTTATGGGCCTTATGAAAAAAGGAGCCCTTTCACATTTGGATATGTTCAGATCCTAAGACACTGCTGTCTTAGTGTTGTGCTAAATTGTGTGCTTGGTAGATCTGAGCATGGAACACGTATGCCTTATGTCTACTCTAAGAGACACACTCCAGATTTGCCAAGAGAGGTGAAAGGATTCAGATGACATCACAAGAGATAGGAGCACATTAATTGATGATAAAACTGTTGAAGTAACAATGTCTCCCACATCATTTTCTCATGCCTTCCCCCCAACACTGAAATGGATTAGCCTCCCATAGGTGATGAGAGTGGTGGATGAGGCCACACAGTGAATGGGTATTTTTGTGTCCTATTTACACAGTGTAGCGTGTATTTTTTGAGTTTGTGAGAGCGACTGATGAGCACCCTCAAAACCGTCTGTCTTTTCTGTGCCAGGAAACTTCACACGTTGACGTCTTTGCTCAACAGATTGAGGCTGCTACGCTGAGGAAGACTCACAGTATGATGCTGCTGAATGGTGCCAAGCTGTCACTCTCACATGCATGTGTGTGTGTATGCGTGTGTATGTGTGTGTATGAGTCTCAGTCAGTATGTTAAACCCTTACATGGCAGCTTAAGCAATTCCGCTCGTGCTTTGTTGTTTTTAGACACAGATTGACGCTGTGTGCCGTCATCGGACTGTGGGAAACCTGGTGCATCCTAAAACCACAACACAAGCTGTGTGTGGATTACACGCTGAATTAAAGTGAGCCCATGGGTAAATGCAGACTGACTGAATATTCTGTTTGGTGACAGTTTTATTCACCTATTTTAAGTTTAATTTAAGCTTAATTAACTGATTTAAAAAGTAACGTTTGCTTGAGGACCTTTAGTGTTGGATTGAGCATTATTCCATTTTGCATCTCTTCAAATTGACCCACACTCATGTGCTGAGATTGGGTTCCTGAGTCCACCCTGATGGCTGCATGTGCACACTTGATCAATTCCTCTAATGTTGATGCCACTATGTCACTAATCACAGTTCAAGGTCTCTGTTGTTTTTGAATATCAAGCAAATGCAAATCAAAATATATACTTACTTGACCTCAAAGATTAGCATCAGTGTTTGCCTGCAGTAAACTGGAACCAGCAACTTATGTGAGATCATCAAACCATTAGAATTTGATCCAATGTCATGTTTGATTAAGTCGAAAGTGCAAAAAGGAAAAAAAACAACAACAACATGAGATTTCCCATTTCATCGGCAAAGAGCTTATCAAACATTTAGCCGTCATTCATGATCAACTGAACAGCCTTGTGAACAGGGCTTTCATTGTTCAAAGTTTAACTAATGCATGCACTGTAAAACCAATGTTATGAAAATAAAAGGTGCTGCATTTTTGTTACTTAAGAATGTGTAATTTATATCCAAACATACTGTGTATTTCCATCCTTCCTATTTTCAGAGTTGTTCTCAATCAGTGGCAATTTGTGCTGATAGATGCCAAAACAAAGTTGCTGGAGGGAAATGTCAGCCCTAAAAAGTAGGAGTCTGCTTAGAAGATAGTACTTTTGATATTACCTAGAACGTTTGGGTTGGGGCTTGCAGCACTGAATCTTTCGGATTGGTCGAATATTTCCAGCGTTTATATCCCTCTTTCTGTCTCAGTCACCTTAGGTTTAATATCAACAACAGCTCTTAAAATCTGTTAACTCTACGTTCTACCACAGGAAAAGTTCTTAACAGCTTGTAAACAGTCAAACTCAGACATTTTTCTGGGGCGCTCCCGAATGAATTAGGGAGACAGAGCTCAGATTGTGGCAAGAAAGCAACGAAATCATAGCAGTAAAATGTTGATCTCTGATCTTTTCACAGTGGGCGTGCTCTAAGACTCGAAAAACACCCAAAACCTCATAGAAATGTCTACCATGGACACATTTTGAGTTTATACAGACTTCATGAGGGCATGGCCATCTTTACCATGGACAACAGATCACTGCAGTTCTTACTACAACCGATGAGGAACAATAAACTGTCAATTCTAGATTTGTTTATTACAACTCCTATGCTCTAAGACACAAATGAAAACATCCAAATACCCATAGAAAGGTATAACATGGACAGAATTGTGTTAATAAAGCTGAAGCAAACCTCTTGGTTTTAATGTAGTCTCAGTGTGGCGGTGTGATAGTCTTCAGCTAACGTAATTAGCCTGTTCTACCCTGGACTCTAGACCTCAGTGGGAATGCAGTAGATCCTGAGCTGAAATAATCTATTTGCCCCAGGAAATAAAACCCCCATGCTGTTAAGTTCTGGGTGCTATTGTTTGGAAGGCAGTGAGTGGGGACTGAAGCTCACAAGCCTCACATGGTAGGAGATTCCTCTCCAACGTCTCCAAAGCAGCAAGTTCTTCTTCCACTGAAAATTAGAAAATATAATTCCCTTCAAATCTTACTGTTCTACATGCCGGTTTTTGAACATAAAAAACTAGTAAGAATGTACAATGATCCCACCAAGAAAAAAAAGAGGAAAAAAAAATCATCAATCATCAAGTCTTGTCAGAGTAATTTTTCTAAATTCCTAGTACAACACACGCATTACAGTTCATGAAACTATCATGAAACACATTCTGTTTGGTCCTTGGGAAAAACCGTCTTTTTCATGCATCCAGACACAAAAATTATTTATTTTATTGCATTATAGACTCACAAAAGTTTTTTTGTTAACTTTAAAAAGCTAAGATCCTTTATTTTGCCTTAAATTCTATTGCTTCACTCTTTATATACTTTGGATTTCACATGCTCTTTGGTTAGGTTTTGTCACTTCAACCACCTGTTTAGATTTAAACATTAGATTACAAATTGATTAGGAATAAAAATAATTCTACACTCTAACCACTTATTGCTGTGAATGGCTGCCCAGTGCTCCAGTATGGCATCTGTCTGTATGAGTGTGAGATCCTGTGCATGTGTGTGTTAACAGGTGCCAACCTGGATGGGTTAAAAGCGGAGGACAAATTTCATGTGCATGTATGCATGACAATAAATCTGATTTAGATCAATTTGATCTTAATCTTGAAAGCTCATTTCTTTAGCCCTTCGGGTGCTTTCTGACCCCATCTGGCAAAGACACAAATATTCTACAGGCACCATCTGCAGAAAAAAAGCCTTTTGTTTTCTGCCTGTGGCCCATTTTACCATGAGGCTGTACTGGCTGACAGCTCTGTGCAGTCAAAGGACATAGCTGAGAATGTAACACAAAGTGAGAAACGTGGTTTAGCCTCTCCACATATCAAATGCTAAAGTTTGGATTGTGGGAAAAGACATTCAAGACAACTGAATTCACTGCATACTGCAACACGGATGACAGGAGATCTGAGGAAACTACCTAAATGTTTAAATCCTGAGCTGACAGAAATCCCTGTGTGAATGTTTGTATAGTGTAAAGTAGCTGTCTGGTGCTGTTACATCTTACATTACATCTGGAGCTTACATCATAGTAATCTTTTCTGTACTGGTTTGGACTTACTTAGCTGGACTTAGAGCCTCATCTATGAGGCACAATTCCAAAAATGTTGGAACACTGGGCACTGAAAAAACAGAATTAAATTTTTAACAGAACAAAGAAAACATAATGTATCAAATGTAAAAAGTGACACATTTTAAAAGTTGGAACGGGGCAACAAAAGGCAGGAAAAGTGGTAATAAAAGCAAACATAATGCACATAATTAGGTTGAATGGTAACAGGTCAGTAACATAAGTGGGTAAATAAAATAGCACCTTAGAGAGGCAGAGTCTCTTGCCTTTTGAGTATTTTCATAATGTTCCTCAACATAAAATTGTGAAAACTTTGAAGACTTCACTATCCACTGTGGAATATCATCAAAAGGTTCCAAGAAGCTGTAGACGTATCTGTCTGTTTTGAAAGGGCCATGAATCAGAATTGGATGCTCATGAACTTCAGGCCTTCAGGGGGCACTGCATTAAAAACAGGCAGAAAAAAGAGGTTTTTCTGTAAATCCATTGAGATAAGCCATGACATTTAGACATGACGTTTTCATTTACTTTATACTGAACTATAAGCTTGCTCAACACTGCCCCATCCTTCTTTTATTCCCTACAGACAGCAACAGCTTCAGCTTGTGAGGCAACAATAACTTAGACAGCAAAAAGATCCAACTCGATGGAGCCTTCATATATTCTGTCATAAGCATGGCTGCGAATATGCAGTTAGGCTGAAAGAGAGGGAGACAAATTGATGTTGCACACTTTGCAGTGATATCACACACCAATAACACACTGCCTTGTGATAATTATGCGCAGAGCTGAATTCTTCTGCTAGTTTTTACATCTATTATTCTCAGAATTTGAGAAAGAAATTTAAATTCTGATGAACTTCAGTGAATAAAATATATGAAAAACTGTAGTTTTTGTAAGGTGCTGGACCTTGGTGAACCCACCAACAAAAGGCCTCAACCATCAGGAGCTATGCATCAGGCAGAAAAAAGCATTTTGTTTTCTGTCAGTGATCCATTTTATCATGGGACTGTACTGGGAACTACTGCTGATACAGAAGGAAAGCATGCAGGGGTTCTTGTTAATCATGATTAATCTACAATATCAAAGAAGTCTGCCTGAGAAATCCTATTTTTTCAGACTCAAAGGTTCTTGGATACAACTAATAATTTTCTTTTTTATTCGCGGTGTAAGTGTAGAGTTTTTTGGGGGGTTTTCGGAGCTGGTAAGAGATATGCAGGCTGTCAGTATGCATTGCATGTACTGCATGTATACAGCGACGTATCCGAGGAAACGGGAATAAAACAAAGAGGACCCATTTGCAGAGAGAAAAAAAGTGGAGAGTAGGTGTGTCAGTTTCTCCACCCATCACAAGGGTCATTACCAGGGAGGATAATGAGCCCATTGCCTCTCATCTGGGTTCGTGAGTTTACATAGTGGTTGTGAAGGCAAATACTGTGTGTTTATATGATGTGAGTAGTAATATAATTGATTTTTGCCATATGGCATGCAGCACAAAAACTTCTCATACTGTCTCAGGTAAGACTTGGGTTAAGGATTGTTGAGGCGAGGCATTTAGTTTTGATGATTAATGTAAGAGGATATGGATTTGATAAGTGTGTGGGTTAGGTCACAGTGAAGACAGGTTGTTGGGATGGATCATCCTGTCCCTGGACAGCTAGGTTACACAGATAAAGGCTGACCTTTTGTCACAAACGTTCTGCCATCCACACACACACAGTTCCAGATATCCATGTAAGTACAAGTAGTTACATAAACAAACACACGGATCTGAGGTTCTTAAGTAAAGTAGTACATTGCATAATGTAAAAGTAAGGTGTAAAAGCCACCTAGACATCTGCTCCATGATTTTAATGATGCCATGTGGGCTGAGGGCCATTACAATCACATAATGTACGAATTAGTTATTATTAGATGTTGTCCTTGTCAGGGACACTACTTTTACTTACATTCCCACGCAGCTGGCAGCAACTGTATGTCTCGCTCTTTATAGGTTAGTTTGTACTTGATTGCAGGATTGGAGACAGGTACCCTGCAATCAGAGCAACATCCCATCAACTGCAGCCACTTCCTTGGAGACAGAATTTAGACTCAGATAATGCAGGCATTCACATCCAAAACTTTTTGATTCAAAATTTAGTGTCATGTCAGTTTGTTGTCTTTGTTTCTCTCGTGCACCTGCACTTTATTTGGGTGACAGCCTTTGGGAATTAATGTGTTGCGTATCCGCTCAACCGCAAGACCTGTGTGACACAAATTTGGTCATTCTAACAATAGAAGCCACTGGGTTGCTCAGCAGCTAATGTCATTGTCCATTCAGAAAAACAGCATACCAGACTAAGAAGACGGGGAAAACGAGAACCACATGGACATTTGTTTTTAGGATAGACTTTTCAGGAGAATTAGCATGATCAGCATCTCTAAAATGTACTGTAGACCTTTTACATGCCCATGCATTGGAAGTGTCAGCACTGCTAACCCAAAAGGCAGAACAGAACCAGATGCCCAATCAGTTTGTAGACATGAAAACCATGAATTCATTCAAAACCAGCTTGACCACAATATTTTCCTAAACACAACCAAATTGTTTTGGTGCCTAAATCCTGTGTCTTTTGCCCATCACCTCTGCAGCCACCTTCATGACAACCTTATGATATCAACATTTCAAAATGACATTAGTTTTGTTTGCTGTCAGCATGTAAAGGTGTATTTTTGCTTTAGAGGTAAACATACGCAGAAGTTATGGTATTGTCCTGTGCACTGTGACATAGCCTATACCACAACTTCCTCAGAATGAAGTGCATCCCCCCAGAATGTTACTACATGTTTAAGGGATGCAGACCACAACAACTGTAATTCTTCCATTTGATATAAGTTTATATCATGGTAACATATTTGTTTGTTCCACAGGTTTTAGAGTTAATAGTAGTCTCTCTGTGTGCTAGCACTGCCTGGTATGTGGTGACCTGCTCAGTGTGCAGCTTTCCATTCACCCAGTGTTTTCAGGGAGAGGCTCAAACAATCCACAACCCTCTGCCTGGCAAATGTGGCACAGCTGATGGATGGGTGGAAACATTTTCACACTGAATTAATAATTGTCTGCGGTGGACTGACAACCTGTACAAGGTGTACTGCCTCTTGCCCAATGACAGCTGGGATGGGCTCCAGCCCCCCCCCCCCCGCGACCCTGAGTAGGATTAAGTGGGTATAGAAAATGGACAGATGGATTAATATCGATGGTTGAATAACTGCAGAAACCAGGCGTGACACATGATCAGATGGACATCAAATTTCTTCATAATGCATTTCTAAGAAAATCTTGTTTTTTCACATTATGAAATTTTGATCTTAAACTTGATATTTGGGCAGAAATCTGCAAGCTTCCAGCATGCGATTATCAAAGTGTAAAACATAGCAAAGACATTGGGTCATAAGGAGCCTCAAACAAACTAGAATATATTATCAAGGTTCTTTAAAGTAGCCTTTTTTTCCCCTTCACAGCAGTTTTGTAAACTCACCATCTTCAAGCCATCCCCTGGAGCTTTTGGGCTGAACTCTTGTTGGCCTATTTTATTTTGCTCTGTCATCCATCTCATAAAACTTTCACAATTGAACGAAGTACAGGTGAGTGTGGTTGCCAGGTCTTTTTTGTTTGTTTGTTTTGATGCTGCACATATTCACTCAGCTTCTTGGACAAGTTTCTTGGCGGTGGGTTTATCATTTCTTTCCCATTTCTTTTTAAAACAATTTTTATCAGCATTTAAAGTATTCAAAGAAAAATAAAGATACAAAAAAATAAAACAAAGTGGAAGAGTAGACAGAGAGCTCAGAGGGCTTATTGGAAATCTCCACCTTAATACCATGCAAAATTGCCAAAAATCAAACAAAACACCACCAACATGTAGATGTGAATTACATCCATGTAAATTACATATGTGTGTGTGTGTTTGTGACACTGCATATGTGTCCGAGCATTAGCAATAAGTCTGTGTTTTTAAAGCATACACATGACCTCATTTCAGATTGTGATGCACACAGATGAGTCATGACTCATCAAACTGCTTGTGTGTACTCCATTTAACAGACAAAGGCTGGTTTAAGAAGAAATTACAGCAGCTATTGCTAATAAAATATTACTTTGACTCTGGGATTTTGTTTATGATTTTAAGTGAATTTGCTTGTTATTTGTGATTCAGAGTGATTCTTAATGAGCACTAGAGAATTGTTTGTGTTTGGTGACGTCCGTCTGTTTTGTTCATAACAAAAAAGGTCTGCTTTGCTGACGAATGAGGAACAGTTCAATAAAAACAGGCAACGTCCATTTAAGTAAGTTAAGTTAAGGCCTTTGAGAGTTTGCGATGTAAAGAGCACTAAAAATAAAATGTATAATTATTATTTATTATTAAGTACAGTAGCCCAGATTCTGAAATTTCATGCAAACAGGTTTCTCTGATTCTGTTTTTTTCTGATGGAAAACAAATGTGTCTACAATAAATCCTTGTCCTGCTGAAAAGGAAACTGGATGAAGTATCTTTACATAAGGTGGTTTCCACAGAAAGGAAAAACATGGTGGCCTAAAATAGGGGCTTGCAGTGATGTCATAACTATGTTTCTTTAGAATTTATGCTCACCTTCATGAGAATTCTGAGCTCTACCACAAATACAACTAGCAAACTAGACCAGACCAGATCAGACAGGTTCAGCACTGAGAAACCTGTAATAAACCCTCCCTTCAGGATAAAGAGCATGAGAGCAGATTTCTTTTAAAGAAAATGCCTATTACAGTGAGTCCATTCCCACCTAAACACCACTTCTTTTAATTTCTTACTGAGACGCGCCATGAACATTCTTTTAACACTCAATTTAAAGACTGGAGGCATACTTCCTCTGGTGAAAGCTGTCAGGGGATACCGGCGCCACGGTTCAGGGCGTGCTTGATAAAATCATCTTCCACAAGGCATATGTTCGCTCTGATAATGCCAAACCAACAGATGAGGAGCACTCCTTAGAAATTAAGCTATCTGAGGTCGAGCATAAACACACCCACATGCTCGTCTGGCGTCCTGCCTGCAGGTTGACATACTGAAGAAAGTGGGCTTTAGTGTTGTAAAACAGAAATGATGTGCAGCTGCTTTGCAGCAGCCTGTTGTGCCAATCATGTCTGACAGATTGAAATGTGAGTTTACACAAATTGAGGCAAAATATAGCATTTGATGACAATTTGTCTTAGTTATCTTAGTTATCCACACAGTTTGAGTTTGGAATTACTCCAGAATATATTTCACATGCCCTTTGTGCCTGCTCCACATCTCTTGTACCAAACTTTGACCGGCAAGTAGGAGAGGAAGCTGTTACGGTGAAGAAGAGGAAGCCCATAAGACCAGGATAACCACATGGAGAGTGTAAATCTCGTTTGTAAAAATAAAAACGTAAAGTGACAGCAATTACAAAATGTACAGAGCTGTAAACCTGTCCATTTGTTTCAGTCTGTGACATAACAGGTAAACAGAGGAAAAAAACTAATTCGAACAAGCTGAATGGGGACATGATGTCATTGGACAGATGAAGAAACTACCACCAATCATATGAAATGAGTACAAAAAGAAATCAGTGTGTTGCTTTGCAATGGTCTCAGTATAAAAGTTACTGTGAGCTAATGAACTGTAGCATTTCCCACAGTAAACGAGTAACAGTGATAATGCACATCTCATGCAGGGTTTTTGGCCACAAGCAGGGCCATGGAGGAATAATTTCCCCTTTTTGTTCATGTCACACATGCGGGAAAACACGCGTGCATTTGCTCAAGTAAAGTGGAGCTGACTGTACTGTTCCCATCAATTTCACATCGGTTTTACAGTCCAAAGACACAGACACAGATGAATGCACGCTAGCAAGCATACAGACATCTCAAAGTTTCAGATGTTGAGCTTTCAGTGTCTAGATTAGATCTGCACACATTTAGCAGCCATTTTCTGTTTGCCGAGTAATTCCTTGTGATTTCAGGACTGATGACTGGAAAAGCTATTCTGCACAAAATTTTTCCTCACAGTTTATTGCCACGTCACACTTAAAAAAATAGTCCCTGAAAATTACCAGCGAGTTCAGGAGATCTTTCTTCATTCTGTACCATCATAACATAACAAAGTCCAGTCACATTGAGACAAATGACAGCCAAATAGTTGGATTTTATTGTGAGTCGTATCCTGTTCAGCGCAGCATCCTGTCGCCAAGTCTTCCAAATGCAGGGAGGGAGATTGTTTGCCAGCTGGCTGTCACAGGTGATGATACACTGGACAAACTTGACAACTGTCAGGAGAGGATGTTTATAGCAACACCACAGCCTGGGCTGCAGCACAGTACGTAGCACTGAGCAGGACAATCAGTTAGCACATGAAGGAAATGTAGGAAAAATGTAGCATTGAGGTGCATTGACTGAACTGCTTGATATGTTCTTGACCATCTGCAGGGTAGCAAAGTCACACGCTGTCTGGGAACATGAGTCGTTTTCCCAGAACAGCATTGCTATTTTATGCTTTTTGAGTTCCAAGAATTCAGTGCGCTGATATTTCTCTGGAGTCTGCCGCCTCAGCCCGGCATGTACAGGAGTGTGTTAATGAGACTAATGTGTGTCAGTCATGTACACAGAGACATTTAAGAATTAATGCAAATATGTTAGCGTGAGATTCTGTGCATTTTATCATTGTCACACGTCATGCTCCACGCCGCTTCTGTCACACTCTCTCTGAGCTGTTTATTTATGATGAAAGTAATTGGGACTGTCTCTGAATAATGTCTGCAAAATGCAAACAGATGATTTAAAGCTGCTTTTAGTTCATAGTGGTAACAGGCCTCTCTGTCCCTGAATGATTAGTGACAGTGAAAATGAGTGGATAAAGTCACGTGTTGCAGACATCCACATCTCAATCAAAATGACAACAGTGTTACAGGTTAAAAAAAAAAAAGTATGAATTCCATCCATTAGCTTTGTAACTGTGTTCACTGATTCTCCAGATAATGTGCCATTAAACATCTGCAGACGAAGAGGACACAACAAGAGTACGTGGCAGTCAAACTTCACAGTGCAACATGGATAATATCATGGAAATGAGGCATTCTGCGGGTTAAGTCACACGTCTCATGGTTACATCATGCTGTTATTTTCCTGCCTGTCTTCTCGTTGGAACATAAGCGTAAATCCATTGTTTGCATATTATTGCTTTTTCTTGTAGCATCTTGACGCTTTTCCTCTCTATTCTTTTGGCACTCCTGCACTCCTGAATTTCAACTCTTAGGTTGGCAAAAAGTACAGAAAAACAAGCAAATGGACACATTTTTTCCCACTTTTCCCACTTTTTCCTCCTCTGTCTGACGAAATGTCACAAGTAACTTGTGACATTTGAAAAATCCATTTTATCCAACCATCAAACTTTCAAATCAAACTACATATCAAACTTTCACCAAACTTTTTATTAAATGATTTAACATTTGACTTTAAGAAATCTTATGATAGGTAGTAGTTACATAGTCTCAAAATGCAGGAAATTACCACAGCTTCTTGAGACCACATAATGTAGCAATGATACAAAGATAGAACTTTCACCCTGGAGACTGTGGTGTGTGTTCTTTGTGGGACTAACGATTGTGGAACTGGGTGACTTTTTCATTCATTTTTGGGCTATAATCACCTGGCTTGTATATGACAAGCTATAAAACTACTTTGTTAAGTTTAAGGGGAAAAAAACAGTTTTAGACAGCTGTGAAAAATCAGACGTCCTGAGGTGTTCACAACTCCCTGGGTCAGGACTCATTATCCTGGTTTTCAAGACAATAAAAGGGAGGAGCTTGTTTCTTTCTGTAGTTCCATAATTTGAACACAGTTGACTTTTCCACCACAAAATACTGAGTTAAGATGGTTCCATTTCACATTTAGTAGCATGACCTATCTCACAATAATAGTGAGACAATCTGGCAAAGACTGGTTGCTACTGCAGCTGCTATAAAGGTGTCCGGATGAGGGCAGATGAGAAGCAGGTGTGACAGCAAGAGCAATCCAGACTCTGCCCCGGGCTCCCAGGAAACCTGCCTAGCCCCACTTAAGATTCAGGCTCGTGAATGCCTCCCCATTTCAAGTATCCCAGTTTGAAATTAACTTATATAGTAGATAGAGAATGGCTGATGAAGGCTTCATGTTAATGGTTGAGTGAAACAGGAAGTAGTCAGTTATGTGTGTAAGACAGACACTTGTTAAATCTCAGAGGAGTACAGTTACAGAAGTGGAATAATGTAAGTTTTATTGCGTTTGTTATCTGGTCGTCCTTGGCAACAGCAAGCAGTGGAGCTTATATCACACGCGAGACT
The DNA here is from genome assembly GCF_036924035.1 of Leuresthes tenuis. Taxonomy (NCBI): domain Eukaryota; kingdom Metazoa; phylum Chordata; class Actinopteri; order Atheriniformes; family Atherinopsidae; genus Leuresthes; species Leuresthes tenuis. Next base: position 18,905,987 of record NW_027325374.1, on the reverse strand, counting down.
GTCTTTTATTTAAAAAACAAAGCTTCTGTGAGAATCTGAGAATCTTTGCCAACAGCAGTCAAGGAGAAGAGTTGAAAAGAATTCAAGTGAATATGAAAGTGCAGAGACTGATGAAAGACAACGTGGGACGTTTAGAGGGAGGTGTGAGGAAACAGAAGAAATTGTCTCAGCTACCCTTGCAGTGAAGCTGGATTTTTTCACATCGCTGCTTATAGCACACATTAAGTATTAGAGAAAGTTAATTGATTTGAGTTCTGCCACTGGTACATACCATACATATTCTTTCAATTAACTATTGAATGTTATGCAACAAACTGAGTCACCAGCAGCCTATCTGGGCTGATGCATACATTGGCACATGGTATTTGGATATCCTGGGCACGCCTGTAAAGCTATCCACCTGCAGATATTTACATAGTAAGGAATGCCAAATCAAGGTTGCTGATTAATTTTTTTTAATTATCATTTAGCTATTGACAATTATGCAGGAACATCCACAATAAGTGAACAATACAGAGACCTATCCTATGTGAAATCATGGTACATAGATGCATATATACATACTGCCTGACAGTGAAGTGACAAGGATTGGAATTTTCCAATTCCACATACAGCAGAACACCCACCCACATTCGTCCGGAGCATGGTTCTTTTCCCACAGTGATCAGGGATTTCATGTGTCTGGAGACTGACGCCTTTATCCTCTGATGTGAGCATGGTTTTTAATACTTGACGCACCTATCAAATAATTACAGTAAGTAACCGAGTAGTATTTTCTATAGACTATTTATATAGAACTGAGATAATTCCGAGAAATTGCAAATGTTATTCAATTTAAACTAAAAGCATAAACAAATTTACCTTAATGTGAGTCCCTTTAGAGTCGAAACCTGATGAAAAGTAGGCTCAGCAAAAAGATTTGTTCAGTAGCAACTGGTTGGGACTTGAGCACTTGACTCTTAAGATTTAGTCTAATTTTCATTTGACACACAAAGAAAATGTTGCAAATTCAATTCAAGCTCAACCTGGCCACTTAAATGGACCCCCTTCCTTGACCTGGTACACTCACACAGAGGCAGAAGCGAGTTGCTAAAAGTATTGTCAGTGTTGTGATGGCACAGATTGTAGAAGAAAACATTCAAGAAATTTGGCTCTGGCTAACTTTCCCTTTAGGCGATCATTGTACGTGTAAGTATAGCTGAATCCACAGCACGGATGTCTATAAGTTACCTGGATAGTGCGTTTGTCAGATGATACTGTGTATTCAGGATTTTATTAGAGCAAAGCTACAGTCTAAAATATGCTTTAAGTAACTTGTGGTTGACATGTAGTCTTGATGGGTGGATTTTCAGTCTTTATTTGGAATTTGACTATTGATATTCATCTATTACTTTATTGTTTTTTAGAAAGAGGATATGAAAAGGTGGAACTTTGGAGCATGTGCAGAGCACACAGGCTTGTTTGAGATTTCTGATTTGATCCCAAATCACGTTATCTGGATGTGTTAGTCCAGTTTGGAGAAGCTTCATTTTGTACGATTTCAGACCAAGATGTTTACATGCATTTTAAAAGTCTGGTTTTGGTCAAACAAACATAATCATTGTTTTATTGTGTCATGTAGACATGCTTAGTGGATGATACTCATGACTTTAGTGGATTTTCGGGGGAAAATACTTTACAGAAAACAACTGTAACTCAACAACAGAGATATTAGCATGACAGTGTAGAAATTAGCCTAATCTTCGGAGCTGGGCCGGCTGGAAAGTTTTTCCCTTAGAGGGGGACAATCTTGAACACCCATGGGTGTTACAGGTGGCGTTACAGGGTCAAGCCAGTGTTAAATGGAACACCCAGGTCTGCTGGTTATTCCCTGTAAAAAATGTACTATGCATCTGTGAAAATGCAACTTTACTTTGTTGTAAACACACTCTATTTGTCTTTTGCACTCATCTGAACTTTTTAACCCTTGCAGGGCATCAAGCTCATCTATTGCCAGTCTAGGCTAAACCATCAGACGACTGTTTACAGTAAACCAATGGGGGAGGTGCAAACTGCAAAGCTGTCTACTGCTTCAATGAAATACACCTCATTTGGGGAGGCTGATCGTCAGTTATCTGATATTAATCCTCACTGCTCAGTGTACTGGCCTTTTTTAATTCAAGGTACATGATGACAGTGCTCAGAACATATTATGAGAGGGCTAAAAAGAATATGGAGTGACTGCTATTAATCTCTGCACTCGTCCCTTCCTGTTGGCATTCAGAGATAATAGTTAATGGAAGACTATATCCACTTATTAGAAAACTTATTTAACAGATGTAATGTAAGGTAACATGCCCTCTAAATTTTCATGACATTCTGCAGTCGCTCCTCAACAGGCATATTCCATTTTCTAACAATATACACGTACCAGTGATGTCGTCAGCATGTAAACAGGACAGTTTTTGTAACATGTGAGGCAGCTCTTTTTTTAGAATCCCTGCATGATTTCTCTGTTGTACCACAGCACTCAGCACTGATTGAACACAGGAACTGAAACAGGGGATGAGATGCGTATTTCAATTATTTTCCTGGAAACAAAAGTTACCTAGAAAACAAACACAAAACATGCAGCTGAGTTGTACATTTTAGAAACATTTCCCCAAAAAGAAGCGGGATGTTTACTGGAGCTACATCACCCACAACATTCCACTCCATAAAACTGAAATCATTCTCCCAAGACATAAGCCGTTTTCATTTTTAAAGAGAGAAGCACTCTAAGGGATGAAAAACAAGCCTTCTCACTGTGGTATAAAGTTTGAAAAACGACATGACGATCCTTTAAGCAGAGGGACTAATCCTGGCAACTTGAGGCCAACACATACAGCACAACGATGCAATTAAGTCTTTCAAACTGCTGACTGCTGGCCCACACACTGTAAAACAAATCCATGGCCAGACTGGGCCAGTTTACACTGCCACAAGATGCCTGTTGTACTGTTTCTGTTTAAGAGATGTGCGTCAGTGGATCAGCCTGCTCCCCCCCAAACACACACTCTCTCTAAAACTCACATCAGAGAGACCTTTGATGAAAGCGCCTTATGTAACTAGTAATTTAATCTTACCTCCTGTGTCTTGTCTGCTTCAGTCTAAAGCCTTTGCAGGAGCAGATTATACAGGCAAGACACGCAAATCATCTGTTTCTCATAAACAGCTCCTCGCTGCACCGAACTTCATCCCTGCTGCTCTGTTGCTGTTGATCCAAGAATAAACTGCGTCACCTGCATTGAGTGGAGACCACCATCTGGGCTGAGTTCATGAGAAATTTCTTGAAAGAAAGATGTGTTTGGTCTGCAGGAAGGCAAAGTCATTATCAAGCCATGCTTACTACTAGAACTAATTAAAAATATTAATTATAATAATCATCATAAGCTAAAACATAAAATTAGGTAAAAATAAAGACCAACAAAAAAGAAAATAACCAGAATTTGATTGTAATCATCATATGATCAACATTATCAACAATAATGGAATAAGAAGGATGACATTTGCTTGTTATCATATAAGCTTGTTCTGTTATTGTGGCCTTCAGGACATGTGTGTTGCGTCAGACCCAGGTGTCTGATTTGAATTGAGTAAGTTAAGAATGTCTTCCGGAGGTTAATAAAAGCCAATGAACAGCTGATGTGGACTGAAGTTGTTTCCTCTGATGTGACATAATTCGTGAGAGGGTTGGTCCACTGAGTGGTGAGTTCTGGCTTCCAGTTTTGAAGGATTTTATTTTTTGTTAAGTCCCTTCATCCATCCATTTTCTATACAAACTTAATCCAGTTAACTATATAAATGCCAGAGGGGCTGGAACCTATACAAATTCCACACAGAGAGGCTTCAGCTGGCATTTGAACCAGGAACCCTGTTGATGTGAGGCAACAATGCTAAGCACCAAACCACTGTGCAGCCCTACATATTTATCTATTCATTTCTTTGGCGACAGAGATATCAGGACAAGGTTTGTACATTTAATTTGGAGAGTGCAAGTCCCTTTGATATCACGAAGCATGCATACATGATGGGGAAGAATGACACCTTGATCTACACCTGATTCTTATTGTTTAGCCTTTTAATTTTAGATCACCCAAAGGCCTAATATGCATGTGGTAAAATACAAAATATCCCGTAAATGTTGCTTTTTAACGGCAGTCTCCCTCAGAGCATTTGTTGCTGGTTGATGCTTTGCTGAGTCCTGTGGACACTATAACATTGTGCTGATTTTTGTCATAGTTGCATGAGTAGAAGCATTTTGTATTTGACTATAAAGATTGGCCATTTTATTGAATCAAATATTTTTCATGTGGAACACAACATGAATATTACACGGGTGAGATTTTTGAACGTTTTCTGGATGACATCTCCTCCAAACATTTTTCAGCTCAGTTTTTCAGCAGCTTAATTATCTCTGATTAACAAAAGGCCAATTGAAGCCAATAACTGAAACAAATTTCAGCCTAAGTATGTGTGTGATCAGTTTTTCCTTCAGTGAACAATGAATTCAGGTAAATGTGGAAGGATACAGGAATAATTTATACTGCATGGCTGCACTGTCGCTCATTTAAGCACAGTTAAATGACTATGAAATATGTTTCTTCTGCAATGAATAATTGATTATTAACTCTGTGGAGGTAAATCATCCAAAGCAAACAGAGGGTGGGGGGAAAAAAACAAACCAGTGTAATCATACCTGACACACTTTCATGGCCTGTGTAATCCGGAAGGAGAAAAATGTTCAAGCAAAAATTTAAAAGCACACCAGTGTTACAGTTTAACCATAAATGACTTCCTGTGTCTCATTTACACTCCAACCAGAGTCAGCCTGACCATGTGCTGCCTTGTCCGGAGGTGGATGTGGGTGGCTGCTGCTGGAAGGCAACCAACCAAACAAAAAGTGGCCATGTTCTGCACACACAAACCTACCTGTTGATGCATATCAACAACACCAGCTCACGTGTATGAAAATGTAGACTGAAGTGGGAAGCATATACCTGCAGTATGCTGTATATACAGTACACTGTATGGCTGCTAAACTCTATTCCAGAGGACACTCTTCCTGTTTAGAGTTTAACTACAAATGTGAAAGGAGCACCAACTGCTGACTCCCAGCTTTAGAGGAGCAAGGTTTAATCTGAGCAAGTATGAGACACTGATGAAAGTCACAAAACTATGAAGCTCAGTATGGAGAAAGAGTAGACTCGATTTAAGAAACAGCTTTTATATTATAAAGTATGAACAATAACATAAAATGTTGCTTTGATACCCCCAGACAGAAATGGCAATGTCTTATGATTCCAGAAAAGTCAAAGAAAATTACAAAAGGTTCTAAACTGATAAGGGTTGGTGCGATACAGAGGTATTGATGTCAATCATGACTTTGAAAGAATGAAAAATCGATATTGTGGTGATAATACGCTTATGATAGTATCATGACTTGATCTTGGCTAAAAATGTAACAATATTGATAAATCTGTGTGTCTGTGAGTGTAAATAAACCTAAAAAAGGAGACAAAAAAAACATTAAACTCAGTAAATGAGCTGAACTCCCTGAACTATGCTCACTGAACACATATCAATCATGGTAAATCTATTGAAGTAGACCGATTCAAAACTGCTTCCTCTACATATTTCACTCCATACCACAGGTGTTTTGTTCCAGTAGCCTATATCTCTCACTTCTATTGGTATTAAGGCTACTTGCGGCATGCCCTGACCGGGAATCTAACCTGATCTTCTGTACCAAGGGCAGTGATTATACCATACTTGTTACAACTATCCCAACCTGCCAGCTGGTGTACACAAATGTTGCAGTGAACCTGCTTGGCTTCAAGATAAAAGGGGGTAAGGGACCTGTGAGGTGGCCACCGCAATCTCCCAGAACAGGAACCAATGAACATAGCAGTGGTATTTGTTGACATCCAAGAAAGAGTCTCAAGTATGAAGAGCAAGACTGCATCAGGCCCTAACATGACACACAACCACTTGATAAAGAAACTATAGGGAGAGCAGGGCTTTGACACTGCTCGAACCACATGTTGTTTAGGACCAGAATGAATTCTGTCTAGACAATGACAAAGATGTAGCAGCATTCTCAGACAGAAGGTGCCGGATAGAGCTTGGGTTTGGGCCAGTCGATCATGATTGAAGGGGTGGAACTACCAGAGGGAACCATAGGAAAATGGCATGAAGAGACCACAAGGAAGTAAGCCATAACCAAGTCCCAGCCACATACCCTTCAAGTCATCAGATATCCCGCTAACCTCGCCAAAGGAGGAGATAGAAGCTACTGATATCAAGACAAGGAAGCTCCTCACAATGCACGAAGGGTTTCACCACAAGTCCAGCACCTTGGACCAGACATTGGACATTAAGTGAGCGTCAGAGTCACAATTCAGGTTGGAATAACAAATATCCAGGAATATATCTAGAAGATTGGCCACCAGTGATGAACTGGTAAGTGAATGTCTCAGGCAGCTGAAACCCAGGGGAGGAGAGGAAGCAGAGGAGGAACAATCATGGAAGGATAAGCCTCTGCACGGCATCTACAACTGACAGATTGAAAAAGTGGCTAAGATCTCAGCTGGGGAGAGCTCAGCTTTGTGGGCCCCCAACACATTTTGATCCTGCACCCAATCCCCGGTTATGTCACTTTGTAACTGAGGCATGTCTTAACAGGTGTATCGGAGCTTCTGTATCTGAAACAGCTGTGGTGCTTGTCTGAAGCATAAATACATTACAGATTAAGACAGATCTTGCCACAGGCTGGGCTACTCATCTATGTATCAGTCAATCATTTTGGGCAAGAGATTTGGTGTAACAACAACTGGTCCATTCAGTCCTGGGTGTAACAGGTCAGTCCTGTAAGACTGAAAAAGAAAACTTATTTTTTCTTTGTTTCAAATTCTGCAAATATCAACTTTGTTTAATGCAAAAGAAAAAAAGAATGAAAACATCGGTTTAGGCTGAATCTATACACTAGTACATTCAGAACTATCTGTTACATAAGATGGCTTATGTGAATGTTGTGAAGGATGTATTTAATTACAGCTTAATGATACACAAGGCTGTAAAATCAAGCAGCTATTATCATTATTCATAGAGCAGCAATCAAGTAGTAGATGCAGCACACATGCATTTTACAAGATGTGACATTCTTATTAAAGCTCTAAGGGATATTTTGTTCTCCATCCAATTATCCACTGCAGGTCTTTATCCAACACGAGCACCAGTTGCAGGATCACTTGTTAAGCCCTGCTTAGACCCTTTCAATAATCCTTTCCAATGCTGTAAAGGAGAGTGGACCAAAATTCCTCCAAAGTGAGAACAAAGTGAAAGACTGATACAACATACAGAAAATTGTTCCTTTAAGTTATTGCTGCTAAAGGTGGTTCCACCAGATGTTGAATCATGGAATCACATACTTTTTTTCCCACAGACTGCTTCTGCTTCGACTTTGTTAAATGAATAGTGACACATTGTAATGCCATGTGTTGTTGTTAATCTGAGAAATGTATTAACCTCACTTTATGACCTGGCAAGGACTATTTTTATGTTCTGATACATAAAACCATAGAGCTGAAAGTGGTCTTTTTCCTTTTCATATGCTTGTAACTGCAGACACTATCAGACTGTATGCTATAAGAATATTGTAATTAAAGGCATTATTATTTAGACTTTATTCTATGTTTGCTGTTCTTGGTTAAGGTGCAGCCTATCGTTAAATATGTCACGATCAGTGCATTTTGTGTTTTTTATGTCTGGTCTCATTTTTGCCATTTCCTCACCTTTTTCCTCACCTTTTTCCTCAGTTCCCTCCTGCCTGGTCATCAGCTCCACCGCCTTCACCTGTGTACACTTACCCTCAGCTGCACTCATTCACCAGTCACTCTCCTCTATATTTAAACATCCCCGGTTTCCTACACTCTTTATCAGATCCTTGTCCACTCATGGTTTTCCCTGTCGGTTCTTGTTCCTGCTCCTGCAAAGTGTTACTGTCAGGATTTGTTTTTTCTTAGGTTTCTTTGTTTTCACAAGTCTAGTTTTATGGTGTTCCAGCTTGGCTGCGATTTTTGTTACATCTTCCAAAAAACCTAGTTTAACTCCTGCCTATTTATACTCCTGCACTTGGGTCCTACTTTCTCGTCTCCACCAGCGACGCATGACAAAATAATGGCAACAACTAATGATGGTTCATGGTTCAAACCTTGAATCATGAATTTTATTGTGGCTAAAGATAAGAAAAATCTTTCAAATCCTCACACGTGAGAAATTTAAACTGTAAAACATTAATTTTGGCTTGATAAATTAGTTTGACTGTCAATTTCTTATTGAACTGGTATAGCTTGACTCTAATATTAAGTCAGCTTAATCACATCTTAAAGGTTCCCTTTTTTCTTATGTTAAACGTTCATATGTAGAATGATATTATCAGATAAATGTATTGGGCTAAATTGTGAAATATCTCCCTCTACAGTGTCATGAAGCAGAGATTCTTATGTGCACATGCCTCAAACTTGCATCTCAGTGAAATTCTTTAGTTTTATAAGCTTGCCTACATTTGACCACTGCTCTGACTAAATCTCTTCTGCAGCAGCTGTGAAAACATCCCTGTGCGTCAAAGTCCTTCAACTTCCTCATGTTTCCAAACATTCTGTAACACAGTTAAGGTCAGATATAAAATTGCGTTGCATAACCAGAATCTCAAAGACATTCACTGTATCATTAATCACCAATAAAGCAATTACGTATCCATCTCCATCTTCCTGTGCGTCTGTGGTGACGTATGTCAGGCTGATCGTGTTCACGTCGTCTGATTGCGCTACAAATAGATTTCATGATAGCTCCTGCTTTTAAAGTGAGGTGCAGCTTCTGAGAAGCAGAGCCCGCTTAAGTGCAATCAAAGAGTTTTCCTCCCTGTTTTCGTTGCACACAGACACAACGACACAAACCCTTCGTGCTGGCCTCATATTTGTTGAGCGCTGACAATGACAGGAAGGAAACTATGCACACTCACAACCAATTAAAAAGCACAAATCAACCCGACGTGTATGTGATGGGAGGGACCCAGAGCATCCAGAGGTAATGTAGGTAAAGGGACAACAAGTAAATCCCACACAGGAAGGCCACAGCTGACCACAAGGTTGGAACCAACTAACTATCACACTGAATTACACTGCCTGTGTGGTGACTCCAAGATGCCTCTGGACTCTGTAAAGGGGGCGGTTAAATACAAAAATGTTTGGAAATTGTAATCATTTGGCAGGATTTAGGAGTTAAAATTTCATCTTTTCAACAGATGAAATTGATGAGAGAGTTTGCATTATCATCATTTGCACAATGGATTTTTCGACTGAAATTCTTTGAGAAAACGGTGTTGGTGGAGACATTCCAGAGACAAATTCCTTCCCTGTAATCTGCACTCTTCATTGTTCTGCTGCCATATCGGTACATTCTGTACTTATTTACAATGCGACACTGTCCTGTCTCTCCCTCTCTGACGTTGGCACACTTGTTGACGCTTTTGCCATATGCAAGATGATGATGAGAATTAAAAACTTGTGTTCGCGCTGCTTCACAATGATTCACTGTGTGTAAGTGCACTCTGTGATGTTGTCACAATATTTGAGGTTCCTCTGTTGAGGGACAGTGTCAAGGCCAAGTGTGCTGTTGTCGTCTGTCAGATTCGAGATCAGTGAGCCACCCTCAATATGAGAAAAAAACAAACAAATGTTCATATATTCACTGTGATTGTGAGTTTTCATAGCATTGGAGCACATGGTGTTACTGTGCTGCCAGACGGCAGTGTTATAGTACTCCTCTGTGACTTTTTCACACACTTTCTCATAGACACACACTCATGTAATGCAGGATGTTCTCTATTTTCCTCCCTGTGATTTTCACAGGATACAATAAAGAGGATTGCCGCTGATAGCGAGGAGAAAGCACGTCATATAGAGAGAAAAGACTGAACGTCGTGTCTCTGCCTCCTCAAACGCAACTTCTGCAGCAGGTGCAAATGATGCATGATTAAAAGCAAGAGCTGCAGTGAGGAATACATTTTCCATAAGATTGGAAAATGTTCTCAAATTCGCAACAAGAACTTGGTTCAGACTTATTTAAAATTCCTGAGGAAAAGATTTTCAGTGTCTTCACTCACCAACTTCACTGTATTTAGAAAAATAAAAACAGTTTGGGAATTTGATGCAACACATTCAAAAAAGCGGGGATAGAGGTTTGTTTACCACTGTGTTACATCAGCCTTTTAAAGACACTTTTCTATGGTTTTGGGATGGTTTCACAGTAGAATCTGTGTCCATTATTCCAAAATATAAAATCTCAGCTGCTCAACAGTCTGTGGTTGTTGTTGTCTAATTCTCCCTTTCATAACATGGCATACTTATTTATTAGGAGACAGATCTGGCCCACAGGCTGGCCAGTCAAACACACACACACACACACACTACACACACTGTGTTTATGTTGCCATGCTGCTGAGGGAGTGCAGAATGATGTCTGACATTGTCCTTAAGAAATAACCACTTACCTTCTTAGAAAAGACAAATATCCAAAATGTTCTTCTATTATGTACGGCGGATATTGAAAGACTTTTTGAATATTTATTTGCAAATTTGCACTGACAAATATTTCTTAGGAACCTATTTGATGACCCTTTTGCTGAGTTTGGCACAGAGTTGTGAATCACGATCCATACTGGCTTGGAAAGACTAAAGGGCTTAGTTTTCTGTGGGCTCTCCATTAGTGCCACGCAAACAAATGTCTTCGTGTTACAGCATTTTACTGCCATTTGGAGGCAGTCTCAGAAATATGTGGTACAATCTTAGCTGCTGGCTGCTCTTAGCTCTTAGCTGCTCTTCCTTTAGCTTTGCTGTGGAGAAGACAGAAGTCAAAGTGGACATCTATCTACTTTGTGAATCAGTAAAACTGAGTGTTGAGATAATGACAATTGTCCAGTAATGCTGTCGTCTTTTTTCACCTGTGCTATCTGCTATTTACAGTTTTCGGTGCGTCGTCTTCTTTGTTGTGGAACTAGTTTTTGTTAGCCAATGGCATAGCATATGAATAGTATGTCGCTTTCTGCACTTTTCATGTGTCATTTATATACATTTTAACCCTATGGCGTGTCATTTCATGGCGTTCAACTAATATGTCAAATGGTTAGGGTACACTATGGAGGAGGGTCTCCTCCAGTCACACTACATAATATCAAAATGACTGTACATACTGCGAAATGATTAGGCTTAGGGCAAAAGTACAGGGCAGGATGTCATTTCCTCAAAACCTATAGCATAAAATTACATGCAAAAGTTAAAAAAAAGGTTGTAATAACACACCAAATGACTTGGTGCAACAACTATGCAGTCATCATGAAACCAGGCTGTTGTTGGACCCTGCTGGTTAGAGCTAACTTTCAACCAGTCAGCATTTAACAACACTTATCTCTGGAGCCTTTGCATTGTTCGCTTTGCAGAGGACAACACATCCTTCTGCAGAGGCGAGGCTGTGTGGATATAAGATTTAATAAAGATGGTTCTAAGCTTTTGGTGGATACACCTTTCATACCCAATCCTGACACCCTCACATGTCACCAATGAATCTGCTGCTTGCAGAATCCTCAACATAGCTGGTATTGGTATGCATGTTGCTGGCATCAAATTTTTTTAATTTGTTCATTTCTTCTAAAAACAATGACGGATAGTCTGTGAAGACAATGAAAATCATTTTCTTTGTACATCTGTCTGTTAAATAAACAAATGAACAGATCACAGACTCAGTTCTTTTATTGCATTTTAGAAAAATTTCCCAGCTTCCACGTAGACCTGTTGCTGCACATAGCCTGTAATTAAAAGTAAGAATGGCCCCGAAAAAAGAATGATCTATCGTATCTGATGTACAGCTTATGGATATAATTTCTTGTAGCTATAAAATTAGTGAATGTGTTCTCAGCTTGAAGGATTTTTAAGGTTTTTTTTTCACTTTCCTTCATCAAAGCTCTGATTTAGGGCTGCTTCTGGAGCCACTGTGGTGCAGATGGATCTGACTTTTATTCTAAGTTATATCCATTTTTATCTCTTTAAACATTAGATTGATACCATTTCCTGTTTAAATAGCCCAGAAAGCATTGCCCTTTTGGGATAATGAAGCCCATTTGTCAGGGTTATATTCTCTTGATTTTATGAGCATTATTTCTGTTTGGTTGAAGGTGTGACAGACAGATCTAAACTTAAAGAGTGCCTAATTTTGCTGGCTTTGAAAGCTTTTTGGACCATGTTCTTGTCTTCTGGACCAGTGCACTAATATATCTGATATCAGAACAAAATAATCCTGTGAAATGGATCCTATTTAGCCCACAGAAGCCTTTTGCGTTTTCTGCATGAGTGCAGCCTTGCTCACAGGTCAAACCTGGGGAACAATATCTGCAGGTGTTTGCTGCTTGGGGCTTTTGGATGATGGTAAAACCTTGAACTTGAAGAATGAACACATGACAGAAGAAAATAGAGATAGATTTGATGTTTTATTACATTTTAAGATTTTCTTTGACTTCATTTAAAAAACAAAAAAAATGACACTGACAATAAATAATAAGTTCACAATAAAAATAATCCAAATTACAACAAGACATTCAAGTGTACTTAGCAGTTATAAAATCAACGGCTAAAATGTAAACATCTTTCACCTAACATTGCACCTCCTGAGCCAAGTCTTTTGTAAAAGGCATAGCGTCAACAAAACATATTTTACGCATCGATGCGCGGGTCTCACAAGGAATGAAGCCACGTCACACATTGGGCTCTGACTGACAGAACAAGCTAACATTCTCAAATGTCTCGTGGGCAGTGGAATTTGCGTGGACTCGGGTGTCCAGTCAGTGTCCTTGGAAACGATGCTGCGCAAGAGCGCGCGGCGGCGTCGGTCCCGGCGTCTCCAAACATCCGCCGTGAGTCTGAGCGCTGCCGGCCGCACTGGTCCCATCTCAAGCTGTGGCGCTAGGATCCTTCTCGTTTCAAAGATTCTTGTCGAGTCTGCTCCTCGCAGTCCGCTTAGCTGATTACACATCTCTCTTTGTCTTTACCCTGCCCGCCTCCTATGGTCTTCTCTTTAATGTACATGAGGTCGCTGTGCACGCTGGGTCTCCGGGCGCACGGCGTCACCACACCGTACGCCTCCCCAATGTCCTTCATCTTCTTGTTTTTCAGCGACTTTCTGTGCAGCATGTCGCAGTACTGCACGGACACTTTCCTGTGGAGGTCGGGGCTCATTTCGTGAGGTAGTTTGGCTAAGGCGAACAGAGTCTGAAACATCTTATCCACGTTCTCGTTGCGTTTGGCGGAGATCTCGAAGTACGCGCACTTCTCGTCTCCGGCAACCAGCTGCTCGATCTCCTCCTGCTGCACCTGCCGGTGGAACTCTCTGTCGCCCTTGTTGCCGCAGATGACCAGAGGCACGTCGATGTTCTCTTTGATTTTGTTTTTCAGGCACGACTTGGTCTCATAGATTTGTCGCTTCAGCCGCTGAACCTCCTGGAAGGAGTCGCGGTTGTCCAAACTGAAGACGAGGATGAAAACGTCGCCTGGAAAAAGAGAGGAATAATTTGGTTAAGTCTCTCAGCCTTGAATGCTTTAAACGTGAACTTTCTATGTGCATTAAAACAACACAGCATGGCAAGCATCGGTGCGCACTGCAGCCGTGCGCTTAAGGCGCACAGGAACCAAACAGTGACTCCTTTTTTGCAGTATTTTAAATGAATTTTGCAGGATAAATACCTGTCAGTATGGAAAGTCTCCTCATGGCAGGGAATGGATGGTTCCCTGATGTATCCAGTATGTCCAGCTGGTAAACGTCTCCCTTGATGCTGTACAGTTTCCTGTGAAAGTCCTCAATGGTCGGCGTGTACTGCTCTTCGAACCTCCCGTTCAGGAACCGGGACACGATGGCCGTCTTTCCAACTTTAGTGGAGCCCAAAATCACCATCCTGTAGCAGTTCTTTGCCGGGATGTCAAAATCGCTCTCGGACGGCGACATTTTCTTAATCATGCTTATTCCTGCGTAAGTTAAGGCGTGTGAGCGGACTGGTACTCAGTGGGGGTTCTCTTGGGAGCTCTGCAGTGAGTTTCTGTGTGAACGACTTGCTGGAGCGCGTGTATTTAAGCGCGCGGCGGACCCCTCCTCCTGTCCGCGTCACGGCTCTGTGAGTAGTTACACGCTGCGCTATGAAAAGCAGGGAAAAGCGGACCAAACTCCCACTGGTGCGTCAGTGTGTTATTTCCAATTAGGATGAGACGAGAGCGTTGGGAAACGAGCAGAGCTTTCAAAAAGCAGAACACAATAACATCTTGATGATGGATAACTGGTTCAATACGTAACAGCAAAATCACAACTTCCATGGAATCTTACCAAGTTAATTATTGACGCTTTTCCCGGTGTTTGACCCGCTCTGTGTTGAAAATAAGAGACAACCTTAGACACTTTCTCGTATTATCAAAACAGACAGCGGATATGAGCTCCACCGAACTGGAGAAAGTCGGTTTTGTAAGATCATTCATGGTTTAAGACTTAGAGAAAAGCAATGTTTATGTTTTCTATATATGTAAAAACACGTGCAGACTGTTCTTAGGCTTGCATAAATAAAAAATGCAACGCTGTCCTGCAAAATAAGAAGTTGTTTATCCACCACTGTCTTATCCAAAGTAACAGTTATTGATTTATTTATTCCCAGTAACTTCAAAAGCCGTTTGCTGTGACTCGGCAGAAAATCCAGGCTGAGGGCTGAAAAGCGGCAGTTGCTCAAAAGACCAAAAGAGGGCGCTCAAGTACGAGTTTATTAACGGGAGGCCAGACTAACCCCCTTTGGTGGTTTGCATATGTGAATGTGTGTGTGCGTGGGTGCGTGCGTGCGTGTGTGAGAGAGAGAGCATAAAACAAATCTAAATATGTTTTTTTATTATTAACTGTTTTAAAGGGGAGTTTAGTTGATCATATCTAGCAAATGCAAATGAAAAAGCATAAAATGGTCAGTTTTCACAGTCTGGCAGGTTCCATTTATGTCAGGGTGGAAACCGGTCAGTGTGGAGGAGCAGGAGCAAGGCAGATCTTACAGAAAATGTGTGAAGAACAGGGAGTTGGTGGGTTAAACTCCACACACGAGAGTCAGTCAGGTATGAAGAATGACACAATGCTTGCAGGCAGCTTAATTAAATGCGGCAGAAAGTGAGTGCATATCGTCTTTCATACATTATAGAACTGCGAAGAAGTCTTAAGCCACTCAGCATTTCTTTATATGAGGAATTTAAATGAAGAATTTTAGAATGAACATTTTAATTCTTCTTCTGGGGAGGATTCATTCCTCCATAAGACCTGTTGCAACTGATTTTCAGCCCATTTCTTGTGAAAACTGCCTGAGGAAGAAGTACAGCCACCTGGAGCTGCAGTTGTGCAGGTAGACTCTACCCAAGCTGTGCTGATCTTTGCCTTAACCGCCCAGTCTCACCAGAAAACGGGAACTATAGACATCTGACACGCTCAGAACGTAGCAGTGTCTCAACTCAATGGTCGGATTTCATTCATCAAAAAATAGTTTTGAATGATATTTTTACTTGAAATACACATCTCTAATTGAAACCTAACCATGCACATCGATACTAATCCAAAACAATTGAACACATTTCCATCACTGCTTTTGTCCTCGCTCTCAATCCGGACAACTCCTCATATTCAGCAGTGGATGGTGAACACACAGTCATTTGCATTCTCTTTTGCCACTGATCTGGGAATTTGGATGGAAACCTGGGAGCTGACATCTGACAGCCCTCGGTTTGTAAATGTATGCATGAAGGCCGAACAGTGAGTCACCGTGCGGTCTGGAGGAGGGTGATGGACACTTCCAATACTCAGAATCTGTATCGGCACAGATAAGCAGCGCATACACAATGCACAGTAAACACTTGGATAAAAATTCAGATGTTATTTGGGCTTATCTGGTCTTCCGGAGTGGATTTGAGTTGTTTTGACTGTCTGACACTCTGTCAGAAATCACTAACCGGCAGTTTGACACGGAGGGAGACAACAGTGAGAGACAAAGGTCACAACGACGACAGATGACTTGCTGTTTTTGAAACAAAGAAGATGTTTGTCTAAGATTAAACCTTACATGAACCTCAGCAGTAAAGCTGACTGGGATCACAGCATTTGTAGTGACCTAAAAACAAATATATCAATTTGTAAATAGCATGGGTGTGCCTGAGCCCTTAAACTATTGAATAATGAGTATAATTTGTCTGTGTTGGATTGGGTAAGCAAAATGGAAACTGCACCAGTCAGTGGACAATCCTGAGCCACCCTCTTTAAGCCTAAGATAAGTTTAACATATTGTTTTTCCTTCCTGCTCAGATCATCAAGAGCTGGGCTGGCTGATGGAGAAACAGCCACACTAACCCTCTGGGTCTCATGACGCAGCTACCTGTGCGAGTATACTGATCACTGAGTTATGACCCAGTTTCTTCAAAGCATGTGTGTGTGTTGAGATGACTGCAAAAGAGTCAAAGAAAAGATCTCTATATCCGTTATTGTGTGTTGTCCACTGTATTCACCAGGGGGAGACTTAAAAGAATTAAACGCTCATCAGAGATGTGAGAATGGTAAGAGCAATGAAGAGGAGTCAGTTGGTGGAAGAAAAGACAAAACCAAGTGGAACCATTTCACTTTCACCGTCACGCAGCCCTTCATTTCATCCCTGAGACATCAAGCAGAAAGAAAATTAAAAAAACATTTTCCCCTTGTGCGAGTCCGAGTAATAATGAGAAGGAGGAATATAAGAATAGTGGGCAACAGCAAAGTAATGATGCCACGAGGAAGTGCTGCAGCCTTCAAGCAGAGACCGCAGTGAAGTGTGGAAATACAAATTAAGCAGAGGGAGGGGAAATATGACTTCTGACTGGCAGCTCATAAAAGGCAGACGCACGCTAGGCATTGAAATGGGGTTTAAAGAGTCAGCACATAAATGCAGACTCCATTTACATCTGCGTTTAGCCTGAATGAATCATCCATGAGAACACGCTCCATCTCCACAAGAATGACCAAATTTTGCATCTAATTTTCTTCAGTTCCAAACACAAATGGGTTAGGGTTCCCTGTTGCACAGCCTCAGTTTCAAAACAACAGAATGCAATGATTTGCAAATCTGAGAATCCAATATTTTGTTCACATAAAAACGCATGAAATGGTGAAAGTGAGACATTTTACTTTTTCATTGCAAATGCAGACAGCAGTCAGGAGCAAGGCGGATGTAATACTAAGAGTATTTGAATTGATATAAACAAAGCCACTGCCAAGGCAGGATAAGAGTATGACTAGAAATGGAATTGCAGGAATGAATTTAAAGAGAAAATCAACTGAAGAACTGACTAACTTACAGACTGACAGAAACCAAGATTGAAGGTGGAAAAAGACATCACCAACAAATAGGACCAGAGGATTGACGAATAAATAAAAGGAGCTAACTTACTGACGAATACTAACAAAGACAATCAATGAACCGGTGAGGAGAAAAGTGAAATAAGGAGGATATATCACTAAATGAATGGCAAGTGAGGCAATCAGCAAAGGCAACCTGTTGCGACAGGGAAGTTATAAACTAAAAGAAATGAGGATCAGGAATTACCCACAAAAAAACAGGAAATAACTAGAACATAAGAAAAAAAAGGACACCTTTCAGCACCTATCAGGACACCTTTCAGCACTGATGGTGCCTTTCCAGATGTACAAATTGCCAAATGGACCCCCATACCATCAGGGATGCAGGCTTTTAAACTAATAGGCCGGAAAATTTTTTTGTTACATCCGATCACAAAACAGTTTTCCACTTTGCCTCAGTCCACTTTAACGCTTTGGACCAGGGAATATGGTGGCGTTTCAGAGTGCTGAACTTCTGCCCAGCTTTACTTTGAAGAGACTCTGCCTCTCTAAGGTGCTCTTTTATACCCAATAATTCACTGACCTGTTGCCAATGAACTTAATTAGTTGCAACATGTTCCCAGTTGATCAAGGGAGGCAAAACTGTTTGTATTTGTTCAGGTTTCATGAAAGAAAACTCTCCATCATAACATATCTATCAGTGGTAAAAGAATGTGAGCCTTTGCAGTCAGTGTCTGAGGCGACATCATGTAAATATATAACCCATTAGATGAGTTTTTCAAATGAGTTCCTCACACAACTCCTCTATGTTTGATTTTCAGTGCACATATAAGTGGAATAAAATGATGGCTATTGGTGCATAAAAAGGGGCTCATTGTTTCCAGTTTCTTTGTCACATCGGTCACGCGGCCACTTTGCTTGAAATCATTTGTCATGATATAAAAAAAGATATCAATAACCGTCTCCAGGGTATATTTAGTCTTTCTTTTATAGTTTGTTTTCCACTTGTCGAGGTAACCTTGTCCATTTTACCGAACATATTCAAACATATTGGATCATTTCTTTGTAAAAATACTTTGAATTTTAAACCTGTCTTAGTCACTGTGAATGATAGGATGCTGCAACAATGGGCTAAATTGTTCTGTTTAAAATGAGTGAAGGATTAAGAACACGTCCACCATGTGACTTGGTTCGCCCAGCAGGAAATCCTACATTTCAAAAAGTAACACACTGTATTTGACAGTGTCTCCATGCGAGCGTGTGGGTGTTCTTTAAGTCCATGTGAACAGACGCCACGTTATGTTACTGCACGTATTGTCAAATTATCTAAAAAAAAAAGAGATTTTGAGACATCTCTGTGTGGAAGGACACCACTGAAAGTCAATATGGAATGCCAGCGATCTTCAGGCCCTCAGGCATGATTCTGTCATGGATATCACTGCATGGGCTCAGAAACAACTTCCAGAGATCATCGTCTGTGAACACAGGTCACCATCCCATCCACAGATGAGAAGCCGTACGTGAACATTATCTAGAAACACCGCCATCTTCTTTGGGCCAAAGCCCATTCAAAATGGACTGAGACAAAGTGGGAGAACTGTTCTGTGATCAGATGAACTGAAACTGAAATTAATTTAGAAATCAAGGATGCAGTTTTCCTCTGGACAAAATAGGAGAGGGATCATCCGGCCTGTTGTCAGTTCTTAAATATGCATCTCTGATGGTATGGGGAGGTGCATTAATGCCAAAGAAACTGGCAGACTGCACATCTGGAAAGGCTCCATCAATTATAAAAGGTATACACCGGCTTTAGAGAAACATGTGCTCCCATGTGCTTTGTAGAGAAGGTTCTGTTTTTTCTATTGTGTTCAAATCATATTCCATCTTAAACGCACAACTTCCAGAATACATTTTCCTAAGTTTTCTTTTGACGTGCCCCTGAAAAAAAAAAAGTTTTTCAAACGCATCACTCTTATTTTATTAAGTGACTTTATAGACTTTATGTTGTAATACTCTGCAGGTGAAATACAGTGTCTCCATTGTGCTGTCTTTTATTAGCTTTGACCTTGTTAAGACACGGTCGTGTCACAGGAAACAACATCAGCAGAGACTGTTGCATAAGGTCCACCTCACGTCTTTTTTTCAAGCGATGCTTTCTAAAAGATCTTCCACATTAGTCTGCTCTTCAACAGACCTGACCTGCACTTATCAGACAAGGGGGGGCTGATGTCACTGTTACACATATAAAGATGTTTAGCGAAGCATTCAGAATGTTTCAGAAAGATGCTACAGTCGGCCTTCGATCACCTGAAAAATATCTCCAGCAACAAGCTACTAATGCCTGCCCCATGCATTTATCCTAAGTAGGTTAAACAGACAGCTGCTGCTCGAGACCCAACTATATTCCTGGTTGGCTTTAGGCAATATCTTCAGTTTGTTCAGGTTGGAAAACAAACATTGTAACCGCCCTGGATACAATCTTTTAGCTTCTCACGCAGCTGTTCTCACCAACATAATTGGAGGCAGTTAACTGAATCAATACATGACCGAAAGACCCTTTTTTTTGTGAAGAAGACAGTCTCAAATTGAGGGACTTTAGTTGATGCACCCTTACCTTTTACTCTGTTCTTTTTCCTTGCAGTTTTGAAAGCTACGATTAAATGTTCTGCACAAGTGCCATTTTATTTCCAGATTTACTGTTTCCTGGAAAAACAGAAGATAGGCCAGACGTCCCCAGATGTGAAAAACTCTTCAGAACACCTCTGACAGTTGCTTTCAAAACATATTTGTGCCTCAAATACCTCCAAAACACTATTCACGCAATGTTTGGACCAGACACACCGAGAGAAAAGCCTAATCACTGAAGCTGATTTCGAGGACTTTAAACATCCCTCATGGAAACGAGTAAGTGCAGTAGTTAACACAGTAAACAAGTCTTCATTGTTGTCAGCTCAGTTGCGCAACATACTTCAGTGGCTTACCTAATTGCCCCCCCCATCATTTTTTAAAATCAAAGGACTAAAAGAGGAAGAAGAAAATAAAAGGATCGTTATTACACTGTAGTGCTGCAAAGGCAATGAGATGTCTTCATCATCTGACTCATGTTGAGGAAGAATAATCTTGCATGAGATTCTTCCCACACATCTGCCTGGAAGAGGTACATATGTGAGCTTTTGCCTTAAGTGCTTCCATTTGTTGTCTAGACTGTTTGAGTCACAAAGGGACTATTACTTTTCACCCTCATTCGTTATTTCTCTTACATAAAACAGAATCCATTAACATGAAGCACAAAATGAAGCCATTTTGTATCATTTGCTTTGGAAGGATGTGTGTAGGTCCACTATGATGGCAGTTTGGGTCCAGTTCCTGGGGCGTCTGAGCTCACCGACATCACATTTTGAAGTTAAAACAATGCAGAAGATCACATGAAACGCAACAAAGGCTGTGTCGAGGGAAAGGGACAAAGCTGGGTATTAAAGACTAAAAACATGACCGTAATTATACTGTAGAAAATGTAGTCATCGGGTCAAAACATTTCAGAGAAACAGAGATTTATCAGGAACCTCTGGCAGTGATTAACTGTTTGCCACTATCAAAATGTTTCACTCTTGTCTGTGCAGATCTGAGACGTTGCAAGTGATGCAAAAGACACTTAAATGTAAGCAGCTAGAGTGCCTGCACCGAACCACATCTGTAGAAATCCAACGAGATCCTGGAATCACCTTTCAAATGACCTCCAGATGTGTTTGATTTTATGCTTTTTTCTGACCATGCTTTACAGAATATGCACAAACGCTCTGCCTTTGCATGCTGAGGTTAACGGTTTGAGCCTGGAATAATTACAAGCCTCCTGGTTCTGGTTCTCTCATGCTAAGTGTGGACTAAAATGTCTCTAATTTTTTAGCTGTAGTAGCACAAATGTTCATGAGGAAAAGAAAGAACACCCTCTTTTAGTTCAAAGGTTTTGGATTTCGGAACGTAATAAATAAAAAAATTAAAAAAACTGTTTGGTCCTCATCCGGTGTTAAAATAAGGTAAAAGCAACCTCAGAGGATCCAGAACACATTATATACAGTATTACACTGTGTTATTAAGTCAAGTCTTACTGCTTAATAACACAGTTACATGCGAGGTCAGAAGGTAAGCAGCAGTCAGCTGCTGATAATTTAAATGCACTTGATTAAAAATAGCAGAGACTGTGTCGGTTTGTTGGTCTGCAGCATTCAGGTGTGTGTAACACAATGCCAAGGAGGAAAGACATCAGCAGTGATCTTAGAGAAGCAGTTGCTGCTCCCTATCAGTCTGGGAAGGGTTAGAAGACCATTTCTAAACTATTTGGAGATATCATTCTACAGAGCAATATTATTCACGTGGAAAACATTCAAGACAGTTAATCTTCCGAGGAGTGGACATCCCAGCAAATTCAGCCAAATTCATGGTCAGACCGTGCAATGCTCCGAGAAACTGAAAAAACCCCCCCAAGAGTTACATCTCAGACTCTACAGGCCTCAGTGAGCACGGTCACATGTTAAAGTTCATGACAGTACAGTTTGTTTTTTTTGTTACCAGCTTTCTTTTTGAGAGATTCATTATCCACTCTGCCTGTGGGCAATGCAGCAGGAGCACTGAGGTACTTATGCTTGGCATTGGGACTGAAAATTAAGTGTTTCTTCTTTCATTCGACTTAAATCGAAAAACAGATCTGGGATGAAAACAGATTTTTTCATTTTCAAAAACGTCCCTCAAGTCCAACAAACACTGACACTTTTGGTAGTTTCTCAGACTTTTAAAAGCCCCTTTCACATATCCAAGTAAACGTAAAACATCAAAGACCTTTAAACAGATTTTAATGCATAAAATTGATTCAATTCTCCTTTCAACCACAGCTGTTGAATCAATATTCTTATCTCCAAACCATCAGTCCATTCTTTTACCCGACATATCATTTGGTCCAGAGTTACATTAGGAAACACTCGGTTCAACAGTGAACATTTCCTTCAATTCACGGTAGAAGTCAATTAATGACCAAGGCAGGTGCTCAATCTGCCTATCTGTCCAAACGATCAGATGGGAATCCTCAGCTTAACTCGGAGCAGGAAGCGTCTGGAAGTAAGGCGATCATTCGTGCTTGCGGCGCTGACTTCTCTCCCGATAGATCTGTTCAGTGAATGGTCTGTAAATACAGAAGAACAAACATGTAATAGGACAATAAATCAGAGAGTGGAAAACCGTACCAGTCCGTGCCAGGAGTGTGTGTGTGTGTGTGTGTGGTGAACCATGGCGGAGCTCAAGTGTACATGTGTATATGATAAGAAGATGCCTCGTATCTCCACGTGTTCTTCCACTCTGTTGCACATGAATGCACCGAACAGCTTTTCATCACTCAGAGGAAGAGTATTTAACGCCTGGGAGCAGAACAGGGATTAGACCATTTCTCTGGAACTCCACTGAATGTTTATACTACCCTACTATAAAGCCTGCACTGTGATATTGATTGAGCAAGGTGCAGAACTGTTTTCTTGGATGTAAATGATAACTGCAACCACAGTCATTTCAAAGAACATGAGATAAGTGAGCACAAAGACCACCGTGAGCGGCGTTTCTTTATCAATCCAAACTTATTCCGTTTGTATATATTCTGGCTTATATTCTCTCCAATTTCATTCCTTTTCGATAAAGTTTAGGAATAAAATAAAGCTTGTAGGGTTAGAAAAAGACCGTCGTCAATGTCCAGTTACAGACTTGTCTCCTACTACTGATAGTAGGAAAATGGCTACATAGTAATAGAAGTAATACAACTAATTCAAGTTCCTGATAGTCCTAATAGTTCCAACATTAGATCCAGAAAAGTCATTTAGGATCATAGGTTGAAAGTTTGTGAACCCCATTGAAAATTTCTGTGATACTAAAACTAAAAAAAAAATAAAGACAAAGACTGACTTTCATTTAGTACTCTTATTTTTGGAGAAGATAAAAGGAAAACAGCTCTTTCCAGCATGAGAGCCTTTTCTCAGCTGAGTAGCATGGTGGTGGCAGTATCATGCTGTGGACTTGAACATTGATTTCCAAATTCAAGCAGCAAATTCTGATGGGAAATAACGGCCATGAAGTAGGGGTTGAAAAGGACATCTAGCTTCCAAAGAACACGAGGAAGCTAGATTAAAATCCAAAAAAAAATGTACTTCAACAGCGACTGAGCAATCAAGAACTAGAAAATAAAAGTGGAAGTAAAGCTAACCATGGTTAACTTGGAAATAACATGAACTGAACACGGAGCAGGAGCTTTACCAAAGCAAACAAGGACCAACCAAACAAAACCAGAAGATGTTCACAAAAACATAACATCACAATCCATCCACCACGACCATGTCAGAACGTGTGAAATGAATCTCAGCATCAAGAGCGTAATGCAGCAATATAACTTCCTTAAGCTCGTTACCATAGAAAAGTTAAGGAAGAATAAAATGAATGTTCAGGAATTAACAGGACAAAATAATGATTTTAAACAAAGAGCTGAAGATGTTTTGGAGTGGAAAGCTTTAAATGTCTCCAAGCTGATAGGTTAGCTGCAGTTACAACACATACTGAACTGAATACTAGAAAGTTGGATCATTTTCCTCATTAAAAAAAGAACAAACATAACATTTTTGTAGAATTAGCCCAATTGGTTTAGTCTTTTATTAACTTTTACGACCTGTGAAAGTCGGATGATGTTTTAGATTATAAGTGACATACAATCCCAATTCTAAAAGAAGAAGAAGGGATGCTGTGTAAATTGTAAAAAAAAACAATCAAGAAAACAAACAAAAAAACCCAACATGAAGTAATGATTTTCAGATCTCATGAAGGACACATTTTTATTTACAACAGCTTTACAGCAGCACTTTTCCCCACTTTAAAAACTAACTAAATTTATTAGATTATTCTATTCTGGACAGCACGGTTACCATGACAGAATTCTAACTGTTAATTCCAGTGTTGACTGAGGGTAAGAAGATCATGGGCATCCAATATTGATTTCCTGACGGAGATGCCTCAAGATTCTCTGAATCTTCAGATAATACAGCACTATGCACTGTAGACAATGGAATGGAAGTCTTTGCAGTTTTACACTGCGGGACATTACTCTGAAAGTGCTCCACACTTTGTAGATGCACCTTTTTGCCTCTTCTGCCTCTTTAAGGTGCTCTTTTTATACTGAATCGTGTTACTGACCTGTTGCTTATTAAACAAATTACCTGCAAAATGTTCCTCCAACATTTTTATTTTCTAAACTTGCTTTTCCGGGCCTTTTCTTGCCCCTGTCCCAACTCTATTGAGACCTGTTGCTACCGTCAAATTCAAGATGAGCTAATATTTTGACAGCGTGCCTATGTGACATACAGTATGTTCATGCAGGCAGTCTTTAGCCCCAACCGTGATTGTTTTTTAAACAACCAAAGTAGTTTAGATTTGTAATCCTTTGTGATAGATTTGTGATTTTATTTCCTAAACCCAACCAGAAAGTGACGTAACATGCTTTGCTTACATGGAACTAAGGCTGGATTGAAGAGTTTGAACAAACGGTTGATACGAACGGTTTAGTTGGAGGATGTGTGTGATATCCTTTCAACATGTTCTCTATGAACTGTCATTAATAAAATGTTGGTTTACATGGTTTGTTTTGTTTACAACATACAGAGCAAAACCTAAGTTTGGCAGATTAAACAGAAAACAATTATTTATTCTAAGTAAGCATTGGCTGGATCAATCCATGGATCAATCCTCAAAAGGGCTAGATATAACCCTTATTTCTCTTGATGTCATCTTCGAACGGTGCATCTTACTTTGTGTCTTGAGTGTTATGAGCTTAAAAGGCTTCAAAGCATTCAGCTCACACGACACCTGTTCACTGCAGAGTTCCCTCATCCAGTCCCTGCGTGAGGTAATATCCCACCAGTCGCCTCACTCTGCATACAGTTTAACTAAATGAGATCATTCAGAGTCTGTGGTGGAGACATAAGACAGATATAGCATGCAGATCTTTTCACCTTCACAACATGTGGTAAAATCTGGCACCAGCCGAAAAGATAACTCACAGGTCGGGGTGAAAAGACATGATGGAGGCTGAGCATTGCAGCTAAAAACCTGCGCTCTCACCCACAGCTTGCATTAATGCCACATATTTCCAGACTCGCAGCTCTTTGACTCGGCCACGTCTGCTTTCATTTCGAGCCCCAAAGTGGCTTTTTTTAAATTTTACCTTCTTGGTTAAGTACGGTCCCTCTGAAAGATGCAGCGAGGCAGAGATGGTTGAATAACTTCCTGCCATTACTGGTTCTGATTTTCCACAGAAAGAAGGGTAAGAGGATGCGAGTAAAACCAACAACATACCCTTAAGGAGGTTGGACGGAGGCAAAAAGAGTTCATCGGCTGTAGTTCTCTGGTTAGCATGTGGACACATACGTTTCCCTCAAATGTCTTTGCTAAGGTTTATGTATGTGATAAATAAAGGTAAAGCAATGCAGTACATCACATTTCTTTGGTATGCAGAGAACCTCGTAAAAGCCTGGTAAAATACTTGGTTAAGATGAAAAATATTCACAGTACAGTGAGGCCAGTAATCAAAATAACGATTTATACAGTGTGACTCATTAAAGCAACCCTAGAGAAGTGTTTGAACCTTAAAACTATATGCTTCTGGCTTGCTTTGAAGTATATTGACAATTATTACACACATTTCTGGCCTTGAATCACTAGGAAATGAGGAAAAAAAAGATAATGTGTACAAACTAGACACGGGCTGAGAATAAACATCAGATTTACCGCTGGAGAGCTCAGAGATAAAACCCAACCCAGGATCACAGGTGAATCTACGGGTTTACTACCATGACACAGCACATAATAATATACCACATACGTGTGTCTTATTCTTGTTGGTCCCTGTAACACTGGTGTTCTATCCAACAACTGTAGGGGAAGCCCAAGAACAACAAAAAAAAAGTTGTCTGGTATTACTTTAAAGCCACAATTTGAATGTGGCCAAATGTTGTTCCCAGTGTCCGCGGTTATAATGATACACAGGTTCCCTGGACGAGCTGTTTATCGATAAGAGAATTAAAGTTTCACAGGGTAGGTCCTTATATTTGCTGCTATTATTCTCTAGCTATACTTGATGGATGATAGCTTTGACTGGATTGTTGGTCAGACACAGTAGTGCATTTAAAATGCATTTTATATGAAGTACAGGTGGTCCATCTTTGCTGAGTACTGTCACACTTTTACAGGTCTTGTCTGCTACAAAGATTTATAAAAGGGGACTGTTTACTCGTATATATATTCATCATGCATATCACTATGTCTCAAAAGTGTACAGCGACATCTCGTCTATCCTCTGTAAACTTACTTCTGATTTCAAAACTCTGGCAGTCCGAACAGAACCATTTCCCCTCTGTTGTTCCTGACCACCAAACATTACCGCATTCGTTACTACAGCTACCTGCCGTATCCCTTACTTTCTCACTAATAAATACAGTTTCCTGTCTGAGTTTAGCTTCACAACCAAACCAACACACAAAGTAGGGATTTCTTTCTTTAGCCATCACATAGAGAAAGTTTCAGAAGCTTATCAACCCACATCAGTCCTTGAAATTTCTCAGTCTTTCTGACAACAACAGAGAAGCTACTGTGAACATCACACCCACCTCCACAGCACTTTGATTGGACTTTTGTAAATTCTGGCCTGCATAGATCTATTTAGTCTTCTGTTTTCTGGAAAAACTGTACTTGTGGATGACATAACTAACAGAGAAATAACTTTAGGATTCTATTTCCCTCATCAAGAACCAGGCTGTGTGACTCTGCAGCTGCTAACAGCTGTTCACTGCCTTTTGTTCTTATTTGTTTTATCAAAAAATGTCAAATTTCACAGATCTGGTTGTTAAAAGGTGCTCTTATATTTAGCTTTTGTTGCGTTCTCGTACAAGACACGTTTGTTTTATACTTTTCTTGGACAAAATCAAATGGATGAATAGTATTTGGTGCATCCAGAGAAGAAATAAAGGAAATAACAAAACACTAGCATGTCGAAACTGTCAAATCATCCTCAAACAGCTAAAGCCACTTTCCCTCTTATTCGATGGGACGGTCACGGCTGTGCTTGAAAATATTGTGATTTATTGTGATCACAAATGATGTCACATAACAAAACTAACATCTCCATGCCTGGTGCATGTGGCTTCAGTCAGTCGAGTTTATATAGAAGAAGGATCAGTGGGGGAAAAGTGTGCAAGCAGTTTCATCTTGATCTCGAACTGTTTGAGATGTGTTTGAGTTGAAACTGTTTAGATATGGCTGCCCGCTGTGGTGCCATATCATTTACGTCACAACAGGCTCATGCAGTGACGATGCGGAAAAACACGATCATGGCTTAAAACTCCCTGAAATGTCAAGCTAAGAGTTTAACTAAGATGTTAAACTCTTCAGGAGGGAACACTGTGGGATTCACCGTTAGAGAACTCATCATCACATGGTCTGAATGGAGCCTTTGACTGGAATTGTTTTTTTTTAGTTTGTACCTGTGTTGATTAGCAATGTTGGATAAAACTGTCTGTGATGCTAACGCTTTAACTTTGACTTCAGACCTGTCAGAAATGTACTCTTAGACAGTTATTTTGACTTGTGAAGGATACGTGTCCACATTGTTGTATGTGAAAATTGGATTTTAGTGTTAATTTCATGTTGGAGGAAAAAAACAACAATCAAATGATGGTGTTAGCACCTGTTTTACTGTTGTTTTACAAAAATATCTTCTAATAACAAAGGTGAACAGGACTGGAGACAAAGACTCACCCCTCAAATCTTATTGCCACCTTGTAAGCCACGGCCACTATGACAGTCAGGACTAGACCAGCAGGACTGGCACCACTGGAGACAGAAAGACAGAAAGACACAAGAAACAGTGAGACACAAGTCCTAGTTTGCTTGCACAATATATAATTGGAACTCCACAGACAATTTTCTCGGTGGAGTGCTCCTCTGAGTAGTCCATTTAGCTTCCACAAAATGTGAACTGTGTAATGAAAGAGATGGGGAAAAAAATATATACGAATGTAGGGCAGCAGAAAACAGACTAAACTAAGGTTTAAATAAGAAAACAAAGCTTTCGTGTCCACATCCATCCTAAAATGTAAATTTGATGCATCAAACAACTGATAGGAAGCATTTAATCATCGACCTGAATCCCACAGAGAGGCACAGAAAAGGAAGTGAACTAATGATCGTCAATGTAATTACTGGAAAAATGGGGCCGAGTTACGTAACTATAGAAAAAAAAACAAAAAAACATAACACATTGACCCACATATACCTGATCAGAAAGCAGCAGAGAGACACAGATTCTTATCATCGAAAGAACAGAAAAGTTGGGATAGAAATAAAACCTGAACGCAATGACTTGCAAACCTCCCTAAACTAAAAATGTATTCATAACACATCTAAAAAAATAAATAAATAAGAGCTGGGTCTGGTTATGTGGGGAACATCTGCCTTTACCTAACCAGAGAGCAGCTCCATAACACCGATTTCACAGAGCGAGGAAAAGAAAAAAAACCAAAACATGCAGATACGCTTTCCTACAGGAGCACGCTCACACTGACATGATGGTGGCAATGAGCCAGGTGTAATCATGTGAAAACCTGAGATTGCAGCGCTAAAGACCCTCTCATGTGACAGAACAGTGCGAGTAAGAAACAGCAACACACACACACACACACACAATGCACTGCATCTGTGTGAGCTGCAATACAGTTCATGCTAAATATCTCAGGTTTTAAAACAGACTCATGTGAGTGTCAATCAAAACAATCCCTTTTCTTATCTAAGACACGACTATTATTAAAGCGCAGAGTAATTGCAGCTTTTTAGTTGTCATATGGTTCAACAGTAATGTGCAACCTTATTTCTTAAGATTAAACCACTTGAGTGAATAATATGTTAATTATCTGAACGCTATATTCTAACTGCTTAAGATGTTGAAGAGTCCAAACGGAGCATATCTGCCGTACAGCCGTGCGTCACTTCCACTTACACAACTGTAACCGTTTGGCATCTGAGGGGGACAAATCGTTCAGTTTGGAAGTGAAAGGTTTAGCACCCTTCCTCAGCTACAACAGACACGTCGTGTTGCTCTAAAACGCAGGAGGAATTGATAGGAATGCAAGTCTGAATGGGGCTGCATAAATGTAAGGCTTTAGGACAGTCTTCAGGGGAGCAATGACGCAAAATAACAAACAGAAAATGAACAAATCCAAAACACAATAAGTCCTTGTCTAATGCTTCGGTTACGCTTGCCGTTCTCACCCTGTTTTCTATTTATGCTCCACGAACACGTTTCATCAATTTGAAACGGTATTTGGACAGGTTTTTTTTCCATTTCATCCATGAAAGGCATCATTTCTTAAAAAGAGCAATGTTGTAAACTCCCACCCGCTGAGACAGTGAGTTACATCCCTCTAAGACTTGTTACGTTGACATATTATGTTCCACATCCGGTGTTGACGGCAGAAAGATGAGAACAAAGCTGCAGAGCCTTATAGAGGCTCTCTCTCGTGACTTTGTTTTCTAAGTCAGTTCAGTAGCAGCTGTGATTACCTTCTATTCATGGACTTCATCCGTATCAGATTTGATGCACAACACTGGCTTCAGTGAGGCCTGCTGAGTGAGACACACCATGAGTCAGCAGACCTGGTGTTGAGTCGCCTTTCACCACTGACCCACATTACAGACCGTCGTAAATACAAATGTCAAAACCAGAACGGAGCAGTATCTGTTCACTTGATTGTGCCACATTGGAACATTTTCCCCAGAATGACAAAGTGCTCCAGTTTCCTCTTTTCATTTCAAGCGGGGGAAATTGGATATCAATCTTTTTTTTTATTGCTATTTATGTCCCGTTTTTTATTTCTAATATAAGCCCTTTGGTTTCTTCTCACAATTAGACAGAAAACACCTGCTTTATTTACTCTGTAACGCAATGTTGGATCTCAGTCTTTTCATCCAGAGAGAGCAGCTGTCATTTTGCTGACAGGTGTTCTGAATAAATGAATATTACATTGCATATGTATGAAAAAGTCTGTCAGTTTTAAACACCCCCTCCCCTTTTTTTCTATTTTCTTATTTCTTAATGAAGCCTGTTTTTAAGCCTGACAGTCCCCTGGAACGTAGATTAGCAGAAATTAATTGAAATATGCAGGTTATTCTTGTGGCAGACCTGGAGGGGAAGAGCAGGTTTAGCCTTCACATGTTCTAAAGTAAAATGAATAGAATGCAGCTGGTAGCACATGACGGTGCTGTTGCTGTTAGAGACATTTGCATGTATCGTATGTCCAGTTAAAAGCCCGGCCCTTCATTATAAACGATGCTGGACTACATTGTGCTCATCTCTGTATTTCTCTTGGTGATTTGTGCTGGAGAAGCTTATTGCTCCATTATTTTCCTCCCGACTTCAGGGTACATATGCACATATTCACTGGGAACGTTTGGGCTCTTCTTTTTTTTTTTTTAATATTTACTCATTTAAGCCTTTAATACCCAATTTTTCGGTAGCTTTCAGAAAGACGGAATTAGGTGTCACTTTGTTATTAAGATAACAAGTTAATTAATCTTGTTTTCTCAAGATCACTACATAGATTTACTGTGAGCTTGAATATCAATGGTTCCTGTGTTAACATCTAATTTTATTGTTCATTATCTTTCTAATGGCGGCTGGGGAGGATCTATTAAGCCATTACCTTGAGGAAAGACTGTCTTGAGATAACAACATAAATCTGTCAATTGTGATGATAAGACAAACCTTGTTATTTCATGATAGTGATATTGAAAAAAGAATTCCAAGCATAGCTTCGCTCAGTTTCTTTCGCTCAGCGTTATTAAATAAATAACAGAACTTTAGAACGTTCTTCCTCGATGGTTTACCCATAATGACTTTACCCATACTCTGAGAATTGCTTTTTTCTCAGCATCTTGAAAGAAAAAAATGTGCCTAAGCTGTAGCTGAAGCGTTCGGTCTGTGTCTGAACATAAATCCAGATTTTTACAGCTCCAATGCACGACTGTTTTATTTAAAACAATGCAATGTGTTTGTTGGCTTGATGTGGATCTTCATGGCAAAATGACATGTTATGAGACAACTGTTAGTCTTGTGAAAGAGTTTTCTGTAGTATGACGCAGCTCCTCCTCTGACACACAGCGGAGGGCAGCTTTCATTGAACGGGAGGCCTGGAAATTTAAAGACACTAATTAACCTAACATGCTTGTGGGCGGAAGCCGGAGTACCTGGAGAGAACCCACGCATACACTGGGAGACCCTCTTGCTGTGAGGCAACAGTGCTAACCACCACGCCATCATGCAGCCCCCATGTTCATTCTCATGAGAATGTCAAATATCAGAAAGCGCACCGTGGTGCTTCTCGTCTCTTTCAGAGGCATGCCTGAAGCGTGAGGCCCATTAAAGCACAAGTGACCAATGTCTTAGGGACTGAATGTCATCAATCTCACAGATAATGTAGCCTATCTTATGCATGGAAAGAGGCTTCAGAGTGTAAGCATGTATACAGGCACCTGCGGTCTTTGAGCATAATGCTAACAATAGCATGCTAACATCCTCTGAATGTCAATGCTAACATGGACTTTTGTAAAGATATGCAGATAGTGAGTCACATGACAGTGAGATTTATCATGTGAAAACAGGTGCATGCTGCTGTAGATGCAAACTGACATGTCCGGGGAATCACCAAAATCTAAACGCCCCCCGGTGTCAGTAGAAAAGTTACTGAATTATTTCAGTCTTGTTCAAAGTACTGAACTGACCAACTATGGACACGCAACAGTGCCCAATATAAACTCAAAACCAGCCACATTGGCCTTGAGCTCTGCATTGTAGGAATGTTGTTTTATTCAGCAGTCTGTTCCTCAGTATAGTTGGCAAGTCACTGCATATTTATGTGAAAACATGTAAAACCTCCTATTAGCAAGGTTAGCACCAACGCTAACTTGGCTGGGTCCCTCATTGTCATGTAGACAAAGGGGAGATTGGAACATTTTCTGATGTCAAACAAAAGCGATAGCTGTACACAATCTGACGTCACAAGCCAAAAGTCTTAGTTTTCCAGTCAACACATAAACATTACAGTCTGAGTCAGCTATAATCTTTAAACTGGAAGGCATTTTCCAAATAGTAACCATATTTCCATGTTTGCGTGTACAGAGTCTTAGAAAACCAGTAAATAACATTCAAGAGGTTGCAAGCTGTGGACATTTTTGAACATATATAATTTTTGTACAGTTCTAAAATTACTGACTTCGCATTCTCATCCCTCCTTCCAACTGGTGTCCGAAACAAACAGAAATGTGACCTGACCCATTTTAGTTATAGCAAATCAGTTAACTACATGCATGTCACACGCATGTAGTTAACTGATTTGCTATGATTGTGAAGTTCAAACCTTTACTGCCTTTTTAAATTACAATAAAAGTAATATAATGTTCTCTCTGATAAAAGAAAAAGTGTTTTGCTTAGTACTCCAGCCTGAGCGAGGGAAGTTCTCCGACTGAAACTGAGTTAATGACATTCAATCGGGTGCTTTTTCATCATTTACTGCACAAGACACATCCTCCCTAATTTAGAGGTAGTGTGCAGGCTGCATGTTCCTGCTGCCTTCCCCCCATTTTCACCCTATATTACCTATAACGTTTGTGAGGAGCATCCTAAAATGTCCTAATGATGAAGATATTGTCCTCATTGTGATCATGAACTAAAATGTACACACACATATACAGACACACACAGCAAAAAGAGAGTGGGCGTTTTCCCTTGTTATCGTCTGCGTATGAATGAGCGGCAGCAGGAGACCTAAACAACAAGCTGTCGATGATACCAACAATCATGACTAGAATAGAAGAACTATTTCCTGAGGGAAAGTCTGAACAGATAAATCATTATGGTCACTGGTGGCAGCAGCACCATAGAGTTCAAGGTCAGTCAGACCACTCAAGAGTCCTTCAGATTTCCAGCCCTGCTAACAAGCATGCCATCTGCGTGGGTATTGTAAATGCAGATCTCATGGAGCAGA
This sequence comes from Leuresthes tenuis, assembly GCF_036924035.1. Lineage (NCBI taxonomy): Eukaryota > Metazoa > Chordata > Actinopteri > Atheriniformes > Atherinopsidae > Leuresthes > Leuresthes tenuis. The sequence continues at coordinate 18,872,424 of NW_027325374.1, read as the reverse complement.
TGGCGAAGTTAACGGAGGGGGTGGGTGTTGTGAAAGTGGACAGTTGGAAATCAAAGCTGTATGCTTAAAAACAAGCATGTGTTCTGTGTAAAATATTTCACCTCATGGTAGTGTGAGACATTTATAGGGTAGAACTACAACCCCAAATCACGAAGAGTTTGAACGGAAGACTTAAACTTCTGCGATTGAGCACAACCACAAGCCCATACCATCACAGAGCATGACTGCCTGACTGGTTGCTCTTTTTTATCTTTTGTCTGGAGCACATAGTGTTCATTTCTTCCAAAAAAAAAAAATCTGAGACACTGATTCATCTGACCACAAAACACCTTTCCACTGTGTGATAGTACCTTTCCCATGTTGGTATGTCACCTACTGATGAGTCATGGTTTTTGAACAAAGTATAAGTGAGGGATTGGAGATCATGGGTGTCCAGCATGGGCTTGCATTCTTGTTCTTAATACACTGAATTTACTCCACAGTCCTTTAATCATTTCACGATATCATTCACCATAGAAGAAGAAATATGCAAATCTCCCCAAATTTCCTTCAAAGAAGACGCTGCTTTTGTATGAAGTTATGGTTAGAATCAACTACTGAGATCACCTTGCGAGAGGCAGGGTGGACCTTATATGGGTCCCTCTTGAAAAGGAGTCCCTCTCGCTATAAGGTAACGGTGCTAAACACCAAACCACCCTGCAGCGCACCTGTCTAAAACGATTTCTGATCTATTCGCTCAAACAGCATTTGAACCGACTTTTCTAAAAGCTGAAAGGTAGCGGATGACCGTCTCTGTGCTATAATGTATGACTGGGAGATGAAAACAGCTTCCAGTTCATTGCGAAAGCAAGGACATGTGAGGGTGAAAATATGCAAGGAGATAAAGAGCGGTGTGATCCACTGTGTTAAGTCTTACAGAAGGAAAAATCCACACAAATAATACACTTTGACTGAACAAAACTGCTTCTGTTCTTTTACATAAAACCAGAATGGTTAGAAACACAGACTGAAAGGATTCGTTTAGTTATTTGCTTTAGGCTCATATAAAACAGGCCAAATAAAATCACCTCTGATGCGTCATGACCAGGCCATTACAGTAGTTAAATTTGACCTACACCATTAAATCTCTTATGCAACTGAAGTGTTACCCATGTTTTTTTGTTTTTTTTAAACTGAAACTTCTCAGCACTTAACTGTAACAGTAAGTTTGTTCTTGGACAACACTTGCAAATATCAGCGTGCCAAAGCAGAATCTGAAGCCTTGAAAACAAAAATCAGAAGCTTCAAATAACGACGATCTGAGCGCAACATTACACCAGATCATAAACACAACCACTTCACATTGTGTCCCATGTTCATGCCACAGCAGGTCAGGCTTGTTTTGGTCGTACCCACGCAGTGTCAGTCAGGTACTTTTAGTATTGTGGTTGCAGTACTCTTGCTACACTGAAGCAAAATCATCTCTGAACCACAGGCGCTAAACTGCTGACGGGGCAAATATAGCCATGAATACGTTCTCTGTCCATGATGATGTCTTGAGATGCATTTTATCATTTCATGATTGAACTCTTGCTCTGTTGTTAAACTCCAGACACCGCACAGTTTATTTGGGCCGCAGCTGGCAGAGAGTCGGGAGCGAGGGTGTGATTTGGCCCTGAGCGGAGAATGATCTTCTGAGAGTCAGAGCATCATTGTTCGGTCGCGCTCAGAGATGCCGCCTCAGCCCACAAGTACAACACATGACTAAGGTTTATGATGCAACTGAGGAGCAGAATTTACCACGGCTATAGTCACTGGGGTACTGTGACACTGATAAAGCAAATTAACTGTCTGAAGCTGTGGGGGAAATAAACTGTTGGGGGATGGCTTGCGGGACAGTTGGAATAGTTGGATTAAATAAGATTTTCATCATGTGAAACTCCAGGTCAGGTCATACTCTTCTTGAATTAGCCTCTTTACGACATAAGTTTTCACTTTTCTTACTGGCAGAATCCACGATCAAAACCACATTCATATTGCATCCCGAAGCTTGCGTGCACATATAAAGTCCAAATGTTAGATATGAAGCAAAACTTCAGGTAATGACACAAACATTCAGTATTCAGTTCAGTAACACCAACAAAACAAGGAAGACCCTCTTATTAAGTTAGGGAGTTTTATTCAATCTGGTGTATTCCTGCACGACACAATGAGTCCTCTTTATGCGAGTGCTGTGACAACAGATGCTCTTCATCCCTGCTGCATATCTGAGAGAACATTACTGAGAGTTGGACTGCCAAAATGATCACATTCACCAGTGACTGTAGGTGCTGCTAAATCAAGCAGGATTTAAATCTTGTGGACTTAAACTCAAGGACCTTGATGCCTTAAAGTGTGCTGAATAAAGGTTAAATCCTGTTAGTTCAGAGGCTGTGCAATGATTCCTTCATGGCTTTATGGGAAAAGCTCAAATCAAGAGTGGGCTGTTTTCAGTGTTGATAAGGACAAGTAACTGTCCAATAGTGTGACCTTCCTTGTGGAAACATCTGACAACTGCTGCATCCATTTACAGAAGATGCATTCATGAACAACGCAGAGGGTGGATCTTATTTCACAATAATTGAATAAACAGAGGAAGACAAATGGAAAATCCTTTCCTATCCTATCTTATATCTCAATTTGATGGCACTACATCCCAGTTGTTGAGATATTTCACTCACAGCCCTAACTGAAAAACCTTATTCCACTCAAAAAATTCTCTGGGGTTCAACCAAAGATATTCATCCTCTGGAGACCATCAATGTCTGTATGTGTTTCCTTACGTCTGGCCCCATTCCCTGGAGTCAATAGGCTTTTCGCCCTTGTCGTCACTTCTCTGGTGCAATGGTTTTCTGCAACCTTTCACACATCCTAACTCTGCTCATCTGCTCCTATCCTATCCCCTTCCTCTGTTCATGTTCTACCGAAATAATAGATTGGAGTCCAATCACCAAACAAAGTCATTTTAAATTAATCACTTGAACATCAATAAATTGCAAGCCTTCCTTTCACTTGATCTCTTCTTATCAAAATAACTGAGTGATATTTCCACCTGTGCCAAAGTAGTCGATGTAGGGTTGTGATCCTCTGCTGATACGCCTCTGAGCCGGAAAGGGAAGGACTAACCGAGACAAAACAATCTGTCGTAGTGCTGTTGGCATCGCAGTAAGGACACAGTGATTTGGGGCTGAGCCGCCTCTGTCAGCCATATGTGAACAGTGGCAGGTTAACAAGCTTATCTAGTGTCTTTTTTTCACGGCATGAAAAGGGCTGACAACAGTCATGTGTTGATATGGCAAGTGGGTTAAGTGATTTGGAATGCTTTTCAGTCTATTTTGATCATGAATACTTAAATATGTATAAATCCTGAAATAAATAAATCACATAAACATAACTAGATATATAGAATTGATATCGTAAAATACATACAATTTTTTATTAAAAACACATTATTAATAGGAAACTTTATTCATTTCAAGGGGCCTTTCTTTTTTAATTCTACATTCATTTATTTTAGAAGACTTATTTCATAATTCACAGTGTTTGGAGTCATATGTCAGGGGAAGTTTCCAGCTAGATGGAGAGTTTTAACATTTGATGGTGGTGTGGTAAACTGATTGAAACCAGATCAAAACTATCCTCCCTATTTAAATATAAGAACCGGGAACAAAAAAAAAGCTGGTAAATAAATGTCTCAATGGAAAATATTAGTCCTGCAAATGAAGTAAATGTCACATTATTTTAATCAAATTCACCTTAAGTAAATAAGTGTGGAATTATGAGTTAAAGTCACCTTAAATTAGCTGAAGTTGTCCATTAAAGTGATATATATTCTATACGATTTTTTGTTCCATGATTTACTTAATAGTTCTATTTATCTATTTAACTCACATTTTTCTGCATATTCATCACTGTTTATTGATTAGATAGATCTACATGTGCTTAAGTTTCTTATCATAAATCCAGCTAACAGTATGCCTCACTGGGTTTATGAAAACTAAGAAACATTCATTTTATGCTTGGTTTGATGTCACAGAGGAGGATTTTGTAAGGATTTCCAGGGGACTTACAATTTCCATTTTCTGTGATAACCTACATTTTCAAAACTCTGCATGGCAGCCTATCATACTGCTGCATAAGGAGTAATGCACAGCGAGAAATCAAGCTGTTTTTCTGCTGGTCGATACTAAAGCACAGGCAGAAACAAAGAGAAAGCTTCCACCAAGCAAAAATGCATAATAAGTAACCACAAAAGAAGAATATCAATGTGCAGCAATTCTATCTCCCATTTTATCTATTAAGCAACACAATTGTCTTGTCACTCTTGTTAATGTAATAGTTGATGTGTGTTTGCTTAATTTGTGCCAGCTAATCTCCTCCCCCTCTAGGTCACACAGCGAGCAAGTAAGAGGTCTAATGTGTGGGAAAGATTGATTTGGTGGAGGTGGAGAGGAAAGTGTTTTTGTCCTTCAGTTGCAGCTGCAAGCCAAGATTGTTCTTTATGTGTGTTTGATGATGTGAAAAGAAAACAACACAATTACCACAGCACTTTCTGTCAAAGTCACAGTTGTCTGGGAGGATTTTAGGCCGTTTTTCCCTTTTTTTTTCAGTACATGATAAATACAGCTGATGCAACGAGGCACCAAAAAGCAACACGGTTAACAATTACAAAAATGTGACCCTTCTGAAATATCCAATTTTAAAAAAAAAAAAAATACATGCACTTTCACTTTGTGGTGTTTAATTGCCCCATTACATTCCATCATGGAGTTCTCAATGAATACGGGTCTTAATGCAAACGACACATTCTACACCCATATAGGAGTGAACACAGCCCAAGTTAAAAGATCCTGGAATTTTCGTTTCGCATTTTTATCACACGTTGTATAATGTGTGATAAAATTACAATAGCATAATAAGCATTGCAAACTGATGAACTGATGACACATTGCATCCACTTTCTTAAGGACATCACATTTTAAGGTGCTGTTCATCTGCTGGAGATGGTTTTCTTTTTTTTTTGTCCTCCATTTTTCCAGTTTCCTTGAATATTTTCAGGACACACTGAACACACTCTATCAAACTGTTATCTTTGGCAATTTTCTAAAAGACAGTCACAGAAAAAAAAAAGACAAAACATGACGGGAACAAATGAATGATTCATGGGTCAGATTTTGGTCAATTATTCCTCAAATGATTTAATACAAGGTCAATGAAAATGGCTCCTTCACAGCAATATAGAAATAAATGAAGGACAGCCCAAAAGGGTAGAAATTGCTGCAGCAGAACAACAACCGAAACAAAGAACAACCCGATACTGACCCCGGGCTCAGTCAGTCCTTGATATGGAAGACAACAAAGCCACAAACCACCAATTACTGTCCTGTCTGTCCTCAACCATCGTTCCAGCCAGATCAACAAAGCCAGCCATAAAAATTCCACCCGCTTCATGTGAAAAACCCTTTTTTATTTTTTTGTTACAGTAAAAAAAAGTTTGCGCATTTTTCTCAAATATTCAGAATATTCAAAACTGATTGATTTGATTTCATTTTTGAAGACCAGAGCAACATAGCAGACACTGCTCTAACACTTGCAAGCATTAGCATCGTAGTTTCAGTCTTATACAGGTTTTGACCAAACTATGCATATTGTGTCCACATTGTGCAAGAGATGCCTGGCTATTCATAGTCCTGTATAAATTGGAATTTATGTATTGAAGTTACTGATCATGCCTGTATAGTTTACTGTAATTTCTCATTACCACGAGCTAATTTGATTTTCACCATTATTAAATTCTTACCTAGCTTTTGTTTTTAATTTTCACGAGCCTCCCAATATGCCACTCTGTTCACCAGTTAATCAGTAAAATGTGATGTATCATGCTCGACATGTGATGCAAAGATAGCTTCAGCAGATGGTCTCTGCTTAAAATGTTCAATGAAACAATCAAGTCGAGTGCCCGTAAACCCAAGCAGAGCGCTGGAATACCAGAGAAATCCCATGAGGTTTGTTACCCCAGTCAAATACGAGTCATCAAGAGGTTATCTAACATGGGTAAGAAATCCTCTGTGACCAATGATGTTACTTATGTCATCCAAAAGAAGTTTGGACATGGGTATGAAGATGATTGGTGAAAAGGTGAAAAAATGCATTTAAAATGATTCTGGACATTTTCTGTATCTCCTCTCTTTAGTCCAGAGGCTGTGGCATCCATGAGAAGATGGTGACACCTCTGACTTATGTTCACATATGGCTTCTTCTTTGCATGGGAGAGCTTTGACCTGCATTTGTGGATGACACTGTGAACTGTGTTCACAGACAATGATCTCTGGAAGTGTTCCTGAGCCCAGAGTGATGCCTGCTACCATCAGCTTCCAACGTTGATTTCTGGCCGTGTCCTTTGCACACAGAGATGTCTCCAGATTCTCTGAATCTTTAGATAATATTATATATCGTGCACCTTTGCCCATCTTTACTTCTGAGAGACTCTACCTCTCTAAGGTGCTTTTTTTTTATATCCAGTCGTGTTACTGACCTGTTTTTAAACAAATCTAACTGGTTGCCGGATGCATATGCAATCTTTTTTAATTTGTTTTCAACATCCTAACTTTTTAGAACCTAAAAATATCTGCTGGCTTGCTTTTTTGAGGGATACTGACTAACTGTAATTCTTTTAAAATGTATTCGCTGCAGCAAACGCACATCACTTCTACCACAATTCAGAGGAGCTTAAAGTAACCGCCAGTTTTGAGATATTTTACGCCATTATTCACCCTTAAGATGAAAAAATAAAGTGACAAAAGTATGATGACGGCAGAGCAGGCTGAGGCTGCAAAGAAAAGGGGTGGGATTGTGGAGGTAATAGGTGGCAGTAAGAAGACCACTGGTTTGATTACTGAGCGGCTTGAATACAAAGTGAAAAGGTGAACTAAATGAATGAGTCGGAGCAAAATAGGAAAAAAGACGCAGTAAGACCAATGCTGAGGTTCACATTCAAGCTCAGGGAAAAGTAGAAAGAGCGGCTCACAGCTTTATTTTTATCAGAGACATCGACCCTGTAAAGCCTGCCTAGCAACTACATGCTGAGCTCTGGGACACGTTGCAATGGTTGTCATGGAGACGGGAGCACACGTAAAAGTTTTCAGGAGTGATCTGCAACTTGTGGAAAAAAAACATTTGCTATTTTTAGGTTACAGTTCATCATTTATGCAGCTTATTGTCTTCATTTAGAACAGCATTTGAAGTGCATGAGCACTTTGCCACCCAGGTGATGGATTTTACTGAAGTTTAATTTATCCTCAAACTAACAACGTCTCAGTTAATGGTGAAGGACCAACCTCTTAAAACAGCTTGATTTGTAAAAACTCAATAACTCAATTGACACTCTTTTTGACTGAAATCACGAAAGTGCCCTTTTGCCCCACTGAACACACAAACACACACCCACACACACACTTACATGAGTGCCAGGCCGAGGTAGTTGGCAGTGCTGCCCCAGTACATTGGGTTCTCTGTGATATTGAAGGGAAATCCTGTCACCTTCTCATCCATGAGAATGCCAAAGTAGTCACCTGGGAAACAGACAATGAAACACACAGTGGATTAATGCTGGGACACAGTCACATGGGAGGATTTTGGCTCAATTTGACACGTTAACAACATTTAATTACTAAAAGCTGACAGATTTTTTTTATAACCGTTTTCTCGGTTCAGTAATACAGGAGACTGGTGCCAAATCCAGCGTGTACTTGGCGAGAACCATCAATTATCTCCAAAAAGGTAAAAGTCTCAAATCTGACTCCAGGGAACACTTTAACCAACGGCTCTGGTGAACTGGAATTCAGTGTCATATTTGTTGACAATGAATATTTGTTGGATTGCGTCATGCTGTTGCCTAGGTTTCTGCAACCTTGATGTCTTGTTATGAACTCGAACCAGAAAGATTTTGGACTTGCTCATAATGCGATGACCATTTTCACGAGTTCCTGACAAACCAACAGCACACTGAAGTCAGAGTGCACATGCATTACCAGGGAACTGAACTTTGGCACCACACTTCCCTGTTAATGCTTCCCTGTCTGGCTGCTGCACATCACCTGAACATCACTGATGTCAACAGTTGAGTATGAGCATGAGCTCATCTAAAGACTCGGGAGTTTTATCTGTGTAAAAGTGCTTGAACTCTCACTTTGTGCATGAGGATCTATACATTTTAATGTTGCATTTTTCCCCAAACGCTTTTGAACATATTTCTTGACACTACCTCAGGTTTAAACCTCTGGGTGTGCGTTTCCCATGGCGACAGCTGCCAAACATTTTGGAGACCAGTGTCACTAAGGCAACCTCCTGTCAACTTCTGCACCACGCTATTTCCTGGATAAACAGTGATCTGTGAATATATTTAGACAGTTGTTCTCAACTGCTATGAGCGTATCCGCCATCTCAAAATGAAAATATTTTGCAACCGCCTCCAAATGCAAGAATGGTAAAGGGTAAAATTGAATAGTATCACACCTAGATGACACCCACGGTTGGATGTCTGCAGGGCTGCGGAGCCAGTTTCAAAAAATGACAGGTTACTGCATTTGACAGATATTTCTCAGAGCTAGGTATCACTTGCAACATAGACCAGTGAATCACTCAGTTTTCGCAGAGGGATTTCACATTCACTCCTCTGAGTCAGTAACAGATCAGCCCTGACAATCACCTGCAAGCTTTTGACTCAGTGTGCTCGAGCTGAAATGCATACATAAATAGGACAGTGTAAGAGTTTTTAAATCTTGTGAAAATATCAGTTACGATTTTGTTCCCGCAAAGGAGAAAATCTTTTGTACTGTCAGAGCATTAAGCTGCATCTTGTTTTTTTTTTTTTAACAACTTAAGCCCACAGGAGTAAGTCTGTTTCCATCAAACAGTGAGGCCAGTTTGAAGTATCACGTAAGAAAATGCTCATGTAGCCAAGTTAGATTCCTGTCTGTTTCTCTAAATAACAACAACTTGAGAATCCTACTTGCCAGAGCCAAAAACACGAATTTCAGACCAATAATCAGTCTGCTCTGGCTGCTGTGGCTCAGTTTTAGATTAGACAACAGCCTTGGCAGCTTTGTTGATCTGATTGGTTCAAATTTGCTTGCAGCCGTGATGGACAGATGCTGCATCCAGTCACCAGCTAATATTTTTCAAAAGTGCCTGCTCTTTTTCTGCAGAAGATCTTCCACCAGGTGATTCAGTGGAACAAATACACCTTACATGTGTCACGTGAGGTTATGATAGAAAAGTAAAAAAGCTGATCGCAGCTGATCAGCGGTAGGACACGCTGGGCAGCGACCGTGCACGCAGCGACCGTGCACGCAGCGGCCGTGCACGCAGCGGCCGTGACGTAACACAGATGTTCTTCAGTTGAGATCTGCACAAACGTCAAAAAACATCCATATGATTGCAAAACTGCCGCACTGTAAAAATTGCCATATTTAGCGTTGGTTCGAACAGTTATTAAAGTTTTTGAAGTGTGGTCTTTTAACTGGGAAAAAAGTCACTCATCTGTGGCTGCAGATCATACCTCCATAATTTTCCAAAGTGAGAGCGCTCTGACCATGATCTACTGCCGACAGGCTGCAGCTGAACGACTGCCCTGTCTTGGGCTGTGTATCAAAGGATCGAAAGGATATTTTAGGAAAAAATAAATAAATAAATCTGTGCACTGTCTAAGTCCAACAGTAGCTATCCATAGCTAAGTGCACATTGTGCTTGGTATACCGAAGGCTTTGGGCAGATTTCTACCCAGACCACAAAGAATACTAAAAACTGAAACCCACTCCAGCAACCGTCCTCAACTGTCCACAGCATGCAGTTTAATTTCTCCGACTTGAAAATCACTTTATTTCATATGTAACTTCTTGTTGCATAAAGGGACTGAACCTTTAATTTAGTTTTACAATCTGACTGCATAATGATTAAATTCAATTGCATCATAAGCTGACACAGAAACACATTTTCTGAGTGAACTTTTAACTCCTGACCGACCAGCTGTTTAGAAAGAAAAATTGAATTTGTCTCTATTTTTTTCCCCCATTCCTTTAGCAAAGCGAGAAAAATAGGTTACCTGACCCCCACGAGGAGAATGGGAGCTAGAATACTTTGCTTGCTAACATAAGCACTGAGTCAGTGTATAGACACAACTGGTTGTCTGTAAACTCAGAACATCCCACTTTTGCTAGCTTTTTTTAAGCTTCAGTCATGACACTGAACAATACGTGATGCAATGCAACACAATCACAGAGTTCCCATCACAGATATTGTACCATTGTACCAGTCAACTTGCACTGCAGATATAGCTATTTAAAAATTCCTGCCTCTTGGAAAACATTCTCATTGCAGTGTTCTTTAATTTTTTGTGCAGCTAGAATTTTGGCCAAAAGACAAACGAGCTCAGAGAATAAAATGATTCATCAGCAGAAATATATTCTATGTTTAGTTCAGTGAAATTCTGACATGTCTTGTCAGGATGTCGAACTGAATGACAAGTATGTGTGTGTGGTCCAACAAAACTTTGAGTGCAGCAGAACTAGGACATTGCTCCCTGTAACCTGAACACTTTCTATGGTTTGATGTAATAAGCTGCATCAAATGTAACCACGTATACACACAAACACAAAAACAATTTCTGACCTATTTTGGGCCTTAAGAATAACAGGACATGCACATTCAACTACATCCCTCATGCCTCCTCAGTGTGCCCACACTAATATTTCTACACATACACACGCACGTAGGCTGTTGGCAGCTACAGCTGACCTGTTGATTTACACAAATGTGTGGCTGTTGGCCCTGTTTTCCCGTCAAAAAAGGGCTACTCATGCCTAAGTTACATAACACTTTTTATTATGTATGCTCATTTAAAGCACAACAGGTAGGGCGTGATAAAAGAGATTATATAAACAAATCTGTTTGCCATTCAGCAGCAAACCAGCCGCAACCGTCTTTCAACAATGTAACCTAACATCAATCTTTGACTTGCCAAAGCATTCAGATCCAACAGCCAAGCAGAACATCATTTTCCTATTATCTTGGTTCAGCGTTGTTTCATTTTTTCATTGTTATGAAAATGGTCAACGTGGACTTCCTGAGGGGTAGTGATTGCATTATTGTGGTTTTGATGTTGGAGAAATGGGCCTGCAATCAGGAGGTTGTAATCAGAGTTTGGTTCCCCCAGCCAGATGGCCAACTTGTTAACGCTACATGTAATCTAATTTCAACTGGACTCTTGTCAGTCCCTGTGCCATCAGTTTGAATCATTGGGTCACAGTGACATAAGGGGATTAATGTAGAGCCAATAAGACATATCAAATCACAACCCACACCTACAGGCTATATCCTCAATTATAGGTCTTCTATGCCAGGAGGAATGGGAAAGGAAACATGGTGTCATCAGGAGTTGCATAAAGACCATCCTTAAGTACGCACTCATCCTGAGGACTTTGGAATAGACTTTTGGATTACAATAGCAGTATTACAATTACAATGTTAAGATGAACCTCATCCCACTACTAAGGTATTCCAGGCTTTTTTTCCCCCAATCACTGACCTTTGAGGGCTGCTGTTAGCATAACGTGTGAACATTATTTAGAGAAGGCTTCCTGTAACCCTGACCCAGGCCGGTCTGTTTAGCACCTGGACTCTTTGGCTTCGAAGCCATTGAAATGCTTGGAGAATGATGTTTGGCATTGTGTTGCTGAAGTAAACGAAGCCTTGGCAGAAAACAAAGCAACCAAAACCTACAAAGATACATACGTCTTTTAATTCTAAGGCTCTACCTATCAGGACACGATTAAAACATCCTGTGGCCATTACCTACTAAATGAGGTCTGCAGAGTCTGACATGTAGCTCTTGTATTTTACTTCCATTTCTTTGAGCACTGTACAGTCTGGCCTTGGGGTGAGACCTTGATGAAAATGGCCTTATAAGATTGATAGGCAGCAACAACAGCTTCTCTTGGATTATTGCTTTCATCTTTCATCCTTGGCATTGTGTTAACACACCCCTGACTGCTACTTTAATACGATCAGGTTTCCACTGCATGAGTAGGACCTTATAAATACAATTTGAAATGACAATAGATGGACAGATTCAGGCTGATCATTGTTAATAATTTCTTTATTGGTGAACATTTTTTAACTCCAAAGTACCAGGCTCTCTTCTACCATATTTGAGAGTCATTGACCTACATTATTGCAGCCTACATTAGCCATTTCATGTCCCAGCTTCATTCCAACTCTCACTCCAATTAGAAGCTGAAAGATGGGAATTCAGTGACACGTGCACATGCACATACATGAGCACGTGCCCATGCAAGCTGCTGACACATGAAGTATGTAAACACATTTGCCCACGTGTTTGGACACTCCTGTCACCTCCTGCTGCTCCTCCTGTCTCTCCTCTGTGATGGACTGACATTTCAGCCCACTGATGGACAAAGATGTGGAGGAACCGATGCGATCGTCTGGATCTCGGAGATGACTCAGTCAGTTGACTGACCTAGAAAACTAGATGCCAATGCTTGGCAAATGGTCACCGTGTCCATGTTGTGCTCGTGTTGATTTGAGATAATGTCTGGATGTATGCTGGAGCAGCAGAAAAAAAACGAGCATGAGGCCTCAGAGGCAGAGGCGTGTAATAAAATTGAGGATATGAAAATGTTTGCTGCACGCATAGCAACGACAAGGAATGTATACACTGCTGGACATGCGTCAGATTTCATGTGTCTTCCTTAATGCTGGAGCTCTATCTATTTTTCTTTTATTTGTTTTCCTTCCTTTGTCATAAGTTTTCCAAAGATTTATTTTGTTTCATAAGGTGTGCCATTTGGCATCCCGGCGAGACGTATAGCAGGTTAAAAAAAAACAACAACATGTTATTCAAACTGTTACAATAAGAAGGCAAGAGACCAGACAGCCACAGCTTATCAGATTTCACAGTAATCCATCCCATAATTGTACTGACATTTCAAGTAAAACCTCCTGGAGGTGCTAAATAAGCCACCGAACTGACGTTAGAACCATGGATGTTTGCCTTAAATCTGATAGTAATCTACTGAGATGCAGGGCAAATTAGTTTAGGAACAAAACTGGTTCAGGGCCTCTTCAATATCTTTCACACTCACCTAGAAAGGTTCCGGTGAATCCCAGAGCAACGAAGCTGCCGACCACCAGCACGGTGCCCAGCACCAGGAAAGCTGCCCCGCTGTAGAGAACATCTGTGCGCTCCATCGCCTCCCACCTGGCCTGAGTCTTCATTGCCACCGTGATACTGGGGAACAGTTCAAACCACAAGAGCCGTCGTTCAACTAATGTACACAAGATAGAGTTAGTACGGCTGAGTTGGCCTGTGTACTGTAGCCGAATAATATTGTCGGTTTTATAAAAACAGCAAAAGAAAAACTGAACACTAGCTTCAGTTCAAAAAAGTAAAGTAAAAGGCTTATCATTTCTGTCTGAAAGGACACACTCCTGATCACAGTCACACAAGTTTAGGAACGTGAAAAGATGATATATCTCTTATTCAGTTAATGGGGACATGTTGGTCTGAGGCTTCTGGTCATTTTGGAACAATTCATTAGATTTATTTTTTTGTCAGCTATGGGCATCCAAAACTGGGTTAATACATTTATTTTAGATTTTCAGCTCAATTAAAAAAAACTCTGATTGCAAGGCAGCTTTTTCTCCTTAAGTGGAAGCAAGAGAGACCACCCACCCACAGGCACTGGACTGGGGAGCTGATGCAGTTTCTAGATTCTGAGAAAATCAGATCGACTCTGTGGTTCCGCTGACAGATTTTCATGAGATCTGGCCATCGCTCATCTCATTGTTGAGAACTGAGTCCGTAAGCTGCAATAATAGGCTGTGACTTTTCCAACATCAAACTCCATGCTCCTCTGGCTTCATTAAACATTGTTACTAAGGCTCCGTGCAGTGAAACTGACATATCAGGTGCTCCAAAAGCAAATTGTGATAATTAGAAGTCCGGTGTGCTCTGAATTGACTTTGATTGCGCACTGCTGCATTCGGACCCTAATAAAGTGAAGCAGGCCAGTTAAATAAGATGATCTGAATTCATTTAAAACAGTAATAGTTGGCACAGAAGGCCTAAAATCAACTCAAAAATCAAGACTTATTGTTCACAAGCCGATTTGTGCTATTCACATTCATGTTGTGATTAACAACACTAAAGAATAATCACATTTTCATTGAGTTCTTGACGGTCACCCTTTTTACACGAAAAAGTCGTGTATTTAAATGGGATTTAATGCTGGTGCGCCTGAGAAAAGAAGCACTTTCGTCTTTTCTCATTACTAAAAGTGGCCTGTTTACCCTCAGTGCTCTGAGGGCTGCTGCGTAATTATAGAACTGGAGTTGAATTTAGTTACAACAAGGGACATTAGTACTGGCTGATGTTCAACTTAATGGCTGCAATCAGCCCATCGGCAAATAGGATAACATCACCCACTGTCAGTGGTCAGTATTTTTCTTCTTGTGTCCTGTTGTGTTTCTGACTTCACCCTGACAGATTTTGTGTGTGTGTGTGTGAGAAGGGCTGAATCACTTTAAAACTGTTGAGTTATTTTTCATAACGCATATTAAAGACTTTCCCTGGCATTAAGGGGAAAACAGATACCAACAACATCATACATCATTGTAAAATGGCTCAAAAGGCCTGAAATTCTGCATTCTGCTGACAAGTCAGAGCTAATATACACTACTACTTTTTAATTAGTAACGTGACAACTGCCACAGGGATTAAAAAGGCTACAAAACCACACTAACCTGGCAACCCCGCTATCTCCTCTAATGCAGCCTGTGTGTGTGTGTGTGTGAGAGAGAGAGAGAGACTGCTCGTTTGTGAGAAGGCATTTAATTTTGGCTGACGTCACACTTAATTGGCGTAAGCACTGACAGATGATGCGAGGGTCACGGGTTGTGTGAGTTCGGTCATACAGTAAAAGCATTTTCATTTTGTGTTGCGTGTTCTCCCACAAAGCCTCCATTAAACCTGTCCGAAAATCAGCGCCTGCTTTCAATGGGTCCTCAATTTGTCTCCAGTGTTGCCCGCATGAAAATGCATGGCCTGTGGAAGCAGTCACCTTAAAAAAAACTAAATTTGTGCCCCAGTTCAGACCATTACAGCCTGAACTGTGATGGCACAGAAACTGTGCTAAACTGCTCGGATGAAGTTATTGGCTGGTTTCTAGGAACGCCCCTTACCTATTATATCAGCTATGATATATATTTTTAAAAAAACATCACTATTGCCTCAGTAACGATGTCTTAAAAATTCTTGCATTGAGAGACAGACTCATATAATTCAAGTCCCCTTACAAATAAGAAGCTGGATGGATACAGGAGAAGGTGAAGAAACAAGTTAGTGAGTTTTGCTCTAGTTGCAGAAGGCATGCTTGGTTTATGTCTGTGATGACATGAGATCAAATTCTGTAAGCCCCTCGTGTCTTACTCAAAGATGGTAAACGGGTCACAGGTCTGCAGTCACATATGAGCCAAGCAGAAGTGACCAAAACAGTTGATTCAACTTGATTCTTCACATTCAAAAAACACTGATGCCATTTCAAAATGTATACAGGAGACACTGAGTAGTTGAAAAAGTAGTTTTAACCGAGTAAAGCAGGCAAAACACTAACTAAGCATCAGTCTGTGTTTGCAGTGATATCTTCCCCCAATGCCAGAGTGATATTTGCACTAATTCTATTATACCCAAATATCCCTGTAAAACACAGAGCATTACTCAAAAGTGTGTTCTTTTTACCCACAGCCATCAGCTTCAGGAGCTGGTGTTGCCAGATCTTGTGAATGAAACCAGCAACCTTGGCTCTTACAAAAAAAGAATGCTTGTACATAACAGACCTGGCCGCAGTGGCGATGAAGGCGTGCGTCAAAAATCAGCTGTGTGTGCAACAAGATGCCGTCAATGATAAAATTAAAATATATTAATGTCTGCATTAATGCAAGTTAGTTCAACCATTGCTTCCTTTGAATATGGCGTTATTTGGGTTGAGGAGATCAAAATAATGTTGTTTACTCGGTAGTGTCTTATTTAAAGTGAGGGTCTTCACATCTGAATGTTTTTGAGCATGTCAACAAAAAGATCAAATTCTAGCTGTCCCGGCAGAACACTGGTGTATCATTTAAAATCAGTTCAGTCCCAGCTGTGTAGTGTCAAACGTTAAAAATGATGCTGGTGCTGTGATGAAGAAGAAACCTGTGGGGCGAGATGGTTATCGGCCCATCAGTCGGTTTTCTGAGGTCCTGCGTTTCAGCTTCACTCCTCAAAATATGACTCCAGTTTTTCTTGTCATTATTCCTTTGCCGTTTAAGTTGACAGCCCAAACTCTGGCATCCAGGTAGAACATACTTCTGTAATCAGGGATTGAAAAGTTAGCACTGAGATGCTTGTCCGTGGCCAATGAATCACATTAGGTCCGTTTATAGCATTTTCGGTGTTAGGGATGGAGTCAGTCCTCAGCAGAAAATCTCTTCATTTGCTTTACTTGGACTTTTAAACACTAATTTGACTGTTTATTGCCTTTTTAATGTCTTTCATACTAAGGTTTTATCTTGGCCGTTATGCCCAGCTGCTTTGCAGACGCCACCAGGCCACAGAGTCCAAGAGTTAATCCACCTCGAACTGGATGAGTTATGAGTGCATCTGTGCATTGTTAGCATGGAGACACCCATGGATTTGTGTGGGTTTTGGTGTGAATGTGGTGTGCTTCCTGCACACGAAAATGGCTCCCAAGACAAAACTAGGTTTGGGGTTAACAAGAGAAAACTGGGTTACGGGGTCTGTGTTGTGAGTCCTATGGTGCACTTCCTTTGTTAAAGGAACCATGAAGCATAATGTGATGTCGCATGGTGTTTGGCTACGTCAGACACAAAGAGGGCTGCGTCTTAAATAAGGTGGTTTGGGTTGGCACACTGCTGGGATTTGGATTACAAAAGAGATGGAAAACGAGGTCTGTGGGGACAGAGATGGGGGCAGGGGTTTAGTGGCTCTGAGGGGGGACTGACCGCTGCATGTCACATAACAGCTAAGGATGCATCATCGGTGAAACTAGAAAAACTTTCTTTGAAAATAGCCTTTTTGTATCTTACATAGATTTGTGCCTCATGCATATAATCATGACAGCCTTACCAGATGATTACGATTAGGGGAGAGGTCATAGATTTCTCTTCATCCTGCTTTTCAAACTGAGAAAGTCTGACTCCAGAGGAAAAATTGTGGGATGAGGAGGAGGATTGTGACAGTCGAGGTGAAAGGTTTCAGTGTGGGAGTGAGACAAAGTCGCCTTCGCAAGCAGCAGAGCTCAGAAACACAAGAAACACAAAGATCGAGGCATGTGATTTCACAAGAGCACATTTAGGCTTTTCATTGTGAGATTTCAAGAAAAAAAATTTGATTTAGAAACTTTAAAATCTACTTCGATATGTGCTCTAGTCATTTCCTGCATGTACTCAATGAAGCCAGACTGCATGTCAATGCTGCAGATCAGACAGGAAACAAAGGAATGAAAAAAAAAAAAGGAAGTCACAGCCGCTCCATCATCTCCCCATTTTCTTCTCGTCCTTCTCTCAGAACTAAGTAAATAACTAAAAAGCACAACTTCCTGAGTACTTTTATGCATTTACCTATTGTCAACAACAACAATAAAATTTTAAGAATAAATGATTATCCATTCACACATGTTGCAATGAGTCAAGTTGTAATGGATGCGCGATAGTGACATGCTCTATAACACAATGCATTGCTCTTGACCTCCATCTCTGCGCTCACATAAGAGGGCACAACAACAACCACACAGTCATTTCAGATTCAGTGGAATGAGGAGAGAAAGAGACGTCCTTTGGTTCCAAGGACACCAACTAATGTTGCACTCCACGACTCTCATCTCTCTGCTTTATTTATCTCTACATACAGCAGATAGCTCCTTTCTGTCCTTCCTAACCAGTACCACAGTCGACCCCCTTATTCATATGAAAGTCAGAAGGTCAAGGCTAAACCTTTATGATAAAAGAGAGAAATGTGAAAACAGAATGTAGGAACAATAAAAGAGACAAATACATTGAGTCAGAATATATGGAAAATAAAATGGAATTTTAGCACAACACAATACAAATTTATAGGAGGTGTGCATCTTTTCCTTAAAAGATGATTTAATACATATCTAATTACAACAAGGGGGGATTCATCACCAGAACGATTCGACATGGAAATGGATCATATATTTTCTTAAAGTGGACCCCAAAGGAAATGAGACAATGAGAACAGCATCGGACCCAAAATGGACCCCTGAGGAACCCCACAAGTGAGGGGGCTGCAGAGGAGGGACAATCCCCTCAGTGTACAGAAAACCTTCTCTGTATGAGGTTTCATTTAAAAAAAGAACTCGAGCCGATGCAGTCTGATACAGCCAAAAGCATTTCTTAAACAAATATCACTTTTCTTTGCAGATGAGTCATTATCTATAATTGTGGCAAATAAAAAGAAATAAACTAAAGGGAATCACAGTATTTTTGCTGCTTCATGGCACAAGAAAAAAAAAACCCTTACTCACTCACTTCCAACAGCTTTAATGTTTGTACGGTCACACTAAACCACACCTAAAGTTTCTAAATCCTCAGCAGCCTATCAATGTAATGGCATCTTTTATTGTTAAATACCAATTTGTATGAATTTCAATTAATTTTTCCACACCTTGACAAATAAAAAAAGGTGTCATGGCATATTTGAGTTGAAAGCCAAGTTGAGGGAGCATATCTTTAGCAGTAATTACTGATTTTGAATATGTCTAAGCAACCGCAAAAGCTCGATTAGCTGTTATCTTAGATCATCTAAGAGAAAGTGGCTGGTTGACTGCAGTCCCTCTACGGGGCTGTGGCTGTGAATACGGTCAGTTACATAAGATGGTATGAATCCATTTAAAATGGTAATAGCATTAAAGTCCTAAAACCAGCTAAAACTGAACTGTGAGCAACTTCCTCCTGCTTTTCACCATCTTTGAGGAGGCTTCACCTTGTCAATCATTCTTAGATGAAAAAGTTTGATTTGACATCTGCAATGATCTGCTTATCCATCTATGTGAAAGAAGTGCCAAAAAAGAAACCACACATACGGTGTTAACAGCAAAGTGGTAAAATGAAGCCAAAGGGTCGAGAGTGCCAACAGATTAACAGACTGATTTGGTCTCATTTTCAAGAAGATCAATGAAGTGAAGTTCTTTCCAAGGTTTTCATATCACCTAAACATTTCAGCAGAGGCTGGAGTGGGCATCTGCTGTCAGACTGATACATCATCACTGATATGGAAATGAATATCATGAAAAAAAAAAAAAAAACAGACCTGAAAATACTCAGACGCAGAAGTTCTTCATGATAACCTTTAACCCAATTTTTTAAAAGACGTCAACCGGGCAGTCGGAAGTGCTCTTCAGAAAACTAGAAACCTTAAACCACCTCAGGGTGGAGGGGACATTCAACAGAATCTGAGTGCTGCTACAGAGAATGATTATTCTCCAGTAACGTTTGTACTTTTCCCTGAAGGTAAAAATCAACCTCTGTAGAATTTCTTTCACAGTGGTTTCCATGGTCACGCAGCAAGCACTGGCGGTAAATTGTACCGCTGATAACTCCTTATTACAGGGGTGGAGCACTTTGAGAGATCGTGAGATCAGCGATCGCCAATGAGTCTTCTTGCCAGTCTTGGTGACCTTGGTTGAATTAACACTGAAACCTCCCAAAGCAACATGGCAACTGCTCACTGCATGACAACAACCAGTCTTCTTCTGGCGATTGTTCAGCCTCCAAAGACTTAAGACTGGTCATAAAAACTCCATATCAAAACACCATGTAAATAATCACTTACATACCTTTGAAAAGATTACATTAACAGAACTGATACTGAGATTGAGATACATTTCTGTTCGTTTCATCCATCTATTTGTCAAAGATAATGCGAGCCGATTACAGCCACATGAAAACAGTTGCTGATGTGCTGACGTTGCTCTGAGCAACAGTGACTTTGGCACAAGGCTTTGTACTGATAAGGCAAACGATTGCAAGAGTAACACAGATGGTTGCTGTACATGTTCATTTGACATACGAGACCTTTACCAGACCAACTAATGTGTAGCACAAATAACACGTTTCTGTGAAAATCTCTTTATTTGCTTTACTTGGACTTTTAAACACTAATTGTAGATACACGTAAAGCACATTTGTCACTTCCTGTTGGAGTTTAGTCAATCACTTCACTTGGCTTAGCCAAGAAAACAATCATGCTTCAGACTAAAACACTTTGTTTTTTTAGAACAGGACTGTCAACTTCGTTGATGCCATTTTTGAGTTGTCCTTTTTAGTTATTTACATCTCTTGTGGCGATTACCACAAGAGGTCAGTTATTCTTGAAATGTGATTACAGGCCGCTTCAGCCCGCATGAACTAAATCCCTTTTGGGATGTACTTGCACAAAGGACAGTCTTTAAATAACACGATCTTGGCAGCAAAACACAAACATAGCCACTGTACATTCTTTCTTTTTTGCTCCACTGGAATCTGCATTGCTTTATTGGAAATTTATGGACAATTTGGGCACTTTTATGAAGTTTCTAGTAATTTGTCAGATTTGAAACTGGTACATTTGATTCTCTAAACCTACAAGCAACATCTATATAGTACCAACAAAACTCTATTTAACATGTTCTTTTTTTAGCATCTAACACTTGATGAACAAAAACACGCACCCTGTGTTACATTTTCTATATTTAGTGCTTCTAAATCTTTAAACTCCACATCAACTATTTCATTGGAGCCAATCAAACACAGAGAGCTAATTCCCCTGGAGGAATGTAATCAAACTATTGAGTATAAAGAGTGGAGAGCATCACTGTTATGTCCTTTGAAGGTAAAAATAAATCCTCTTTCCTCTGTGCGTCTGTCAAACTGTTTTTGTCCTGCCTGGCTGAGCTTAATGTGTGTCAGTCAGCCAATCACAGCACTGGTGAATCAGTGCATAATTAGGTCAATTGGGCGATTAAGCAAAAAATCAAATTTCCTCTCACTTATGCTTCTCAGCAGCAGTCAAATCTGCTTCCCCCGCTTGGTTTCAGATCAAACCGTGACCACGGACGGCTGCTCAATGTGGCCTTAAGTCCTGCGAAGACCAAATCAGTACACTGACAGATAAAAAGGGACAAACATTGTGTCAGGGTTACGGGTCTGTTTGATTGGCAGGTCTGACCTAAAGTACAAGGACAGAGCAGTAATACTACAATAGAAAGGAGGAAGAGCCGTTCAGCAGCAATCACATGGCTTACTTACTTACTCTCAGGCTCATTTGACCTCGACTGTTGCTGCGTTTTCTCTCCAGCTGAGACGGACAAATATCTCAAACTTTAATCGTTGTTCAAACGAACGGCAATCAGAACTCCTGCTGTGTGCTCTTGGCCATTTCTTTAAGCGGTTTGGTAAAATGTACATTGATCTGGATGTGTTTTGGATGCCATCACCAACATCACAACCTGTCTGGAACAAATAATGATGGCGTTGCCTTTGCTGCTTTGTTAGCAATTTTGCTCAGGAAATTCATTTTACCTTCCTGCTCTCATCCCGTCTGGGTCCACTGTTCGAAAATAGCACGAAACAATATTTCTGGTTCAAATTTAGAGTGTGAGGCATAACTACACTACAAAATCCAAAAATCTCAATAAAAAAAATGTAAACTGTGATTTTGTAAAAAAACAATATATATCAAAATATCAATTCGGTCACTAAACATCCAGTCTCACGTGACTGGTGTTACCTTTAAATGGGGTTTCTACTGTAAAGTATGGCAGAGCTACTATGGGCAGGATAAGCATTAGCACCTGATTTTATTTGATCTCTTTTTTTCTTCTTCTTCAGTGTATTTGTTTGAAGTTAATCAAGCATTAGCTGGGCTGCTGTTCAGTCATTATTCATACTGCTCTGCATCCACCTGACCGAGGGGGAACAGGACAACACACTGAAACCAATTCTGACCATCTTAAAGAAGGATTTGGCTCATCTCGAATGACTTCCTTCAGCAGTCGATCATAATTACACAGCGACGCAACCGTCCATCTGCGTATGGCGCTGCAGGCCATCTATCAATAAAATAACTGCTTGTTATACTTGAATGTCCTGTGTTCTTGAAGGAATAAATGGGCTTATTTCAGGAAAGTGTATAGCCTGTAATAAATGGCCTTATAGAATTCGAGGAGCAGATATGAACATGTCAGCGGTGGCAGGATGAAAGCTTTCAGTGTCAGAAAACCCAATGAAAATAATGAATGAATACAGTGCTGACTTACCCCAGATAAAATGCCTTTCACAAAGAAATCTGATACAATGGCCTGTGTTAAAAGCAGCAGCAGGTTTCTAGGCCATACAGGCTTATGTAGGTACACTTTTCTGTGATGAGTAATCCTGTTAAATTACTGTGTGCCTTCTTGTATCATAGACTTAAAAAAGGATGGACAGTGTGGCTCCACTTTCTCTCACAGTGACTCAAAGGGAACTGCCATGACATGATTTTAGGTAACATCAGTTAGGGGTTGTCGAGCTCCTCCTCACGCCTGGCCGACTCAGTTGTGAGCAGACCCCCTGAACCACAGCTGACTGCTACTTAAAATGCAGCAAACTCTACAAACAGACTCATATTTCAATATGCTATATTGCTAAATATGAAAGTAATGTTTTAAATGCTCATCTGTGCTCGAGCTAGGCCAACTGAGGCATCATTTCAGCTCGTAGCTAATAGTTAGCGATGCCAACACAGTCCAGCTGTGTTTTGTTCAGTGTGACGGCGACACCTCTGTTCTGTCTGTTCGTAGAAGGACTTCATGTCTTCCTCTGACACAAAATACAAGTCCTTACAAGTCCATTGCGCCTTTGATGAAGAAAACACATTTCATAACATTTCTCAGGGTCAGTGTTCCAAACAACTGAAACAGAGGTTCAGTTGGTCTGAGAAAACTGACAGTTGCTGTCAAAAAGTGTAAAGGTCACAAGCAAAGTAAGAGGACAAGCAGGACAAGCATTTTTTTGTATCTATCTATATCTTTAAATCAGCAGGTGATTCAAGGCTCTTCAGAATAATATGTTATTTATTTTCTGTTCCTTAAGGTCTATCTTTGTACACGAGCATTAGGTGTCGTGTGTTCCATCACGTTGGTGCTCTTTGTTTATCCTTTCCTTATATTTCATCAGGTCAAGAGTCATGTGATTTGCCTTTGAAATTGATTTCCACTTTGTTTCACCGAGGTAAAAAACACAAGCAACCCGAGTTCTTTACTCCTTTATCTCAACACAAAATGCAGACGGCAGGCAGGAGTGACACGTATATAGCTGAGGCTCATTCCTGAATAAAACCTGTCTAGACAGCAGGATGAGGCAACAATTGTGCTCTGAAAAAGATTCAGAAGTCACAGTACTTTCTACCCAGCCTCCAACCAGCTCGGTGTGCGTCTACAGTACTGTGCAAAAGTCTTGAGTTACATTTTGTTCCATTTTGCTTCCAAGCAAGAGGCACAGTAATGCTGATTGATGGCTCCTAACGACACGACGAGGCATCAACAGAGAGTGATCCCGAGAAACTAAAAGCAGTACATTTACCACAGGCATGGGGGCATGGAGTGATTTGTGGGGCTCCAGGTCTGGTTCCCTCCCAGTTCAGTGCTGCAGCAGTATTTATATGTTTACTGTGATCAGACTCATAGCTTCACACCTCATCAAAATGAATGCAACAGTGGAATCCTTCACCGTGGCGTGTGGCGTCTCCAGCGTGTTGAAAAACTGCCTGTAAAGTCTCGTTTCTATAAAAAGAAAACTACGATCATACTTAGTGACATACATGAACCATTAATGCTGTGAGCAACTCTTTAAAGCTATTTGATGTCATGTCAGCTAAAGATGACTAAGACTTCATCATTTAGCCCTGTTTATGCAGCTGAGGACGATAAGGACTTATCTTACACTCAAAACAGCGGAAGACAAAGCAGACTTTCCTGAACTGTGCGACATCCTTCAGCTTAAGTTTAAGGATTTGTTACATGAGATATGAAGCAAAACCAGATGTCAGAGTGTCTGTAAACGGTAAGTGCAGTGAGCAGGCAAAAACAAACTGCATAATGCGTGTCAACATGGTCAAAAGCATGGTCTCCCAGTAAGAGACCGGAGTCCTGTTTTAGGATTTAGACTTGGTTAACGCAATTTCACTCAAGAACTACGCCATAAAACTATGTGATTTAGATGGGTAAGGCAGTGCCATGTGTGGCAAGGAGAGAGCTGAAAGGCAGAACAAACAGGAAGCCAGGAGTAGGTGAGGCAGGAATAAATGCTCCAACAAAAAAAGAACAACTTAGGGAACAATAGAATTACAAGGAAACCAGGAGAGCTTCGTTTAAACCAAAGATTATCAAAGACTGGTTATAAAGGGCTCTACAATTAATTCAAAATGCAGAGAAAGAGCAGTCTCAAGGTTCCCATTTTCTTTTTATACTTTTTTCCTTTTTTTTTTGGCTTCTTCTGGGCCGACACCTACTCATCGCTGAGGCATCCATTGAATTTGGCGGAATAAATCGCTTCCTCCCACGATTTCTTGAGGGGTTACAACCCATAGTTGGTGCTCGCAGCGTCAGTGATTACAGTTGCTGCCTTTGGACTGCCAGGACTTCCCTTAACATGAAGGGAAATCTCTTCAAACATTCTTCAAAAATATGCAGGAGCAAGTTCAAGAGATTAAAAGGGAATTCAAATAAAATGACTACACCTGCTTCACAGTATTTTAGTTTAAGGATATAAAAGTAATCTGGACAACTGGCTTTTACAGCGATTTTACAGCTATTTCACGTTTGCTGCTCCTGAGTGAGTAAATGTAATGTTGTGTATAACTATATTTAGCCTGTCTGTGCTTCTGAAGAGAATGATCAACAAAGGTCAACACACAAAGGGGAAAAAAAGGAACTGGTAAGACTATTTATCGCTTAGAGGCTGCTTTTTCTGTAAGTTGTTGCCCAGCAACACACACATCTCACACACACATGCTTTGGGAAAGAAAGAAAAAAATCTTACACTGACTTACTATATATGTGCAGCTACACTGAGGGTGCTTTGCCATCATTTTGGTAGAGAGCATGGGGTGACAAGGGCCTTTTAGGAACAAATAAGGAGGAAGAAAGAAAGAGGAGCTGAAAAAATCCATATAAATGCTGGTTAAGTGGGGGAGGCATTCACGTTTGAAGAAGAAAGCAGAAACAAAGACGAGTAATTGAGATAAAGAAAGCTTTTGTTTTGAATTTGTTGTGTGGACGGGAAATCGTCAACACCCCTTTGGAAAGAACTTTCTCCCTTTCGACTCACAGAGAGCATGTCGATCCTCTTCAGGTAGAACATATATAAGTAAGAGAGTCAGAAAAACAAGAGATACAGCCCAGAGAGGGAAAAACCGTGGGAGCACAACCTACACAATCAGTCTGTCAATCTTAGGCATTGATCGTGTACACAGAAACCACACATGGTTGGTCTTTGCAGGGACTCCCAGGAGAAACGACTGCTGTCACTCACGTGTGGAGAGAACAACAGATGTGCTGACAGTTCCAGTAAGGTTTGATTCAAACAAGATGCTCACATCTTTGACAAGGAGATTCAAACTTCACTTCTAGTCAATGCATACTGTATTTGAATCAGCAGGCCACTGTAGCACCCCATGTATGCGGTCACAGTGCTGAGGTGCCTTTCCTGGGCCCTCTCATAAGCATCCTAATCTGTGTGTTGTTGGTTGGACTTCGACTCCAAGAAGAGCTTCTTCAGAGAGAGATGAGATAATACAGATTAGCCTCAAGCGAGAATTACTGTTGGCCCTTTGTTTGTCTGCGTCACTCTTCACCCCGCGCAGGCGGAGGTTTTGACGTGCTTCATGCCGTCCTCAAAAAGCGAACAGCAAGTCGTCCTCGGTGAACCCGAGCAAAAGATCAAGAAAATATTTAGTCACAACTTTCATCATGACCTTTCTTTCTTCAACGGAGCAAATTAGCTCCCGTTAGCTAAGACGGCCCAACGCATTGTTACGCAAGTTACCAAGAGGTGTGATTCTCTGCTTTTGAAGAAGTTAACATCTAACCCTGTCTTATATGACTGCATTTGGTTTTCAAGATGGACAAATGATGCTCTTATGTTCTTTAAAAGAAAAACGGACCTTTTAAACCCTTATACCCCCTCACGAGTGCTTTTGAGCAGGTTATACAGTGGTAGGCATGTTCATGCAAAAGCACTGCAGATAATTATGTTCAGCTTTTGGACTGAGAAGTGTTATTCTCACATTGTTGAACTATTTGCCCACAGAGTCACAGGGCTACTGGTCAGACTACTGGTCTGTTAACTACTGCCCTGATTAGTTGTAAGATATTTCATTCGGTGTTATTAAACTTTTAAAGTATTTCTTTCCCTTTTTAAAAAAAAAAATGTGTTGCTTGCATCAAATTCAATTTCAGAAGGGAATTATCTTATTCATTTTGCACATATATATATCAGATTTATTGTCATGTAGATACAGGGAAATCCATGAAATTTCTCCTTTGCTTTTAACCCATCCAGCTGCTGTTGAACACACACATGCACAGGGTGGACTGCCACTCCTCCAGCTGTCAGATCACCAATCTTTGAATGGAGAGAGCGTGAATCGAAGTGGCTGCCCCGTATCATCTTATTATAAGCGCCTGTCGAAAAATTAACTCTTAAAATGCCCATCCGCATCTTAGGACCATGAAAGGCAGCATGTTTGAGGACAAATAAGATTTACCTGTGGCTTCGATAAACATTGAGCAGAATGATGACAAAGCCCAGGCAGTAACAGGCCAGGTGGGGGCTCCCAAAGATCCTGGAGAGTCCCCGGGTACGATGCTCCCATCTCGCCACCTAAGGAACGCCAGAAAGGAAAAGATCAGCTCACGTGACCGATAATTACGATGCCACCCATGTTGGAGTTGTGTTATTAACTAACAGCAAAGATCTCAATATCCGCTACGATTTTCCACTCATTTATGTTGGAAACCGAACTACTGAAGTAAGTTGACAGTGTTTACAAGTGTGTACGTTGCTTCTCAACACATTAGACCTGTTGGTTTCTCTTAAAACCCGAAAAGACATCTAATGCTGCACCCTGCAGCATCCACATTAGGAAGCTATTTATGCTGTTATCATGAGTCAGAGATGGTACAGCAACTTCACACAGCGCTGTTCAACATGATTTACAGCCATCCACTGGATGATGGAGTGTGCTAAAAATACTCAGGTGTTCTGCAGACAGACCTCTGATGTTATCAAAACCAATCAAGCCTTGGAAATGACAGAAAGGCACAGATGAGGAAGGTACAGGGAACGGCGCCAGATTGGCAGAACTAACAGCTCTTCAAGACAAATCCAATAAAGCCTTAACAGGCTCCACCTGCATCCCTATCAGCCCACTTACATCTTAGATGCAGACATGGGTCTTAAACAGAACAGTGGGAAGATATTTGAGAGGGAGGGATCTCTGACAATCTTTTATTCGTAAGAGAAGAACATCTGAGCAGCAGAAATGGGAAAAAAATAGCTAAAAGTAGCCCCAAGTCATTTTCACTGCATCACGCCCTTGTTTACACACAAGAATACACACTGTGGCAATTGAAACTTTATGTAATACAAAAGTGTGGCAAGGGTTATTTTGGGGTAACTTGTGTTAATTTTCAAACCCTTCAAGGGAGAAAGTCTGTCCGCCTGATCAGCAGCTGACAATTTATTCACGTAACGTACGGCTCTTTAATGGAGGACAACCTGCACACAAGCACAGCATCAGTAATATGGGTAATGAGGGGAAAAGAACAGGAACATAGACGGTTCATATGCTTGCAAGCAAAATAAAAGCAGAAAAAATAACACTTGAATAACAAAATATGCGGCCCTTAATTGACATTTTGTTAACTGTAGTGAAGAAAAACTGGGATTAGACACTATCAGCAGAATAAATTACACTCATATATACACAAATTTAAAATATGTAGACCTGTTAATGGGATGTTAGCAATGCCAGCTAACAGCTAATGTTGGTTTCTTAGCTGATTACAGCATCACTAGAGCACCTACTAGAGAGGGCCACCAGCACTGTGACTTGGTGGTCATTGCTGGTGGACATTGTTGTTGTTATTGTTCAACTCTTTCTTCTACTCCCCTCAACCTAATTGGTCCAGGCAGATGGTCATCTTCCCTGAGACATGTTTTATCAGGTTTCTATTAGGTTTCATCCTGGTAAAAGAGAGTTCCACCATTGCCATGTGCTTGCTCACTTGGCTTTATATCTCTATATCTATTGCCCTGAGATGGTAAAGTCAGACTGAGGTGAAATTTAATCTAACGTCTCCTCCAATCTGCTTTCTGTGTGACGACCACCCCCCAGAATAATCAAATTGCTGGTCAAAACCCCATCATCCTATCAGTGCTTTGGGCTCTGTTGGAGCCGGTGCCGGCAACTTGTTTTTCCTCAGTGAATAATGCTGCTGTCAGGTTGTCATACGATCCAAGATGACAACACTTCAGAAGGCCAAAGCCTTGCAGAGAATTCTTTTTTTTATTTTTTATTTTTAAAAAGTCATCACACCATAACAGTGCCTTGAGAAAGCTATGAAGAATGGCTGCTGCTGTGACACAAAAGCATCAGAATAAAGGTGTCTTTTTCTTTCATTGTTGTGTCCAAGCAGAGACTCGTGAGCGTGCACATTTTGACTTCCAAAAACACGCTCAGTGAAACAAATGATGCTGCTGACGATGTAATGTATAAAGGACCATCCCCTCTGAAAGTGTCAATTTTTACATATACATTATCCGAAATCTTATATAAAGACACATTTCCAATTTTATCTATTTATTTATTTTTTTTAACAATTTTGGCCATTGTCTGACAAACCAGACATTCACAGTCACTTAATCTGCCAGAGAAGTCGAATTAGAGCGCAGCCCAGCTCCCTGCTCCTCATTCTGGCTCTCTTTGATTGATTCACACAACCAAGGCTGCTCGTGGTCAAAATGGAGCCCTGATTAAATTTTGTGTGGAGAACTCCGCAGCACACACACACACACACACACCCACACACACACACACACAACACAAACGTTGAAAAAAAAAAAAATCATCATAATATTACATCATTAAACACCTAATTTATAGAATTTTAACTGTTGTAATTATAAGGAAAAAAATATATATCGGAGAAAAAAAAGTTAATTTAAGATCCCCCTAATTCGAAATGTGCATCCAGTTTTTGTTTACTCTATCAGTAATGTATCAACAAAACATTCTGTACTTCTATCGATCTATAACCCCTCATGTATCTTTTTTTAGCCCGACAGAGTTAATCCCCCACTCTCTTTCAAACATCACCACCTCCACTGATAACAGGCTGAAAAGGGCCGCATATCCAGTAGCTTACATATGGAAAACTGGACTTCTGTCAAGTCATGAAACACAGCTGAAGTGTAGCTATAATACGGCATCCTTTGATGTCATTGTACGTTCGGCAAAATTCAGTCTGAAGCAAACAGCTGAACTTAGCAGCTTAAAAAGGGTTTGATAAATTAACAGTAACTAGGGAAGGCGATACTGGCACGAAAAGGTCGAATGAGACAATAAAACAAGATGATTTGGTGCTTCATAAATTAAAGTTAAAAGTCCAAATAATTAGGAAAAACTTTCAAAGTTCAAAAGTTATTCAAGATCAAGGTCTAATTTATGAAACAAAGGGGGGGTGGGGGGTCCAACCAACTGACTTGTACTTGAAATAGTCTTTGTTCTTATCGCAAATACTATTGAACTACAAAGTAATCCTTCTCAAAAGCTTTTCTTCTCAAACTTTGGAGGACTTGGGGTTGAATTTGAGGCCATTTTTCGAAGACGGCCGACCAAAATAAAGCCTCTACGTGTCTGAAAATCAACTCAAATCCAAACAGCATTATGTAAACTAACTGATGTTAAACCAGCAGCAGATTTCTAGCTGAAAACTAACCTGAAGAAAACAGTCTGGAAATACTTTCCAGTGGCCACCAGCGCGACTCGCTGACACACACAAACCTTAGGCCTCCCTGCGTGGGTACACCTGAGGTCACGTAACCATTTCAATCAGAGTAATGGAGTCCGCTCAACAAAAAAAGGGAAACACGGAAGCAATCAACCATATAGTTCACTGAAGTCATGAGTACATATCAGAGTGTGCCTGGCTGAACCAAATGCATATGAATAACCTGATTCACGAGTCAGACCAGCTACTGTTTCTGTTATCTCTTGCATCACAGTTATTTTCAGTTCAAGTAGAGCTGCTTCATTTCTAACCAAAAGGCAGAAAAACTGCCGAACGAACAAAACAGCGAGCCGTCGTGTCGAACGAGGACACGTAAGCTCTGTGTACGCAAACAACTGTTTCTGTACACGTCAAGCAGCCACCGCAACGTTGACAGGAAAATAACTGAGTGAGGTTTCAGTCCAGTACTTACTGGCACTCCAGCTCCAAAAGAAAAACGCTGAATCTCAGCGGGATTGTCAGGTTTCCTTCCAGTACAGGACAAGTGTCTGTATGGCTCTTCAGTAATACTCAGTATTGGAGAGCATCAGCTGTGACTGAAATGATATTTGTCCATTTTTGTCCAAAGCTATTCGTCTTTTTTATTTATTACGTCAGCCCTGTCTTTGTTAGGAACAGTGTACGACTAAAAGAGATTGATAAGAGCTCAGAGAGCGAGGTTCAAAAATCTTATTTGAGAGTAAACGCAGAAAAATGAAAATGTTTCCAGATGTGGGCTGTAAACATCTAATCCCAGCTGGTGAGAGGCCTGTGACGGACAACAATGTACACTCACACTTATGCCTGCAGTCTTTAGAATCCCCACCTAACCTTCTGTAACATCTTTTAACTGCAGGCACAGGAAGCAGACTCCACACCGTTAAGGCTGCAGCTGAGATTCAATCGGCAACCTCCTCGGTGTGAGGCGGCTGTACCGCCCGTCACAAAAGAAAACCAAAAGCAGCATTTCTTTGAAGCACGTTGGTGTTTCTGTATGAATCAACATCTCGCTTCCTTTGGCCCTACGTGCGCTCGTTTCCCCTGACCTCAGACAGCTTTGGAGGTGATTTGCCTCTGCAGCAGCTGACATGGACAGCATGAGCTGATGAGTCCTTTGTTCCCTTATATGTAGGTCACTGGGCAGCTCAGACTGAGATGACCGATGACTGATACGATCTCCATATGTAAGGAGAAGCTCAGATGACGCTCAATATGCTGTTTGCTCTATCAGCTTGATCTCCACAGACGGGCAGGTTGATAATGCATGAATCGAGTGGCTTGTTCACCTGAGGCTGAGGGTAGAGTGGGACGTAACACTGTATGCATTTACTGGAAAAAAAGGGGGGAAAAAGTCAACAGGATCATTGAGCAGAAATGCACTCGGAAGCTGTCAGATACCATGGCAACCATCATCTGTAATCAGGCAAAGGATGCTTGTCAAAGCTGCGTATTTGTACTGAGATGGTGTGATGTTAGCATCTGAACTGTACTCCTGTATTTGAACAGTCACAGAGGTGTTGTCTTTTATTCATTTTCTTATAACCAGTACCACAATTGCAAGAGTGTAAATTGAACAGTGTTTATCTATAAATTTGACCATACTAACCTTGCAAGCAAGCTAGTTGCACTAGTGGTTTAAGTTAGGATAAATAGTACGCTTCCTACCATCTACCTCATCATAAGGCAAACAGAGATCATAAGGCAGTTAACTGTACCAGTTGCCAAAAAAGATGGATGGAAATTGGATCCCTCTGCTGCACGCACATCCAGAAATGTTTTTGATGATCTGGTTACCGAGCCAAGCTGAGTAATCAGGAATGAAGGGCAACTCCTTTGTATTTAGTCCCAGTCCCAGCAGTCTTTGTAGAGGATACCAGGCACTGATTTGTCACCTCATTAACATCATTCCTGCGGACAAGCATGGCGATGGTAGCATCATGCTGTGTGGATGTTTTACTGCGACAGAGGCTCGGAGACTTCAAACATAATGCTGAAACATGTTTGAGACCAAAGAACTGATCATACAATACGAAAGCCACATGCAATGACAATCGCTTTTAGTGCTCACAGCACTTGGTAGAGATCACAGATGAGAGTCTGAATTTAAAAAAAGAAAAGCTGAATTTTGTGAGAGCGTCTCGCTCTGCGCGTGGCTGTTGCAGGTGATTGTAAAACCTCCACTGAGAGAGCGAAGGAGCTGGCTCCTGCGTGAAAAGAGTATTCCGTTCCTCTTTTACTGCTGCAGTATGCACGCTTTTAAAAGCGCTTAAAGATATTAGATGACTAAAAATAAGTAAAACATTGGGAAAAATACGATAAAATAAATCTTCCCGTATAAGAAGCTTTACAAAGCGAGAGATAAAAATAAATTAAGGTGAAAAAAGCTTGACATGAATTTAAAAAATTAATTAAATTAAATGGGGAAAAAAGTAAAAGTATGTAGTCCAGTAAAAGTATGTTTTAAGAAGAGATTTAAAAGACAATGATTCTGCTGACCTCAGTTAGCCTCTGTCACCTCTGGACTTCAACCACATTACAGGAACAAGTAAAAGTCATCTGCAAGAGGGTCTCAGTCACGTAGAGGCTAATATTTTACTTCAAAAGGCAGATAAATAAGAAGATGAAAGGCCACTAAAAGTCAAGCTTTAAAAGTCAGTCAAATCTTAAAATCAATTCCAGCGAGTGCAAGGGGGCTCAAACTGGTGTAAATACGCTCTCCTTTTTTTCTCGATTCATGTTAAAAGTCTTGTATCCAAGTTCTGATCAACTGGAGCTGATCGATGGATTTCTGATTGAGAGAAGAAGTATTTGTGATGAAACATGAGGAGATCAAAGCGTGTAGAATGCTATCGGACTCAAGCAAAGGAAGCCCAAAGCTCGGAGACTATCTTGTTTTTATCCTTCATAAAGACAGCAGTTGATGATGTAAAGGTGATGTCGTTCCCAGTCCCAGAAGCGACACTCTGACCGCTCACGCCAGCCAATTCCTGTTGATCCCAAAAACTGTTTCAGTAACTCCTTTGTGTCCTTTCAGTAACTCAAAGCGTCGCCTCTGTCATTCAGCCCGAGATTACTTTACCATCACTGAATAGGAAATTTCTTCTTCTGCGAAGGCAATTTCTAAGAAACAGGGAATTAAATCAGATGGCATAACCAAGGTATTAAAGCCCATCGGGAATTTAACAGCCTTAACTGTCTGTGTGCAGTGGCAGGCTTGACAGTTGTAATAACAGTAACTAAGAAGAGCTGGGCTTCTTGAACAGTCAATTATGCGAGACTGCTGCGATGATAGTGCTGCAAATTGGAATAGTACATTCAAATGAACACACAATTTCCTCACTGTATGGACCGTCGTGGGACAATCGAAAAACCTCGACACACTCACATCTACAGCTTCAACTAATTCGTGACACACACACACACACAAACAGCAGCAGACAAACTGTGACATTTTAATGCACAGTCCTCAGCTGACGCAGAGTCACTAATAATCACCCTGCCATTAAGTTTGTATTCTAAGGCCGGCATCATGCCTCCATGTGCGCAACTCTTGTGCGTCACGGAATAAAAATAATCTGACAGAATGTTGATGGTGGAAGGAAATTTCGCCACGGGCGCAACATTAGGAAACTACAGTACATACAGCATATCTTCATTCTACGTGTAAATTGCACCAGACAGACAAGATTTCAGAATTATTAATACCTCATATCACATGATAGCGATAACAACAACTTTCTGTCTGTATGTCCCGCAGCCATTTGAGACCGTCAGCATTAGATGGAGTATTTCAGTGAGGGGACGGTGACAGCCTGACACAACCTAAGAGCAACTCATCGAGCTGTCATCCTCTCCGTCTCTCACGTGTGCTTCTCCTGGATTTAAATTGTTGATCTTCTCTATTCGACTGTTCGGCGAGCCTTTCATCTCTGCATCTCTCCCCCACCACCCCCGTGTTTCTGTCTTTCAGATAGATTTATTTCACTCATCAGATGCGACACTTCAGTCGGACTGCACGATGTTTATCTCAATCTGGTCCGCACAGTTGGCAATTAGCTTCTCCTTTGCCAGATGTTTACTTTGTAAATGACCGTAGATGTGCCAGAAGTCACACTGACATCACGTTGCACTTCCACATTGTTTGCACAAAGAAACAGCTCCAACAAAAAGAGCACATGCAAGCTGCTCTTCAGGGGATGCACACAATTTTGCATTTGTGTAACTGCACCCACTCCTTATTGTACATGACATTTCAACCTGGTGTTCCTTTTGAGCTTTCGTGTTTCTTTCTATTAATTTGAATTGTAAAAAAAGTCCAAACCTATATCAAAGTGTGTAATAGCTACATACTGTATGTGTGTGTGTGTGTATATATATATGTATGTAAATATACCTTTAAAAATTTTGGAAAAGCAGCTGGCAGAAGTTCACTCTGCATAGCAGGAAATAACTCCCCACAGTACATCCACTTCACTTCGAGTTAATATGGCTTTAAAGCCAGGGTTGATGCAGCTTTGTCCATCATGTGTGACAGTACCAAAGCAGAGCGGGGGGGTTCGAAGATGATCTGCTGTTGATACACATCGGAGAAGCTAAAAAGAGGAAGTCACTGAGGTGAAAGGCGCTGTGTGTACCAAGCAGAGCCGGCATGGCGGAACACGTCCAACAACATTGGCATCACTCAGCTGATTCTACAATGCCGGCTTGTTGACCATCACCATCTTTTGTCCACCGATAAATGATATGTTCAAGGGACTTTCGTCTTATTTCAGGGTTCAACTGGCAGATAGCAGGGAGGTGTTTTTTGCACAATGTTCTGATCTGATGGCGACTCTGAGTGGCTGTGGAGTGTGTGGGAGGAAAAAAAAAGCTTAAAGAAATTTAAACTTTGATTTGTTTATAAAAAGATCACAATTACATTGCAGTTTACAGTCGCCAGCCTTCAGGATACAATTGTCACTGTGATGTAAAATTGGGAATTCCACCAATTACTTACTGTTACGTCTGTCCACGGTTTAAACACAACATGCCAACAAAAATTTTTTTAAAAAAAGCCAAAAGGAGAAAGCACCTCAGCCGACACAATTTGCTGCACCTTCTACAAGGTCATGCTGAGAAGTGGGAGATATTTCTTTAGAATGTGATCATGATGACAGAATCAGAAAATAACATTTTCTTTTCCTCGATGAGATTTCAAGTCAGAAAATGCTCAATGCAACAAGCTCCACCTTGAAAATACCGGAGAATGACAATGCTACAGCAGTGAAGCTAAATCAATTGCTAAATCGATGAACTGCTCTTTCTTATGGTGGGTTCCTAGGTGTTCCTTAATAAAAAGGCCGACAATTTCTGTAAATCACGTCTTTATTTCATTCGTTGAGCTGTTTTTTGGTTGTCCAAGTTAGCCCATGCAACTGCTCTGCTCAGGCTATGCAACAATGTACAGTTGAATTTTCTCCATTTTGGAAAGATTTACACAACACCCCTAATGCTGCTAAATTATCTAGAAGATCAGAAGAATATGCTGGGCACAGTCTCCGTGCAGTAGTTACAATCACTTCCCATACCCGGTTATCTGAAGCCTGGTGTCTTGTCCACGTGATTGAACGTGAGATGTCAGACCATCACGGAGAGATAAAATAGGAATGAACACGCTGACCACTTCCCACTCTTTGCATTAGATACAGGTCGACACGACCCGTCACTCGTGCCATCTGAAACTCAAGTCTAATCTCATTTAGAAGCAGATTTAACTTTGAAATACTTTTAGATTTCTGGGACTGCAGCAGCCTGCTGTTAATGAAAAGAAAAGAGAAAATGAAATCCCAGTGAGACATCATCCTCGCATTCTGCACAAAGGAGAAATATCCATGCAAACCTGAACATCTTTTTAACGACGGGACTGTTTTTAAAAGCCCCGATTCCAAAAAGCACGACACATTTGCTGTGTAATGTGTAAATATAAATAGAACGCGTTTTTCATCAAAAAACATTTTGTTCAATTCACATCATCGAAAACATGCCAAATGAAAAGTGAGATATTTTACCAGATCACGAAAAATACGAGCTCATCTTAAATTTGATAGCTGACAGTCATGTTTACTACTGGGTGCAACACCCCGTTTCTTTTAAGAACAGTCTGTAAACATCTGGGAACTGCGGAGAGAGAAGTGTTGTCTCATTCTTGTCTGATTTAGGATTCAACAGTGTCGGGTCTTCTTTGCTGCATTTCATGTTTTCAACCAGTGAAAGGGTTAAGAGTCTGGACTGCAGGCACGTCAGTGCAGCGCCTGAACTCCTGTACTGTGAACTATATCCACCGTGACCATTTCAGGCAGACTTCAGTGACAGAAAGGAGCTACCTGTGGGACTAGCTAAGGACATAAAGTAATGAAAGAAGTATTCAGAGTATTTCAGAGGTATTTAGCGTTCACTCTGGTGATAAAGCCCGGTCACAACAGACAACATGACAGCACAGCAAACCACACATTTTGTGTGCTTTCAAATCAGTTCCTCAGTAACACAATTTCTGAACAGCCATGATCTGTTAGCATACGATCAAACTCAGTGTTATGGACGCCATCATAACACATAACAATTCTAAGTTCTCCCATTAAGTCCTGAAGGAGAGAGAACCGAAGCACAGCACAATCATCAAGGAAAGGAAGGGGTAAAGAGCCCAAAAGAGGACAGATACGTAGCCAAGAAAAGGCATGGGGCTCACTGGGGTGTGGTATAAGGTATTATGAAGGCCTACTCACATTATCACTGATTCACTCTCCATCCCTGTGACACAACTATTGTGAGCAACAGCAGGGGGCACAGAGAGCAAAATAGAGCAGAAGCAAAGTGAGAAAAACAAAGGAAATTAGACACAAAAAGGAGGAGGTAGAAATGGGACATGACAGAGAATAATCAGTGAGAATACATAATGAAACATTTGAAGGAGTGGACACAAGCTTGGAATAAACATTGGTAATGTGCTCACGATGAAGAGGTGAGTAATCTTTCCTGCCCCGGGAAGATAGATGCGTTGTACATGTCAAGCAAATGAGGTGAGAGAATCACATCGTGTGTGGGCTGCTTTGGATGGTTTGTATCCACTGAGTCTACCTTTAGCCACTAAAAAGAAAACAAAGCTGTGGAAAGTTGAAACAAGAAGAATATAACATCAGCCAGATTTTCAATGCACTTTTCACTTTACATCTCCATAACACGAAGAAGAAAAGAAGAATGAGAATGGTTCGAAGAAGACTTAATGCACACTCGGGGGAACGGAGACACTTTTCGGAACTGCGTCCGACCTGGCAATGATGATAATGTTGTGACTCACCGGCTGTTTCCAGTCTGGGCCAGAAAATACACTCACTGGCATCTTCACAGGTATTATATAACATTTAACTAAAGTGATTCCTCTTTTCTTCTTAAGGATGTCCACCGCAGTTGTTGTTGTTGTAGTTTTTCTCTCCTAAAGGTTTACTACTTTTTTTGGTTAATCTTTTAATTGAAAATATGAATAAAAAAAAATAAAAAAATACAAATCAGAATTCTAATGAATTTCAGTATTACGCAGCCTAGTTTATTGCCTTCAAACCAGTAAATGAAAACATATCTGACTATCATGTGATGTGGATTTGAAAAGCGAGTGAACGGAAAATGGACTTTTTGGACATATTTTCAGAAGGAGGGGCTTTTTGTATATGTATGACACAAATCAGCTCTGTGCCTGCTTAGGCCCTAAAAAGCTGGGCATGTGGTTTTCACATCAGTGTGTACAAATCGATTGGGACACTGTAGATGCCCATGTGGTTCTGTTCATACCACCTTTCGGGTCGGCAGCTCTGGAGCTTTCCATTCATTTGCTATACAGGACATCGTGGAGATGTGGATAACAGCAACGTCTCTCCTCAAAATGCAGCCATGTTGTTCTGCTGCTCGTCATTATCACACTACAATATTTGGGCTGCTCGGGTCGGCTGCCGGGGAACACGACACAAACTTCGTGTCACACAGGCTTATAGCACAAGCGGTGCAGAAACAGTTTGCCTGCAAGAGGCCTTAAGGTGGCACACAAGACAGCTTACGTTGAAAGGGAAAAAAATGAACAGTGGGACTGTGATGAGTTGGATAGAGGATGGATGGATGAACTGTGGGAACTATAATAAGTTATAATTAAGTTAGCTTTGTGCTCCTTCTTCTTCAAGTCTGAGCAAAAAGAAAGCAGCTGACACTAATTTTTCGGTATTGTTAGACTGACTGTTTTAAAGGAGATGGGAACACTGAGGTATCGGGCGTGATTCTGTGCGAGTGGCAAATGTTTGACATGGTTTCATGGGTCAGGTAAGAGGGCCCCAGGGCAGAATTTTGCGTCGGGCCTGAATTTGGTCAGGATGGGCTCTGACGTGTGCAGCACCCGATGACACCCCTGCAGTAAGTGCTCAGACGCAATTAGCATCAGCAAGTGCAGCAGACTGTGAACCGAGCCTAATGAGAGCACAAAATCGGAACTTTCCAGAGGCTTTTAGCGGCAGGGTTTAAGCATGAGCCACTGTGTGGAACACCTACACCTAACCGCCTCTCCGAACCCACACTGCGCAGGTGTTGTTGAGGTGAGTTAAGCCGGCAGAGATTCTTACATTGTGTGACTGGCCCTGTCCCGCAGGGAGGTCACCGAGCCCTGTGGCCCCACCGAGCCTGCAATTCTAACAAGGAATTCTCCACTTGCCTCCTCTCATTCTGGCTCTGGAAGTGGCACCATTTGAAAAAGCAATTTTGAAGACAAAAGAGTTTATAGCGGAGTGCTCTACTCCTGAAAACACCAATGACACACTTATTCTAACATGTCTGTGGTACATTTTTTTTTATATATTTAGGAACCAGTGAATGCGGTTTCATTCATGGGCAGTATTCATGTCAGTTTGACAAAATAAAAAGTTACACACTGGCAGCTGGTGGGAGGGGGTCCCACACACAGCAAAAAGTCAAAGGACAGGCCTTGCTGTCTGTGTCTGTTGCACTTGGAACACTGAGGAAATGCAAAGCGTGCCTCTGTTGTTAAAGAGCAGGTGAGGAGCTCCCCCCTCTGTTGTTTAACAGTGCATATATAAGTGGGGTATTAAAGCAGTGTACTTCCAGTCCCGGACCCCAACATTACGGAAGCGGTGTGGGATCATCTCAACAGAGAACAGAACAAAAACGCAGACAAAGAAGAGCTTTGGAATCTTTCAAGAAACCTGGAGAACTGTTCCTGACGACTACAGAGACTACAGACTTAAAGAGATGACAGGAAAGCTCGTCTGAGAGGGTTCAGGTTGTGTTGGAGAATAAAGGAGCTCAGACCAAACTTTGACTTTCATGCTCCTTAGAACTATGCAAAGTCTGCTTTTTGCCTTGTGTATTATAATTCCGTTTGTTTGCAAATGTCTCAATAAATTGCTGCAACTTTTTCTAGTTTTCCTGGCAGCCAACAGTACCTCTTCTGTTCACCACAGAAGCAATCGTGCAAAAGGGAATTTCCATTCATGGATGTGAAGAGCAGTTAGTCGAGCCACATTCCGAGTTGCTTGGGCCTCCTCCATTCTGATGTTTAATGTGAAAATCAACTGAAGCTCCTCACCCAAACCTATAGGGTTTTAAGCTCTGTTGTCATAAAACTGGCTGATTGTCTTGTTTTATGAATGAAAATTAAAAATAAAAAGGTGCAGGTCCAGCAGACTTACTTCATCCTCTTTGTGCTCCTTCACGTTTAAATCTCATTTCAGTTAAATCAGCCACACTGAAATACAAAAGTCGGAACATTTCTTGGCTAGAAGTAAAAAAAAATTTTTAAAAAACAGCAGGAAAACATTTTCTGAATAGTTTAGTAGATCAGTGTATCGTTTTTTTGAGTGACAAGAAAAGTAGCACAAGCTTTAACACGCAAAGCGGTTTATGCTATCAGATAATTGTTACCAAGGTCCCAGACCCTAATTAGCATGCTAGAGCCATGGGCTTACTTACAATCTGTAATCACAATGGGCAGGTGACGCACATTTAAAAGCTTCAGCACCACTGGGCTCCTGTAAACAGCCGCCTGACAGCGTATTTCAATAAGTGATGCCCACAAGCAGGTCATAAGGTTACTGGGGCTTTGGACTACTGTCTTTCTGCAACGTAATTAAGATTGTGATTTAGAGGACTGACATGTGATTATCTAACAATTGGACAACACCTTTTTTTTTTCCTCACTATGCAACTATGCCCATGATCAGTTTATTTCAAGTCCTGGGCCCGAGCACGACTGAAGCGGTGTGGGTTCATCTCGACAGAGAACAGAACAAAAAGGCAGCCAAAGAAGAGCTTTGGAACGTCCTTCAAGACTTGGCTCAAGACTTTTGCAAAGTCGTGTGTTTTGTTCACGTACCAGTTCTGTTCACCACAGAAGCAATCGTGCAAAAGTGAATTTCCATTCCCGCACCGATGCTCCTCTCGTCTCTCTGTTTTAGTCATGTGCAGGTTTCTTTATCAGCATCAGTCACACATGCACCCTCCTTGTTAACAGAATCCAAAGTAAAGCTATAAGTGATTACGAACACCTTTAAAGCATACTTGACAGAAATCATCAAAACCTTTCTGCATGAGCCTCTCCTTTTCTTCCCTTTATGGTGAATAGGATGGAAGGTGTGATAATGAACTGAGTCGATGGTCCAATGAGTCATTGTTAACGGGGTTAATCAACTGGCCGTCTTAAACTGTGGAAATTACGCCAATTTCAGCCAAGCTCTCAAACTAGTTCTGGAGATTACTGTAAAATGTGATCGAGATCATAACCAAGTTGATAATGGCTGATGTAACACATGAAAAGCATCAGAAAATGGATGGATGGAAAGGGATTCAGGTTTTCATGATTTTTAGGTGTTTTTATAATGGATAATCCATTAGCGTGTTGTTACATGTTAGCATTTTTTATTTATTTTTTTCCTGCTGGATCCCATTTGTGACCGAGGGCAACACTAAACTGGAGCCCACCTTTAAAGAATAGAACTTTTCTGTCGCCGATGCGGGCAACATTGCTTTTACCAATTTAAGATCTTCACGAAACATAAAGGAAGACAGCGGAATTAGGCTGTTGAATGACAGAATGACTGTGTAAGGCTGGGTGATATGGCAAATGATAGGATCAGAATTTTATTTTCTATACTAATCAATATGGATCTCGATCACGATATACTAATGCTGTCGATTTCAAAAGTAGACCGATAACAATAGCATTAAACAAACGTACTGCAGTCAAACTTCAGATTTATTAACCAAAGTTAATGACATGCGTTGCTAATCTCTGTGCTTCATTTTGAATGCTTTTCATATGGGGTGATACTTTTCTGCTGTTTGACGCCTGCACTGCAAGAACTGGTGCAACGAGTCGCATCGGCAACATTGTCTTAATCGGTTCCTCATCATTTTTACCGAATCCAAACCATTTCCGCACCACTGACGGATCTTTTTTTTGTAGCGTATCTAAACACTTTGGGAAGATAAAGTGAATTCAGCATCTATCGCAACCCAACCAACCAGCTTAGAGGGACATTACTGCCAACTTGTGGACTGCAGTGGGCTGAGGGATACACAGCTGGCTCTGTAGACAGATCCACTTAAAAATGTCTCGTGTTTATCACTAAGATTGCCGTAAATTTAGTCCCAGCCCTACTGCTACTGAGGTGTAAAGACGCGGCTGAAAAAGGTCTGTGGTACTGTAATCTGTAATCCTGTGGCATTTGGACCAAAGCCCGAAACAGGCTTCTCATTAAGACATGAGGAAATAAGGTAACTTGTTAGAAAATCTTTTTTAAGCTTGTTGATTTTACACACATATTATTGTGGAATGCAGCATAATAAATTGAGCGCTTCTGCTACTTATGATGGTGAGTGTTTTAAATAATAGAAGGTACTGTGGATTTTCATTAGCAGTCTTATTTTACCTTAAGGGAAATTGTGAGTCAGCTGAAGTCTGCATAACAGACACAACAGAGTATTTTCTCTTAGCGCTTTTGTCTAAAGGACGCACAAAGTCTCGGTTGTTCATGGGGAGCAGCAATCATGTTATGTAACCCCTGCACACATAGATCTGTCATCAGTCTTGAGCTGCAGACAATGGGAAATCATTTCAATAAGATTTCAGATAGAATCTGGACATGCATGGAGTCATCTTGTCAGTGCAGCCTAACAGTCAACAACAGACCCAAGGTCAGACTAATCAGACTCCGAGAGAGTGTCCAGAGAGCTTACCTTGATCTGACATATGGCCTCGGTTTCAACAGACACATAAGTTCTCCAACTGGTACACTGAATTTTCCACATTCCTTCTCCAGCTCGACACATAATGCTTAATGTGGATTATCTAAAGATATAGAATATACATTGTTTTATGTCAGGTGCTCCAAACCATGACTTGGAGTCAGCAAAGCGGCATAAACAATCCCTTACCATGTTCACTTGGCCAAGACTTGAAATATAACTCACTGTTTTTGTATTCTGTCTGGCCTACAAATAAATGAAAATAACAGTAATGCTTGTGACTAAAATTAATGCACAGGCTATGTGTTTCATCAGCTTGCTGGAAAAGGGCATGGTGCTCTTAAAGGAGACATCTTATGATTATTCATTTTTTTTCACAAGCTGGCACTATTTTCGAAGGTCTTAATGAAATGCCTGGAATGCTTTGGTCAAAATATCACAGTTCAGCAGCTCCTTTTTCTACCTTTAATTTACACCTATATTCAAGACACCCCAGAGCACACACCAAACTGAAAAATACTTAACAGCTAATTCTGTTCTCAAATACCTACATTCCCTTCGTCTGACAGCTGGAATTCTACCACTCCAACGGTAAGGCAGAAATTTGTTGTGAGTAATGTGTTGTACTTCTCCAAACTGTTAAAAAACACACGACTGAGCTAAAAGCCACTTATGAGAGCTCAGCTAACGGCTCCATAATCTCTAGATGTCACTATCGCTCCAGTTCTCTGTGTTTCGCTCATGTTTTTAGCAGTTACAGGAAAAGCCTGACCAGCTGTTTGAAAAGGCTGTTGCTAGTGCTACACTGATGGCGTGTTCACTGACAAATGGGGAAATAGAATCTCCAACTTCTGGCGTGCAAAAATGACATTGCCTTGTTTGGCTATAAAACATTGGGCAAAGCTGTGAAAGACAATTCCGAGGTCATTCATTTCTACAGCGAAACGCAATACGAAGGATGAGATTCTATGTTACTATCGAAGTAAAAAGCAAGCACTTTTGAGATACAATGAATGCAACATTGTCTAAAGTTGAAGGAGACTGGATAAACTTTAAATGGACGTAGGTTTCCACTTGAAATCTGAACAGCCAACTGGTCAAATAGGTCAAAGCAGGTCAAAGAGTTTTGTTTTGTTTTTTTTTCCTTTTTTTGCTTTCTTCAGGGAATCGGTGAGTTAAAAGCAGCTCAGAGTTTGCCAAGCCACTTTACCGTTAAGTCTATGTGATGCCAATTTAGTCATTCCCTCGTCTGTGAGGGTCCACCGGGCCCTTCTGCAGCCGAGTACTGAGTGTGCTGGCGAGACACGATCAATCTCCATTCAGTAAAACAACACACCAGACAAACATGATGAGGAGTAGATGAATAAAGAGTTTGTAGGAAATTCTACGTTAGCCACACTTCTACAATGTATCGTATGCTTGATGATACATATTTTCTACATATCATATATATAATATCATAGTGGCTGCTGCCAGTGCTTTAAGATATCACAGATCAGTATCAGCTGTACAGTCAACAGCACTTCTTACCACATTCCAGAAGAAAGGGTTGAAAATGATGGCAATCACAGCCACACAAACGCTAGAGTCCCGAAGGTTAAAGTATCGGAGGAGTTCTTCCATCACGGTCAAGTCCATCTGAAAGAAATAATCCTGTTTTAATAAGACAAACGAGAGAAATGTGCAAAACAACAAACAGAAACAGGATTTCATCAGAGGACCGACGTTAAAAACATGTGGCCTACAATCCGTTTTTGTGTTATTACCGAATCAAAATTTCAGAATTTTTGCAAATAAGATTGCAGTCATGGATCGTTACTGTTAGTTGTTTTTTTGTTTTTTTTTATCTGGCATGACTGGTCATAGTTTGGTCATGTGTCTCATGTGCTGCACGTCAGGATTTGTTTGCCAGTGTCTGTCAATGTTAAATTAAAAAAAAATCCTTGATTTAATTTTTAGCATCATGCTATCATCAATACATCATTAGTGTCTTTACAGTCAGACGGTATAATTAGGTCTGCAAATTTGAGCTCTGAAGTTTTAGAAAAACTTAAAAAGGCCAAGATGTTTGCACTGTGGAACATCCTGCTGCTTGTTTAAAAAAACTTTAATATGACTTGAATGTGGTTCCTCTGTGGCTTTAAGTGGGCTTTTTCTCCAATTTGTCATTTGTGATACAGATCAACACCGCTGGTCAGAGGTGCTAATGGACTACATTATTTTTTTATGTAAATTTTTAACTGAACGAGGATGTTTTTACAACTATGAAGCGAGCCCTGCTCACACTCAAAACTTTTTTTATTCCAGAATGAACAGTTTTGCCTGGTAACATCCTGTCAGTTTATACACCTTGTTGGCTC
Source organism: Leuresthes tenuis (assembly GCF_036924035.1). Lineage (NCBI taxonomy): Eukaryota > Metazoa > Chordata > Actinopteri > Atheriniformes > Atherinopsidae > Leuresthes > Leuresthes tenuis. The sequence continues at coordinate 18,827,609 of NW_027325374.1, read as the reverse complement.
AGCTCAGTAGTCATGACGACCTGGCACTGTATTGTTGTTGTTCAGTATTGCTGAATAAAGCACCAACTTTAAGCCTGGAGACTTAATTAGCCATTCTGGGGCTTAGGCTCCCTGGCCTGGAGGCTGAATTAAAATGAATAAGTTCATTTTAGTCTGTAAACTAAACATTAAACTGTATTTTGTGAAGTGTGAATATTCACAACTGTTAAGTTTGTAAGGAACTTTAACCAAAATAAAAGCAAAACTATACTCAAATGCTGCCAAAATTCGTATCATTGTTTTATTGCTTCTGAAAGTTGAAATTTTTACAAGTAGTTTGTGTTTAATCGCAGTCAATCACAGCACTGCTAGAAGAAAATGTTGAACTGTTGCAGAATTGAGCAAGAAGCGGGCTTTTGTTTTGGAAAAAAAATAGCGTCAGTTGTGTTCCGGTGGTCAGGGCTCAATTCAGAGAGTTCACGTTCACTCTCTGTCAAACCGAGGATGACGTAGCGTCCCTCTACTGTGTTGTGTCCAAGTCTGACGTACTTGACAACTTCTGAACTGTTCAGTGTTAGCTTTACCTTCGAATAATCGACGTTGTTGAGCCCTCCGCAGCAGTCCAGCACCACGGGTTGGGTATTTTCAGCGGGGTTGGCGCTCCGCGAGGCAGCAGCCTGGCTCGCGCTCATCCACTCCGACTCCACGCTGGCAGAACACCTGCACGCAGACGTGCGTGGAAGATAACAAATGTTGCCCAATAGAGAGGGCAAGGTTCTGATGTTCACAGTAAGAGGAGGCTGTAGGCCTCGTTGAAGGGGTTAACAGCACAGTTCTAAATAACCTCTAACCCCGCTTAATGCATTCTGGGTAATGTGGTTCGTATGTCATTTATATCGAATAAAAATAATTGCATTTGAAAAAAGTAGCCTACTGTTTTCTTTTTTTAGGACAGAAAAATAGTTGTTTTGATAATATTTAACTGCCACAAATGGACAACCTGAAAGATTGATTTCGTTCATGGTTTCCTCCCTCGCAGTACATGAGTCATCTGAATCCAGAGTGACACCTGCTGGCTGAATATATTGAAGAGTTTGTGTGTTAATTAAAGACTCTTTGTATACATGAGTCATTTTCTAAATACATAAACGGAGGTTCGGTCTGTTGTGTTTTCCTATTTATTGTCCTCCTCTAACTTATTCTGTTCCACCTCTTTTCTTTATCCAGTTCACTACCCCCCTTCTTTCTTCTCTTCTTTTTCTCCGTTGTTTATATTTTTTCTTGTTTTTTTTTTCATTTTCTTTCCTTTTCCTCCTTCCTTCCTTTTTCATTCACATTTTGCACATCCTGTATCTCTTTGCATCTTTGATCACCACTCTGTTTACATCCTCATCTTTCCCTTCATTCCTTTTTCTCTTCCCCTTTGTCATTTCTAATTTTTTTTCGAATATTTTCTTGTACTCGCTCCGAGTTCTCATACTTGCTTGTTTTTCTTTCCATTCTGCTTACATGACACCTCTTTATCCTCATCTTCCAGTGACCTTCATCCTCTTTTCAAATCCCCCCTCTTTCACAGTCTCCGACTGTATCTTCTCTTTGACTGTTTCCAACCTTAAATTAGTGTCCTTGCTCATCTTTTCCTCTCCTCCTCCACCACCGCCCCCACCACCGTTTGTTTGGAGTCGTTCAGTTAAGTAGAAGACGCCTCTTGTGGAGGGAGAAGCAGAGGGAGCGCTTAAGAGCCTCATAGCTACCTGACAGAGCATAATGTCAATTCATCAGGTCGGCTGAGCCCAGGGTGCTAACATGTAAACTAAAAGGAGCATGACACCCAGCCAGCAGGTGAAGATTATGGCTGTAATTAAGATTCTCTTCTTCTTCCTACTTGAGTTCTTCTTTTCTCTCTTCCGTCCGGATGCACGCAGCATGGCATGTGTACTGTGCTGTTCAGCCCCTTTCAATCCAGAACAGAAAGTTATGTTTTCATCTTATTTTTGCACTTGATATAAGAACAAGTCAGATCGGCATTTTTATTGCATTACCAGAGGCTGTAATGGTATCCTTACGCACAGTGTCATCATCAGTCTGCTACTTTCAGAGGAATAACATGAGTCATGATGATTGAATAATTGAATATGATCAAAGTAAGAGGAAATAGCTGCTTAAAATAAGGTCAAAACAACAATCCTTGGGTGCAAAACTGCACCAAAAACGCCTATGATCAGTATCTCTACTAAAACTTTCCGAGGTCCCTCAGCTCTGATAAAGTCTCTCAGGGACCTGCCAGCATAGCTGCCACCAGGCAGCAGTGAAAAATCCCTCTTCATTTTTGAAAACAACCTCTTCACGACGCGACAATAGTGTCAGGTTTGTACACACAACAAAGTGTCAATGGAAAGACTGCGGTGCTCAAAAGAAGTGAGCGTTGATTTTCGGACCACAGGTTCAGGGCATAGTTTTTATGGTCAGGGCATAGTTTTTATGGGTTAGCAGATTGTGAGCAGCATTGGAATGAGGAGCAAGTGTTGACCTTAATGAGCAAAAAAGATGAAATAGGCTAAATATACTGACAAACTTAAAGACAAATTACAATTCAACGTCATCCCGGGCACCAAAATGACTTGGCCACAGTTTAAAAGAGTTACTACCCTTTCATAACATTATGTAACCCTGCACATCATATGCTTGAGCAGAATCTTTCAGTGATGCCAAGGGGTCCTGACCAAAAACCCTTGTGACAAGTCAGTAGGAGAACTTCGAAAATCGACTTCATGATTATAATTGAGGTCAGAAAATATCGATGTTTGATTTAGCTTAAAATTGAACTCCCTTGTATGTTTGATATTAATTGCTCAAATCTACTCCTACTCCTACTCCTGCCCTCCTGTGCAGCTGCATGGAGGTGTCTCTCTACCCCAAATCCTTTAATCTCTGCTGTATTACATCAGCTTGTATGAATAGAATAATTTAGGACCCGCAGAGGCAGAAAAGAAGAAAAATTAAGACAAACGGAATGATCAGCATGAGGATGCTTATTATGTAACCGCTGACAAAAGCTGTTATTGTTGATTATGTGGTATCAGTAGCTGCTTGCATCACCATAACCTTATAAATTAGGGTCTGGAACAGAATTCTTGATGAATTTTTTTTGCAAAGCTCCCGGTTCACCCTGAGTTTCATTCTCCTTTGCCATTTATAGTACTGATAATGACAAACTTCCACTCTTATAATCCCTGACACACAAAAAACATAAGCTTGTTCATTTGTCTTTATCAAAAATTTGAGTTGACTTCCAATAATTGTGTAATGCCAAACCCAAAATCAAACCACAACAATTGACATTTTTTTTGCCTAACCCTCATGTTTACATGCAGTCAACATGTCCCAAGAAAGAATGCTTTTTCCTCATTAGAACTGGGCTTTGTTACACATAAGAACAACTGGTCTTGACAAGGTTCGTGACTGTACTGTACCAGAAAAGGCCATAATAAGGTAACAAACACAAAAATGCACACGTGAAAGTCCATGCTTAAAAACAGTTCTACTGCATGCACATTAGTAAGTTTCTGTGCCTGTAACAGCTAGGCATTTACAGTTTGAAGTTGCTGTGCTACAGTTATTCCTCTCAGTATCAACGTTTCCTCCACCATCAGCCATAACATTGTGGTTTTTCACCTAACATCTAGGTCCTCTTCAAAACAGCAAATGAGCATTGATCAGTCAGGGTGAGGACAAATAGTACCTAACTGGAATGTCTGGGACCAGGAAGTTAGCATAAGGTTTTGAGGTCAATACATTGAGTTCATTTCATGTTTGAGATGTAAATTATTTACATATTTGAGTCTAAGAGGAAATATGTTTCTATAATTACAAGTTAATCACTCCACATTTGCATTGTGACTTCCAGAGTGAAAATCTAGTGAATCTGGGATCTCTGTGGACTGTGTTTGCTTCCCACAGGTGCCATTGGATTGATATTTGGAGAATTTGTTGTGTTCTTGTAGCCTTATTCTTTTACTGTCCTGCTAGGGAACTGCTCCCACCAAATGGGGGTGGTGATGGTCTGCAAACATGCCTAAAGGTCTGTGGCAAATGTCAAAATAACTTACATGTAGCAGTTATTATTCCTCTGAAAACTCACCTGTAATCATCAAAAATTGTGAACTCATGAAATATACTCATGGCTATGTATACTCAGGAGGAAGAGCAGTAGCCTACAAACCTGAAGGTCAATGGTTCAACTCCCAGCTGTCGAAGCATCCTGGGGCAAGACAACGAAACCCCACGTTGCCTCCAGATGGGTCCATCGTTGTATGAATATGGAGAAGAAAGCATATGTATGGACAAAGACTTTCTTGGAAACACACAATTATAAACGTAGAAGTCTGTGTGACATAGTTTCATTGAGTTAGAGTTGGTGGGGTCTGTCTATCAGGAAATACTCTTATTTGTTAACTGGCTGCACTAACTGCTAAATTCCATGTGGGGGTGTAAATGTAACCATCATTTTCAATTAACACATGATACTGCCATTTACTGTAAAGGATCCACCCAAGCTATAGTTCTCTACAGTGCAGCAACACATCCATTAACAAAGGTTTGGGCACACAACTATTTAAGTTAAAGGGAAACAGTGATTTGGATTAATATAGAGGACCAGTGATCAAAATAATGGAAGAATTGTTGCTAAAAAAAACACAACTTACAAGTTTTTTCTAGCTGATTTCTTTGTTTTTCCATCTCTGTACAAATCCTAAACTCCTCCTTTACACGGTTTGTGGCTGCACATTACCTGTGGCTATCATGCAAGCAGCCAAAAACAACAATGATGCACGTTGTATTTGTTAGCTTCCAGTTCAGTGTTTAATAAACCTATCAATTCTATCCACTGTTTGTTCAGTTTGCAGAACACACAAACGCACATCAAACAGCTGAGCCAACGCTTTTCCATGGGCTGGACAGGAAAAAAACATTTCTGCCACGTTTTCAGTCTCATAACGGCACGCCTGCACACAGAAAAACATCATGGAAAATTAGAAATATTCCTGATAAGAAGAAGGAAATAACACATGGAAGTGGAATAAAAGTGAGGAGATAGAAGGGCAGTCAGGCTGAACTCAGTTCATATAGGGATAAAAAATGCTGTCAGTCTGTCTTTGTGATCTTTCTCTACCTCACACTTTGATTATCACAGCCTGGAAGAAAACAGTTTTGCTTTTTCTTCTTTTCCCTCTGGTTTACAAATGAACACACTTGTGGCGTTTGGTTGAATTGCAGAAAGCTCACGTCTTTCAGCTGGGAGGTGGATAGAAAATGAGCTGTTGAGGCGCTGTGTGTTGTCACTCAGTAAAACGTGTTTGTTTGATGATTCCACCTGACAGGGGGAGTCTGCAAATTATGAGTTGATAAGGAGGTTTGTGCATGTGGTTTTGCCTGGTTAGTCATACAGTGCACCGATACTGAGCCAGACGAGGCACAGCGTAACATAACGACTGCACAAGCTGAAAATCACACTCATTTTTCCCTCTTAAGCTAAGCAAACAAATCTGATGCTGGAAATCTTTGGTGTTTTGTTTGGTAAATGACCTTGGTCTTACCATCGTTATATTCTGAAATACAGTCCGAAAAAGAAAATACACACTGTCAGCTCGAAGGTTTACCACATCTGAAAATAAAAAAAATCTTTATCAGGTCTTAAACTGAGGCAAATATAACCTCAATTGAAAAGCAACACGACTTATCACACCGTGTCCTTGCTAATTCAACAGAAACTAGAACAAAATGCAGAGACAGAGTGAGAAAAACAGCCCATGATTCAATAGCTTGTAGAACCACCTTTCGAGCAATAACATGAAGTAATTGTTTTTTGTATTCTGTTAACAGTCTCTCACACCATTGTGGAGGAATTCTGGCCCTCTTTTCTTCACCACTGCTTCACCACATTGAGGTCTGTGGGCAAATCTTCATCAACAGCTCTTAAGGTCCCACCACAGCATTTCAATCAGGTTAAAGTCGGGACTCTGACTGGACCATTGCATCACCTTGATTCTCTCTATTTTCAGACATTCTGTTGTAGATTTGCTGCTGTGTTTGGGATCATTGTCCTGTTTCAAGACCCAAGTTCAGCAAAGCTTCAACTGTCGGACAGATGGCCTCACATCTGACTCTAGAATACTTTGATATACAGAGGAGTTCATGGTGGACTCAATGACTGCAAGGTGTCCAGGTCCCGTGGCTGCAGAACAAGCCCAGATCATCAGCCCTCCACCACCGTGCCTGACAGTTGGTATGAGGCGTTGTTTTACAAAGATGGTGCTGTGTATTATAAACCTTGAACAGGAACATTGTTCCAGAAGTTTTGTGTTTTTTTTCAGATGTTCAATCTTTTTCTAACTGTACTGTCGTGAACTTTAAAATGCTAACTGAGGCCTGTAGAGTCAGATGTAGCTCTCGGGTTTTTCCATTCTCTGAGCATTGCAAGGTCTGACCTCGGGGAGAAGTTGCTGGGATGTCCACTCCTTGGAGGGTTGACAGCAGTCTGTGAATGGTCTTTCTCTTAGAGTGGTAACCCTTCCCAGAATAATGGGAAGCAACAACTGGCTCATTATCACCTTTGCTGATGTCTTTCCTCCTTGGCATTGTGTTAACACACAAATGAAAGCTCCAGACCAGCAAACTTCTTCTTTAACAAAGCTGTTCACAATCACTTGGGATCAATTAATCGAGTACATTTGACCGGCATCATCTGACTGCTATTTCCTATCCTCACACTTCTGCATTTTGGTACATATTCTATTCAATGAATATTAACATAATGTAAACATGATGTACTTAATTTCAAGACCTGGTCATTATACGCAAAGCCGCACACTAATGACCAAAACCGCTCTGTTCTTTTGAGGTCACTCGAAATGTGTATGAAAATATAAAAACACAAACCCATAATACAACTAAATGCACAGCCAGACTGCCATACTCTGTACAAAGAAGATACAGGCGTATGCCCACATATCCACCTGTTGGGTGCACGTAAACACTGTCTGTCAAAACAGCAGCTCGGTCATATCATTTCCTCAGCTTCCTCTTCTGTTTACAGTCAGGCAAGAGCGGGCAGAGGTCGGGGGAATAATAATGAGGTGGAGGGCTCCGAGTTTGTTTTCTCACAGTTCCCCCGCCCCCAGTGAAAGCCCTGAATCATCAGAGCCTGGCAACAAATAAGAGTGACGTTATTCAAAAACAAATATGAACATCGTTCTCATGAACTGTAGTGAACACTGGAAGGTGCTGATTGATATGAATGTAGTTCAAGAGAAAAAGTGAAAGCATCTACTTTCAAAGTATTTTAAACTGAATGCTGGGTTTGTATGTCTTGATTTATTATTGATTTCTGGATTTAGCATTTATGAAAGTCATGAAGCTCTGCCATGTACTGCTAGGAAACTTAGTTACTGATGATTATACTGGACACAGTACTCTGAACTGTTATCATGGACATGTGCATGAATCAAAGCGGTCTTTCAGTTCCCTGTTTTGGTTTTCAGCAGAAGACCAAAGAAATGAGAGGAAAAACACATACATATAAAAACCGTTTAGCAGCTAAGCAGCTGGATTTTTCTTTACGGGGGTAGGAGTGAATGTCACACTTTGCTTTAAAAAGGAGCCCTGAACCGACAGGATGACAAAGAGAAGGCTCAGTGAAGGTAGATGATGGCTGCTTGCCGACATGGAGACAGGCTTGCTGTTGTGAACGCCGCTGCTCTTCCTGCATTCTGTTTTTAACAATATAGATATCAAATTGCATTTTTTCAACATTTCGAGCAAAAAAGAAAAAGAAAAGAAAAAAACGTATTTCCAACTTTCACCCTTTCAAGTGAACAGAAACTAAAAAAAATTGGCAAACGTTTATGCACCCTGCATGGTCAGTTTAAAAAAAAAAAATTATGCATTCTGTGGCAGGTGAAAGTCTTTCAAACTCTTGTTTTGGGGAATTTTGCCTCTTGTTCCTGCTTAAGGCTCCTAGTTCTTGGAGTTTGTTTGATTGTCCAGCATGCACCAATACTTTGAGGTTCCTCCACGTGTCTTTTGATAATGTTTTAGGTTGGGTGATTCTGAGAGTTATTGTAAAATTTTTAGCTTAGGCTTCTTAAATTTAAAACACTGTAAATTCTGAGCTGCATTTAGGATATATTAATTTTTCATAATTATCTAATATTTATCCTGTTGCAGAAGATAGTTTAAGGGTGATGTTCTCTTCCAGAATTTGCTGGTATTTAATCAAATCTATTCATCCCTTTATTAGATCAAACTTTCTCGACACACTGTTTGCAATACGAGCCCAAAGCATGGCACCTTTAGCCCTGCGATTGACAGTTGGAGAGGAATAATTTTCGTAAAAGTCTGCACTGGTTCTACTCAAATATGAATTGTGAGAATTCTATTCAGACCTCATTGCTCAACAGAACTCGTGTTTTAAAAATATACTCGACTGATTAAGATTTAAATTTGCTTTATTTTTCGGCGAGGACAGGGGAAATGTCTTCCTCAGATCATTTCTCTGTGAGGGTCACACTTGCTCATACAGCCCTGTTACCATAGAACACAAAATAGGCACAAATATCCTATGAATAGTGGTGTCACAATCCATGGCTTGGGAAGTGTGAGATTGCAATGTCGTGCTAGGCTGTTGTTTCTTGTCAGGCATTATTCACGAGATATGACGGGTACAGTGACGCAACTAAGCACTAATTATATACATATATATCTATAGATACATTTAGAACAGACTTAACTATATAAATAAAATCAAACTGTAAAGCTCCTAAGTGCTATCCACTTTTTGGTGAGACTGCAGTAGAAAAATAACTACCAATGGATGGGAAGTCGATTGAGTGAAACTTTGAGCAGGATTAGTCTCAAACTAGCTCTATCTTGGATGAAGGCCCATTGATTAGCCCCTTCTTCCATCCCTTTCTTCGTACTGTTAATCTTTTATGCCTAATTCATCACCAGCAAGATCAAAGCAGAAAAAGGAAAATATCTGAATTCGACCATTTTTGGGCCGTTATTTAGAAACTACAGATTTTTGCGCTGTGAACCAACGTAGCTGTATCCCAGTCTGTCATGAGTTGGTTGAGGTGTGGCTGCACGATAGAAAAGTTCAAAATGCATTTGGTAAAGACGAAATGTATTTACTGTCATGTTCTCTTTTTCTTTTCACTGTAATATCTGTTTCAACTATCGTGAACAAGCCTAAAATACAACTATGTAGTTCAAGTGTGGGACATTAGTAAATGTTACTTAAGATCCAGACTCCCTTGAAGTGCCCAGACATTTGCTCAGTGCTTTTTCAAAGCTTAACCATTCACAGTGAGAGAAAGTTTGACGAGGGATGACGAAACCTTTGCATGTCACTGAACTACTCAGCGAAACAGTGACGGGGGTGGGGTGGGGACTGGTGAGAAGCAACAGGCCGATCCCGCACTCACAGCTTGTCTTTTTCCTTTGAGTTCCATTAACTGATTGACTTATTGACTGCGGCAGGGAAGAAATTCCCAAAGGATCTATAAAGAACAGCACAATTAAACTGCTTAGACTGTCTGAACAAAGAAGAATCTTATATATATGTAATCTTCTGCTACACATCTTGGGGCCTGATTACCACAAAGACAATTTTATGTTTAACTGTGTGTAGCGTGGGATGCCAGTGTTAAAAGGGGGGTAATGTCTGGGCAAGTTGCCCGATTATAAAACAGATAAATGACTGGAAGAAGCTAGAAATCTTCAGATTTTTCCAGACTGCTCCCCTGAGCCATGTAAGCATTTTATGTGTTGGTGTTATGGCCTCTGAACTTTTCCCTTAACAATAACACTTGATTGGTTTCCAGCACAGAAGAACATTTGACCACAAAAGAAGCAGACAGTTCATTCTATTGACAAACAAATAGGGGAGGGATGGAAGTCACAAGCTCTCATTTAGCCATGGATATCTCCGGTTAAATTTAGACCGCTATTAGCTGAAGCAGTTTCATCCTCATTACATTATTTATGTCATCACACAAACAGCTGTGAATATCTAACATACACAACTGAAGTTTCTAATCAGGACAAAATCCAAGAAAACATCAACCATATTTCAATTTTGAGCTTTCTTTGAAAGTTATACTTTTTAATCCCCAGTCCCTGAATCAGAAATTTTACAGGTTGTATGCTTCCACTTCTGGGGCATTGTTAAGAGGGCAGCTGGACACAAATCTATGATAGTGTAATGCTATCCGATAACCTTCATCTCCTGCCAGGACATGCAACCTGCAGTGGCACCAGAGGACATAGCTCACCGGTAAATAGAATCATACGTATCGTGCAGGTGAAGAAAAGGACACACGAGCAGTGAAAAGTTGCTTGTTCCTCTTCACTTTCCAAAGTTTTTTTTATGTAAGGGGGCAGTAATACTGTGATACTATGAAACAGCGCCGACCGTGTAGATGAAAACATAAACATAGCAGCGTGTGCTTTGTGTTTTTCAGTAGCATCATACAGAGCTTGGTCCTCGGTTTCTTCACTCCTCGTGGCCTTATTCAACAGCCCCACATAGACAGGCCCAACACAGATTTAACATTTAGAAAAGGTTAAAAAGAAAAAAAGACATCTTTGGACTAATTAGACATCTACTAAACCTCAAAATCCTCAATTTTAAAATCATTATAAAAAATTTGTTTCGCTAATATTGCTTTCTCCAAGAAAGATTGATAAAGAAAGATGTCAGAAATGAAGAAAACCATTGACCTCTCTCGCTTTTCTTCAGGTTTAGGTGGAAAGCTGTTGAGATGCAGGATTTCTCCACCCAGAGCTCCTACTTATAGAGGAAATTATATTCCGTTTTGGAGAACAATTAACATCCTCTCCACAGCATCCTGGCAGGACAGAGGAGCAGCTGCAGTGAGAGGCTCATCTCACTGCAGCTGCAGGACTGAGGGGTTCAGGAGGTCCTTTGTCCCCTTTGTCATAACGCTTTTTAACAGTGACTGCTGACATGTTTTTTCTCAAACTCATTTATTTATTTTTTCATTTATTATTATTATTGTTCTAATATACAATCATTGTAAATATTTCATTTGTTAAGCTGCTTGACTAATTTGAATTTCCCCCACTGGGGGATGAATAAAGTATTTTTCTATTCTATTCTACATGTTGTAAAAGTGAAGTCAGTTCTTCCATTCATTAAATCACAGAGCCATATTTAGCATCATAAATCTATTTTCCAGCTACTTATCCACCCATCCACCCAATTAAGAAGCACCCAATAATCCATTTGTGCATCTGCTAATCCAATCACTCTGTTCATACATCCATCCTCCCATCTACAGCCAGTTATGTTCAGAGTTAAGTCATAATTGTAATCTATTTTCCCAGTGACTAGTCTGCTGAGCTGCTCCCTGCCTGGCTGTCCATCATACAGTGTTCGGACACCACTACTACAGATCTCAGTAGTAAGGAATCAGATAACGCTACACAGGAAATTGATAGGAATGGCAAATTTGTCAAGGGAAACAAAAGGCGATAATCCTCTTGTTTATGTCTCAGGCAGTGCTGCTGCTATTGTCGTCATCTCGACTGGTTTAGTATTGAGCACCTCATCCACTAATTTATTACAATCATGTGTTGTGGAGCGACGCAGAGAACACATCACTGCGTACAAAGACTTACAGTAATACTTGCTGACGAGATGTACTGATGGTACACATGTGGTCACGAGTGTCTTGTTGTTTGGGTACAGGAGGTGGAAAGTAAACAAACACAGACAACCTCATCAGATTCAAGTTGGTGCCTGATGATGGAGTCACACGACGACGGCTAAATATACTTCTTTGATTGTTTCATAAGGAGGGCTTTATCAGTTTGAAGCCAAACTTCCGATAAAACACGGAGAGAAAAAAAGGACTGGTACAGGACAGCAACATTTACAGGACAACAATGACAACAAAGCAGTCATTTGCATAAGAAGTTAAAAAGGCTAATGGGCCACTGGAATAATTATAAGAGCAGCAGAAAAAAATGACAGAATTAAGAAGGTACAGAACGGTCTCTCAGCATGTGGACGTCAGCCCACGCAGTTACTGTTTATGTAAGCTGCAGGTGAATAACAGGACACACAGGCAGTGCAATCAACTGCTAACTTTGTATCTCTGTCTTATTGTTCGAATCTCCTCTAACATTGTGTCTAATGTGTTCACATAATGTTTTTTCATAATATTAAGTGGCATGCAAGTTTGGGAACCCATTCATCCTTCTAAATGCTTCATTTTTGCATTATTTCATCTTTTTTCCCTCTCTTTTGTGCATGATAATGGTCAGATTGGGAGCCTGTAATGCCCTTCGGGTTGCAGGCAGAGCATCTGTAGGCCTGTTTAATCTGATTTATAGCAATCCAGCATTCCAGTGCCCATCAGTGTTTACATTACATTACCTTGCTGTTGTTTAGCAGATGCTTTTATCCAAAGCAACTTACAAGTAAGACACTGGGAGGAAAGTATATTGAGTATATAACAAGGAATCTGGAGATCCAACCAGCAACCCTTCGATCTTTGCAATTCAACCAGAAAATATTTTGCTATCTCCTTACAGCTTTTTTGTGTTTTGTGGGCATCATTTATTCCTCCTGCTGGGGCAGTCAATATGTTTCCATGCACACTTAAGTCATGCTACAGCCCAGCTGGGTCATTAATTGGACCATTGCCAGTTGTTCCAGTGTACAACTACAGGGGGGGGGGGGATGGAGTTATTGACTGTAGTATGTTTGACTATGCTACAATCGATGATGAATTCAGGTTGGAACTGACTAGATTGTATTGAAACCAATGCTACAATCAATGCTCAATCTGGTTATTCATAGAGTCCACTTATCTTTTCATGACTGTATAATCAATGAGGAAACCAGTACACTACACAGGTTTTCAGCATCAAGACAAATGATTGCTCCGAAATCCCAAACAGACTGAAGTTTTGGTTTAGTGTCTTTTTATTTCAGGTAATGTGAATATAATATTACATTTAATACAAAATCTACAGAATTACTCTTTTAAGCATCCTACTGAACATTTTGTCTGAAAGACATCCAAATGGTCCGTAGATGTTCCCTATTTGATATCTATACCTATATGATATGTTTTATGAGCTAAAAAAAGGCTATTTGACGTTCAGTTCCTTATTTAGTCTATGTGCTGAAATGATGCCTTTTTGTTGATCACAAGTCACTTTGTTGTGAAATATAAGTTTGGAAACATTTCTTCACATTCTCCAATATCGTTTCATTTTCAACTGTTTTTTCCTCACATGTTGATGTTTTATTGACATTTTCAGCAGCTGAAAAGTGGTTGAAAAACGTTATTAGCCACTTAGTTCGAAGAGGCACCACCACTCTGCATCAGTAGTGAATCTGTTGAACAGATTAGTAGAGTAAATTAGTAGAATTGTTGAAGCTGTAATTCCCAAATCATGCTAAATCATTCAATTTCTTTACATTTTGTTTTTGAACTACCCCTTTAAGATGTCCTTCAGATATCTTGTTATCAGCACAAAGCCTAAATAGTTCCACAAAATCATTCTGGAAAAACAAAATGTTAGAGTTTTATGAATCAGCATGTGGAATTGAACATAGACATTCAGGAGTAATTCATCTCCCATCCACATTATCCGAGTATGTTAGCCCAACTAACAGGTTTATACATAACTTTTAAATGTGCTTTTAGTCAGACTGAAAGAAAGGACAGAATATTTATAACGCTTTCATAGTGTCAACAGGCCTCTCCTAATGTATGTGAACAAGACATAACCTAACAACCTTACGTTGTCAGAGACCAATCTATTTTACCCTGAAATTGTGATAAACAAGAGTTTCTATCCCATACAGATTTCAGTCCTTCTCTGAATATTACCTCGATCTCTAGGACTCTCTAAGAAAAAATACACTCTGAAACCTTTTTTTTTTTTTAAAGCAAAACATCTGAGTTCCTCTTTCTACATTGTTGGGCTGACTTCTTGAATCACACTAAAAACCGCTCCACTCAGGTCTTCCCAAAACTCCTCAGACACAGTTTCATCTATCTTACTCTCTGCTTCCTTACTCCTTCTCTGTCCATCTTACCCTCCACCCTCACGCCCTATCCTGTCATTACAGTGTAAATGAGGCGAGCCATACAGTTAGGTCGTGTGTGTAAACAATGACTCACCATGTCAGTGGATCAATACGGCTGATGGCTACCTCGTGATTTTAGCAGCCGATTGATGGGAAATGACAGCCAGGCTCATGTGAAATATTAACCGCAGCATGAAGACTAAAAAAGTAAATAAACAAATAAAAGCTGGTGATGGTAAGAGGGCGACTGCCATCAAATATGAGAAGAACGTCAATGCAATAGTTTTCTATAGAAGAAGACTATTTAGTCATGAATGAGCTATTAAAAGGTCCTGCATAGAAGTTATCGTCATTACAGTCCTTGTTAAAAAGTGACATGGCCTCAAGTCTTGACATTTAACACAGAGAGGTCCCATTAAATATACTATGCGGCTGTCCTGTCACAGTAACATACCACTGAACTTAATCCTCTATAAAAACTGAACGTGACAGAGGAAGAGGTTCATTCTGCCCTTTCCCTTTCGTATATTGTTACCAGGACATATGCGTCACTTCTCTGCAAGAGACTTTCTTCCGTCCGTCCAGGGAAGGAGATTAACATGCTTTTCTAATTCAATAGTAATGTTACATGTCTGTCAAAGAGATTCCTCTGTGGCACTGACAGAGGCTGGTCACAAAGTGGCCTTTAAATTTGGCAACAAGTCTGGGAAGAAGTATGAGTCATGAGAGCTCAGAGGGGATGTGTTCGCTCAGTTGGCTGGATGGTCTGTGTCTCTGACCATTTCCCTCCTCACTTACTCACTTAACGGTGACTTATTCACAAACTCAAATATGTTATCCTCTCATTTACTTATTTCACAGAATTAGCCATTCAATGACTTTCAAATCCACTTGCCGACTCTTTCATTTAGCCACTCGCTGCAGTGACCACCTCAGTCTCCAAGGTCAATAGGCCTTTGCATCACTTTTCAACACAATGGAAACTGTTCTACAGCTGCATACTACTAGATATCCTGCGGCAGCAACTAATACAGCAGCTGCACCAATAGAAACATTTCTTTGACAGTGCTATCTTATAAAGATATTGACTTGTATTCAAATCCAACAATCAGGGTATGGTTCAGTAGTCAAATAAATGACTTCCTATAATAATTTCTTCAGCTCTTTTCCTTGACCTGCAGTGTGGGTCTGCCCTACCGTTCAATAAATATTTCTTATGCAGTTACACAAGGGCTATATCATTTGTTTCTATAATAAGAAAAAATAATTCCTTTTATTATCGAGGTTTGTCATTTCATAAAGAAAAGAAGATTGTCACAAGCTGCTCACGCTCACTCTCATGTCCTGCTCATCCACACAAATCACGGTTAGAGTGACAGGATGAAAATGTAACTGAACTCTGCTTTCAGAGTTGCAACTGCGAGAAAATGTGGGACAGAATTATCTCCCCTCCATCATAAAGGATGTACCGGTGTTTCCTCTGCCAAAGAAGATGATAAAGGAAGCAAATAAGCTTATTTCCATTTAGGAAACTTAGACATCACTCATTATGGCTGCTACTTAGATATTTCTGGGTCATTTAATTATTTTAGTTACCTTTTTAAGCAGTAATTACATTTGTTTTGGGGGTTTTTTTGTCTTGATTTTGATTTTCAATCCCAATTTTTTGATTCCATCATTGACTATACCACTTTGTTATGGTGTCTAGTTAAAGTTATTAAAAAGGCATTCAAAGTAATTGCTTCAGAAAACATCTTGATTAGGTATTAAGATACTTAACAAAACCATTTTATAATCTGGAAAGAATCTCATCCTGACTCTGTTATGTGACCAGCTCAGGAAACCTTGCAGATGTTCTGTCACAGTGGGCTCATTGGCCAAGTGATGAGTTTAGGCTGAGAATGGGTTGGAAATGGCAGGCGGGACAATGCATAGCAGAAACACTAAGTAAGCTGTACAGAGGTGGAAATTGGTCGAAAAGGGTATTCCTGGCTTCTGCAATCAATATTTTTTCCTATTACTTTTTCACTCATTTAATGACTTACACACTCAATAAATACACTCTTCACAAGATAAACATCTTCATATATTACTGACTCATTCCCACTTTATCGTACATTCATAATGAAGAATTATTGATTTTCACTTTCACTTACTGACTCATTCAATGACTAAAGCTTAATTTATACTCTTCCAGAACGTCGACGTGACGTCGTCATTGAGCATCAGAAGTTCTGCGTCGAGGGAACACGTTACTCTGTAATTCTCCATGCCGGTAGGGAGGTGCGGCTGTGTGTTTGTGTGGTTTCAGGAGTTACTTGCTTTTTCTTCCGGTCACAGTTAACAACAGTAAACAATGGCAACCGAGGTGGAGCAGCTGCATTTGCAGTTGGAACTCATCAATACTGAAGAACAAATGCTTAAATTGCAAATGTTGAAGCACAGGCGAGAAAGAAAACGTTTGCGGGGGTGGTCTGTAAGACCAGCCGAGGCTGGGAACGGGTGAATTTACAACACTGGTTGAGAATTCACTGTACAAATGCACTTTCGAAAATTTCGAATGTCAACAAGCTTCTTTGCCGTATACAGCCATTAAGACCAGAAAAGGCAATTGTCGGAAATTACATTCTGAGCGGACCAATCACAGCCCTTACGGCCCGCGTCTACACGATGTGCAGTTAGAATTTTTAGCTACGTCGTGCCCAACTCAAAAGTTAAGATGCCAAGTGAGTGTGTGCTGTGCTGCTGCAAGTACCAAGACTTTTTTTTGTTTGTGTCTGGTTTCATTCAGTAATTTATGTATTGGCAGTTTTTTTTTTTTTACTCGGTCGCTCACTGATCTTGATGACAAGTCATTCACTTGATGACCTCTAATTCAACCTTCACACATTCATCCACTTACTCAGCGACTTTGACATTGAGGCGATAACCTTTGTGCCAGTAAGTCTTTTCTTTGTCCACCACCTTCCCCCTTGCTGTCTTTTTTGAGTACACCCCCCCATCCCCTTATGTATTTGAGAAAGAACTTCACAAATAAACACTCTCACCTTTTGATCTGGTCTTGGATCTGTGTAGCCTACAGACACAGCAAACCTAACACACAAACACTTTGCCCCGATTATGCAAAGACATGCGGCAAACTGTTTAAAATGCAACAGCCAGGCTGATCTTCCATGGTGAATTAGTTGATAAACATATGACTGCTGAAAGCACAAATTGTATGGTACTGACCTGCGTCAGAAGTGGATTAGTGAATGTTTTTGTGTGTTTTGTGCTTGGTGTGGCAGACTGAGCGCAGACTGCTGACTGTGAGGCCCACATTTCTGCAGGGCAGAGCTGTGCAAAGAATGTCGAAGTGTCATTAAGAGGGCTAATCAGGAGATGCATACAAGAAATTCTTTGCTAAGGGCAGGACTGCAAGGTACTGTACATAATGCATTATGCACATAATGTGGACATCTTTTAATACATATGTTTACACGGTGGTGTGGTGGTTAGCACTGTTGCCTCACAGTAAGAGGGTTCCAAGTTCAATGCCCACCTGGGGCCCTTCTGTGTGGAGTTTGCCTGTTCTCCCCATGTATGCATTCCCTCCAGGTACTCTGGTTACTAGGTTAATTGGTGACTCTACACTGTCCCTAGGAGCATGTGAGCATGTGTACATTTAAAACATAAAATGTGTTAGTAACCATCCAGTCAAACATGGACAACTAAAAGAATTGCAAAGTGAGGTTTTAATCTGTTGAGACGATAAGCAGTGCTCTCTGCTTTAAGACATTAGGGGTGCATCAGCTGATTGACTTATTGTGAAATTCCATGCTTATTAAATTAATTAATAAATTAAACTGTTATTTTTAACTCTTCTCAATCTCTGCTTTTAGTATCACACTATTTTATCAACAAGTTGTAACGTTTAATTTTTTCAACGCCCCAAGGGTTGGGTCTTTTCATAGACTTTTTGTGTTGGTTAAACTGGATTAGCCACTGATCAGCTGTTAGCTGAAACACAGGTAGCTAATGGCTACACCAAAGGCCACAAATTTGTCCCCTGGAGATGATACGCAGCTAAGGAAGGCTAACAAGAAAATTGCTGACCTCTTGGAAGATACCCAGCGGCTCTCCAGTGGGTTACAAAGGAAAGATGACCCTACAAGCATAATACATAGAAGTGGCCCATGAACAGTCGCCGTGGATTACCTCCCTCACCTCAGCTCTCCATTACACTGCACCTTGGGATCCCTCCACCGGCAAACGACCATCTTCCTGTCTACCTTAAATCACTAACTGTCCTGGACTGAGGTGGTGATTTGTGGGTGACAGAATATTTCTACTCGGGCAGCTGCACCTCCCTTAAGCCTCACAAATTGTTTTAAGATGGACGAGTGTTTGGCTTTTTGTCCCTACTGGCAGCAGGCAGTGATCTACCAGGTTCGCACTCTGGGGGCCCTGTGACCTGAGGGGCTGTAACTACGGCCCCTATTTTGTTTATGGACACTGTGGATGCTGCTGCTCTTTGCCAGGGTGGGTCAGTGTCGACCTTGGCAGGGCCCAGTGGTGCCCAGAGTCAGCCTAAGGCAGGCCCCAATTGTGGACAGAGGCCCGAGACTATGACTACATCTTCACGTCGCTGAGGGAGTCAGTCTGGTCATGACAAAATGTGGAAGTGCCGCATCCATTCATCCTAGCTATCTCTGGCTAAGTTTGTAAAAAATGAGGTATTGGCAATGATCCTCAAATCTTTTACCATGGCTCTGCACAAAACTCAACCCAAAAAGCATCCACTCACCGTTGTTTCTCTTCTCTCTCTGGTTCTATGAATAGATGTGCAGTCCTCTAACCTGCAAGCCTGGTTCCTCAAGAAATGAATCCATGGTGTGTCATTCACACATAGTGCGTGTTACGCCAGTCATTATGAGCACATAAAGTCAGTAACAACTGCTGAGCAAGAACACCCTCAATACCATGAGCATAAGTGTGATTCTCCGAGCACGTGTGTAGCCCCACCATTATCTGCAGTGACAATTTCAAATTCACTCAACACAAAATGAATCCAACTCCTCTTCATCTAATTTTTCCTCTGCAGCTTAATTAAGCAGCATAGATTCAGAAAATTTGATATCCATGGAAAATATATTCATGTGATGAAGGCAGAACAGTTAGCATTCTTGTTGTCAGATATACAGCTAGATGGCATGGTTAGCTAGTCAAGGGCAAGCCTATTACTAACACATTACAACGTTATTGGCAGGATTAGCTTTTTCTTGCCTTAATTACCTACTCATGACATCATTGATCTTGCATTGTAGACCCACCCTAAAAATCCTGAATAGAAAATTAATGACAAAACGCTTAATAGTGCAATCGCTCAGATTAGTAAAGCATAGTACTATATTTAAATATGCTTTCAACATCTATTGTCCAATACATATAACATGTTTCCACACTAATCTTTAAACTTGTCCAACACCGTTTTAAGAGACTTCAAAACAATCGAACCTCAGACTGTACATACAAGATGAACGTAGTGGTAGAGTCTGAAGAGTGAAGCCAGTGCAGAAACCTGCATTCTTTACATTAGTTTTGTAATTGACAGGTACTGAGTCAGACCCACCTTTTGTATGTCATGTCTGGTTTCAAAAAGCCAAGATAGTGGAGGGGATGCACTGATAAAACAATGGCTATATGCTCATATAAATAAAATTTTTAAGTCCTAGTGATGATCTTTTTATCTTGTTATTTTCTTGGTTTTAGTCCTTGATCGCTTTTAATTGGAAATTTTACCTAAAGGTTCAAATTTTGTTTGGAACATACTGATAATAACAATAGACTGTGTATAGATTAATTGATACTGCGAGAATAGGCATAGCTTGTTGAATAATAATGTGTCACAGTTGATGTTTTAATAGTCTTGTTTTCAGTTTCTTATGTTTTCTTTCTCATGTTTTCAGGTTCTTGTCACGTTTCTCCCCTGTCACGTTTGTCTCACTCATGTCACCTGTTTCATTGTCATCTGCTGCACCTCATCACTAATCACTCCCTCCACAGCATTTAATCTCCTGCTTTCCTTTCATTCATTGCAGAATACCCACCAACCTTTCATGCCACAGTCATGCCGAAGTTAAGTCTGGTTTTGCCTCATTGTCTTTGTTCTAAGTATTTTTTTCATAGTCTTGTTAATTCACAGTTTGGTATTTTTGAGATCCGACACTGCTGCGCCTTTTCTTGCTCCCCTTTTTGTTAATAAACCTTGTTACTTTTGAAAGAACTGCATCTGGGTCCTACCTCACCACCGATCCTGACATAATGAACAGTTTTTCCATTTGTATTTTTCTCTCACTGAGACATCAGTTAAAACCGTTTGGAATCCAAACTAGCATGTTCGAAAAGAGCAAAGTTCAAACCTGGCTGGGTCACCTGAGAACTATTAGTGTTGTATTCTGTTGAACATTTAATGTCATCTCCAGTAAATAGACTTCACCTTCAGCGCCTGTGTTTGTTGTTGTCTGTATGACTTCCATCGTTTATGATCAGCCACAAGTCCTACTCGGTGCCATGAGGTAACCAAACTAGAGTGGACAGAAGGTTGGCAAGTTGGTGTCGCAGATCAACACAACCATCAAGAGACCCGAGAAAAGGTAGAAGAAAAATGCTTTTATTTAAGCCTGTAATGAGACATCAACCACTGTGTTTTGATGACTTAATGTCTGGCTGAAACAAAAGGTGAAGCAAACATTGCTGTACAACAAACCTTGAAGAGAGGCAGCATGGTCCAGAACTGAATGTGTGAGTGGTTGTTGCATAACACTGAGTGAATCAGTGTACTAATGAGACCACCCACATCTGCCAGGTAAGTGCAACACTACGACACTTTAAGAGCAAAGTTTTGAAAGCACACTCAACCATCCTCCAGAGTGTAGAGGTCAAACACTTGTCTTTTTAGACTGTGTTTGCTAGAATATAAATCAAAGCATTGTGAAGTGTAAAGTCAGATGATTCAGTGTCCTGCAGAAGTGATAAATTCAACAGCTGGGGCTCGGACGGATTAGTTTCCTCTGTGTTGTAACCATATCCCTCATTTGTTTTCCCTCATCACTTCAATACCCTTGCAACTAAGGTCACTTGGACTTTCTCTGTTTTTCATGTGAGTTTTGGCATTCTGGTTATTTGCCATAATCACAACAAAAGAACCATGAAAGTGACATATCTGACGCTACTGTATAACATGTTGGGAACACATCAAGATTTGCAGGATTCACTTGAACGTACATAGCAGGGGAGTTCATTTCAACTAATCTTTGTTTTTCAATAAAATTCTATAGTTCACACTGTGGGACTGATGGGACATTAATGGCTTAATCAGTCAGTTAAAAGTGATAGCACGCATAGTAAAAGAATGTGAGTGTTAACCTGAAGAAGGAAAATAGCAAATAAACTTTGTCAATGCTTGTTGGTTACTTTTACTTCCACAACCCGTTTGGACCTTGTTAGTTTTAGGCATTAAAAAGTACTTGTACATAACCACAGCAACTTATGATTTCATTGTTACTAAGCAACTTTTTGATACATTTTACCTTCACTGATCTTTATTAGAATATTTATTATTATTACTTTTTTTTTTTTTTTTTTTAATCTTTTTAAGATTGAGAGTGTATCATGCTTTGAACTCTTTGATACACAAACTAAAATTAGCAAGCTATGCTAATTATCCAAGCAAGAAAGACCAAATTGTAAATTGAAAATGTCCAACCTCCACCCCATAAAGTGAGTCAGCTTAAACCAAAACAGCACATTTGCTGATTTTAGTTGTTACAGCTGAACCTAACTATACCATAAAGGCAAGTGCTATTGAATCCTTTCAGGTTATGGACCCCTTTATGTACAGCTACTGCTCTCCTGCACTGTTAAGGCCAAGCAGCAAGTATTTTCATGGCTTTCATCTAAGTAGGAAATACCAAAGTTTAATCTTATTAAAATCCCCTTGATTAGAAAAAAGGTCATTTCCTGTTTCATATAAACAATTGAACATATCACTGAAAAGAAAATTTGATTTTCTGTTTAAACAGCGATCAATGAGATGAAGTCTCGCTATTATTCATAGAGGGAGACTCATGCATGCAAGATTAGGAATGCCGTTGAATTTATTTAGCTTCTCCATTTTCATTATTTTCATAGCTAGGGCAAACATTTGCAATCATGAGACCCTCTGAACTCGTCTCTTATTTCCTTTCCATCACTGATCTTGTTTTCCCATAGAAGCCTCCAGACTTAGAGGTTTTCTTATAACTCAAAAATGAAGAAGTTGTTAAAGGTTAAATGAATCAGTTGAGAAATTATCTTATACAGTATATAATTATCTGGTGATACTCATTGAGGGGCTTGAGAGTTTATATATGTCTCTATCTATCGTAGATGACCTTCACTCCTGTCTCTTACCACAATCTAGTGAGCAAGCATAGTGGCATCCACCTTGTAATGAAATCTGTGGATTAAACATTTCAATCTAACACTATGTGATAACCCTTTTTACCATGCACCCACAAACTCACTGCTAGGGACAATTTAGAGTCACCAATTACCCTGACATGCATATTTTTAGGACGTGAGAGGAAGCTGGAGAACCCAGAGAAAAAGTAAGAACTATACGTTTTATTTTAAAATCGTGAAAAATTCAATTTTAGGCTTTTCACATGTCAGAGATATGTTGCGTCTTAGCATAAAATGACACATGGTTCTGCTGTTTACAGTCTGTAAAGAGTGGAAGGGATGACATGACGGCACGAAGCCAAAATATCTCTTATCTCCTGGTGGCTGCTTGCTTTATAGGGCACAAACTATCCATTTGTGTAGTACAGTGAGCTTCTCAGAGGAAGACTTCACAAACTTCCACAAGAACAATGCTCCTCCTTATCAACACGTCTTCTGTATGTGGAGCATATTTTTGAAGATGCTGGCATTTTGCCTGCAGCATCCAGCTTTAGCCTCACTGTCAGACGTCATGAGTGAAATACCCTTTTGTTTGAAATGAGTACAATATAAGTTAGATAGAAACTTTAAAAGGCAGCAGTTCACATATGACGTAGCTTCTGTGTTATTGTTCAATCAGACAAAAAATAGTTTAAAAAAATAAAAATCCACAAGTTTAAGAGGAAATATGGAAGGAAACTTCTTATCAGCTAGCGTTGCTCAGCAGGTCAAACTTGGTAACAACCACATAAAAATTAGTTGGGAAGTCCACAGAGCACTCTTGAGTCGCTGTAGATGATAAAAGTTTGTTCTTGCCCTGAGTAGCTGCTATTTTGGCTCACTCGTGAGAATTCCTTCCAGCTTCTCCAAACAGAGAGTGCTCTAACTGCCTGCTGCAGGTAAGGTACTAACAGGACTTGTTACAGGTTTAAGCAATTAGAAGTAAAGTAAAAAAGGTCAAGATCAACAGTTCCCTGCTGGAATATAAATCTTTTAGCTGTTAGGACATTAATTTCATCAATCTGGGCTGAAAATGTTGAATACCTACATACAGTAATTGTACTAATTTCAGGTTTCCAGATGGGTAAAATAGGAGTTATCCTGGTGAATTGGAAGGCATGAAGCCAAGGAATTTTAAATATAATTGCTATCACTCCATGAAAGACTGTATAAAACTGGAGAATTTGATGTACTAGTGTTACCGATATGGATAGTAAAATTTCTACAGGAGAACTACAGGGTTTACCTTCTGAATACCGTTATATGGAATGTTTCTGAAAACTCGTTCTCTAATATTCTGTTTAAATACACCAATATATTTTCTCATTAAATATGCATTTGTATGCATAAATGTCCGAAAGACAAAATACTCACCTAATTTGGTATTATGGATACTCTCCCCTCTGGCATTCTACAAGAAGACTTTTTTGGAAACAAAATATTCTAAATTCTCAACCATGAAAAACACTTTTGCAGTGCCTTCATAAAAAAATACCTTCATCCTTTGAAAGGAAGGGGAAATATTTTACCCTGCGTGTCTCTGCTGTTATTACAGTACCATAACTCCTGCAAGACATCTGTGCATGAGCCAATATTTTAACCCAGTTACGTCTACGTTTATGTAATTTTCGCAGTTTATAAATGAAGAAGAACGAGGTCATGGTCACTTTCTTTTTCTAAAAACGAAGTTGAATAGTGCAGCGTGGCGGTGTGACGGGGGTCATGATTTGGCTTATACAACCCATAACAGTTTCAATGATGAACTGTTTAAATGATGTTCCAAGGTTAGGAGTTAAATAATAATGAACACAATGGTAACAGTTAAGCATGAATGACAGGGATGTTTTATTGTAGCTACAAAGCTAGCTGTGGTGACCTGTGGTGAGAGCAAATATTTCTGTTAAACTTGCATAGACCAACTTGCATAGTTTAGACAAATACATTGGACACCCACTTTATAGCTCAAGATACTTGGACTCAACATCTTTGTGACTGACCTACTTTGGCGGTTATATATTTAAGAAAAATGGTTACTTTATATGAGGAAAGAAGGACAGGAGTCTATCTTTTCTACCCAATGTTTGTGAGATGGTCTGAGATGACGCTGAACATAAGCGCTAAATAGCTGTGGTTCAAAAAGGAACATCTTTGGTCTTGGGAAGTATTCGGTTAAAAAAGAAGAAACTGGCATAGCTCAAACCTAGAATAATAGGGAAAGATGATGTTGGGAAGATAAAAACATGGAGTGTGGATGATACTGAGGTAAAATGAAAAAAATGAAGAAACTGAAATTTCATAAAATAGCTGCAGCATCATAGAACAACAGAGAAACCTTTGTAATCTCCATCATTGTACGCCATACTGTATGCCAGACTAAACTGAATTTATCTGCACTTCGGATTTACTGATTTCCTTATTTGGAGCACAACCATGTGGTCCAACTCATGAATGGATTGCAGTGATCATTCAGGACAACCTCACCTTGATAAGCAATTATATGCACAAAGCGTCTTTGTTTTTCTGTGAATTTCAGTCAAGCTTCTTTTTAAAGTTTCACACCACGAACAGAGTTCAAATAAGAACTTAGAGGGAAGCATGGAAAAAAAAATCCGTTTTCACTAGTTTATCAGTTCTGTGTGACTCCAAAGGGTGCCTTTTTTTGGGGGACATACCCAACCCACAAAGTAAAGCACATGCTCTTTGTTCTTGTGTCACAGCTGATATGACACAAGTAAAAACAACGTCTCTGCACTTTAGAAGCAGTTTCCACACCATCATTCTCAGTACACTGATGTTTTTATTCATGCTAGAGATATAAAAGGCTGTATGTCAGAGACTGATTGTCAGCATCACCAACTGATTTCTGGAAAAGTTTTCAAGATTTGATTTTGTCATTTTGGTAACTTTTTAGATTTTAGAAACTGAGGAATCTGAGTGACAACCATAACAAAAATCTTCAAAGCCAGTTGTGACTTATCATTCCCAAAGGCATACCTTGCTTCTCATCAGTTTAATTTTATAAATGGTACCATCATTTTTAAAATCAAAATTGATTCAATTAAAACTAGAGTTAAAGTTAGTAATTGATACAATAAACATGTTAAGAAATGTTTTTGTAACAAGTAAGTAAGAAGTAATTTAGTTGTCTGCAGCTATTTAAACTCATTCATCCACTCATTCACTGTACAGTGCAGGGAGTCGGCCATTTTGCAGTACTGTACTATATATTGCATTACAAACTTGTCACATGGTTTGCTAACAATAATGTGTAGAAGACATACACTGCATCAGACATACGGACTATCATACATTGCAACCTTGGGTCAGCTGCTGTGGAGCTGACGAAGAGTGCTAATACTAGCTTGCGCAAACATTTGTTGTTAATTTTTTGGGATGTCTTGTCTGTTAAGAATGTTGAGCAAGTGATAGTTTTCAGGTGTCTCAACTGTGAGTGGTTTGTGTCTTTTGCTGCCTGCAGAAACAGTCCTCAAAAATGTTTCAGTTGTTCAGTCTAAACAGCAAAGGGATATGTTGTCATGTAGTCAATTTTTAAACATATGCTTACAACAAGCTACAACAAAGGGGCCATTGTAGCTCTAAATGCAGTTTAGCAATAGTTGCATTGCTGTGGCATATTTATTAGCTTTTCGTGGTTATTAATCTATTAGTATATTGATGATTATCATATAGTTTTAGCTCCAGTGTTTTGTTGGTGGATACAGTTTGAAAAAACATTTGTCAGTTCACACAGATTTCTGTCATAGTTTGAGATATTAATTAGCACATGTCCTCAATCAAAAACTTCAAACTTGTGTCCATCACCTCAGATTTGCCATGTTTCTATCCAGCAGGCATTAGTTTATGCGGCATATAATTAAGAAGTGCCACTGCATTCAAGTAGTGTCCGAAATGCGTGAGCTGCTGTGTGTCACTACCCAATGGGGAGCTAAATGCATTTTGTAATCAACAGTTGTATTGTTGTGGCATATTTAATAGCTTTTCATGGTTAATATTAATCAATTATTCATATATTGAAGATCATCAAATAATTTCAGCTTCAGTCAGGGCTTTGTTAGTGGATACATTTTGATAGAAAAAAATAAATAAACATTTGTCGGTTCACACAGATTTCTGTCATAAAATTTGAGAGGTTAATTAGCCTCAACCAAAAACCAAAGGCCAATTTCTGTTGTCCATCACCTCAGATTTGCTGTGTTTCTATCCAGCTGGCATTTGTTTATGTGATCATATAATTATGAAGTGCCACTGCCTTCAAGTAGCGTCCGAAACGCGTTCTCATACAAGCTTTTTAACAACCTCAGCAACTTCCGCCAAGGTGATGAACGAGTCTTCAAGTCCTCAGACTCTGCCTCCTCAATGGAGGACATGCTAGCCAGATTGATTAGATCCTCAAAGCACTCGTTCCACTGTCCGACAATGGCCGCGTTTCCCAGATTCGCTAAGAAGCTCTTAGCGAATCTGGGAAACATGGCCAATATCTTTAGTTCAGATCAGTAGTTCTCCACAAGGGATGCAACGGTACTCGGTAAAATATTGAACCGTTCGGTCTGCTATGCACGGGACAATACACCCTTATGGGCTGCAGGTTTTCGGTTTTGCAATTCATTTTGGGCTGATGCTTTCATGGCCACTGTCTGTGCCTGTCCAGGCAGTCGAAAAGCCCTCCACGCAAGACCCGAGTGAATGTCTAATCACTGTTGTGCCTCCTCCCATGCACCCCTGTAACTGGAGGCGAGTTCAAAGTGCAGCTCACAAAAGGAAGCGGAAAAAAGAAAACAAAGAGGCATGGCCAGCACTCGCGGAGAAGTTGAGAGCGGTGAACCAGCCATCGGGAGCACCAGAACATCTCCTGGTGGTCTGGCCGCCAAACTGATCCTTGAGGCCAACCGAAAGTCCTTCTCCATAGCCTCACTGAATTCCTCCCACACACAAGTTTTCAGCAACCACCAATGCTGCAGCCCTTTTAGCCACTCTGTACCCGTCAGCTGCTTCAGGTGACAGCCGGGACAACCTAGCCTGAAAGGCCTCCCTTTTCAGCTTGACGGCTTCCATCACCACTGGCATTCACCAGTGGGTCCTGCGGATACCATAAGGAATAGGCACAGACAACTTTCAGGCCACAGCTGTATCCGTAATGGAAGTCCTGAACATGATCCATTTTGATTCCATGTCCCCAAGATATGAGAAAAATTCAGGGGCCTCCGCCAGATGTTCTCAGTTCACTCTCACTCCTCATTTGGGCTTACTCGATCTTCTCCGGCACTCTCCCCCGGCAGCGGATCCAACTCACCACCAGCTTGTGAGCAATCAACAGCTCTCTTCCCCCGAGTGTCCAAGACATACGGTTGTAGCTATGATGACACAACTACAAAGTCAATCATCAACCTTTGGCCTAAGGTGGCCTGGTATCAGGTACACTTATGAACCACCTTGTGCTCAAACATGACATTTGTAATGGACAATCCATGACGAGCACAGAAGTCCAAACACAGGTCAGGGAACCTTTTCCTCTCAATAATGCCTCTCCGGGTCACTCAAGCATTGCTAACATGGGCATTGAAGTCCCCCAGAAGAACAAGGGAATCCTCCTCACGTGGAGGTGAGCGCGACTGAGCCCCAGGAGCCCCTGCCTTGATTAATTTATTTACCTATATTGTTAATTGATCATTAAGGTTCATAATTCTGAAAAATTAGGTAACCTGCATGCAGGGCGGCAACAGTGGCTCGTTACCGACGTATGTCTGTGGTTGCCGTGCATGTGTACTGCCTGATTCAAGAAAAACTGGCATCCAAACATATGTTGTGCAGGGAAAAACTTGCTGAACAGAAGATTGAGTCCTGTCATTTTAAGGGTGGAAAATCTATATGAATCTGACATTTCTTAATAATCAGTCTGTTAAACACTGTCCATTCTGTAACTGAAAGCCTTCAACTTGAAACTACAAGTGCATTGGAAGGGTACTGATTTAGTTTAAACCACCGTTTTAATCTTTAGTTTCATCTCAATTAATTCTTTGTCTGTTCACATCGTGACCAATTTTCTTTTAATCTGACCTGGTTTGTGGATAAAAAGAGAAATAAGTTTGGAAAACGCATCAAATAAGTTTCTGCACAGGTTCAAAGGAAGTTGGAGGTCTGTTTTTCTGTCCAATTTCAACTAAAAGCCTTCAATTAATTTCTCCCTTGGGAATAGGTTGATGAAGCTTTGAATGGAAATAGCTTGAACTCTGAAATACTCGAGAACAAACTATCAAAGTGATATCTCTGCACTTAAAATATTTGGAACATATTTTGTAGTAGGTATACAAAGAATCTGAGTCCTTCGGTATCAAAGGGGAAAAGAGCGCAGAAACAATGCCCTCGGATTCAATAAGAAATCAAAGCTGACCTCACTCAGAGTAATAAGATGGTCCCTGCTATTCATGCTCTAATGCTTAACTGAAATGGGTGCTGCACTATAACTCTTAGAGACATTTAAAAAGGAATGACTCAGTACCATTATGTATGTTTGTATGCTGGCTAAGGACACACTGCCATGCTGGCTGTAGCAAGTTACGGTACCTGTCATCCAAACATGGGCCTCCATTGTGCAATTTAACACTATAAACGCAAACATAACGAGGCTATTCCTCCAGTCATAACAGAAACACTCCAGCTCTATGCATAGATATCTTATGGATGTCCGTATTACAGAATGTAACCATTCAACTAGAAAGCATTTGATTAACAAAGTAATAGTGTAACAATAGCGGTAGCCCTCGGCACCCATTTATGAGCACAATTCCTGTAAGACTTGTACCATATCTTTTGCATGTTCATGCACACACACATTAATTCACTCAGTCACATGCTTATCAAACAGTTACTGTGTCATCCTGTAGTTTCAAACCATCAGTGTCCACAATTCTGTTCCATGGACTTGCTGCTGGTGTTGTTGCTGTTTGTGTTTTTTTTTTTTTTTTTATCCAGTTGTCTTGCTGCAGGTGCTCCTGATGATTCTTCACCTAGTTTCCCCACTGAGGTCATAGGATGTTTTCTGTTTACTCTTTCTACAGATCTAGCAGCTAGTTGTCTGGTTTTGTCTTGTTTTTTTTTTTTTATCATCTTCTCATATTAGTTCTTTGTGTCTCTGTCTCGTTTCCCTTTTTTCTTTGCTCTCCCTCTTCTGCATTAATATGCATAAAATATTTTATGAAAACTAAATAAATAAAAAAAAAACAGTACTTGGGCATCAAGAGGAGCTTATTCATGAAGCCTCCCTTGGCAAAGCAAATGTGTTTGGCACAACACAGTATTCATATTAATACTCTTCTTGCCATGATGCTGAACAGGACCATGTAAGAAAACCAAACAAAAGTGGCAGCAATAACTCTTTCGAGTTGGTGTATGCAATCTTCAGTCTCAAATCTCCAGCTGTAAATGAAAAAAAATAAATGCATAAATCAACCATAAGGAATTATTTCTCTAGTCTGAAGTTTAGGCACAGAGTTGGAACTGATGCTTCTTTTTGGCTCAGTTTCTTCAGTCCAGCGTTGAACTGGACCTAGTTGTTAAAATAGTCTGATGAAAAGTGGCTGCAGCAAATACAGTCTTTTGTCTCTCTTGTTGGAACATTAACCTCAAATATAGTTTATCCACTGGACTCTTATATCCTCTGAGGCTGGTGGTAGATGTAAGACATGCTCCTCAGAACAGCTGGCAAAAGAACATTTCCACAAAAGGCTGGCTTCTAGCAGGGTGGATGGCTAAGCAGAGGAGGGGATGTGAGCTAGAGGTGAGAAGCACTTTTGAAATTAAAATCAGGTTGGCTCATTAAATGAGGAACTTTCAAACAAAGGAGCACTTAAAAAAACGCTAGGGTTGTGTTTTGAGGGAGTTGGAGAGATCCCCTTTAAGTCTCTTATTGCAAAAAAGGTGAAGAGCTCGCATTTAAAGAAGTCAACACCACTACCTGTTCAGGTGAGGCCGATCTAAATTGACATTGCCTAATGCAAATCATTAGAGCACAAGCAAATACAATCAATGGAGGAAAGATGCGCCCGACACACACAGGCATGTGCACACACACACACACACACACACACACACACACACACACACACACTGTAAGATCACTGAACATTATAATGCAACATCTTGGCTCACAGGCCCTGATATTGTGTTCTCAGAGAAAGACAGAACAGCATGTAGTGGGACAAGCAGTCCCGTACTACATATTCATGAATCCCAGAGCAGCTCACTGGACTGATTGGGTAACAAAAGTGGGAACGAATAGTCAAATCCGTCCATTAGCCAAAGAATATGTAAATCATTCAATATTGGGTTTAACACACCTTCTCATGTCTTAAACATACTTTGCATTAACATCAAATTCAAACAAGATGATCCCCATCCGCATGCAAGAACATGATTAGAAAAACACCACTGTTGGCTTAATTCCTGCCTCGGGTCCATGAATGTGAAAGATGTTGCTATTTAGAACTGACCAGAGCAAAACAAGTATTTGAAGCAAAGAAAGATAATGGGTACATACTTCTGCTTATTCGCAAAGTTCTAAAAATAGTCATGCAGTAGTTTTGTATGTAATGAGAAAAAATAATTGCCTGCATACCAGTTCCTGTATGAAAATTACACCATGTACCATTTCATACAAACACAAATCTGTAAATTATGCTTATGTAAATTTTATACTGGAGAACAGACAGAGCTGCAGATTCTTTGTGGACATGAAAGTTCATGTTCACTTGTAAAATGCACAAAATAAATTAAACTTATATTGCCAGATGCCAAACACAACCTTCATAAACTAATTCAATCATACAGCACAAATCTCTGAGCACTTTAGACTTTGGAGTCCTTGTTAGTTTTAATACATGGGACCATGGTTTAAGAGACTCCTTGAGCAAAAATCTAACTTTTCTCGATAAAATAAAAATTTCGGAGACTGCAGACAGGTCAGCAAAGTAAGGCCAAATGTATTGAGATGGGTTATGTAGGTTATGTAATCTCAGACATTAAAAGGAAATGCGTTTAGCTATAACAAACAAATAACATGCATTTAAAAAGTCAAAGATGAGAGATTCACTTCTCTTCATACACTACAGCAAATATATTCGAGTTCTGAATGTCAAAAACAGTGAAGCAGAACTTATGTGAACATAATTTAACGTTAAGCTACCTGTTTATGTTAGGCAAACGTCCAGCATAGGTAACTGAGGCCAAAAGGTCCAAGTCTTTCAGATGAGAGTCGACTACAGTTCAGCTGGATTCATATTAAATAGATTCAAATGTGTAACATATGTAGAAGGTTTCCTTTCCTTTGAGTGTTCTGTACTCGCTGATCTTTGAAAATGAGACGTTGCCATGATGCAATGCCAGACAGCTGGAAACTCCACAGCCAACTAGTGCTTTATATTCAGTGCAGAGATGGATACATGAATAGTTTTGGTGCTGTTTTTAAGGTGAACAGGTTTACCGTGTTCTCACTAGGTAATCCCACACTTACTCATGTTACCGTGGAGCACAGTCGCATCAGTGGAGCCCCCACAACCCTGAATTTATAGTGATGCGTTCACATGTCAGCACACATTCTGTCAAGTTCTATATTTATTCATGTGACACATTGACATTTCGTCTTTGTGTAGACCACATTTCATCCAGCCGTGAAGCATGAGTTTGATTAAAAAAATGACACGGAAGGGAGATACTTCACAAACATTCAAAATCACATTTTACCAGCTAGTTACATTCGATATTTCCTGACAACAGCACTGCATTGTTACAGTATCTGGTAAAATTGCCACACTGCTGCATGCTGCCGCTGACATGTGAACTCAACACCATTAACGATAATTAATTATTATGTGTGCTTCCATACACAAGAGATATGCGTTTCACTGAAATAAACATGAACTACCAGACCTGCAGAGGAACAGAAGGCAACAAGATACCTTTCTTTGAATTAAGAAAAAAAAACTGAGAACACAGGGGACCGTGGAAATTGGCATATTTAGTTGTCACCACTACCCCCAACAACAGTGAAAAGACCTGTTGTGTTACAGGCTTACAATTGAGCTCAAATAAGTCGGAGGTTTTTATCCCATTTACTGGTAACCAGTAACCATTTCCTCCCGCAGATTCACAAACAAAACCAAGGAGGATGTCAGACAAAAGAAGCATCTGATCCCTCAGGAAATTACATT
Source organism: Leuresthes tenuis (assembly GCF_036924035.1). Taxonomy (NCBI): domain Eukaryota; kingdom Metazoa; phylum Chordata; class Actinopteri; order Atheriniformes; family Atherinopsidae; genus Leuresthes; species Leuresthes tenuis. The sequence continues at coordinate 18,794,813 of NW_027325374.1, read as the reverse complement.
ATAGAGTAGATGGTCTCGCACCCCTTCACTCTGTATAATTCCATATCTCAACTAGTCAAACTGACAGGACTGGACACTGCCAATCGCATGTGAGGATGTTGCTAGGCCAACTGCCAAACAAATGTTTAGAGAAGACAGCTAACACATCACCAGATGGCTGCAGCCATACAATGTCATAGGTGAATCACACCATCTGCCAGACACCAGTTTCTTTCACTGCACATGATCCACTGCAAGTTCAGACCTGCACTCCAAAGGTGGACATTCAACAGCAGACACTGGCGTTGGCTGCTTTTTCATTGCCAGATGTTAAAGAAAATGTTATTTGTACATTGTCTTTATGCATTTTACCTGAAGAGAAAGTTCAGGTTTTGTTGGAGCCAGACCTGTTCAAATCCTGGTCATATATGGACAGGTTTTGGACAACTTTTAAATAATTTTTATTGAAAAGAAAGAAAGCAAAACGTTTGACTTGTGAGCTATGGGAAGCTTTGGGTTAATTTAACCATCCATCAAAACATCAAACCTTTTTAAAAACCTTTTTGGCAGCAAAATTGTAATGATAAAGCAAGACTACAGAAGTATGTGAACCTTACAATTATGTGCTTCTGACTTGTTTTTTCTAGTTCATTGAATTATTGTTGTGCATATTTCCAACTTTGCTGCTATAAGAATATCTACAATCAACATTTAAAGGATTCCTCATTTATAATTTGAGGACTTGGAACATTCTAGTCACAAATTCAACTTGACAAATCTTGCATGTACAACACATTCTTTAACAACAATAAATCCCCAAATTGGGTTGTTTATATGAATGTGGAACAACTTCCCATATGCTCCTGTGGGGGTTCATCCAAAGTTAATTTAGCAAAAAGCCCCAGGAGAGTTTTGAATAATTCAGGCTGATAAGATTCTTGTTTGCATGCATGACCAGGAACTGCAGCTCCTTCCAGTCTGCGACTCATATTCCAACACAGTCTTAAAGCTATGTTTTCATCCGACAGACTGATGCAGTCAACTCTTTGCGTGACTATAGGACTTTCTGAATTTCTTCAGTATTCTTTTTGGCCTTAAGTTTAGCTGCTAAGCCAATGGTTGATTTGTTCACAATTATGTAAAAGTGAAGAAGGAAGGCCTGCAGAAGGCACTACTCTGTGGACTTCCATACAAGACACTACGAGACCCATCCTATGCTACTTTTGTCACGGTCTTTTCATTTTTCTACTTCCCTCTCATTGCAAATTATTATGGTTGTCAAAATACATGGATCGGGTCAGAAAAATTTAAAGGGAGAGGTCTCAAGCGGTGGGGATGTGCGTGTCAAGGAGCCAGTGTAGATGCTCTAATCTGTTAGCACCAGAGCCAAAACGATGATCATGACGCTGAGCGCATGCCGTGCCGTCGCTATGAACCCAGCTTTACTCATTTGAATATGCATGTGTCCTGACTGCCATCATGTCACGTTTTGAACATGTAGACAAACATGACTGCAACACGTTTTTGGGTGTCAGCAAGTCAGTGGAAGATGGATAAATGAGTTTCCATCTTTGGTTATGTTGCATGATTGTAATTAAATGAACAAATGAGAGGTTATAATCATCAACGCAACACATTGCAACAAATCATTCCGGCACGTCAGACTGCTAGCTGAAATAGCTGAGATTTTCAGTCTTTAATTAACAGGTCTTAATGAATTCATTATCGGAGCAAAACACTCTGGTTCCAGACTAAAGAAAAATGGATTTTTAAAGAGAAAAAAAGTGAAAACAACTTCTTTTTTATTAAGTTCTCAGCTAACAGGTGAACACAGTAAGAGTCGGGCCCAGTTTTTAATTTCTTCACATTTAGATGAAAAACAAAGGCATTGCTAAACTATTCACTAATCATGCCTGACTGGTATGGCGCTGCGCTTTCCTCTTTGGAATCAGTGTAGTATTGGGGCCTCACAGCAGCGCAATTAGCCTGTAAACTGCTCCCACAATCATGCTGAGTCAAGCTCAATTTAGGGCAGCTGAGAGCAGAGAGGGGACGCGATAAAGATAAACCCAAAAGGTCAAGGAGTGGCCTGGTGGCAGCTCAGCTGAACGTGTCTTTTGAAATTAGCAGAAGGCAGCTACAGAAAGCAAATGCAGCATATGTGACGACTTAGATTGTTTTGTTGGAAGCACCTTTGGACTGGCTGGTTCTCACCCTAATGAGCCTGTGTTTAGGCTTTTCCGTGACAGTTATTCAGTGTGACAGAAAAATCCGCTCAACCAGGCAACAGGGGGAATGTAGATTCATTAACAGTTTGAGTCAAATTGAATTATTTAAGCCTCATTTAGGTTTCGCCATATAAGGAAACCGTGAGTCCTTTCCCCCCTCAGTTCAAAACTCACATCATAAGCAATGCAATGAGTGAGGTAGACTTCACTCTGAGCAGTTCTGAGAATGTTTGACGCACAGAAAAATACCAAAAGCCTTCAAAATCTGCAGGATATTACAACAAATTAGAATTTGCCTTTCAAAGATCTGAACACAAATCTTTTAAATGTATTTTATGTAACAGTAGAATTGTATATTAGGCATAGAAATATCAACCCCCCCCCCCCAATTCTCAAAGCCTTACATCTTAGGTCCTGCACCCATCAATAGATGCTTAATAATAAAGTATATGACCTGGCCTGAAGTCAAAGTTCTGTGATCATTTTAATCCTTAAATTCAGTTACATCTTTTCATCATTGTTGCTGTGCTTTTGAATGGTTATAGTGTAAATTAGAATATATCAAACAATTCATTTTCCATCAGCCCATCAGTTTTTGTCAGTGATTCATTTTCACATGGCTGGATGTGTTGGAGGATGGGAGGAGTTCAAATGTGTTAGCATCACGTTTTCTCTTAGTTTCTCCTCATGCTTTGACTTTGGTTTATACATTCTGCACCATCCCCTGCCGCTTCCTCTGCACTGATGTTAGAAAAGGGTGCAGTCAGCGACTGAAGACAACAGTACTGTAGAAACACGAGACCGATCGTATCGATGGCAAAGGAAAGTAAACAAACCCAGCAGAGCGTGAGTGTCACAGCAGGAGGGTTTCCTCGCTGTTTGTTGATGGTCTTCTGCTGAATAGAGAGCAGGTTTATCTTAAAGGGATGTTGGTGGTAGACTGGATGTCTCCATAACAGAAACCACAGGAACACACACACGTCGCTCCATTCATATGTGTGAATGGCAGCTAAATCACCCACATCACTGTCAATAGAGTCACATGTGAAGATGAAAGAAGTGTTTGTTTCCAGCATTCAGATATCGATTATAGATGCGCTCTGAGAAGGCTACTAGGCTTCATAAACAAGTACTTTGGCATAATTACTGGCCACATTATAAATAAAGAGCAAGTCAACACTCTGACAACATTCACCTTCTGTTGCTACAGTTTGCCTCATGTGATAAAGCAGAACAATTTGATCCAGTCAGAGCAAGACTGATTTAATTCCAGCCAATCTGGCCTTATCCAGGAAAATCAAATCTATTCTAACTCAATCCAAGTTTGTGGTGGAGTCGAATTAGAGTGGAGTCCATCCCAGTCCACTCAAATCTAGAGTTTCTTAATCTACTGTAATCCAGTCCAGTGGAATCCACACAAGTCTGGTTGGTTGCAATATTAGATAGAACCAGTATTTAAGATTACAACCGGTTCAGTCCAGTCTAACTCGCAACAGTCCAACTAATGTCGTCCACAGTCTTTGGAAAAATGAATTCTTAAATTATGAGGAAGCCATTAACTTCCAATGCTACTTGGAAGAATCTTTTGTTCATCAAGCGTTAAAGAATGAGGTGTGCAGCATTCAATAAAGCCATGATCTTTATGCAGGACGATGCATCATGACATGCGCCCAGAGGCTCCACTGCTTAGCTTAGCCGATAAAAAGCCTCAAAGATGTCTCCATTATAACTTAGTTCCTAACCTCACCTAAACTGTACATGAAGGAGGATTACAGTCGTCCATGACTACTAGGTAGTGGTTCAAAAACGTTTCCCCACTTTTATATTCCATCAACACTTTTATTTTCCTTCAACTCAAATGACTAAATCTTAAAATGACCAACAAACACAATTAAAAAGAGATGAAGCCCAAAGAATAGAGCTCCAAAAGAAGAGCCTAAGACATGAGGATAAAATGCAGAACTTTAGGCTTCAAATCAGCACCTCACGCACCAGTGGGGGTGCTGATTGCGAGTGTGTCCATCTTTTATATACAGGCTATGTTTAGAGCTCGAGGGCCCTTTTAAAATGAAAGACTTTCAGTGAGGAATAACAACCCACCTCTCTGAATACAAAGGCTTTTGTTGCCGTTTCAATGACAAGAAACCGAGGCAACAAAATAGAAATAATGAGAAAAAAAAGAACTGTGGTAGTTAGGGAGAAGAAGGTAGATTTTGTGGTTTTATTTTTTTTTTAAGAATTTAGTTGTCCAAGTGGTATGATCCAATGGTTTTCCTGTCCTGAGGTCTGGTGATTCAAAAGGAGACAGACATATAGAAGCAATAAAAACCAGACAGGAGGACCGGCTTTATGTGCGACTGCCTCAGGCCGCCGAGCTCTCTCTGAATAGGAATCATTTAAAATAGCACAGGTGGGCTTGCTGTGAGTGCATGCTCGGTGTGCACGGGGGTGAGTGTACACTGTATGATTTTCCAGACATACAGTGGCCTTCTGGACACACGGAGGGCAAAGAAGCTAGCATTTCGACACACACACACACACACACACACACCACATGGCTTTGTTTGGGGATCCTGGTCACTTCAGCACACTGGAGTGGACTGCTTGGCAACTAGTTGAGCATGAACACACACAATCAGACGTAAACACACACCGGCCACTACAGGAGAGCCACTGGGGTTATGGTGCCCTCAGGTAAGGCTAATGACACGGAGAGTAACCAGTGCAACAGATGGCTGTCGCTAAGCCATATGAAGGCCAGTTGGCGAGTGGGAGGGCTACGACTGTCTTTTGTTTACTTACTCACACTATCGCACATATTTACACACATTCAGGCAGCTTGACCGCTCTCTGACAAATCCTCTTCTGCTTGCCAATCACTTTTTCCATGTAAGGAAACAATCTGGATTATATCAAAAAAAATATTGTCACCCTAATGACTCCCATTTTAGCCATTTTATTGTGACAAATGGCGGCCTCTTTATTTGTTCAAATGAAACTCCACTCAAATGAAAGTATAGAGACACTGGGTAGCAAACAGATAGCAGCACTATATTTACCACTGTAGCAGGAGAAATCTCCATGGGATACAAATAAAGCGGAGATCAAGGAACAGCACAAGGTTTAAATAAATTGTTTTTACCTTGGCACGGGGTGGTGGGGGGGGGGGCAGAGATACTGCAGTTCACAGGTTTTGCTTCCAGCCCCAGCCCACGTTGTTTGGATTTACGACTGCTTGATAGTTTTGTGGCTTTCTATGATGTCTTTGAGCCCTTTCGACATAACAACAAAGTCATGTGTACGTCTGTACATGCGAGGCGCTCACATGGAGATGTGTTTTTATGACAGTGGTGTTACATCACACAGCTGTCGTGGGAATAAATAGTCAAATTCTCCAATGTCACTTTCAAGAGGGAAAAAAAACAACCAGCTTTGGGAGCTAGATGGTTTGCAGTAGTTATGCAAGACTGACATCCAGAAGACCCAGGTTTTTCTCCTGTCAAAGTATTGTTTAGCCTCACTGTCTTTTGTTTTCATTCACAATGTCACATGGTTTGATTGAGTCAATATGATTGACATGGTCCGGGTTAGAAAAACCCCACGGCACAGCTGTTAGGAGGCTATAAGTACCATTCACCATTTTTTCCCCCTTACTCATCTTTGAAAATGTATCAAAATCGTTTATATGCAGACGAGACAAATGTAGTGCAAATCCAAATTAACTGTAATGTATTACTTTCAAAGTTGTGCCAATCCATGTCCACCTGCTCTAACAAAGTTATTTTTTTATGGCCATTTCACATTCGACTTTGAGACTTGGAGACAAAACCGAACAGCTAAACAGAACAAGGCCACGTTGCCAGGTTAGAATCTAAAGGCCAATTCAGCTGGTTGTGTGAAATATCGTCCAAATCCCAGCAGATCGCGGGATGCAAACGCATGTCAATTAAAGAAAAACAAATCCAACATCAAATGGAATGTATTTCAGTTTCAGCAAGCAAAATGCACCAGAGAGCAGGGGCTGCTGTGTGTGAACACTGAGCCAATCTGTGGTCCAACTGAGACCTCTGCTGAGCATCAAAGACACTACAGCTCACCCAAGCTTCATCAGAGGTCACCCCTAACATTGAAAAGTTCACACTTCTTCTATTACTTTGCATTTTGTGAGACTGCCGGCACTAAGCATATTCTTTTTCTTCAGTGTGAGGTTGCATGGGCCTCATGTATCAGCCCCACTGCTCTGCAACACACCGCAAGAACCGGCAGACTGAGGGGTCTCAGAGGTTTGGAAAACACGGGTGATGAAACTCATCAATGATTTACTTTCAAAGCGAGTAGGAGAGCATCAAGTCTTCATCGAGAAAATAGATGAACTTGCCTGACAGACACATTGGTTAAGGTCGTTCTGCCTTGGCTTTATACACGCTTTATAGACGGTAAACCCGTGGCAGGTTAGAGCGACTTACTTCAAATAAATGCTAATAAAGAAGAGAGAGGGGGACATGTCTCAGAGCACCACTGTCACACCGCTTCACACTGGGATGTCATAGGAAAAGTGGAAGAACGAACTTATTACTCAGTCTGAGTCACAGCCTGCCTGAGGACACGGTGCTGATCACACAGCACACGGAATCTATTTTCCACTCGCAGCCGAGGACACAGTAATACACCGAACACCTGAGATGTGGAAAGAACACATTTCATTTTATTTCTATCCTCCCCCATCAGGAGAACGACGTAAACAGGCAAAAGCGAAAAGAGTGAAGACATATATTCCAAAAACACAGCTGTAAGGTTCATTTCTTTCTCACTGAAAAATACAAAACGTGCTAAAAGCTTTCATTCCATGAAATCTACTTTCATTTCGTTACAATGCTGCAAAATAAAAATCCGATACATGAATCACACTGAAAGTGACTGAGATCATTTTTGTAGTCTCAGCCTGGTCTCTAAGGCACTGTCAGTTGGAAGAAACTGGAAAATAAATTGGCTTTCCTCCACTGGACAGCAGCGCTCAGAGAGACAAAGAGACACAAGGACCAGTCACAAAGCCGTAAATCATAGATAAAACGATCTTTTTACAAAATAAATCTAATTTAGCAAATCGTTCATCGGTGTGACATTAAAAAAAAAAAAAGCTGCCATTTGCTTTATTTTCGACTCAACCGCTTGCCAAAGGCTGCGTTCCAAAATCATGGCCACAGGAAGTACAAGCAAGTGTTCACTTAAAGTTCTGGGATTGCAATTCTGAAATCAGTCACTTCATCACATTTTACTGGTGCAACACATGGTGTCACACAATAGGGTGTGAGTTCCCAAAACTGAAACTTAAGGAGCGTTTTCACATCAGGGGATAGTTTGATGGGGCAGGGGGAGCCGAAACATTTCACACCTTTATTTGGTTTGGTTTGGTTCACTTTCACACCTTTATTTGGTTTGGTTCGGTTCACTTTCACACCGTTATTTGGTTTGGTTTGGTTCACTTTCACACCTTTATTTGGTTTGGTTTGGTTCACTTTCACACCTTTATTTGGTTTGGTTTGGTTCACTTTCACACCTTTATTTGGTTTGGTTTGGTTCACTTTCACACCTTTATTTGGTTTGGTTTGGTTCACTTTCACACCTTTATTTGGTTTGGTTTGGTTCACTTTCACACCTTTATTTGGTTTGGTTTGGTTCACTTTCACACCGCACTTGGACATCATCCGGTTACAACAGCTGCTCATCTGGGCCGGTACTGCCTGTAACGACCACTGACCAGGCAGGGGGGAGGGGACCCGGCGTATCGATCGATAAGGACGGAAAACAGAAATCCACCCCCTTCAGCCGGCTTGTTCACAAAAAAAAAAGCCCCAAAAAACAATGGAGCTACAAATAAAACAAGAAGTTGACAAGTATGAGCAGGCGGCGAGGCAGTGAGCTCTCCTACTTCCTCTCTTTGGTTCGCTCGATAGTCCGTTCACTGTAAGCAAACCGCATCAGACCCACATTATCAGGCGGACCGCAGCTTTCACACCTGCTCAGCCGAAGCAGACTGTCCCAGGAACCTAACCGTGGTCCATTTAAAAGCAGAGCAAACAGCTCTGGTGTGAAAGCGCCCCAACACAAAGGCCCAACCTCAGTTCCCCCACTTAGCCCTATCCATAATTTGTTCTTTCTTTCTCTGCTGCCGGCAGGTTACTTCTTAGTTGTTGTTTTTTTAGGGGGATTGATGCTGGTCATGTAGCCATTCAAATGACCGCTAACACCCAGACTGAAGAACTGGATGACCACTACTCTTTGATTCCAAAGCAAAAAAATAAATAAAATAAAACATTTGCCCAGCAAAAAAGAGGGGTTAACCAAGGGGAGTAAATTTACCCCTATAACCCACTTTTCTCACTGCTGGTCCAACATTGGTGCAGTTTGAAGAGCTCTGGGATGAGCAGCGTATGTAACAATTAGCCAGAGCCAATGTAATTACAACTTACAACCACAAGATGGCGCCACACAGCCACAGGAGAAACACTTGTCTTTTCAGCCGATTCTTTATTTTGAACACAAGAGATTTATACAATACAAATAATTGCATTTAAAGGTACAGATTACAAGTCAATGACACGTTAATAAATTATTTATTCTGAAAATTTAGGATCTACAGCAATACTCCTACAAATACTTGATAGTTTTTCCTCTCGCTGTGTTCATCAACAGCGGCAGAGATCAGCATGAAACCAACTTTGAGAGAACATGTGGAAAAGAAAGACGCTTCTTCAGATGGATAAAATCAGTGAAGCCAGCTTATGGCCTGAAAACGACAGCACCACCGCATCCCTCAGCCCACCATCCAGCCCTCCCTTGAGCTTGGATGATAATCTTAACATTGATCCGACAAATATCGACTCATTGACTTTACCCCCACTGAGTGGCAGATACTACGATGCCTCAGCAGGGACAAAAATGACAAAGCTGACAGTCAGACATCCTTCAAAGTTAAGCAGTTCCCCTCCTGTCTAACTTAAATTCTTTCCCAAACCACGTGCAGAGCTGGGGAAAATAATCAATAACCCAGTTGCTCACTGTTGTAGTTTTAATCACTGATGTGTACAAAGAGAGGAGAGAACCCCATTATCTAAATGAGCAAACCCGGCGCATAAGAAAGGAAATCTAAAGAACAACAGACACTGGCTCTTTATGGAACACCTCATGACTTTTACAGAGGATGAATTTGATTCACTGACTGTCAAAAACACTCAAGTCTGTTAGAAAAGCAAGGGCGAGGGATTTTGGTGACATCGAGCTAGAACAGCTGCAGATGACAGTAAATACTCCCTACAGGGAAAGGGAAAAAAAAAAAGACTCCAAAGGAATTTGGTTTATGCGTTTCGGATCACTGTAGAAGGAGGAAATAAATGGCCCTCTCTAAAGATAACAAACACTTTGCTTCTGATGTTCATGTGATTTTACCTGAAAGCAAACGTTTGGATTTGCCTAAATCCCACACTGAAACTCAAAGGTGATGCAGATCTGCAAGGTT